>NW_027256887.1:9734219-10334219 GCF_029215685.1 Pituophis catenifer annectens | reverse complement strand
AGCCATGAGGCTCTATATCCGTGATGGCGAACCTATGGCACGCGTGCCACAGGTGGCACACGGAGCCATATCCGTGGGCACGCGAGTGTTGCCCTAACTCAGTTCCAGCGTGCTTGCGTGCGCCGGCCAGCTGATTTCCAGGCCTTCCGGTCCCACCGGAAGTTGGGAAATGGGCCGTTGCCAGTCTCCGGGTGGGTGGGGAAGGCTGTTTTTGCCCTCCCCAGGCTACAAGAAAGCCTCTGGAGCCTGGGGAGGGCAAAAAACGGGCCTACCTGGCCCACCGTGTCATCACGTGCCAAAAGCGGGGAAAGCACAGGGGGGTCATTGCACACATGCACGGGGGGGCGCGTTGAATTGTGGGTGTGGCCACGCACACGCGCAATCCCCCCGCTCTCCCCGCTTTTGGCATGCAACAGCAAAAAGGTTAGCCATCACTGCTCTATATTCTGCAATATTGGGACTGTCGGTGAGTCAACAGCGGGTCAGAGAAGGAGCTGCTGAAGGACAGAGATGACAGTTGCTCTTTAAAAATTATGATTTAAATCGAGTTGATTTAAACCAAGCCTTTTTACTAGTGATTTCAATCGTGATTTAAATCAAATCCACCCTGACCCTATTGTTGTCCAAAGAACAATATGGAGCACAGCCTGGGTCAAGCTTGAGACTTGTCCTACTCCTTTCCCCTTTCCCTACTTTATTTTTCCTTCTATTTGCTTCCGTATTTTTGCATTTTATATTTTAAACTAATAAAAACTGTACATTTTGGGAATCGTGATGTGGAAAAAGTTAAGTTTGCAACTAATCGTCGCATTTATAACCTTCGCAGGTCTGCAAAGCAAAGGAAAGCTGAAGGGGGATCGTAAGCACAGCGGCCGTTTCACTTTGCAACCACTTTGCTTAACAACCAAGTTACATGTCCCAATTACGGTATTAATGACTGAGAAATATTCTTGCTCATCTGTGGGTGCTGCTGCCATCTAGAGGACAAACTCGGAAATGTTAAGTGTGTATCAGGCCTTGGCAAGAGAACATCAGCAGAGGGAGAAAAACAGGCTAGAAATGCTGGATCTCAAATGCAAAGGCTGCATGTTTTTAGACACTATGCCAATATTTTAGGCAGGCTGGCTCCTTCCCTGGAGGCTTTGAAAAAGTTACTAAAAAGGGAGGTTTCCCCCCAAAAAACATTGTCTATAACCGTGATGGCGAACCTGTGGCACGTGGAGCCATATTGGTAAGCATGTGAGCGTTGCTCTAGCTCAGGTCCAGCGTGCGCCAGCTGATTTTCAGGCCTTCTGGGCCCACCAAAAGTCGGGAAACAGGCTGTTTCTGGCCTCCAGAGGGCTTCCAGGGAGGTGGGGAAGGCCGTTTTTGCCCTCCCCAGGCTCCTAGAAAGGTTCTGGATCCTGGGGAGGACGAAAAACGGGCCTACCGGGCCCACCATGCCATCACGTGCCAAAAGCGGGGGGAGTTCGGGGGGATGGGGCACACTGAATTATGGGTGTGGCCACACACGTGCAGGGCCCCCTGCGCTCCTCCCGCTTTCGGCACGCGATGGCAAAAAGGTTAGCCATCACTGGTCTATACCTCTTCTGGTTCCTCTGGTCTTTTGTCTCCTATTTTGGGTTTTGCAGTTGGGACTTATTGCCTTAATTCTGTTGTTGCCTTTATCCAGAGGTGGTAGATATTCAGCCGGTTCGTACCGGTTCGAGTGAATCGGTAGTGGAGATCGTGGGTAGGCCTGCTCACCCGCCCCGGCGCTATGCCGTCCTATTTAGGCACGTTTTTGAGGTCAGGAGCATGCTCGGAAGCTGCGTGCATGCACGAAGCGAGCGTGCGTGCGCACGGCGAACTGGCGGTAACAAAATGTGCAACCCACTGCTGCTTTTAGCATAGCAGCAAAACAACTTGTGAGCGACTGGAGCTAAAATACTGATGCAGAGATAGCCTGCTACCATTTTTCTCTCCGTGTATGGATTTGCCTTTTTGTTTTGCAGAGAAGTGCAGATAGGCTACCTAACTGATGACTTAGTTAGTTGAATCTTATTTCTTAGGCCTTTGCAGCTTTAGACATGATATCTCAGACTTTAACCAATGATGTCTTAAAATTCGTTACAGATTTATATCCTATCACCATAAAAAAAAAAACAAGCAAGCACAATTACAGTACATAGGAGTATTCTATAAATGTAATTAAATATAATTCTTACAAAACCCAAATCACACCTGGCAGAAGGACCCAGCAGCTAAAAGTCAGCCACTTAAGACAGGTGTGGTTTTTTTTTTTTGAAATATTTTTTTTTATTTTTAAACATACATAAAACCGTCTTCAATTGCAAACAGTGTGTCGGTTGGTTACAAGTCTTTTGTGCATCATTCACCAAATTCATAGCTTACAATTTACGATTTACCTAGATTCTCATATCATCGACCTAATATATATCTTTATATTCAGTGTTGAGATTCAGCCGGTTCGCACCACTTCAGAACCGGTTGTTAACTTTCTGAGCAGTTTGGAAAACTGGTTGTTGGAAGAAATCATTAGGGCAGAGAACCGGTTGTTAAATTACTTGAATTCCACCACTGTTTATATTGTTATCCTCATTAATCATTTATTTGACTATGACTATTTCTTCCCTCATTATCATTCAAAGTGTTCTAAGATTTGAGTTAATTTTTATTATAACATTCATTTCAAGACAGGTGTGTTTATGTACCTACACATGATTGAATACCTGTGGCAGATATGTCAGCATCTGGAAGATATCTTCTCACCATCACAGAAGTCATTGGAGAAAAAAAACAAAACACCAAATATGTATTCTCTAAATCAGTGTTTCTCAACCTCAGTAACTCTTAACATCAGAGGTGGGTTTCAGCAGGTTCTGACCAGTTCTGGAGAACCGGTAGTGGACATTTTGAGTAGTTCGGAGAACCGGTAGTAAAAATTCTGACTGGCCCCACCCCCATCTATTCTCTGCCTCCCAAGTCCCAGCTGATCGGGAGGAAATGGGGATTTTGCAGTAACCTTCCCCTGGAGTGGGATGAGAATGGAGATTTTACAGTATCCTTCCCCTGGAGTGGGGTGGGAATGGAGATTTTACAGTATCCTTCCCCTGGAATGGGGTGGGAATGGAGATTTTACAGTATCCTTCCCTGGAGTGAGAATGGAGATTTTACAGTATCCTTCCCCTGGAGTGGGGTGGGAATGGAGATTTTACAGTATCCTTCCCCTGGAGTGGGGTAGGAATGGAGATTTTACAGTATCCTTCCCCTGGAATGGGGTAGGATGGGGATTTTACAGTATCCTTCCCCTGGAATGGGGTAGGAATGGGGATTTTACAGTATCCTTCCCCTGGAGTGGGGTGGGAATGGAGATTTTACAGTATCCTTCCCCTGGAATGGGGTAGGAATGGGGATTTTACAGTATCCTTCCCCTGGAATGGGGTGGGAATGGAGATTTCACAGTATCCTTCCCCTGGAATGGGGTGGGAATGGAGATTTTACAGTATCCTTCCCCTGGAATGGGGTGGGAATGGAGTGCATTGTAAGCCGCCCTGAGTCTTCGGAGGAGGGCGGCATATAAATTGAACTAATAAATAAATAAATAAATTTTACAGTATCCTTCCCCTGCCACACCCACCAAGCCACGCCCACCAAGCCACACCCACAGAACCGGTAGTAAAAAAAAAAATCTGAAACTCACCACTGCTTAAGATGTGTGGACTTCAACTCCCAGCATTCCCCAGTTGGCCAGCTGGGGAATTCTGGGGAGTTGAAGTCCACATATCTTAAAAGTTGCTAAGGCTAAGAATCCACATATTTTCAATGTTGGGACCAATGGTATACTTGGCTAAATAACAGAATAAAAAGAGGATAAGGTTGCGTAGCTCTTACTTTCTATTTGTATATTTGGATTATTTATTTATTATTTATTTATTTATTTATTTATTTATTATTTATTTATTAATTTATTATTTATTAATTAAATTTCTATACCGCCTTTCTCCCATAGGACTCAAGAAAAATAAGAGATACACAAACATCATAAAATTGCTAATTAAAATTATTATTATAACATAGTTTGGCCCAATTAAATAGAACCTAAAATTAGATAACATTTTAAAAACATTCACATGTTCATATGTTTAGACCCGCTTGTTGGAACATCAGGGTTTTGAGGGCACGGCGGAAAGCAGGGATATTTCGTATCTCAGGGGGCAGTTCATTCCAAAGGGTTGGAGCCCTCACAGAGAAGGCCCTCCCCCTGGGAGTCACCAGTCGGCATAATTTGACTGACGGTACCTTGAGTAGTCCCTCCCTGTGAGAAAAAGACGGTCTCGTAGCTACCCAGGTCCTAAGACATGGAGCGCTTTAAAGGTGATAACTAACACCTTGAATCGCACCCGGAAGACCACCGGGAGCCAGTGCAGCTCGCGTAGGAGAGGTATTACATGGGCGCAACGAGCTGCAGATAATTCTCTGATTGAAGATAATGTATTGTGTAAAGTTCTCACTGCGATCTATATGTTGTTATATACTTTGTTTGCAAAGAAATAAATAAAATTAAAAAAAAAAATTGCTAAGGCTGGGAAACACTGGTCTAAAATATACCCCCAAAAAGAGGAGCCTCTCTGGGAAGGCAAGACAAAGGAGCAATGGAGGGAAGCTAATCAAGAAGAAAAGCCACAAAAAAAAAACCAAAAAAAAAAAACCCCACTGTTTGCAATTGAAGATGGTTTCATGTATGTTTGTTTAAACATTAAAACAAAAATCTTTTCAAAAAAAAAAAGAAAAGAAAAGCCAGCTAGAACTAAGGAAGAAATTTCCTAACAGTGAGAACAGTTATTCAATATTTTTGAGTATTCAGAAGATATATTGAATGATTGATTATGTATTGTTTGTTTGTTTGTTTGCAATATTAAGATATGATAAATATTGGAGGAGCAAAAAGAAGATTTAAAAGACGTATTCAGAAGATATATTGAATGATTGATTATGTATTGTTTGTTTGTTTGTTTATAAAATAAAAAAATTGTTTTAAAAAAAATATTTTTTAAAAAATATTTTTTTTAAAAAATATTTTTTTAAATATTTTAAATATTTTTTAAAAAAAGTGGTTTTAAAAAAAATAAAAAATATTTTTTTTAAAACCACTTTGCTTGGAGTTGTCTGAAATTATTGCAGCCACCGCCCCCTCCCTCCCCACTCCCAAGAGGGCAATGCCCAACTTTATTTATTTCGAGGCTGCTGCGCTTTCCTCCTCCAGAGGAAATCTCGCTTCCCTGGGGAAGCTGGCATGATAACCCACCTGCTTTCCGGCTGCAGGAGGCAACCGAGTCCCGCTGCTTTGCAAAGGGCCTGAAATGCTGGAAGCCTGCCCGAATTCAGGCTGCCCTGCATTTCCTTAAAGGGAACCCACCCACCTCCCCTTCGCTGCCTTCCACGGGAACGTACCTGGTTGCTTAGGTTCACACGTGCAACAAGCGCGTAACTAGCGAGCTCCCGGGCGGGGGGGGGAAGGAGGAGGAGGAGGAGGGGAGGGGCTCCCGAGCAGCATCTTCCTGTTTCCTAGCCACGCCCACGGCGATGACGTTGCATGTTCGGCTGTATTGCCCCGCCCCTTCTTAAAGGAGCAATAGAACTCTTTAAGGCAGGGGTCTCCGACCTTGGCAACTTTGCTGGCTGAGGAATTCTGGGAGTTGAAGTCCACAAGTCTTAAAAGTTGCCAAGGTTGGAGACCTCTGCTGTGCTGTGGTGGGTGGGGGTGTCAGTTGGGCAGTGAGTCGCTCCTTCACACACACACACACACACACACACACACACACACACACACAGAGAGAGAGAGAGAGAGAGAGAGAGAGAGAGAGAGAGAGAGAGAGAGAGAGAGAGAGAGAGAGAGAGATGATGATGATGATGATGATGATCCCCAATTAAAATTGCTGGAAGGAAATCCCCTGCAGGTCAATTTTGGTTGCTCCATAAATTCAGGGGATAAGGCAAGAGTCCTCTACCTGCCTACCCACTTCAGCCAAGGGCCACTTGTCCACCTGCTGACACACACACACACACACACACACACACACAGCAGCAGCATCGAGTGAGAGGAGCAGGGCTGAACTTGCAGAGATTTCTTCGGATGGGAGGGAGACCAACAGGTAATCCCAGGAAGGAAGTGGGGAGCACTGGAAACTTGGAAAAGAATTGATGAAGTGGGCTGTGGGAAGTTTAGATCCACTGTGCTGGCAAGAAGATTTGTAGGGTTGTGTCTGAGAAAAGGACATTTTTATTGTGTGTGTGTGTGCACGCACCAGAGGTGTTTCAACTTTCAGCAGGTTCTGACCAGTTCTGGAGAACCGGTAGCAGAAATTTTGAGTAGTTTGGAGAACTGGAAAATACCACCTCTGACTGGCCCCGCCCCCATCTAGTCCCTTCTTCCCGAGTCCCAGGTGATAGGGAAGGAATGGGGATTTTGCAGTAACCTTCTCCTACCACGCCCACCAAGCCACACCCACCAAACCATGCCACGCCCACCAAGCCATGCCCACAGAACCGGTAGTAAAAAAATTTGAATCCCACCACTGGTGTGTGCGTGCCCGCACACACACAAGCACACATATGGTCATAAGTGTGAAAACCGTCATAAGTCATTTTTTCCAGTGCCGTTGTAACTTCAAATGGTTGCTAAACGAAAAGGGTACTTGCACACTGATTATTTATTATCCAACCTGAGGGCACTAATAATGGATGCCGACACTTATTGTGCCAATTCCTAAGGCAGAACATGGGATAGCAGCTTTGAAAAGGAGGAAAACAAACAATAAAAAGGACTTAAAATATTCTTTAATCTTGAAGGTGACCATTCTTTGGCAGTTAAGGTGCTCTAATGTTTATGAAATTCCCTCTCAAACTTTTTTAAAAAAACGATCAACGTTTCTTGCGTTAATTTGACTTTTAAGTTTCGGTTCTTCCTTTCCAAGAAAGATGCTTGAGATAACAGTTCAGGCCACTTGGCTGTCGTCGAAAATGTCAACGAATGCTGCAGTTTGAAAAATTAAGGAATAAGAAAGGAGCTCTCTGAAATAAATACGGAAGTTTTTAAATAGTTACATAAAAACCTTGGTCCTGATCATTTTTGTTTCCCCATAATCAAGATGATAAAGGCCGGCAGGCATGAAAATGGAAGAAATCAGAGTAAGGTGTATTCATATTTTTCATCCCAATTGGCTGTATGTACGCTTGCCAATAATTAAAGAACAATTATTCCAGAAAATTGTGCTGTGAATAAGCAAAGGGAGACTAGGCTGAGGCGATGCTTGGAAAAAAGGATTCTAAAAATTTGAGTCATGATTTGAGCAACTCATTCGTCCTCACTTCTTTTTCCTTTTTTTTTTTTTTTGAAACCAGCACTCAAATGACAAGATACACCATTTTCTTCCCATTTATTTTCCGGGCTTTGAGTCCAAGGTGATGCATGTTTTTCCGCTCAGGAAGCCCAAAAAGGACCCGATTAAAAAGTTCCGTATCTGTCGTTGATACCTGCCTGAAGGTGATAAAAGCCCATATTCGGCGGAATTTATGGAAGAGAAAATTAACCACCTCGGCTTCGTCGGAAGGCTCTTCGTAAACTGGCTGCTTCATGTCCTCGTAGGCCGACATAATCACTGCTTGGAATAAATTGATCAGAACGCAAATCATCACCATCATGAAGGAAGCCAAGAAGAGCCCGCCCAGAGCACGATTGGATCTGAAAGCTGTGTCTTTAAAAGCTGAAACACAGTAGGAGAAGACGGTCTGTGCCGAATGGGTCATCATGTTGTAGTTCCATTCGTACTGGCCAAAGACGAGGTAGCCAAAGGCCATGTAGACGAAGAAGTAGACTGCCACCACTAAGGCCATGGAGCAGATACCCGGCAGGGCGGCCAGAATGGACCTCTGGGCCAAGCGCACGTCATAAAAGAAACGAGAGTACCTGAGGGTTTTCAGGACGATCAGAAAGGCCAAAAACCCTAGAGTGATCCTTAAAGTTTTATCAACGAAAGAAACTTTGTGGAAAGGGATGTATTGGTTCGGTTGATGGAGATAGAGATCGATAAGGCTAGAAGCCAGTTTGAACTTGAATGCAAGTTGCAGAAGGAAAAAACAACACACTGCCTTTATGCCAAAGTTAATTAAATTGGAAACGTTTTTTAGGTAGTTGAGTCTCTGTTGTTCCACTACGCAAAACTCATCAATGATGTAAAAAACGAGTATGTAGGCCACCAGGATGAAAACGAACTTTTCCCTTCGGTCCAGCTGCTTGAAAATGGGGAGTTTATAGGAGTGGATCCACAAAGTTGTGTTAATGGGGCCTAAATGAGAAACTTCGAAGATCACCGATATGCTGCAAAATAAGTCCGTATCGAAGTTAAAAGTTGTCATCTCGACTATCAGTGCCCAAGTATTTTCATCAAGCCAGCTGTTTTCTTCCAATGACACCATTCTTTTCATTGATTCGGAGAGCATCTCCTTGGGATAAAAGTTGAACGTATACCCTCCTGCTTCGTACACATTTCGCTCTCCGTATGAATTGTACCTCCAGGGATCTCTGACTCTGTGGTAGGTGAAGCCTGTGAAATTGCCCAAATGATTCACCACAGATTCATTAACTGGGTTCTTCCAGGACCCGAGGTAGTTCCTATGATCCTCTTCGTCGACACCATATTTGTGAAGGCAGTGGCTTTTACTAATCACAAATTTATTTACAAAACTGTGCGGATAGAAGCATTCTTTTTCACTACGCTCAGCTCTTATCTGGCGCATTTTGGGTAAACCCAGGATTTTGGACCAGGTGTCTGGGAGAAAGTTTGGCTTCAGCGGGTTATGAATCAATTCCAGAAAGACCTCTTTTAACCAGAGGTAAATCTCCTTTATTTTGCTGACTTCAAAAAGCCCCTTAGACAATTTTGACTTCATGTCTTGATTGTAGTAAAAACTCCTGGTGTTTTCCATGGAGTAGGCAATGTTTAAAATTAGGATTAAAAAGACAAAGTGGCACAGGACGTCCTTCAGGAAGACGAAGGCTTGATGTCGGATCTTCTCCTTTTTCTTAAAAATTGTGATCTCGTCCTCTTCCAAGGGCTGGTATTTCTTGCTGCCTCTCATTCTTACCAGATCGTAATGCAGTTCTCGCATGTCGTCAGCATTCATGCTTGGTTCGTTCAGTTTAATCTCCAGGAAAGTTTCTTTGATCGACCATGGAATGTTTTCACAGGAATTGGAATGAAGTGATTTTAGGGCTGAAAAAAAAAGGATGTTCAACGTTTGAAGGAAGAACATGCTGACAAGAAGCGAGATGGCGGAGGCCGCCAGCCATTCTAAAGAGGTCTTGTAGTCCTGGGATGTGCCATATAATATGATAGAAAAAGAGGACGTGGCAGAAATAACCAAGACCAGTACCCATGAAGCATACTTGTTCCACCAAGATACGATCTGGGGCCTTTTGAAGAAAAGCATGCTGGGAGTATTGAGTGGCCTCGTTTGGTGCTCTGCTTCCTTCTTCACGTAATTATTGTTAAAATTGATGTTGGCATGGCCAACTTCCGAAGCCTCTTCCTCTGTTGAAATTATATTGGCATCCCCCTCTGGAATCGTGCAGTTGTATCGGGTTTTTGTTCTCTGCCGCCACCTAATATTTTTCGGTCCTGCCAGGTTTTGGGGATTGGAGGCAGCGGCAAAGCTGCCGTCTGGAAAACCGGACCCTGGGAATTTCGAAGTAGTCTCTAGAAGGTAACATTTCTGCAGGAGTTCTTTCCAGTTCCTCAGATTTCCGGTCGTTAAATGAGAACACACTTTTTGCTGAGTTGCAGTGAACTGCTGGCCAAAGGGCTCTTTCTGCGAATATTTGAACAGGGCTGTTATAATCATTTGCAAAGGGACCGAAATGAAAGCGCTCTGAATGCCAATTATGAGAAACCTCAGATTCTGCAGTTGTCCCGGATACATCTGCTGATCCACGTCGGCCTTGAAGAACATCATGTTGATTAGCAGGATGCAGAAGAGAGTGGCTAAGCAGCAAGACAGCCTTTGAAGTCTGTTGAAAGAACCAGTGCACACGTGGGCAAAAAGGGAAAACCATAAGTGATTGTCCGCAAAGTCCTTGGCAAAGCAGATGAGGAAAAAATCCATTTTGTTTAAAGGGGCCAGTGGCTGGACCACAACAAACACCCTCTCAATCAAACCATTGTCTTTATCCAGAGCAAGCCATTTTCGGCATATAAACATCCAAGACTGCTTGGTGTACATATTTTCCACCTTGACTCTACTCAGATACCAGTTCGGGGAAGAGCCGGCATTATCATGCCAAGCTTGAAGGCAATAGATGTCTCCCAGGTCATTCTTAGAAGTCAGGAGAAAGGTATTGATGGACCCACGGAGGAAAGGCACATGTCCAGGGTGGCTCAAGCGATGGATGTCGCTGACTGCTTGGTCCCCTATCAATTGGATGAAAACGGTAGCTGTTGTTCCTGCCCTAAATCGGCTGCCTGTGTAGACGGTGACCAAGTAGCAAACTTTATCAAAGGGATCATTGTCAGGCAAGACAATGGCGTGGGCTCTGCTTTCTACATCAGCCTTATCTTTTCTCATCGCCCAAATAGCCAACAGGATATAGGTAAGAAAAATGAAAACTACCGTCAAGATTATCACTGGGTTTCTCTGGATTTGAGCCAACTGGATCTTTCTCACCTCTGCTGGATCAGGATAGACGGTCACCTTCCCTGCTAAAAATGTGACGTCTCCTAGGGAGGTATTTCCTGCTGGTGGGTCAACAGTCCTCGCAGTGCGCCTTTTGCCTGCACAGACGCAGTGTAGCTTTTGCCATGTAGTCTGAGGTCCGAGATGACACTTATCTTGTCTCCAAAGTGTTCGAGTATCATCCAGATACAAGCAGTCTGCTGTAAACAGCGTGAGGCCAAGCCTCTGTGAGCCGTGGTCCCCCAGAAAGTGGTCGGATTGGAAAACAATGGAAATGTTTTGTTTTCCAGCTTTGCTGCCTCGGAATATGGCTTTGAGTAACGTCTGCGAAAGGCAAAAAACATAAGGCATCTGAAATACACAATCGTCACCTGTGGAATTCTTAGTCTTTGAGGTCACTGGCATATTGTGGGAAACATTAAAAATAGCTATGGGAGGATGACTAAGCTTGAGACCCACATATATAAAAACCTGGAAAGTGAGCTTTAGTTTTGTCACTATCTGGATCAAGATGTCTTTGGAGTTTCTACAGACTTCAAAACTGAATCCTCCAGATGCTTCAGGGAAGTTTTGGCTGTGTTCCACCATCATCTCAAATACAGCCGTCTTTTCCTCATTTCTGGTCAGGATCATTTCAGCCACATCGGGCACAATTTCAATCACGTTGCCATTAGATTTAATTCCCGCCATTTTGAATCCCGCCACCCTTGTGTTTATGTTGTCCAAAGATGGCGACCAGAAAAATGGATTCTTGTCAAAGTCATAAAGTACCGTAGAAATTACTGCATCATCTGGCAACTGGTTATATTCCACCTGCTTCATTTTGGGATAGAAACAGTTTTGGCAGTCTCTTCTCTTAGCAAAAGTTTCAGAAATATCCTGCTTTTCTTCTTTCCTTAATGTGATGTTCCAGTCATCAGTTTCTAGGATGGTTTCATGTTCTCCGGGGACTTTGCCTTGTAAAAGGAGGTCTGCTAAAATTTCAGCAACAGACATGGTTTCCTCAGCCATGATTCTGTGGCTTTGTGGGTTTTTGAACAGAGAAGCTTTGAGGACACTGGATAACCCCGCAAGAATAGCTGTTCCAAGATCATAGATTTCCTTAGAACCTCCATTTTCTCTGTTATGTCTTCTCAACCCATCAGTCACATCCTTGAGCTTTTGGACTACAAGAAGCTGTGATTTCCTGTTGATTTCCCCAATTTCTTGGGTTATCTGCAAAATACTTGAGATCACGTGATTGGCCTCCATGATGTTTGTTGTTGGGATCCCAGCCAAATGATTTAAAAGAATTTCACGCAGTTTGGTCTTAGAGGAGTGAAGTCTTGGAAGCACTTCTAGGTCATTTAAAGCAGAAGCCACCATGTGGATAAAATATCCCGCCCTAAAATAATTTCCACTGTTGAGAAAATATACAATGGGAGCCGATGTTCCACCAGTTAAGCTATGTAATTTGTTTAACACAGCCTCCGGTTCCTTGGCTTTCAGTGGGCTGTGCACTGTGGTGGGTATTGTAATTTGGGAATAAGCACCAAGATCATCATATACTTGGACATATAAGTTCAAGAGATATTGCTTAGAAGGTACACCAACGGGTAAAAAAGATGGCGGACTTTTGGATTGATCTCCAAAATAGACAATGGTGCCCAAGGTACTGTTTCCTCTAATAGGCATTTCCATTGAATCTAATGCCACCTTGACCTTATAGGTAAGAGGCAAATCTTGATCTCTAAAGCCACTACAGTGAACAGAGAATTTTGTTAGGAAAGCTATTCCTGTGGGAGGGTTAAGGCTGCACTTTCCAAGTGCTGGAGGTGTATTTACAACAAATGAATAGTTATAGAGCAATGGTTCATGTCCCTCCAGGCTTACTTTTAATACAAGTCTAAAGGAGAATTCTGCCACGTGCATCAGACTCCATGGTTTCACACAGAGGTATGGATTAGTTCTCCCTGTTGAAGTTCTGGAGGCCCAGTCAAACTGGAGTTCGGAGGAATTTCCTGAAAAAAGTGACCAGTGAAACTGAGGCCTATAAAACCTTCTGCAATTTAGGCATTTGCCCAAAAGGCAAAATCTTTCTGTGGGAATCACAGATCTTCCACAGTTCTCAATACAGGTGAGATTCAGTGCTAGCCAAGCGTCAGGCTCTACCTGGACCCTTTGTTCAGCCTGAGCTTGTCTCCTTCCTTTATGAACCACCAGACGGAAATAGTACGTGGCGTTTTCTTGAAGTGTTCTAGGTAGAACCGTTTGCACTGGCTCTGAAGAAGCTGTCCATTTCAAATCTGCCTGATGTGGATGACACTTCCCAGTCTCGTTCAAAGTCATGGAAATATAGTCTGTTTTTTGTTTGGAGCAGTACCAAGTGAAGGTGAGGCCTTCAAAAGGTTGGGGGGCATCTGGATCAGAAGAGGCAGATCCATTCAGAATCCATTGGTCGGAAAATCCAACTGTTTGCAAATCGCCTCCAGCAATGACCGCCCAGAGTCTGTTGGGTCTAATCCTGACAAACACAGAATCGTAGTCTTCTGCTTTCTCTAAAGTGTCCATTGTGATTAATGTTATGGTCAAATTGAATAAATACAAGCCTTCATCTAGGCTATCAGCAGGAATGTTTAAGATTAAAAGATCTTTTTTCCCAACTCCAGGAGGGTTCAAAGGTTTTGACCAGTCTGGACCAGTCTTCATATCTGGAACTTTATAGATTTGCCACATTATATGTGTTTCCCTTGGTTCTGGACAATTCACCTCAACATCAGCTGAGAGAATGAACGAGACCTTTTTACTATAATTTAAAACAGGATTAGTATAATGAGATTCCTGGATTTTTACTCTTTTAAGGAAACAAAATCTTTGAAGGCAATCCACTGTAGACTTCAAGACCTTCGAGGTATAAGTACTGACTTTGGTTTCCAAAATGATACGCATTTGGCCAATTCGTGTGCAATTGACTTGTGCTATGAAGCCTGCGTATAAAGCAGGGTTAAAAGGAAGATCAGTTATAAAATGGGCAGCGTTTTTGGCACGATCTCTGTAACTGTAAGTAGCATTCCAGAGAAGATCTTCCTTTTCTACACCCAAACATTGTAGGTTGAAGGCCCACTTGTGCTGGAGTAATGGATTCTGCAACGGAATAAACCAAGCAATATAGACCGAACTTGGCACAAACGAAGGGCCACTTTTGAAAAGGTGAATTTCTACATCTTTCTCTGAATAAGACTTCAAACGGACTCCTTTTCTGTTAAGGTACAGATGGATGCTGAACCTGTACCAGCACCGGTGGACAAATTCAATGGTGATCAAGTAAGAAAGACTTTGCTGTTGATAAAAAAGGTAGTACGTGCTGGAAGGAATGTGCAAGTCACTAGAAGGGCCTTTGATAAGATAGAAGAAACCCCATCTGTGGGTAAAAAAATAGGTGCCTGCCTTGATTTTCTGTGTGTTGACAGTAAGATAAGCCAGAGGCTGATTCCTGGTCCGTAGACCTAAAACGGCACCTGAGAAATCTAATGCCCCACTCAAATCTCCAGATTCTGCCTCTTCAAGAGCCCAAGAGAAACGAGCCACAACTTTGTTCCTGAAAGATGGTGGACTAGGAGCAATGGAGTAATTGTTCCGTAAAGCATATGGATTGTATGTGGTAGACCAGAACCGTCTGCTCTGAGCATCCACCAGGCTGTAGATCTTTCGTTGGGACTTGGCTGAAGAGACATTCCAGAATAGACGGATAGTTCTATGAGGGATGCGGAGTAATTTGGAATGGGCACTGTAAATATGCAATATGATGGGTTCCACCTGCACGTCCAAACTAGGCCTGAGCAAAGGGCCTTGCTTGACATGGAAGGAAGGAAGGCACAGTCCTTGGTGGGTGTCTTCAGCCATCTGACAATGCCTGAAATAGGAGGAGCACCTGTGGGGCAGCCGACCATCACGGTAGTGATTACATGGTGAAAAATATGGATGATGGCTGATGGGAAGGAAATGGGCTGGGGGGACACCCAATCTATAATGGTAATGATGGCGCCATCTTGTTTTATCAAGGCATGGACAGCAGCTTAGCCGCATTTGTTTCCAGTCATGTTTGGGGAATGTGGATGGCCAGAGCAGGAACAAAAAGACATCTTGGCAATGCAACTTAATTCTCAGATGTTGGTGAAGATGACTAGGCACACTGCAGGAACAGGAGACACCCTGGATTGTGATATGGGTGGAGGTTGGAGAAGGACAGATGTCATGTTCTTCAAAGACTAGTTCCAGCGCCACATGTCCTGAGCACAGAAGCATGTTATGCCTCAAAATGGATCTCCAAACCCAACAATGCTGTAGAGAAAACCCATCCCTCAGTGGCTTCCAAGTTCTTGAAAGAAGATCTACAACTCTGAATGAACCATCCTCACAGTTAGTGTCCCATGCGGACGAGGTCTGGGGTTTGTCTTCTTCCTGCCCATAGGTGTGGTTAGATGTCACCCGTGATGGGGGCAGGCATAAAGAAAGGGGCATGATGACTGTCCATGGGAAACAAACCCTAAACAAGAAGAAATGCATCTGGAAAGGTTTGGGTCAACAGCCTTAACTGCTGTGGATGGAATGATTGTGAGGATTCTAGAACTTGGCAACTAGGCAATCTCTGTTGGAGTTCTGTTGGGTTGTATTTCTGACCACCCTTTGATTATGTTGCTCTTATATGTCAGTGTTTCTCAACCTTGGCCATTTTAAGATGTGTGGACTTAAAAGTGCTGGCTGGAGAATTCTGGGAATTGAAGTCCACACATCTTAAAATGGCCAAGATGGAGAAACACCGCTCTAAATGCAGGAATTCCTCAGGACCTGGGGCAGAGTTTTTCCCAATGTGCTACGAAACAGTCACAATAATGTTTTATTGTTGAAGAAATTATTATTATTATCAGGGGTGAAATCCAGCAGGTTCTGACGGGTTCTGGAGAACCGGTAATGGAAATTTTGAGTAGTTCAGAGAACCGGCAAATACCACCTCTGGCTGGCCCCAGAGTGGGGTAGGAAAGGGGATTTTGCAGTATCCTTCCCCTGGAGTGGGGTGGGAATGGAGATTTTGCAGTATCCTTCCCCTGCCATGCCCACCAAGCCATACCCACCAAGCCATGCCCACAGAACCGGTAGTAAAAAAATTTGGATTTCACCACTGATTATTATCATCCACAACATCAACATCGTCATTATGTGCTTTATGTCAGTAAGTTAGATTATGATGATATTTTAAGAATTCTTAAATTCGATACTCACTGGCTGACTCAGCCTTCCATCCTTCTGAAAATGAGGATCCCAGATTATTGGGGGCAATATGCTGACTCTGTAAACCGCTTAGAGAGGTCTGTAAAGAACTGTGAAGTGGTATATAAATCTAAGTGCTATTGCTATTCCACATTGAACAGGGAGGTAGAAATCAAATCGAATTGGAAACATTCCGGAAAGGTATAACAAGAACAGGCAATGTTAATTATCAATCAAAGACTAACTGAACAAAACTACCGTATTTATTAAAATAAACAGGGACGTTTTAACACAGAGAGATGCTTATAAATGACTGATTAAGAAAGAACTTTCACTTCACTACTTTTCATATATCATATAACAAGTGCAAAAAAAGTGGCAATCCTAGAAAAGTCTCCTAAGATATAAGAAACTGTGGATAAAGAAAGGAAGACAGTCAGGAGGAAAAAGTTCAAGATTTCAGTAAGGAAGTACCCCATATATCTGGGGATATTGGTAAGAGAGGGGATCAAAAGTGAGAAGCTGTGAGTTGAAGCATCACCTGTCTTTTACATGCCTCACAGGCAGGAAACACATTAAAAAGGGGCCAGGTGTCAATCAGGTAGTCACAGCCACCATCTTGAATTTCTCAATCCCTATATCTCACCTGCAGACCCTCCTCCCCTGCAAATATTTCTACTCTCTGGGTATCCGATGTTTCTGCACATTCTATAGGGCAGTGTTTCTCAACCTTGGCCGCTGGACGATGTGTGGACTTCAACTCCCAGAATTTCCAGTCAGCTCTGCTGGCTGGGGAATTCTGGGAGTTGAAGTCCACACATCGTTCAGCGGCCAAGGTTGAGAAACACTGCTATAGGGCATCGTGTGGTGGTACCTTGGTCCCCTGTAGCAGCTGATCTTGATGTGGAGAACTTTCCATCAGTGTGTCTTGACCTTCCAAAAGGGGTACAGCATGGATTGGCCCCAATGAAGAATCTAGTGACCAAAAATGTACTTGGGTTTTTCTCGTTTCTGTGTTGTAAATCTTCGTGTGGTTTCTTCTGCTTAGCGCAATATGATTGGATGAGTTGGTCAGACCATAGCTACTTGCCTGAAATTCTCGTTCCGGACAGATGTTGAGCAAACTGAATGTGTCCCCAGAAAGGACTTCACTCCTATCGTCTGCCATTCGAACTTTTTACTGATGAAAATGAGATTGGTCACTAGCCCAAAGCTAGGAACTCAACTGCCGTAGAGCTTCCAGAATAACCATTTTAAATCAAAGCAGGGGAAGAGTATCTTGGATGAGAGTAGAAGACGGTTTGGGAATTCAGTACAATCCAAAGGAATAGCCCAAGGAAGTAAATTTAACACATGCTTCCGATTGTTTTCCTCAAATAACAACATAAAGTTTTTCTTTCCTTCCCAGGTGTTTTCTCAAGGGCGGTTTTCTACGTTTCTTAAATTTCCCATACAGTACAGTGTTAAAAACATCAGTCTCTGTTTTTGTGTCGGTACCAGTGCTGGCAAAATACCACATCCGGTACACCTTCTGGAGTATAAAATACATGACCTCCGCTTCATTGGAAGGCTCGTTGTAAACGACTTCCTTCATGTCCGAGTGAGCTGACATGATGATGACTTGACTTAAATTGACAAAAACGCAGATCATCACCAAAAGAAAGGATCCTAAAAAAAGGCCCCCTAGAATTTTGTCAGACAAAAATTCAGTGTTCTTAAATGTTAACGCACAATAAGACAACACGGTCATGAAGGAATACGTCATGGTGCGGAAATTAAATTCATGTTGGCCAAATCCCACATATCCAAATGCCGTATATGCGTTGAAAAATATGGCACCCATTACGACTATATTG
Source organism: Pituophis catenifer annectens (assembly GCF_029215685.1). Taxonomy (NCBI): domain Eukaryota; kingdom Metazoa; phylum Chordata; class Lepidosauria; order Squamata; family Colubridae; genus Pituophis; species Pituophis catenifer. The sequence goes on along the minus strand of NW_027256887.1, from coordinate 10,316,385 downwards.
ATGATACCAGGGAGGGCTGTTCTGAGGGATTTTTGGGCTAAGCGTAAATCAAACAGAAATCTGACATAGCGGTATGTTTTCAGAACCAGGAAAAAAACCAAAATCCCCAGTATACCTCTGACTGTCTGGTCGAATTGGGAAGCCGTATGGAATGGAATAAACTCTTGGGAATGAAGTAAGTAAAATTGCACCAAGTCAGAAGAAAGCTTGAATTTGCACAAAAGCACCACCAGAAAGAGGATGCAGACTGTCTTTATCCCAAAGTTGATCAGATTGGTAGCAACAGTAAAATAGCTCAGCCGTTCTCGGTACACCATGCGACATTCGTCAGCAATATAAATAATGAGTATGTATATCGTCAGACAAAAGAAGAAAATTTGGCTCACGTTTTGATGCGTGAAAAACGGGAGTTTGTAAGAATGCACAAAGATGCTGGCATTCACGGGGCCAAGAAAAGAAAGTTCAAAAATGATGGAAATGCTGCAGAACATATTGGCGTCAACGTTAAAAGTTGTCAGTTCTAAAATCACCGCCCACGTCTTATTGTCAATCCAGCTTTTCGTTTCCAAATCTCCCAACCTTTTTGTTGAATTCACTTGTGGTTCTTCGGGGAAAAAATAAAACGTATATCCCCTCGACGGATATTCATTTAATTGTCCATGGGAGATATACTCCCATTGGCTACTACTTGGCTCATAACTGAAGCCTAAAAACTCAGCATGGCTCTTGGGAACTGAGGTGTCCGTGGGAGTTGACCACGAGCCCACGTAGTTAGTTTGATCTTCCTGGCTAAATCCATATTTGTTCTTGCAGTGAACATTATGCAGCAAAAATATGTTTTTCAATTCATGGGGAAGTGCACACCTGTCTGCAGATTTCTTTCTTATTTGCCTCATTCTGGGTAATCCCAGGATTTTGGACCAGGAGTTCAGAAGATAGCTTGGGTGATAGGGATTGTGCATCAGCGGCACAAAGCTGTTGTTTATCCATCTATAAACATCCTGTGCTCCATTCAAATCGGGTAAATAGGGAGAAAATTTCCTAGATATGGATTGGTTGTAAAAGAAGGCGGTAGTAACGTCTATTGGGTGTGAGATTGTGAAAATTAAAGCCAAGAAGATAAAGTGGCAGATCATGTCCTTTATATATTTGTAAGCTAGATATTGAACCATCTGTTTCTTTTGCATGGCTGTAACATCTTCCTCTTTGATGGGCTGGTATTTCTTGGACGCTCTCAATTCAGCCAGGTCATCATGCAACTTCACCATCTCGTCCTCTTCCATCGTTCTTGGTTTGTATTTCATATCTTCATAGCTTTGCCATGGGATGTTTGCACAGTATTTTGCCAAGCAGATATTCCAGCTGGAGAAAATAACAATTTGTAAAGTCTCAAAGAAGCTCATGTGGAGGCAGAACGATATCAGAGCAGCTATTAACCATTCAGAGGATGTTTTGTTATCAAAAGACAGGCCAATGAATGTGATGAAAAATGACGCTACCCCAGATGTGAGGAAGACAAAGAGCCATGCACTGCAAGACAAACATCTACGCTGTTGCAATTTCTGAGTTTTACTCAGAGTTGCTTTCTTTTCTGTTGCATAATTATTACTAAAATCATTGTCCGTGGCTGAAAACTGCTGTGAGAGAAGGATTTCAGGCAAGAAAGTGAAACTTAATTTTTCCTGATCCTGAGCAATGTTACACTGGGAAGACTCCTTTATGGAGTATCTAAACAAGCCTACTGTAATCCATTCCACAGGAATGGAGAAGAAAGCACTGAGAACACCGGCTATTATGGATTTCAAATATTGCAGTTGTAGGAGATAAACCTGTTCTTCTTTCTTAGTGTTGAAGATGATCGTGTTGACCAGCAGGGAGGTCAAAAGTATCGCTAAGCAGCAGGAGAGCCTCTGAAATCTGTTCCAAGAGCTGTCAAGGCTGCGAACAAAGATAGAGAACCAGAGGTGATCTTGGAACCAGTGATAGCTAAACATTATCAACAGATAATCAATTCTTCTGATGGGGACTTGTGGATCCGTGACCTCGAAAGTCCATTCTATTTGGTAGTTATTCCTGCCAAGGGCCAACCACTTTCTACACAGAAACAACCACGACTTGTTTGTGTCTACACTGAGGACTTTGATTCGGCTCAAGTACCAGTTAGGCCCGAAGCCACAATAATTGTGCCAGACGTGGATAGAGAAGAGGTCTCCCAAATCTTCCCCGGTAGTTAGCATAAAAGTATCGATGCAGCTGTTCTGAAGGATCTCTGGAAACGATGGGTGCTTTAAGAGATGCACATCACTTGAGCCATTCTGGCCAATCAGCTCAAGGAACACATCTGCTTTGGTTCCTGCACTTGGGCGGCTTCCCGTATAGATGGTCACCAGGTATCTCATGGTGTGAAAGGGGTCGTTATCTGGCAAATCTATAATCTGCTCTTCAATATCAATTCTGTCTTTTCTTCTCACCCAGACAGCCAAGAAAATGTAGATTAGGAAAATAGCAAGCACAGTCAACCCCGGGACAGGATTCTCTCTCATTGGATGTAGAAGGAACATTTTCATGTCGATTTGATTGGGAAATAGAAGTAACTTGCCAGCCAAAAATCGGATCCCGGGTCCTGAAGCTGCTCTTAAACTGGATCTAGTTGACTTCGTGATGTGTTTTTTTCCTTTGCAGACACAGTGGATTTTCGACCAGCTGGTTTGAGGTCCAAGGTTGCAGGTTTCTTCTTTCCACTGATCCTGAACGCCTTCAAGAGACAAACAGCCTGCTGCAAAGACAGCGACGCGGAGAGATTTTGCGGTTTGATGTCTCACAATTGAGTGTGACTGCAAGACAATAGAAAGGTTGAGCGTGTCTGCTCCTCTGTTATAGGCTGGAGACCAAAGCAATGACTTTGGAAGGCAAAGGATATAAGGAACTTTGAGAGCACATCCGGTGATAATTGTATCCTTTTGGATGACGGTTGGAGGACTTAAATGAGAAGCATTGTATAAAACTAAAGGGGAGTGGCTCAGATTGACGCCTAAGTAGATAAATACCTGGAAAGTAATTTTCACTCTGGGCACAAGTTGGATAAAAATATCACTGGAGTTTCTTTTAATTTCCAAGCTGAAGCCACCCGTTGTTTTAGAAAGTTTTTTATCTGGCCCTATAGTCAGCTCGAAGATGGCCTTGTCTTTCCTAGCCAAGATCATTTCAAACACCTCAGGAACGATGGTGGTTAGGCCCCCTTTAGAATCGGTCCCCACCATTTTGAACCCCGTCACCATTGTGCCAATATTGTCAGCAAAAGTCAGCCAAGGGAAAGGATTCTGTTCAAATTGATACAGAACGGTGGAAACGACATTATCTTCTTCTAACTCCACATGAGACCCCTGCTTCAGTTTTGGGTAAAAGCAGCTCCTACATTGCTTCCTGTTTGAGAAAGTTCCAGAAACGTCCCATGTTTTGTCTTTCCAAAGATGGATGGACCAGTTTCGGGTGGCCATTTTAGTTTCGTGCCCACCAGGGACTTTGCCTTGTAAAACGAGATCTGCTAATATTTCGGTCACAGAAATAGCTTCTTTAATGGCATCCGCGTTAGGATTTCTGTGATTGAAGAGGGAAGCATCCAAGATATTGGACAATCCTGTGAGAATCCCATTGCTAAGAATCTCAGTTTCCTTTGAGCCCAAGCCTTGCTCCCTGTGTCTTCTCAGGGCTTCGCTGACTGTTTTTAATTTTCTTACTGCAAGCAGCTGGGATATTTGATTGACTTCAGCAATTTCATGCGTTGCTTGACAAATACTTAGGATCGCCTGATTGATTTCCCCGATACTAGTGCTAGGAATCCTTGTGGTTATAGTGAGGAGGTGTTGACGCAAATTTGCCTTAGGAACCCGATTGGAGGGTGAAGCTTCAATATTGTTTAAGGCTGAGGCCGCCATATATACAATATAGCCTATACTCAGGTAATCCTTGGTGATGAGTAACTTGGTCATAAGGGCACTTGATCCATTAATCAAATCATGCAGTTGTTGATGGAGGACGGCATTGGTCGGTGGTTGTCTCTGATCAAGCACCGTTGCTTGCAAAGTGACTTGAGAAGACGCACCAAGGGAATCAAAAACTTGAACGTATATAGTCAAAGCAGAGTTCTGTGATGGTCTGCCAGGAGGAAGGAAAGACCAGGGAGTTTTGGATTCATGTCCGGCATAGATAATTATCCCCAAAGTATTATTTTGAATTGAGGATATGGAACTAATTGTCGTTTGATCCGACGCTGCTGTTACTTTGTAGGCAAGAGGCTGATTTCTGTCTTCAAATCCATTGCACTGGATAATGAATTTTGTTAGAAAAGCTATTCCTTTTCTTGGATTAAGGACACATTTTCCTATCTGTGGTGGAGCATTAACATAAAAAGAATATTCACAGCTAGAGGACTGTCCACCTTTGGTGATGACTTTTAGGCTCAAAATGTAGGACTCTTCTGCCATGGAAACCAAAGCAAAAGCTTTGACATGTAGATGTGAGCTGGATCTTCTGGTAGTTGTTCTGGAAGACCAGTCAAATTTGATTTCATGGGACTGGGCCGATCGCAGTGACCAATAATACCAGGGTTTGAGTTCCCTGCAGTTCCCACATTTACCAGACAGTGAAAATCTTTCTGTTGGAATTACTGACATTCCACAATTTTCAAGGCATGCAATGTTCAGAATGAGGGCACCCTGAGCCCGTACGTGTATGGTTTGCTGAGCGTGAGCTATCCTGCTACCATTTTGAACTGCCAGGAGAAAATGGTATGTATTATTGGCCTGAAGAGTTTCAGGAAGTACCATCTGAATTGAATCGGAGGATGTGGTCCACTTCAAATCCACCTGATCGGGATAACATTTCCCAACTCTGCTGAGGGCCATTGACGTATAGTCCGTTTCCTGTTTGGTGCAATACCAAGTATAGGACAATCCCTGAGACAGACTGACCAGCTCACCATTGGACAGGACAGATCCTTTTAGAATCCACCGATCAGAAAATCCAACAGACCGAAAATGGCCTCCTGTGATGACAGCACCCCAACGATCTGACCCAACCTCTATCAACACTGCATCCGAGCGCTCTATCTTCTGGGGCAAAGTGGATGAAATTAATTGCACAGTAAAATTAAAAAGATACAGGCCAGTATCCAAGCTGGAGCAAGGGATTTTTAATCTGATGAAATGTCTTCCTTCAATGCCAGGTGGATTAAAAGGTTTAGACCAGTCTGGTCTATCTGACAGATTAGTGATTTTATAGATGTTCCAACTAATTTTAGTTGCTTTGGGGCCTGGACAATTGATCCACATGTCTGCTGCAAGTGTAAATCCAGTCCCCAGTGCGTAATGCAGGATGTGTTTGGTATTAACTGCCCGGTGGATCCTAACTTTGGGAATTGTGCAAGTTTTTTGCTGGCAAGCAATTTGGGATTCTATGACTTTCAATGCATAAATGTTAAACCTTGCCGTGAATATTGTAGGAATTTTTGTACTCTTTATGCATTTCACTCTGGCAACAAATCCCGCATACGAGGCAGGATGGAAAGCTAAGGTAGAGTCAAGAAGGAAATGAGCTGCATTTCTGGTCTGATCGATGTAGGCAAAACTGTAGTTTTCCACCAGAGGCCCGCCCACGGAATCAAAAACTTGCAGATTGAAGGCCCATTCACACTGAAGTAGGGGATGTTGCACAGGGATGAACCACACAATGTAGACCAAGCTATTGTCAGGAGACGTGCTGTTGAAGACGTAAACGTCCATCTCCTTTCCCCCTAGAGATTGGAACAGGGCCTCTTTCCGATTCAGATAAATATCCAGGCTGAATCTAAATAACTGTAGCTGCACATATTTAACTGTAATCAGGTAAGAGAGGCCCGCTTGCTGATAAAGTACATAGCAGAGGCTGGAGTTCTCAGCAACGCCGTTGGTCAAGTTGCCTTTCTGGGTAGAATAGTAGAGGCCTTGGGCCCGACTGAAAATATAAGTGCTAATTGTGTTTTTCTGTGGGTTGAGTCTTATGGAAATTGAGCTTGTCCCGCTTGTTCTGAAAATCAACGTCCTGTTTAAGAAATCAAGTCTTCCTCTTACTCTATCTAATACCCTCTGGCTGGTACGGAAGTACACACTGGCCACAACTGTTTCCTTGATCCGGTGTGATGTGGGCACGGTGCAGAAATGGCTGTGCAGACCAAACGGATTGTAGTCATAGGAATGGAACCACTCTAGGGATCCTTGTGTGTCCAGCAGTTGGTAGGCTACTATTTCTGGGCTGAGCTGCTGAAGGTTCCAGGAAAAGCTCAGAGCCCCTTGTGACTGTCTCCTCAATTGGGAGGTTACCCTGAAAACAAAGAGCAGAGCAGGCTCCACAAAGAAATCCAGGCTGAGGCTGCTCTGGGGTCCCAGCTTATAGCTGACCGAAGCGATGTAGAATCCACGGAGTGGGTACTGCACAGTCAAATGGTAGCTATAGTAAGACATGCAGACCTGGTACAATTCGGCACTGGGGTAGTCACTAAGTAGGAGGGGCTCATTGTGCTGGTTGGTGGGAATGAGGAGGTCCTCAGGAAGACCCCCTTGGCTCTCAAAGTAGTAGCGCCAGGCCGAACTTTTGAGGCGTGCACACCAGCCCAAGCGCACCAGCTGCCTCTCCAAAATGGGAAGTGTGTGAGGCTGCAGCAGGAAGAAATGGATATCTTGCTCCACAACCTCAATGTTCAGGTTGTGATACAAGCACAAGGGAGCCAAGCATGAAACTGAGGTGCACTTTACGGAGATCTGGGTACTAGCCCAAGGTGGATGGGGACTTTCCTGTGGCAGGCCTGGACCGAGCGTCAACTCACCTGTCCAGGAAGTCGTCTGGTTGACTAGGATGGCATTCTGATACCAGTGACAGAGAGGGGGCACTGTCCCTCCCTCTTTGGGGTTTCGTTGGGGGGCTTTTGAGTAGTGCAACACCACATATCTGTCCCAAAGACACGAGACCTGGAAAGGGTGGTCTTGTTGTTGATAGACACGGTTCTCAGGCTTGGCACAAGTGACTGACAGCGGTGGTGGCATGAAATGAAGTCGTGCTGCCAGGGTGCTGGGGCAGCCACCAAACCAGCAGAAGAGGGCGAGCAGAGGCCAAAGGAATGCCCGGGCTCTTACAAGGAACGAAATGGTTTCAGTAGCTCCAGGCATCACACCAGCTGTCGCTTAGTAACCTTAGAGATCCCAACGGGAGGAAGTGAGCCAGTGGATTCTAGAATCTTTCTTCAGTTTCCACTTTCAATATGGCCACCAAAATTCTTGCCAACTTAAAACCAAGCAAACAAAGCAACTTGGGAGAAATTTGAGAGTAATAATGTATAACAGAAAAATAGTGAAGTATACATTTGACTAATTAAAAAAGAGTCACTACCGTAGGTATTTCAATATTTCAACCGTTTGCATTAATTTAACCAATTTGATTCGGACTTCCACAATTACAAAGTCCAAAGGTGGAAAAACGATGCTTATGTCCTCGTGTTATAATATCCTCATATCTACCGGTAGCATTTGATGGGTATTTTTTGAAGATAGTGGGTGTAAATTTGGTGAGCAAAAGAAATTCTTCAAAGAGTAAGGAGCATGTCAGCAAAATGGAAACCTAGAAAGAATGCATACTGATTGGCACATAAAAAAGGGCAACCTTGAAGTGTCTGGATCTCAGAAAGTTGTATCAAAATTTCTGTGGCAATGTGAATATATTTCTTTTTATTAAAACTATATATATTTTAGGACAGTAACAATAGAAGTAACTTGAGGTTTGCTAATTATGAATACCTATGCTTACATCATCTATTACTTATCCAGATGTATGACTATATCTTCTTCTCCTCCATTCTAAAATATATGCATATGATGCACCCTTTTCTCTATAAGAATTCCCTCCATTATTCTCTGGAAGAAGTTTCTATAGTATACACTGTTCAATGAATAAATGCTGCCATGAGCCTTGATTATTTGCTTTGGGCCCTACGTTTTGATTGCACAACTTCCAGAGCTGACATTTTTATTACAACTATATCAGAACTTTTACAATCACACAAAATACTGGTAATGATTTTAGAAATACCAGGCTAAAACAGAGGTGGGATTCAAATTTTGTTACTACTGGTTCTGTGGGCGTAGCTTGGTGGACGTGGCATGGCTTGGTGGGCGTGGTAAGGGAAGGATACTGTTAAATCTCCATTCCCATCCTACTCCAGGGGAAGGATACTGTTAAATCTCCATTCCCACCCTACTCCAGGGGAAGGATACTGTAAAATCTCCATTCCCTCCCCACTCCAGGAGAAGGTTACTGCAAAATCCCCATTTCTTCCCGATCAGCTGGGACTCGGGAGGCAGAGAATAGATGGGGGCGGGGCCAGCCAGAAGTGATATTTGCCAGTTCTCCGAACTACTCAAAATTTCTGCTACTGGTTCTCCAGAACTGGTCAGAACCTGATGAATACCACCTCTGGGCTAAAAACTAGAAAAATGGTAGCACATTATCAGTTGTCTTGCACTGACTTGCTTCTGTTTGTTATTTGATTTTATTTGTTCAACCTGATTGCAAAAGGCAGGGCAAATAGAATCTGCTGCAATGGCAGAATTGTCTAGTCTTACTAATCCCCCTCCAAAAAAAAATTCACTTGAAAAAGCATGAGGTTTAAATAGATTATTTATTAGAATAATAACTGGAATGTAGAACAAAACAGTTTTTTTAAAAAATGGCAATGTGTACGAAGTAATGGGCTGCTTGTTGTTACAGGATGAATAAGAATTTGGGAGGAGTCAAAATTGCATTGAAGATGAAGATGGTTGCAAGAGAAAACTCTATGGAGCTCAGCTTGGGACAGAAGCAATAAAAATGTACCTGATTTTTACGGAAGCCTTTCTCAAACAGTAAGAAAAACCATTTTCTTGCCTTCTATTTTACTGCATTTCAGCCCTGGCTGTTGACTATCCCTAACTACTGATTTACCAAATATGGTAACATTGACGTAATCGTCTCCAGAGTCTGGCTGGCGGGTTAAAGTACGCCAGATGCTTCGCAACTTCAAATACAAAAAGTTGATGGCTTCGGCTTCATCCGAATGTTGCTCGTAAACGGTCTGTTTCATCGATGTGTAAGTTGATATTAAGAGGCTTCTCCATAAATTGACGAAGGTGAACATCACTGTAACTAGGAACGACGATTGGAAAAATATGGTGAGCCACCATCTCGACGCAACGTCCATCTGCTTAAATCCTGAAAAGCAGTAGGAAACGACAGTCTGCAGAGAGTGAACCCAGCTGCTGAAGGACCACTCATACTGACCAAATATGAGATAGCCGAAGGACATGAACGTGCAAAACAACAGAATGGCGAGGACGGTCAAATTAAGAAACACAGGGAAGACTGCTGACATGGTTTGCTCCGCAAGGCGCACCTTGTACATGAACCTGAAATATCGGTAGGGTTTCAGCACCAGGAGAAAACCTAAAATACCCGCCACCATCACGTAGAGCTGGTCAATTTGAGAAACAACGTGGAAGGGGACAAATTCTTCTGGATTGAGTAGATAAAACTCCAGTAAGGTAAATGCCATCTTGAATTTCAGGGCAATGAGTAGTATAAAAAACATACAGATGTTCTTTATGGCGAAATTATTTAAATTGGTCGCTGTTTGGAGATAACCTATCCTTTCTTGACGTAACATATGAAATTCATCCGCTAAGTAGAAGACAAGAATGTAAATCATGAGTCCATAAATTACCAACCGGGAGGTGCTTTCGTACTGGAATTTAGAGAGCGTATATGAATGAACCGACAAAGTTGAACTAATGATGCCAAAGTTGGTAAACTCAAAAATGACTGTGATACTGCAGTATAGCCCTACGTCCGGAGTAAAGGTTGTCAGCTCAAAAATCAAAGCCCGGGTCCTTTTATCAAGCCATTTATTGCTTTGCAAACCTTCTAATCTTATTGTCGTATTTGGTCGTTGTTCTCCTGGGAAGAAATAAAACGAGTATCCCCCTGGGCCATATGAATTTACCACACCGTAAGACTTATATTCCCATTGATCAATATCTGACTGATACGTGAATCCTTGAAAATTGGCAACGTGGCTGGAGACGGACATGTTGATCGGCTTGGTCCATGACCCAAGGTAGTGCTTTTGATCTTCTGGATCATTAACAAAATCATAGTGACAGGATCTTTGGCCGATCAAGTAATTGTTGGCAAAATGGCCTGGAGGAAAACAAGGCCTTTCAAGATGCAGACCTCTGACCTGTCTCATTCTGGGCAAACCCAGGATTTTGGACCATGAATCTGAAAGGTAGGTGGGTAGATAGTCATTATGTATCAGTGGTACAAATGTGTCACTCATCCAAACGTAAATGTCCTCAAGTTTGGTTACTTTGGACAGACCAAGATTAAATTTATCATGGATTACTTTGTTGTGGTAAAAGGAAACGGTGGGCACAGTAGAGTAAGCCACGGTTAGAACGCAGGAGGCAAAGATAAGATGACAAATGATGTCCTTGATGAAAACAAATGCCAGGTGTTGTGCCCGCACTTTTTTCCTTAAGATGATGACTTCGTCCTCTTCCAAAGGCTCATATTCCTTGCTTTGCCTAATCTTGACCAGTTCGTGGTGAATCTTTCTGACATCCCTAGGATCTATATTCACTCTCAGCAGCTTCATCTTCTGGTACTGCTCTGCCGATACCCAGGAGATGTGCTTGCAGTACTTGATACTAATGGTACTGACCCCTGAGCTGAGGGCCATCTTTAGGGTTTGCAGCAGGAAGACACTCTGAAAAAATGACGTCATGGATGCTATGAACCATTCTGTGGAGGTGCTATAGCCGTAGGTGAGGCCATATAGGATGATGAACACGGCAGAGACGAAAGACATGAAAAAAACGATGACCCACGCGACATATCTCCACCACCAGGCAAACTGTGGCTTTCGAGTAAACACCTTAATCAGCATAATTATCCTTTTCCTTGTGCTAATTTTAGGGGGTTCCTTTTCTGAGAAGATAGTTATACTACCACCTTCATCTTCATCACTACTGGACGATGAGGAGCTTTCTTCATCTTCCTCACTTGTTTCTGAAGATGAGGGACTATAGTCAGGTACCATATCGTCCTTGTCATCGGAAGGTTTTTCCATAGAGTATCTAAATAGGACGGTCATTGTCAGCTGTAAAGGAACACAACATAGAGCACTGAAAGCCCCAATGTACATGGATCTCACAATCCGGAATTTTAATGACATGATTTCTTCTTCCTCACCACTGAAGAACATGATGTTCAGGAGCAAAGTTGAAAGCATTATAGCCAGGCAGCAAGAAACTCTCTGTAGCCGGTTAAAAGTACCGGTGACTACCTGAGAAAATATGGAAAGCCAGAGATGATCGTCTTCTAAGTCTTTAGCCAGGTGTATCAGAAAGAAATCCATTTTCTCTAACCTTGATTTCAGATTCGAAGAAAAAATGTATCTTTCTATTTTGCCATCCGCCTTGCCAAGGCCTAACCACTTCCTACATATAAATAGCCACGATCGTTGAGTATCTACGTTAAATACTTTGACTCTGCTTAAGTACCAGTTTGGGGAAGAACCATTGTTATTGTGCCAGATGTGAATGCAATAAATATCCCCTAGGTCATATCTTGTAGCGAAGAGAAAAGTATCAACAGCTCCGCGATACTGGGTTGGGAATTTGGGGTGCTTCATTCGATGGACATCACTGTAACCGTCCCTCCCAATCAATTCAAGAAATACATCAGCCGTGGTTCCGGATCCCAAGCGACTTCCGGTATAGATGGTGACCAGATAATGCATTCTGTGATAAGGGTCGTTATCTGGCAAGACAAAGATTTTGTTTTTTCTCCTGATGTCATCTTTATCTCTAATGATGGCCCAGGATGCACAGAAGATGTAGCCAGCAAAAATGAAAAACACAGTCAAAATTGTCACGGGATTTGTGTCAAAACTTGCTACGAGTACTTTCTTGATGTCCAAAGGATTGGGGTAAATAACAAATGTGCCACTGACAAATCTGACTTCAGGTTTTAAAGGCCTTGATAATTGGCGCTGAGCCATTCTGGGGTTCGCACTGCAGATACAGTGCAGTTTGGACAATCTGGTCTGAGGGCCAAGGTGGCAGGTCTCGTCGGACAGTTCAAAATTTGGAAGGTGACCCAGATCTCGGCAGCTTGCGGTAAAAACCACAATGCGAACTATCTTGGTGGTCTGCTTTCTGACCACGGGTGAAGATCTTAGGACCACGGAAATATTCTGTTTACTTGCAAGTTCAGACCAGAGCAATGCCTGCGGAAGGCAAACGATGTATGGAGCCTCAATTGCACATTCAATATTGGTCACCCTTTGCTGCGGGGTAGAAGGTTTGTCAGAGAAAGCAATGTAAGACACAAGTGGGGGGGAGCTAAAATTGAGTCCCAAGTAGATGGAGACATTGAAAGTGATGTTCCTATGGCACAAAATCTGGACATATATGTCTGGAGAGTTTCTATTGACTTCTATGCTAAACCCACCAGCTGTTACCACACGCTTTTTATCCAGCCCTATCGTCAGATTAAATGCGATGGGATCCTTATCTATTCTATCCATGATCACTTCGGCCACTTTAGGGGTGACCCCAATGACGTCACCATTTGCTTTGGCGCCAGCCACTTTGAACCCCATCACGACCGTGTGATTATCTACTGCCTTCCTCAGCCAAGGGAAAGGATTCTCCTCAAATACATAATGAACCACGGAAATCGGTGCATCTGCTGGTAACTCCTCCTGGCTTTCCAATTTCACGTTAGGATAAAAGCAATTCTTACAAGATCTCCTCTCGGAGAGAGTCCTAGAAACGTCCCGCTTTTCCTCTTTCCATAAACGGATGGACCAGCCTTTGGCTTCCATATTAACGTGGTCTTCCCCGGGGACTTTGCCTTGCAAAACTACATCTGCCAATAACTCTGACACTGAAATGATTTCCTTGATGGTGTTTGCAGGCCCATTCCTGGGGTTCGAGAGGGAAGCTCTTAACACATTGGACAGCCCAGTAAAAATGCCACCGGCAAGGACCTCTGCTTCTTGAGAGCCGAGATCAACGTCTCTGTGTCTTTTCAGAGCTTCGCTGGTCTTTCGGAGGATTCGGACCGCGATCAGCTGGGATTTCCTACTGACTTCATTTGCATTCTGAGTTATTTGACAAATGCCGGAGATTACTTGGTTTAGTATCCCTGCCTCGGTCAGGGGAATCCGCGCAGATTCGTTCAGTAGCATTTCTCGTAATTCAGTTTTAGAATGGTAGAAACTGGGTGACGGCTCAATGTTATTTAATTCAGAAGCCACCATATAGATAACGAAGCCCACGTGTAAGTAATCTTCGGTGTCAAGGAAGACAGAGGCAGAGCTATTGAGCTGTCCAACTAGCTGATACAGTTCATTGAGAATCAGATCCGTTGGCTTGCTGGTCCTTGATTCAAATACCGTTGCCTGCAAGCTGACTTGTGAAAAAGCATCATCGGTGTCGTAAACTTGAATAAGTATGTTCAGAGCATATTTTTCAGAGGGTGTACCGCTGGGAAGAAATGAGGGCGGGGTGCTCCGCCGATGACCAAGATAAACTATAGTTCCAAGTGTGTTATTTTGCAAAGATGATACGTTAGCTATTTGGGTTAGATCAGAACAAGCAACGACTCTGTAGACGAGAGGTCCTTTCTTGTCATCAAATCCAGAGCACCGGAGGGTGAATTTTGTCATCAGTGCAATGCCTTCCCTTGGTTCGACAAAACACTTTCCAATTTGCGGGGGGATGTGAACATAAAAGGAGTAGCTACACACAGCCAACTGGACTCCCTGCATACTCACTTTCAGTTTAAGGATATACAACTGGCCAGCCACGGAGCTAAAGGCCAAAGAATTTATATGCAAATACGGACTTGTTCTCCCAGTGGTTGTTTTAGAAGCCCAGTCAAAATATATTTCCTTGGAATCTGCTGAAAGGAGGCTCCAAAAGTAAACCAGATGGGCTTTTGCACAATTCAGACACTTCCCGTACAGAACCAATCTTTCCGTGGCTTTGATGCCTTTCTCACAGTTTTCCAAACAGATGATACGCAGGACAGGCCCAGAACCAGCAAGGACCTGAACAGCTTGAAACGCAGCTGCAGACTGGTGTTTCTTGATAGCGACCAGCTTAAAATAATACGTTGTGTTTTCCTGAAGGGTCTTTGGTTCCACGACTTGCACCGGCTCTTTCGAGTGGGTCCAGTACAGATCACGTTGTCTCGAGTGGCATTTCTGACCTGGACCTAACTTCATAGCAGAATAGTCTAATTCCCGTTTGCTGCAGAACCAGTGAAACAGAATTCCTTCCAGAGGTTCAGTAGAATCCGGATCCGAAGATATGGACCCATCCAAGGACCATTGATCAGAAATGCCAACGATCCGGAAGAGGCCTCCAGCTATAACTGCCCTTAACCCACTTTCTAGAATTTGGAGGAAAACCAAATCGGACCGAACGAATGTTATATTTTCTGCAGGTAGATGCACGCTCATGGTCAAATTAACATGATAGAAGCCATACGACAGGGCATTTTTAGGTATGTGCAACACAATACCCCTTGTGTTCATCCCTTCGGGGAGTGTGAGAGGGTTTGGCCAATCTGGAATCGACCATGCAGTGCTGAGCTCGTATATTTTCCAAAGAAATTCAAGAACTGGACGAGTCCTGCATTTCGCTTCGGCTGTTGCTTGCAAAGTGACGTCTTCCTCTCTCTTATAATGCAGCACAGGATCCAAAGGGTTGGGTTTATGGATTGCAATGGTCAGTTTACGACAATAACGTTTCTGGCAGGGCACAGCTGGCTCCATCACCTTTGAAGCGTAAGTCCCAAGAGCGGCTGTTAAAACAGCTCGTACGAGTCCATTTTGCCTGCAATTCACTTCTGCTACGAAGCCTGCGTACTGCGTGGGTCTGAAAGAGAAGACCGAATGAGGAAGAAAACGAACGGCATTTTTAACACGGTCCCTGTAGGTGTATGTCTTATTCCAAAGGAGGTGTTCCTTCCTGGAATGAAAAAGCTGCAGGTGGAAAGCCCAGTCACACTGCAAGTAGGGGTGTGGCACGGGAATAAACCACACAACATAGACAAAGTTTTTATCGGGAGAATGTCCACTGAAAACGTGAACTTCCATCTCTTTCTCGGCCAAGGATTTGAACAGACCTTCCTTTCGGTTCAGATATAAGTGCACGCTGAACCTGAACCACTGCATCTTCACAAATTCAATAGAAATCAGGGTAGAAAGGGCCACTTGTTGGAAAAAGAGGTGGTGGAGACTGGAGGGCCCGCTGCCTTCTAGGGTGGAATACGAGAGCCCATATTCCTGGCTAAAAAGGTATGTCCCTTCTTTGATTTTCTGTGGGTTCAGCCTGATGGAAATCGGGCCAGCATTGCTTCCTTGGAAAATCAAAGTGTCGTTAGAGAAATTGAAGTGTCCGTTCAGCTTCTCGGAGAACGTTTTACTAGTACGGAAGTAGATTCTGGAGATTACCTTCTTCCCAGAAGCTTGCGAAATGGGCGGAGCGCAGAAATTGCTTTGCAGAGCAAAAGGATTGTATTTGTAGGAGAGAGAACATTCCTCCTGTCCTTGCAGATCCTCCAGTGTGTAGGCTGTTACGCTGGAGCTCAGAGGCTGGAGACTCCAGGAGAGGGCGAGAGACCTCTGGGTTCGGCTAAGCAGGGCAGAAGAAGCACTGAAGACATGGAGAAGAGCAGGCTCCACGTGGATGCTCAGACTAAGGCTGAGGGGAGGCCCATTCTCTAGGTGCAACAAAACTGTATAGAATCCACGCTGGGGATAACGCACGGCGACGTGGTAGTGATAATAGACTTCGCAGACATGGGGCAACGATGTGGGGAGGCCTTGAGTGGAAGCAAAGGGCTCATTGTATTGGTTGCTGGGAATGAGGTGGCCTGCAGGGCTGCCCCCTTCACTTTTCAAGCGGTAGCTCCAGGAGGAACTTTTGAGGCGTGCGCACCAGCCTACCGTCACAGGCTGCCATTCCCAGATAGGAAGGCTCTGTGGTGACAGGAGGAAGAGCTGGACGTCTTGCCTGGAAATTTCAACGCTAAAGTTGTGGTGAATGCAGGGAGGCTGGCCGCACAGGGCTGACATGCACCGAATTACAATCCGAGTCAGGGTCCAGGGTGAGTAGGGCCTTTCTCCATCCAGGCCTTTGCTCAACACAAGCTGACCTGACCAGTCATTGGTCTGCGTGACCAAGATGGCGTCTTGGTACCACTGACAGTGAGGAGGAGGAGGAGGAGGAGGAAGAAGTTGGGTATCTGGCTCTCCTCTCTCGATCTCTGGTGTCCCTTCAGGCATCCTGGAATACTTCAGGTCAACCTGTCCATCCCAGGCGCATGAGAGGCTCAGTTCAGTGTCGTGCTTCTGGTAGACACGGTGCTGGGCATTTGAGCAGGTCACCTGCAAAGGGGGAGGCCAAATATGATGCGTTGTGGCTATTGTACACTGACCAACGTACCCCAACAGAACAACCAGGAGCTCTGGGCAATGCATTTGGGGGGGGTGTTTGAGCACTCAGGAAACAGCTTGTCAGCATCCAGCTCCAGCCAAGGACACAGATTGTTTTGATTCTAGAACCCGAGCGGTTGCCCCGAGCAACTGGAATTCCAGGCCATTGTGGAAGATCTTGTAAAATTGTCTTGTGAAAAGATCTTGTGAAAAATGGTCGTAAGTCACTTTTTTTCAGCACCGTTGTAACTTTGAATGGTCAGTGAAGGAACTGTTGTAACTCAAGGACTACTTGTATTGATTTTATGGTTGGCTGTTTTATTTGCGTTGTGACCCTCCCAGAATTGTGTTTTCAGATGGACGAGGTAGAAATCTTTTAATTTGATTCATTAATTAGCTGCAGAGACGATCCCAAAAATGTTCCAGACATTTTGTCCTGGATGTGCCTCGGGTATCCTGCACCCAAAACAAAGCATGTCTATCTTTTGAGAATCTGATTTCAATCCCATCCCATTTTGAGAGGATGGTTTGGAGGCCTGCGACAGTTTCCAAATGTTTTCATTGAGCTATTGGCTTAAACATTAATACGTGAGTCACCGTTTTTCAAATCTTTTCCAACCTCACCGGGATTGCAGCAATCATGTCTCAATCCTGTTGGTTTAGACTGAAAGAAGAGTTATGTGACCAGGGGTGGGATCCAAAAATTTTAGAAACCATTTCTCTGCCCAGTTACTGGGTGGGCGTGGCCATGGTGGGTGTGGCCTAGTCAGCCGCCTGCACCATGGCAGGGGGGCGTTTTTGCCCTCGCTGGGCTCCGGAGGCTTTACTCAAGCTTCTGGGAGAGCAAAAATGGCCTCCCCAGGCTTCAGAGGCCCTCTGGAGGCTGGAAACAGACCCATTTCCAGCCTGCTTGAGAGCTTCCAGTAGGCCTGTTTTTTTGCCCTCCCTGAGCCTCTGTGCAAACCTTGCACTTACCTGCATCCAAAATGGGCTGTGTGGAGACTCCTGGGAGGGGAGGGAAGGGATGGGCGGGGCCAGCCAGGAGTGGGATTTGGCGGTTCTCCAAACTGCACAGAATTTTAGCTAGAGATTCTCCCGAACCCCTGTAAATCCCCAGCAGCCCACACCTGGATCTGACCAGGGGTGGGTTCTACTTACCTTTACTACCGGTTCGCAGTGGGGCTCCGCACGCTCTTCTGCGCATGCACAGAAGCGTTTTGATGACGTCGGGGTCAGTGGGCGGAGCCTCCCGCCGGTTTTACTACCAGTTCTATAGAACCAGTGCGAACCGGGGGCAACCCATCACTGGATCTGACCCGGGAAAGCGAAGAGGAAAGAACAATTAAGGCAGAGTTTTCCAACCATGGCCACTTTTAACACGTGGGGACTTGAAGTCCCCACATGTTAAAGTGGCCATGGTTGAGAAACATTTAATTAAGGATATGGTCAAGCCTCACAAACACTGCTCTCAGTTTGTATAATTTTTGTTATGCTTGAGTTGCACACTGGTGTAGCATTTGCTTCATTTTGCTAGCAGGCCGGGAGTGCAAAGGGTGTGTGTGTGTGTGTGGGCACATGTGTGTCTGTTTGCCTACTCTGTTTCATGCACAAGGCTAACGCTATTGAAGAAAAATACATTGTTGATTTGCCTGTCTAGCAAGCTGAGTTTTGCCACGTTTTGTGTCCTGTTAATAACCTTTTTTATTTTTGCTTTGATCGCATGATTTTTTTGACTCTTCCCGAAGATATCCTTGGTTTCAAGGCTCTTGAGCAAGGACGTCAAACTTGCGGCCCGCGGGCTGGATGCGTCACATGCTGGCCATGCCCACCCCCGATTTAGCAAAGGGGAAAAAAGTTGTGATATGTTACATGACGACGTGTCGTCCAGTGGTGGAATTCAAATTTTTTTACTACCGGCTTAGTGGGCGTTGTTAGGATATGCTATAAGTCTAACAAGTTGTCCAGGCAATATATGTGTTCTATAACTTTAAATGTAATGCTGAGTAATTGTACTGCTGAGTCATTGTAATGACTAATGACTGCTGACTGACTGCTGATTGCAATTATCATAATTGTACTGTTGAGTCATTGCACTGCTGACTTCACTTATCTTAAGCGGATAATTTCTAGTGTAAACTGTATATAAGAAGGAAGCCGAGCTATAGTCATTGTTGGACCTGCTCTCATCATTGCTTGACTTGCTGCTTGACTGGAACTGTTGATTGGAACTGTTACTGTCGTGTGTGAAGACGTGGATTGATATGCTGCCATCGTGATTTGTTACCAGTGTGAATTACTGCTGTTTTTCTGGTAAGAAGACATCTGTAACTTCGGACTGATTTGAATGGCTAAAGACTTGGATTGACTAAAAGACTATGCAATTGTTTTTCACTACAAAGTAAAAGCTTTGTTAAACCACTTTGTATGTATTGTATTCATTGCTCTCAGTACCGTTTCTCTGTGCACTTACTCTGCTGGTTGGTAACACAACAATATCCTTAACAGGTGTGGCAGGGGAAGGAGACTGCAAAATCTCCATTCCCACCTCACTCCAGGGGAAGAATACTGCAAAATCTCCATTCCCACCCCACTCCTGGGGGAAGGATACTGCAAAATCCCTATTAGTATTACTGTTTTATTATTACTACTATTATTACTGGTTTTCAATCACTGTGTATTTGCGACAGGTAGACACACCTTTTATTCCAGTAATTCTGCAGCTGCTGGCCCCCATTTTTCACCAGATATCTAGGAATTTCAACATCTAGCACGGACCATATTAACCCGGGCGACATGCGAGCTGGTATGGCTTTCTGAAATGTACGTCTCATGATATTTTTAATGGGAGAGACACTCTTTGTCTGACTCCTCTAATGAGACCTGTCCAGTACGGTTGAACCTCTGGCATAGCTCTCATCTTCTTCAAGAGCACACAAGCCCCACAACCACATATTATCATTATTATTGATCATTGCACAGTCAGCCAGATGTTCAGACTGGGTTTGGCATTTTGTCTACCCATCAAGTCCTCACAAAGGACCTGGGATAGGCAAATCTGGATTTTTGATGGTGTTACATATATCGCAGGATGGAAGCTGTTCCAAATAAAGCTGCCTTCGGCAATTGACTGATGGCAATTGACCTCCTCCTCCTCATTATTGTTAATATTATTGTTATTATTATTTATTAATAATAAATAATACCAAGGACCTGGGATAGGCAAATCTGGATTTTTGATGGTGTTACATATCACAGGATGGAAGCTGTTCCAAATAAAGCTGCCTTTTGCAATTGACTGATGGCAATTCACCACCACCACCACCACCTCCTCTCTTCTTCTTCTTCTTCTTCTCCTCCTCCTCCTCCTCCTCCTCCTCCTCCTCCTCCTCCTCCTCTTCTTCTCTTTCTCCTCCTCCTCCTCTTCTTCTTCTCCTCCTCCTCCTCCTATCATCATCATCATCATCATCATCATCATCATCATCATCATTCCAAGTCACTCTTTCCCTTCTTCAGTTCGCTGGTAGCTCTCAGCCCAAGAGTGAAATCTTGAAATATTCAATTTTCTGCCCGGCATGGAATAACAGCACCACAGTATTAGGGAAGGGACCTTGGAGGTCTTCTAGTCCAACCTCCTGCTCAGTCAGGAAAACCATATACCATTTGTCCAATCTCCTCTGAAAAACCCCAAATGATGGAAAGTCCAGTTGCCTCTTGAAAAAGCAACAAACCATGACCTGTGGCTAGGACGCTGAACTTGTCGGTCAGAAAGGTCGGCAGTTCGGCGGCTCCAATCCCTAGTACAGGTCTCCCGGGTTGGGCTAGATGACCTCCAAGGCCCCTTCCCACTCTGTTACTGTTAAGACGGAGAATCTCCACAGACACTCGAGTGACGGAGCACCTATAAGGGCTGCGGGTTCGGCCACCTCACGAAGGGGCACTCACTAACCCGATTCGTGTGGGGGGCCGGGGCCGGGGCAGGCCGAAGCTCCGGCAGAGGAGAACGGGGAGCGAAGTATCACTCCGCCCTGCGACGCCGCCAAGGAGCCCGGCAGGCCGACGGCAGGCCGGGGCGGGTGCGCTTTCGTTTTGGAAGGCGGCGCCCGGCGTCTGCCTTCCGCCGCCCCTTCCTCGCTCAGAGGCCGGAGCTCCGCAGACGGGAGGCGGTAACCGGGGCAGCATGACGGGGCTACGGGACTGCAAGGTGAGGCGGGGGTGGGGGGGCTGGGGGCTCCGGCCCGGGGAGGGCTTGTGTGTGGAGGGAGCTGCTGGGCGTCTTGGCCGGGCTCCGGACCGTTTTTGCCCCGCTTCAAGTTTCTGCAGCCGCTTTGAAAGCGTCCGTGGGTTTTGCCGTGGAGGCCGGAGAACGTCCCGCTGTCGCGACGCAGCCAAGTGGGCTTTCCGAGTGGTCTCCTGTCCCGTCCTGTTTCTTTGCCCGGATCAGCGGAGATTAAGGGGTGGGGTAGGGGGGCTTCCATAGGTTCCCTCCGGCCAGATCCAGCCTGGGGCTGAGCAGAGGCGAGAGCGGTCCTAAGGAACAGAGAGAGAGAGCTGGGTTCAAATTCAGCCTTAGTTTAGCCATAGACCTTTACAGGGTGGAACTATGGGGCACTTCGGTGCCAGTCTGCCCACCCAGTCTGCAGAGTTAGCTGAGACTCGAGGGCAACTTACATGCCACCTTGGAGCTGCTTGAACCAAGAGGGTGGCATAACTCAGAAAATGATCTTTTCTTGACTGTGGCTGTTGCAAAGCCAAACTTCTTGCAGGCTCTTTTCCTGGTGGTGCCCCATCCCTCCTGTGCACAGGCTGTCACAAAGACCCAGCTGCTCGGGGGCAAGAGAAGTTTGCAGGTCAAGTGCCCCCCCCCACAGTTTTCCCCAGGTTGCAGCAGATGTTGGGGCAAGGTGTGAGATATGGGATGGGGAGAGCAATGCCAGCTTGCTTCCTTGGCATGGAAGACCGGCTGATGTTCCCTTTGGTCAGCTGTTGCAACTCCTGGAGGCAGAATTGCGCTGGTCTGGTTGGCAGCCGTTCCCAAGAGTTTAATACCGGAGTGGGAAGCGTGAGGCGAAGGAGGGAAAAGGTTAGGAAGCACGTTATTCATTACCTGGCCATCCGAATCGTGGACAAAGTGCAGGAAGTTGTATTTTGGGCTCCTGGGCAGGGCTCTGCGGTTGAAGCTTCGTGAAGAAGTTTTTGCAATCGTTTCGCAAGTAGAACTGGCTTTAAACGAGTCGGGTTAAGGATTTTTGGAGTTTCTGGCTAGGTTCTTGCTTGGATTGGGTGGCCTGAATAGATGTCCCGTTGGGGAAAGGGTGGTAAGTGACACGACATAGGCTACAGCATCATTGCTTGAAATGAGGTCACAAAATCTGGTGCACAGGATGTGTGTGGTGAGGCCATGATGTCTGATGACATCTCAACCCAAGGGATGTGGATAAATGACCGTGAGAGCCAATTTGGTGCAGCGGTGAAGCACCAAGCTAGAAACCAGGAGACTGGGAGTTCTAGATCCACTTTGGGCACAAAACCGGCTTGTGCCAGTTGCTTTTTCTCAGCCCTAGGAAAGAGGCAATGGCAAAGCACTTCTGAAAAACCTTGCCAAAACACTGCCCAGGCAATCTATCAGAATTGTACGTGATTGAACAGAAGGAGAAAAGTCCATCTACGTGCAGTGCTACCTTTATAAACATTAAAAATAATACCATGCTAGGATCCAGGCATACTGGGGTGTGAAGAGATGGACTTTGAACTGAAAATGAGTGCCAGATTAGGGAGGGGAGGGCTTGAAGAATATATTTTGAGGGGTGATTTTGCGTATATGTGTGCATGCGTGTGCTTGTGTGCCCAGGGTGGGTTCTACTTACCTTTACTACCGGTTTGCAAAGGGGCCACACGCGTGGGCTCACTTCGTTCGCTTGTGTGTGTGCTCTTCTGTGCATGCGCAGAACAGTGTGGGTTACCCCCGGTTCGGACCGGTTCTATAGAACCCGTAGTAAAACCGGCAGAAGCTCCGCCCACCGACCCGATGTCATCAGGAAGCTTCTGCACATGCGCAGAAGCGCGCACACACACACGGCCCCGTTGCAAACCAGTAGTAAAGGTAAGTAGAACCCACCCCAGCACAGAAGCTTCCTGATGACGTCCAGGTCAGTGGGCGGAGCCTCCCGCCGGTTTTACTATCGGTTCTTGAGAACCGGTCCGAACCGGGGGCAACCCATCAATGTTGTGTGCCCTTCAATTTAGTCTTGACTCCTGGAGACTCCTTTGACATTTCTTGGCAACGTTTTGAAGTTTCAAAACCATTTCCCAGATAGTTTTCAGACTCTGGTGCAGTGGTGGGTTGCTCCTGGTTCGCTCCGGTTCGCAAGAACCGGTAGTAAAAGTTTTTAGTAGTTCGGAGAACCAGTAATAACATTGGCTGGCCATGCCCCCAAACTGGTCCCCGGCCCGGTCGCCACTCGCTTACCCCGCCCACCTCATCAGAGGCTTTTTTTTTTTTTTACTTTTAAAAGCATTTTTTCTACAACCTCTTCGGCTGAAAAAATGCTTTTAAAAGTTAAAAAAAAAGCCTCTGATGATCGCGTGGCTCAGCTGGGATTTCAGAGGCTTTTAAAAGCATTTTTTCTACAACCTCTTCGGTCGAAGAGGTTGTAGGGAAAAAAATGCCTTTAAAAGCCTCTGATGATCCCAGCTGACTTGCCTGATCGTCAGAGGCTCCTAAAAGCATTTTTTTCTGCAACCTCTTAAGGTTGTAGAAAAAATGCTTTTAAAAGTAAAAAAAAAAAAAGTTGGCCACGCCTACCCAGTCACATTAACCCCCACAAGCCATACCCACAAAATAAGCCACGCCCACAGAACCGGTAGTAAAAAATTTTAGAACCCACCCCTGCTCTGGTGGATTAGAACCCACCATCTCTAGATTTGTAGGTGAAAACCATATGGGTCACCTTTGGCCAGTCACTCTCCCTCAGCCCAAGCCATAGGGCGGCTGTTGTGTGGAAAATAGGAGGAGGAAGGAGCATATAAGTATGTTCGCCGCCTGGAGTTATTTTATCAACAATAATAAAGATGGGATATAAATAAATAAACTACACTACAACTTTGAGGGGTAAGGCCAATCATTATTTGCTAGTTATACCATTAGTTGTAGCAAATACTGGTTTTTGCTAGTTACGGAAAGTACTGTTGCTACTATTGATTGTAGCAACAGTAGATTATGGGATGGAGGGGAAAAATAGACTGATTTGCCAGCCGTGTAAAAGATAGCATGATTTTCTGAACATGTAAAGCTATGCAAGATTGGGTTCCTTTAAGTGCTAGGATGGGAGACTACCAGGAGATCCCAGGCCTGTGCTAATCGGAGAATCAAAAAGGACATCCTAGAAGAAGGGAATGGGGAGGCCAAGAAAGCAACATGAAGTGAGCAGCTGTTGAGCTGAAATCAAAGAAAGATTTCTCTCTTTTCTGCCTGCCATATCTTGAGAGAAATAGTAGTGCTATTATGAATAGCAATTATGTCTGTCTTGGCTCCCAAGGGAAGAATTTCAAAACCCTAGTTGGATAATGATGATAATTTTTTGTCTCGGGATGTATTCTCACAGTGTTAAAAGCCAGCGGCATTCGCAGGGGTGGCTGTGAATCAAAACCCTTCAGTAAGGCATTTGACAAAGTAGACCACAACCTACCTCTTGGTAGACTAAAAAAATGTAGGATAGACAGCATCACCTATCAGACGGATTTGTAGCTGATTGACAAATTGCACTCAACACATGGCATCAATGGAACTACATCTACATGGAAGGAAGGAAACAGGGAGGTATTTCAAAGTTCTGTTTTAGGCCCAGTCCTCTTCAACATCTTCATACATGATTCAGATAAGAGGATAGAAGGAGAACTCGGCAAATTTGGAGATGACACTAAACTGGCAGGAATAGTCAACACTCCAGAAGATAGCCTCAAGATCCAGATGGATCTCAACAGACTTGAACACTGGGCCCTATCTAACAAAATGACATTCAATGTAGAGAATATAGAGTTTTACACTTGGCAAGAAAGATCAAATGTCCAGGTACAGATCAGGTGAAACCTGGCTCAAGAGCAATATTTGTGAGAGGGATTTGGAGTCCTAGTGGAACAATCACTTAAATATAAGCCAGCAGTGTGTGGCAGCAGCCAAAAAAGCCAATGCAATCATAGGTTCAGTGGTGGGGTTCAGCCAGTTCGCACCACTTAGGGAGAACCGGTTGTTAACTTTCTGAGCAGTTTGGCAAACTGGTTGTTGGAAGAAATCATTAGGGCAGAGAACCGGTTTGTTAAATTACTTGAATCCCATCACTGCATAGGTTGCATTAAAAGAGCAGAGGAATAGAATCAAGTTCGCATCAGGAGTGAAATCCAGCAGGTTCTGACAGGTTCTGGAGAATTGGTAGCGGAAATTTTGAGCAGTTTGGCGAACCAGTAGCGGAAATTTTGAGTAGTTCGGAGAACCGGCAAATGCCACCTCTGGCTGGCCCCAGAGTGGGGTGGGAATGGAGTTTTTGCATTATCCTTCCCCCAGGAATGGGGAGGGAATGGGGATTTTGCAATATCCTTCCCCTGGAGTGGAGTGGGAATGGAGATTTTGCAGTATCCTTCCCCTGCCACGCCCACCAAGCCACACCGCACCCACCAAGTCACGCCCACAGAACCGGTAGTAAAAAAAAATTGAATTTCATCACTGCATCACGTGAAGTATTAGTACCACTTTATAAAGCCTTAGTGAGACCACACCTAGAATATTGTATCCAGTTTTGGTCACCATGTTATAAAAAAGATGCAGAGACTCTGGAAACAGTGCAGAAAAGAGCAACGAAGATGGACTGGAGGTTAAAACATGAAGTATGGTTACTGGAACTGGGTTTGTTTAGGGCTGACATAATAGCACTGTTCCAATAATTGTGACCTGCCACCAAGAAGATGGGGGTATCAGCCTATTCTCCAAAGCACCCGAAGGCAGGACGAGAAGCAACAGATACTAATCGAGGAGATTAGTACATGGTACACATGGTTGGAAAAAATGATAAAAAAACACATAGACTTTAAACCAGAGATTTTTTTATTAGGAATTATACCAGAAACATACAATAGAAAATTGAGATATTTGATTGTGAATGTATTGACAGCGGCTAGAATTGTGTTTGCTAAAAACTGGAAAAAAGAAAAAATACCAACGCAAGATGAAGTTATTAAGAAAATCATGGAATGTGCTGAAATGAGTAAATTGACATTTGAAATTAGAGAACAAGAAGATAAACAATATTATAAGATATGGGATTTATTTTACCAATGGCTAGATGATAAAACATGGAAATGAAATATGAAATATAAAATAAATGTTAGAATATAATATGTGAAAATATTTTTGGGGGGAACGATAATGCCATTGTTGAATAAATGAGAATAATGAGATAAAGATATATATCAGGTTGATAATATGAGAAATTAGATAATTAGTAAAATATGACTATGGGGAAGAAGCACAAGGGATTTGCAACCGATCGACACACTGCTTGAAATTGTATTGGATGAAGGATGTTTTATGTTTTGTTTGTTTAAAAATAAAAAAAAAATTGGGAAAAAACAAAGAATCTGACCAGATTCACTTAACAGTCATGTCACTAACTTAACAACTCAGGTAGTCCTCGACGTATGACCATAATTAAATCCAAAATATCTGTTGTTAAGTAAGATATTTGTTAAGTGAGTTTTGCCCCATTTTACGGCCTTTCTTGCCTCAGTTTTTAAGGGAATCACTGCAGCTGATGAGTTAGTAACCTGGTTGTTAAGTGAATCTGGCTTCCCCGTTGATTTTGCTTGTCAGAAGGTAGCAAACAAAAATCACGTGATCTTTTGGGACACGGCAACGGTCATAAGCAGGGGTGGGTTCTAAATTTTTTTACTACCGGTTCTGTGGGCGTGGCTTATTTTATGGGTGTGGCTTGGAGGTTATGTGACTAGGTGGGCATGGCTAGCTGGTCAGAGTCATTTCTGGAAGGTCCTCGCACTTACGACCAGTCCTCGCACTTACGACCCAACTCATTTGTTTGCTTTTAACACTGATCAGCAGTAGGACGGCCCTTTGAAGCCCTGCGGCAAGAGTTTAAACAGTTTTTTTCCCTCTAGTCATCAGCTGGGACTCAGGAGGCAGCAATAGATTGGGGGTGGGACCAAATAAAAGGTAAGAATAACATGGGGGGGTGGGGTGGGGGAGAACCGGTTCGGTGACGTCATATTGTCACCGCTACTGGCTCGGCCGAACCGGACCGAACCGGGAGGAACCCACCACTGGTCATAAGTATGAAACAGTTGCCCAGCATCTGAATTTTGATCACATGATCATAGAGATGCTGCAAAGGTGATAACTGTGAAAAACTGTCATAAGTCACTTTTTTCAGTGCCGTTGTAACTTTGAATGGTCACTAAATGAACTGTTGAGGTGTTCAACTGTTAAGGTGAGGACTACCTGTACAGTAATTCACTTAATCACTCCTGCAATAAAAGTTGTAAAATGGGGCAAATCTCACTTAACAACTGCCTTCCTTAGCAGCAAAAATTTTGGGCTCAATTGGAGTACCCGTACTATATTTTAATCCATTGAAGGTAATGAAAAAATACATTTACCAAAGTTGCATAGATTTTAAGCCTCTTTATTGTTAAAAAAAATCAACATAAGCAACCATTTGAATTGAGAAAAGTGTCTTTCCTTTTTGTATTTTTTGTAATTTTGTGCTTCTGTTTCATTTTTCCATTTTGCATCTTTTCCAGGCCTGGCAGGATGCAGGACTTTTCCTTTCAACCACCAGTAATGAGGCTTGTAAACTTTTTGATGCTGCGTTGACTCAGGTGGGGATGAGGAAAAGATTATGGAAGAGACTGACGGGCATAAACATTCTTATTACTAATGGTCAGTTGCAGAAATTGTGACAAGGGGAGAGAAAATGGCAAGAGTTTTATACCATAAAGACAAGCAAGTTGATGGGTGCTCCAACATTGGAGGCTTTTAAGAAGAGACTGGACAGCCATTTGTCTAGAATGATATATCGCCGTGATGGAGAACCTTTGGCACACATGCCACAGGTGGCATGTGGAGCCATTGGGCACGCAAGCGTTGCCCTAGCTCAGCTCCAGTGCGCATGTGCGCACCAGCCAGCTGATTTTCGGGCCTTCCAGGCCCACCGGATGTTGGGAAACAAACCATTTCTGGCCTCAAGAGGGCCCCTGGGGGGGAAGGCCGTTTTCACCCTCCCCAGGCTCCTAGAAAGCTTCTGGAGCCTGGGGAGGGCGAAAAACAGGCCTACTGGGCCCACTGGTAACTTTTTTGCCATTGGTTGCCAAAAGCGGGGGTAACACGGGGGGGTCATGTGCGCAGGCGCGGGGAGGCATTGAATTATGGGTGGGGGCATACACGCAAGTGACCGCCCCGCGCTCACCCCGCTTTTGGCACGCGACGGCAAAAAGGTTAGCCATCACTGATATAGGGTCTCCTACTTGAACAGAGGACTGGACTAGAAGACATCCAAGGTCCCTTTGATTCAAGGTGCTGGTATTAACCCATAAAGCCCTTCATGGCTTAGGCCCAGGTTATTTGTCGGACCACCTGCAACCAGCGTCAACTTCCCATCGCCCGGTGCGCTCTCACAGAGAGGGCCTACTCAGGGTGCCGTTGGCTAGACAATGTCGGCTGGCGGCTCCCAGGCGTAGAGCCTTCTCTGTGAGCGCCCCCACCCTTTCAAATCAACTCCCCTTGGGGCTCCAGTTGGCCCCTGACCTTCACACCTTCCGCCGTGAATTGAAAACCTGGCTATTTATGTCCCCCGGCCTGGACTGATGGGGTAGTATATTTTAAATTTAAAAAAAAAAAAACTTTTGATTTTTTTATGTATATTCATTGTTTTTAACAGTCACTTGGTCGACTGTCATTGTGAGCCGCCCTGAGTCCTTGGAGATAGGGCGGCATACAAATTTTATAAAATAAATAAATTAATTAAATAATTCTGTTATTCTGTTATTCTGATTCCGGTTATAGTTTTGGCAGACTTTCTAGAACTTCATAAATGCAGAGGAAGATATGGGGGGGGTGGGGTGGAGTGTCAGGATGCCTACTTCTCTCTCCCCCTTTTAAAATTAGATGCACAAACTGGTGTCTTGTGTAAATTCTATCTAGATTAGAAATACACATGTGCGACATTTTTGGGAAGGGTTGAAGTGGTGAATGGGTAGTAAATGTGAAGTACCATCCCCCAGTGGTGGGATTCAGCCGGTTCGGGCTGGTTCGGGCAAACCGGTTGTTAAATTGCTGGCTGGCTCCTCCCTGTCCCTTCCAGGAGTCCCCATGCATCCCGTTTTGGCTCCCAGGTAAGTGCAGGGAAGCCTAATAGGCCCAAAACGTGGCCCGGGGGTGTGTGCAACGCGGCTCCCCTGCGTCCCGTTTTTGCTCCCAGAAGGCTGCAAGGAGGCCTACTAGGCCCAAAACGGGGAATGTGGGGGGGGCGAAGCAGCATCCCCCGCGTCCCATTTTTGCTCCCAGAAGGCTGCAGGGAGGCCTACTATGCCCAAAATGGGGCACGGGGGGGGCAGAGCAGCCTCCCCTGCGTCCCGTTTTTGCTCCTGGCAGGTGCAGGAGGCCGAGTGCTGCCTGTCACACTCCCTGGCCACTCCCACCATGGCCACGCCCACCCAGCCGGTCATTAGGGCAGAGAACCGGTCATTAAATTATTTGAATCCCACCACTGCCCCTCCTCCCCCAAGAATTCTCTTTATTAGTGGCCAACACACAAAATGAAGTCAAACCAGACAAATCCAGGCAATAACTGGGGAACTTTTTTATTTTTCAAAAACATGCTATTGCTGGCCGGATGGCAACCATTCTTGAACAAACAGACTTATCATAGTCAGTTTGGGTTGCAGTCTGAGGTGGCTAAAATACAATTCATTCAAAAGTGCCTGAAGGGAGAGAAAGGTTTAATACTCAATCAGTGTATATATGTTTATTAACCATTCAGAAAAAAGAATACGTTCTTGCCAATAGCTATTTTCTGAATGATCCTTTAATGCTATTGGTTACTGACTGTCTGGTCGGTTTTATTTCCCTTAATCCAGGGGTGAAATCTACTTACCTTCCCTACCGGTCCGGAAGTGCATATACGTGTCATCATCGTGTCCAATTTTTGACCCTCTGCGCATGCGCAAAGCATGCACAGAGGGTCAAAAATGAGTTACTTCCTGGTTAAAACCAGGAAGTAATGACATTCAGGCGGGTAGGTGGAGCCTCGCGCCACCGCCACTACCGGTTTGCGCGAACCGGACACAACTGGCAGGATTTTACCACTGCCTTAATCTTCATGTTTCTCAGATCCTTCTTTCATGCTTAGATTTCTTAAGTATCCTAAAGCACCCTGCAGAAAAACTGGTATCATAATATATTCATTAAACTGCAAGATGTCACAAAATACTAACTGCATAGCTATTTTTTTTTTATTTTTTTTTTTTGGGCAAACTCAAAGAGATTTGTGGCATCTCTAAGACGAATTTTCTGTGCTGGCAGTTTTGGTGAGATCAGAGTGAAAAGAAGCTGTTTAATTTGGTCAGGTACAAATTCCTGTGCGCCAAGAGAAGAAAATCAAATTGAATCAACGCACATTGAATTTGAAAGTGCATTTTGCATGGAAATCCTGGAAGTAAATTCTTGAAAATTAAAGTATGTAATTCATCATAACACTCGTGAGATGGTTGGAAGGCTTTGTGAAAGCAAATCGAAGACTAGTGTTCAGGTTAATGACCGAAGAAACAGAAGCTAAGCAAAATCCACTAGTCATTTTTAAAAAATATGAATAGAAATAAAGTAGCAGCCTTAAAAATATTTTTGCTACGTGGCTACATTTAGAAAAAGTGGCTTTTTAGTGAAAGTTGTCATTCTGGATCTCTTCCAAAAATCGCTCTCTGTATTCTTAACCAACAGAGTTCTTTTCTTTATTCCAGTATGTGACTTGGAAGAACGACCAAAGTCTCGGGGGCCTTGAAGGAACCTTTTCAAAACTACAGGCTGCAGATCCTAACTTTGGTAAGCAGGCTTTTAGGCAGGGGTGAGCTTCAAAAAATTTAGCAAGCGGTTCTCTGCCCGGTTGCTGGGTGGGCATGACCATGGTGGGCGTGCCCTAGTTGGTTGATTTAATTGGATGGTTGCTTGCCTGCCTAAAGACTTGAAAAACCCTGTTCCTTCTTGATAGTCATGGGCAATGTGATTGCCAACGGTTTGGTCCTGATCGGCACTGGGACTTCGGTGCGGCTGGACAAGAAACTGGATGATGCCATCAAGACCATAGTGTCACTTTCACACACTCAGCCCTTGAGTGAGCGGGAGAAAATGCACGTGTCTGCCCTGGAGCTCTTCGCTCGTGGGTAAGTTGTTCCTTGGGTGAATTGCGTTTTGCATTTGTGGTCAAATCTAGGTCTGTAGACGTCCATTGAACAAGTAGCTTCTTTCTGAGGTCTCCGTTGCAAAGGGAGACACTGTGCAATCTCTTCCCCCTTTGGGGTGGATTTCTGGTTGGGGGTTTTTGTACTCCATTAATGTTTGCCTTTGAAGGATAAGAGCTTGGCCATATCTGTGCACTGAGATCTGTTGTTTTGAACTTAAACTTCTGCTTTCCAAACAAACCTGGGTCAGGCAGTTTCTCCAGATGGTGAGCTGGGCTAAACTTGGCAAATGGGAATGTTTTGAAGTTCAACTCTTTCTCTGAAAAATTCCATCTGAAATGGTCTCTCTACACGTCATCCTTAGTGAAGCGTGCAAACCAGCGTCTGCATTTCTTACGTCGAATAAAGAGAGCACATCTTTCTCCTTCTGTCCTGGCCACTTTTTACAGAGGCACGATTGAGAGCGTTTTAACAAACTGCATCACCGTTTGGTTTGGTGATAGCAGTGCCTCAGATAGAAAGTCCACAAAGAGAGTGGTAAGGACAGCCGAGAAGATTATAGGAAGCTCAGTTCCCGTTATTCAGGATATCGCTTGTAGGAGCTATACGCTTAGAGCTGAAAGCATTGTTAGAGACCCCACACACCCACTTCACGGTCTGTTTCTGTTGCTCCCCTCCCCTGTTTCTGTTGGTCCTCGTAAATTGAGGACTACCTATACTTACAGCCTTGCGTGAATACTAATTTGTAAACTTTTCTCCCCTGCAGGCAAATCAACCAAGCCTGTGATACATGGGAAAAAATCCTAGAGAGCAATCCAACTGACATGCTGGCCCTAAAATTTGCCCATGATGGCTATTTTTATTTGGGATCCAAGGCTCAAATGAGAGACTCAATTGCCCGAGTTTATCCTTATTGGACTCCAGATATTCCTCTTAGTAGGTAAGGCCATTTTGTTTTTCTGATGCAAAATTGTTTCCTCGGTTTTAAAAAATAATTAAGGCTGAGATATATCCTACTTCTTGTTGTGGCCCGCCAGCAGCCAGCAGAGCTGGCAGCAGATTAGGACAGTGAGGGAGGTTGGGGAGGAACATGGGCCAGTCCTGGAGTCTGGGGAAGGCTCTGAAGAGGGCTCTGCATCAGAGGCAGAGAGGGGGCCAGGACCATCTGATAGTTATCAGCTGCCTTCAGAGTCAGACATCAGTGAGGCAGACGAACAGCTGGAGCCTGTTCCCAGTGTGCGCATGCGCAGAGCTGCCAGACAAAGGGAACAGCTAAGGAACAAGGGTCGACTTGGGAGTAAGGCCACAGGTGGACGATGAATGGCCCTTCCCAGAGGGAATAAAAGAGGAGCAAAAGGGGAGGGGAGTTTGCAGGAGACAATTAGTTTGCTTAATTGGCTTGTGACGCTCCAAGACTCCTTGCCAAGTTTTGAAGATATCGGCCTGGCAGCTCTCCAAGCCAGATAAGGTCTGTGACTGTAAATACACCCTTGAAAGACTTTGCTGGATGTGAATGAGAGAAATTCACAGTAACTGAATAAAAAGGGATCTTTGTCGGGACAAGAAGTCTGCTTCATGCTCTTGGGAAGCCTAGGTCAGAACACTTCTTAAACATAGAGTGCAAAAGCGAATCAGTAGAATTCCCTTTTAGAGCCAAAACATTATTCTAGCTCCATGTCTTCCCCAACCTATTATTTTTCCACTAGTATAACACAAATGTTCCGGTGTGAAGGGTTTCTATTCACAGTTCAAGCTTGTCTTCCTGCTGCTCTCCATTCTACCATTTTCGTTCCTCCCTGCTTTTTCTCGCGTTTCTCCTCCCACATTGGTACAAGCCCCAGTGTACCAATGGTTGTGACATCATCAACACCACTGTTTGATGTGACATCACAACACCCACCGTTTGTGTTGTGTTACACCGTTTGTGTTGTGTGACACCGTTTGCCTTCCCAAAAATGCCCTTCAGACCAAAGTATTCCAATTTCCCCCCCTTAACAGGGGTGTGTGTGTGTGTGTGTGTGTGTGTGTGAACAACCACAATGGAAGATTAAAGAATTGGGGAGAAGATCTGAGAAAGAATGGAATGAACCAGGATTCCATTAGGAAACCTGCGATGAAACACAGAAAATAATCCCATCTGTTCAGCATTCCTGCTTGATGAATATATTGGCCATGTTAAATTAATCCATGTTCAGACAGGACACGGACCCTAAACGGACGGTGGCCCAGATTCACATATCTTTTTAAAGGACAAAGAGTATAGAATACAGAGTAACAGAGTTGGAAGGGACCTTGGAGGTCTTCTAGTCCAACCCACTGTTGTGGTTCGCCAGCAGCCTGCAGAGCTGGCAGCGGATAGTGATGAGGCTGAAGAAGAACATGGGCCAGTCCTGGAGGCTGGGGAAGGCCTGGATGAGGGCTCTGCGTCGGAGGCAGAGATGGGGCCAGGGCCATCGGGGAGTGATGTGCGGACTCCGGAGCCTCCAGAGGCTGACAGCAGAGAGGCAGAGGAACAGGAGGAGCCTGTTCCTAGTGCATGTATGAGAAGAACAGAAGGCAAGAACAGCTAAAGCAAAGAGGACGACTTGGGAGTAAGGCCAAGAGATGATTGGCCCCTCCTATAAGGCTTAAAAGACCAGCAACGGCTCTTGGGCTCTTTGTCGGGAAACAATGTTGATAGTCTTGCTGCACTTATCTCTTGTCGACGTCTTCTGCTTTTGAACTTTTGCCAAAAGAAGCCTTTGGCAGTTTGCCTAATTATACCAAGGTTGGTGATTAGACTGAAGAATTTGTGTTATGAAGAGTTTGTTTTAATTTAGTTTGAACTACACTGAGAATGAGTTAATTCTCAGCTGTTCTAATAAAGTCTGTTTGTTTTGGAACTGTTTGCATCGATTACTACCTACTTGGGCCTGGGTCACAACACCCGCGTAGAGACTTGTCCTGCTGCCTTCCTGCCATCCCCAACCTCAAGGACATTTTAAAGGCTCACTGGTCACCTTCAGCAGACTGCAGATTCAGCCCCAGATATATATATATATATATATATTATTGAATTTCTATACCGCCCTACTCCCGAAGGACTCAGGGCGGTGCACAGCCATGAAATAAAACACATAGATATACAAAATTTAAAATCGAATAAAATGAATTAAATAAATTTGGCTGAATTAATACCCATAATTTAAGATACCCATATTTTAAAATACATTAAAAATTTAAAATTTACACTTAAAAGGGAGAAGATTTAGGCGAGGCCAGCTTGATGAAATAAAAGCGTCTTCAACTCGCGGCGGAAGGTGCGCAGATCCGGAATCCTCCGTATCTCTGGGGGGAGCTCATTCCAGATCGTCGGTGCCCCCACAGAGAAGGCTCTCCCCCTAGGGGCCGACAGCCGACATTGTTTGGCCGACGGCACCTGGAGGAGCCCCTCTCTGTGGGAGCGTACTGGTCGGTGGGAGGCTGTTGATGGTAGTAGGCGGTCCCGTAAGTAACCAGGTCCCAAGCCATGGAGCGCTTTAAAGGTGGTAACCAGAACCTTGAAGCGCACCCGGAAGACCACCGGGAGCCAGTGCAGCTCGCGCAGGAGAGGTGTTACATGGGAGCTCCATGTTGCTCCCATAACCACCCGTGCGGCCGCACTCTGCGCCAGTTGGAGCCTCCGGGTGCACCTCAAGGGGAGCCCCATGTAGAGAGCATTACAATAGTCCAGACGAGAGGTGACGAGGGCATGAGTGACTGTGCGTAACGAGTCCCGATCTAGAAAGGGACGCAACTGGCGAATCAGGCGAACCTGATGAAAAATCCTCCCGGTCACGGCCGTCAAGTGCTCTTCTAAAGACAGCCGTGAGTCCAGGAGGACGCCCAAGTTACGAGCCCTTTCCGTGGGGGCCAATGATTCGCCCGCAATAGCCAGCGATGGCGCCAGCTGACTATATCGGGATGTCGGAAACCACAGCCACTCGGTCTTGGATGGGTTGAGCCTGAGCCCGTTTCTCCCCATCCAGATCCGTACGGCCTCCAGGCACTGGGACATCACTTCAAGGGCATCGTTGGGGTGGTCCGGGGTGGAGATGTACAGCTGGGTGTCATCAGCGTACAGATGGTACTTCATCCCGAAACCGCGGATGATCTCGCCCAGCGGCTTTACATAAATGTTGAACAGAAGGGGCGAGAGAACCGATCCCTGCGGTACCCCACATATAAGGGGCCTCGGGGTCGATCTCTGCCCCCCTGTCAACACAGACTGCGACCGGTCAGAGAGAAAGGAGGAGAACCACTGTAAAACGGTGCCTCCCACCCCCAACCCTTCCAGCCGGTGCAGGGAGACAGGAGACATGCCATGGGCCCTCAAGATAAACCCCAAAATTACGATATTGTGTGGAGTTGCTTAACTTGATCTGGTTTGGGGAATTCAGTGACCTCTAACCCGAAACCAGATTGACTTGGTCCGTCAATGAAGGTCAGGAATATTGCCTTGAAGAGGCATATCAAAGCGCTGCTGATTAACTTTTTTTTTTTTTTTAGCTACATTAAAGGCATGTACGCCTTCGGCTTGGTCGAAACCAATTTCTATGACCGTGGTGAGAAGCTGGCCTATGAGGTAACTGAAAGAAGAAGCAGACCTGTGCAAATGAAAAATCTTAGCCTTCATTTCTTGACAGAGAAGTTGAGTGAGAGAGAAAAAAATCAGAAGAGACTAATAATATCTCTCTGAGCAGGGGTGCTATTCAGCAGGTTCTGGAGAACTGGTAGCGGAAATTTTGAGTAGTTTGGAGAACCGGCAAATTCCACCTCTGGCTGGCCCCCGAGTGGGGTGGGAATGGAGATTTTGCAATATCCTTCCCTCAGGAGTGGGGAGGGAATGGGGATTTTGCAGTATCCTTCCCCTGGAATGGGGTGGGAATGGAGATTTTGCAGTATCCTTCCCCTGCCACTCCCACTAAGTCACACCACGCCCACCAAGCCACACCCACAGAACCAGTAGTAAAAAAATTTGGATTTCACCACTGTCTCTGAGCCACACGTTTTATTCAAAGGCTGAAGTTTCCATAAATTCCATCCTCGGGTGCAGAAAAAGCTTCAGCCTTTAAATAAAATTTGTTGTAAGGGGCATTATCAGAGGTGGTATTCAGCCAGTTCGGACCAGTTCGGGTGAACTCGTAGTGGTGACCTGTGGGTGCCCACCCGCCTGGGCGCAATCCTGTCCTATATTGCTGTGTTTTTGATGCGTGGACGGCGCACATGAGCGAATTGCTGTGTTGTTTGATGTTGCACTCATGCATGGACGGCGTGCGTGAGTGAATTGACGTGTTTTGTGATGCCACACGCATGTGCGGACGGCACGTGCGTAAGCGAAGCAAGCTCACATTTCCGGTGCTGGGCGAACCGGTTGCTACAGTATGTGAAGCCTCTGGGCACTATCAAATCTTCTCTGATTTTTTTTTGCCACCCTGGATGCGTGAGAGTGGCTCTTGGTGGCAGATGCAACTGTGTTAATTTCATTTTTTTTAAAAAAAAGATTGTAATTTTATTATAACATATATATAACATTCACATAACATACAACATATACATTTCTTAACTCTTTTAAACATTGTTTCTTCGTGGTTTTCTTTCTGTTATTTTATTTTTCTTCCCCTATATCTTCATTTTTTTCTTTTTTTCTTTTTTTCCCCCCATTGTCCTTCCCTCCAAAAAATATGTTTTTTTAGCTTTAACAGTCTTAACTTTATACATTTCTCTACAATTATTATATACATATTTTCATTATATCTTTAATGTTATACATTTCTATATTCCTGTTGTATCAATACATTTGTTATGTATATATTTTATACTTCTAATTTTCTCCCCTGATATTTATTATTCTTTATTTCTCGCCTTAAGTCATTTATACCATTTATTCCATATTCTATAATAATCTGTCTCTTCTTTTTCTTTAATTTCTTCAGTTAATCTACCAATCTCAGCACATTCTAAAATCTTATCTATCAATTCTTCCTCAGTTGGAGTTCTTTCCTGTTTCTAATTTTTTGCATATACTATTCGTGCTGCTGTTAAGATGTGTAGCATCAAGTATTTTATTTCCTTAGAATATGGTCTTGTAACTTGCGACTGTGTTAATTTCCTAAGAGCTCAACAGAGGAGATTCCTTTCAGATTTCCAAAATGGTGGTTGCTACCCAGATTTTTGCTCCCAGAAGCAAAGAGGAGACAGAACTCACACTCTTAACTCTGATCTCTGGCCAAAGGAGTGTCTGAGCATTACGTTTTCTTGTCTAACTAGAGCATTTCAACTCCCTCTGTAGAAAATAAATCTACTGCAGCATTTACAGGAATGTTATGATCCCAATGGGGACAGGAAGAAACATCCTAAAAACTGACCAAGTGGAAGAAGGATAAAAGCTTTAATGACTTTTGCTTCTTCTGTTTGAGGTTCTGCTGCTGAGTCCAAACTTAATTGTTCTCCTTGGGAGGAGGATGAGTCTTCAGAAGTCCTCCAGGTGTACTTCTGTACAGCAGCAGAAGTACTGTACTACACTTCTGTGTAGTACCAGAAGTACTACACCTGTACTGCAGATTGCATTTGGGAACCTCCAGAGGGGACACGGTGGCTCAATGGCTAAGACACTGAGCTTGTCGATCAAAAGGTCGGCAGTTCAGCAGTTCAAATCTCTAGTGCCGCATAACGGGGCAAGCTCCCATTACTTGTCCCAGCTTCTGCCAACCTAGCAGTATGAAAGCAGGTAAAAAATGCAAGTAGAAAAATAGGGGCCACCTTTGGTGGGAAGGTAACAGAGTTCCGTGCGCCTTTGGCGTTTAATCATGCCGGCCACATGCAATAATGGGATTCAAATCCCAGCGCTACCAGTTCACTATCGGTAGCGCGTGGGTGTGCATGCTTGCTTTGCATGCGCAGAGCGTTTTTGATGATGTCTGGGCGGGTGGGCAGAGCCTCCCATCACCGCCACTACTGGTTCGCCCAAACTGGGGTGAACCGGAAGCAACCCATCACTGGTCACATGACCACGGAGACGTCTTCGGACAGCGCTGGCTCTTCGGCTTTGAAACAGAGATGGGCACCGCTTCCTAGAGTTGGGAATGACTAGCACATATGTGCGAGGGGAATCTTTACCTTTAGAGAGAACATGCACTGAGTTGGGCCTCTTGCTGAGCTGGATCTTCTGAAGTCTCCAGCTTCATTTCTTCCAGGATCCCTGAAGAACTCATGTCTTCTGAACTTTTTTGCTCACATATTAGCCATCCTGGTGTAAAAGAATGTAGAGATTGGTCTCTGGCATAGAGAAGCAGTGAACAAGTTTAAAGGGGCTTTTGCAATAGACTTGCACAAAATGTTACATAGTCATAAGAAAGGGGGAAGTACGAGAACGAAACTGGAAAGAACCTCATCTTAATTTTGTTGAGTAAGAGATGGGACAGAAGGAAACTCAGACAGGGTTCAAGATAGGGGTGATATTCACTTACCTTCGCTATTGGTTTGTAAATGTGAGCCCATGCGCCACCTCCACGCATGCACAGAGCATCAAAAATGGGATGTGATGACGTCCAGCTGAGTGGGTGGAGCCTCCCACAGCTGCCGCTACCAGTTCGCCAGAACCGGATAGAACTGGCTGAATACCACCACTGGTTCAAGATTTATGTTAGCACTGTGAAGTAGTCCAGGTTAAGAAACACACACAAGGATTTGAGCAATGCTTTTTTATTGTAATAAAGCAGGATAACCGAATCTTGAAAGCTTGGCCGAATTCTATTCTGTCCCATTTTAACACTTAAACAAATTCAAGATGGTGTTTTTGTGAATTTCTCTTTTGTGCTTCTGTCTTTCTCAGGATTTGTGGTCTTTCCTGCAACTCTCCCCTTAATGCCTCCTTCATCCCCCAAACCCAGCTCTATCCCTCCTTTACACCTCACTCATTTGAATGTGGGTTTGGGGCAGGGGTGAAATGTAAAATTTGTTACTACCGGTTCTGTGGGCGTGGCTTGGTGGGGTGTGTGTGTAATGTGATTGGGTGGGCATGGCCAACTTTTTTTTTAAATTTTAACTTTTCAAAGCATTTTTTCTGCAAATGCAAAAAAATGCTTTGAAAAGTCTCTGCTGATCAGGAACACAGCTGGGATCGTCAGAGAGACTTTTAAAGCATTTTTTTCTGCAACCTCTTCCGGGGAAAAGGGGGTTTAAAAAATGCTTTGAAAAGACTCTGAGATCCCAGCTGAGCTGCACGATCATCAGAAGCTTTTTTTAAAACTTTTAAAAGCATTTTTTCGGCAGAAGAAGTTGTAGAAAAAATGCTTTTAAAAGTTTAAAAAAAAGCCTCTGATGATCGTGTAGCTCAGCTGGGCATGGGGGGGGGGGGCGCGCAGGGATTTTTGCTACCGGTTCTCCGAACCACCCACCGCAGGGCCGGATTTAGATGAAAAGAGGCCCTAGGCTATTCCACTTATGAAGCCCTTTCACCTATAGTGAAAGTGTAATTTTAATTTTGCTAACAATTTGAATGTAGGCCCCTCTTGATCTTGAGGCCCTAAACTGAAGCCTAGTTAGCCTATAGGAAAATCCGGCCCTGACCCGCCGCCATCACTACCGGATCGGGCGATCCAGTCCGAACTGGGAGCATTTCACCTCTGGTTTGGGGTTCTCTACCATATTACTCATGGAAATCTAACCAAGTCTTACAGTATGTGAAGCTCTCCTCGTAATGCGATGACAGCTTCATTAGAATGCATAATTTTCTTTTCCCTGCATTCTTCAATTAGGCTTTAGCCATCAATCAGAGAGATGCTTGGTCTGTCCACGCTTTGGCTCACGTGAATGAAATGAAAGCGGATATAAAGAGTGGGCTGGCATTTATGAAGCAAACGGAAAACAACTGGAAGGTAACTGTCTACTTATCTGTTTTTTTCTAAAATGGCCGCCAGCTTCATCTTAGCCTGAAGGGCTTGTGGCACTTTTTTGGCACGTGTCACATTGCGTGGCAATAGTGGTTCCTTATAGGGTGCCTACAGGTTGGTCAGAAGAGTCAATATGGTGAGTGAAGCATTGACCCTGCTTTATGTGCATGTGGAGAGCTGTTTCAAGGGTCCTTGTAGATCATTAGCGGATTTTGAATGCTTTTATCAATATCTTAGATTTCTGTGGCACTTTAGAGGCTCGATTTATTATTGGGGCCTTGCGTGTGATCAGTTTTGCTATCCCTGGATAGTTCACAGGAGACAGATTAGGAAACCAAAATAAGCAAGGAAATGAAATGGTCCATGTTTGGTGATCCATCGTGCAAGCAGCTAAAGCAGGGCTGTGAAACTCAAGGCCCGCGGACCGGATGTGGTCCACGGGACGCTTAGATCTGGCTTGTGGGACTGCCCCCCTGCTCCATTTTTGCTGGCAGAGGGCTGCAGGAGGCTATTGTGGCCAAAAACAGCCCAAAACTGTGCGCGACCCCCCCAGGGCTTTGTTTTCGCTGGCAAAGAGCTGCAGGAGGCTGTCGTGGCCAAAAACAGGGCCCAGGGGGGCCATGCGCGGCCCCACAGAGCTCCGTTTTTACTGGCAGAGGGAGGGCTAGCAAAACAACCTAAAAACAAAACAAAAAGAGAAATGTTTCCTCTTTTGCATTTGAGCATGCAAGGAGGGACAGGAAAGGAGAAAGGGAAAGAGGAAAGACAAAGAAAAAAAAGGGAAGATGGGAAGAGAGCAAGGAAGGAAAAAGAAGGAAAGATGGGAAGGAAGAAAAAAGGAGAATGAAGAGGGAAGGAAGGAAAGGAAGGAAGGAAGGAAGGAAGGAAGGAAGGAAGGAAGGAAGGAAGGAAGGAAGGAAGATTATAATGAGAGGGAGAGAGCGTCTGATGGAAGTCCTGCCTTAGCACTTGGCGCTCCTGGCACGAGTGACATTGAACTGGCCACACCTACCCTGGCCACACCCACCCCGCCCCCCTGCCCCCGAGGTCAAACACAACCCTGATGCGGCCCTCAATGAAATAGAGTTTGACACCCCTGAGCCGGGGGTGGGTTTCAGTTACCTTTGCTACTGGATTGCTCGTGCGTGCGCCCCATCTGCACATGTGCAGAAGCTTTTGCGCATGCGCAGATTGTATTTGATGACATGTGGGGGGGGTGGGCGAAGCCTCCCACCACTGCCGCTACCGGTTCGCCCGAACCGGGGCGAAAGGATTGGTGGTGAGCAAACGCTCCATTCAGATCTTGTCACTATCGCTACATTGGTGGCAGGTCTTGGCCAAGTGACTGTTTGCTTAACTCCATCCTTCAGGTATATGGAAGTTGAAATCCTGATCTATCGTAGCAGACTGTTCTGAGAATGAATATTGCCACAGGGGCTGTCAGCAACAGGAGAGGGATGGGGGTGGGGGGGGGAATGTTTCACATCTGGAACATCAGCATACAAGACCAAACTCTTTGGCCTTGGGTTGATCATCCTGGCATTTCTCTAATGATAGTTTCCGATAATGTGATTTTGGAGGGTGTTTTTTTTCTGGTTACACCAGAATAAGTTTCTAGCTTATAATGATCATGCTTTTTCTATTCTAGGACAGTGATATGCTTGCTTGCCACAATTACTGGCATTGGGCTTTATACTTTATTGAAAAGGTAAGTGGATTCTTCCACCACTATCTATCCTTTCAGAAGGGGTCAAATGCAGTGGTGGGTTTCAAACTTTTTTACTACCGGTTCTGTGGGCGTGGCATGGCTTGGTGGGTGTGTCTTGGTGAGCGTGGCAGGGGAAGGATACGGTAAAATCTCCATTTCCTCCTGATCAGATGGGACTTGGGAGGCAGAGAATAGATGGGGGCAGGGCCAGTCAGAATTTTTATTACCGGTTCTCCGAACTACTCAAAATTTCCGCTACCGATTCTTCAGAACTGGTCAGACCCTGCTGAAACCCACCTCTGGTCAAATGCATATGGAAAGTGAAAATTTGGCATTCCAAATGTGTTTTTTTTTTTTTTTCAAGTGGCAACTAGACGTCCTTGTTTTTCTTTGAAGACGTTTCGCTTCTCATCCAAGAAGCTTCCTCAGCTCTGAAGAAGCTTCTTGGATGAGAAGCGAAACATCTTCAAAGAAAAACAAGAAAGTAAAGTTGCCTGTTGAAGAAAAAAAAAACTACTTTTGGAACAACCATGACCTGGATGTCTGAGAATCTCCATACACATTTAGAAAGTTGGCATTGTCACCGAGCAGTAGAAATAGAACAAGATGTTAATCAGGCCCTTTGGTGAAAGTATATCTTGCTCTAGATGGGCAACTGGGATGGAATTGGGGCCATTCGCCAGCAGTTAAAAGTCAAAAGTTGCGTTACGATCATGAGGGTCAACCATGGATTTTGCTTTGATAACAAAATGACCTTGGGGCAGATGTGGCATCCAGTTTGTGTGTGTTTTTGCTGAGTGTGGTGTAGTATTTCTAGTGGGATGATGGGACCTGTTGCACACGTATGGCTATTTCTGTTGTGACCCAGGCCCAAGTAGGTAGTATTAGACGCAAACAGTTCCAAAACAAACAGACTTTATTAGAACAGCTGAGAATTAACTCATTCTCAGGGTAGTCCAAACTAAATTAAAACAAATTCTTCTTAACACAAATTCTTCAGTCTAATCACCAACCTTGGTATAATTAGGCAAACTGCCAAAGGCTTCTCTTGGCAAAAGTTCAGAAGCACAAGATGCCGACCAGAGATAAATGCAGCAAGACAAGAACAAGTCTATCAGGGTTATTTTCCAACAAAGAGCCCAAGAGCTGTTGCTGGTCTTTTAAGCCTTATGGGAGGGGCCAATCATCTCCTGGCCTTACTCCCGAGTTGTCCTCTTTGCTTTAGCTGCTCTTGCCTTCTGACAGCTCTTCTCATGCGTGCACTAGGAACAGGCTCCTCTTGTTCATCTGCCTCTCTACTGTCAGTCTCTGGAGGCTCTGGAGTCCGCACCTCACTCCCCGATGGCTTCAGACACAGAGCCCTCATCCGGGCCTTCCCCAGCCTCCAGGACTGACCCATGTTCTTTCTCAGCCTTATCGCTGTCCGACTCCGCTGCCAGCTCCTCAGGCTGCTGGCGGACCACAACAATTTCCTGAAGCTGATGGTGGCAGTGATTTTAGCAACCACAGTGCAAGGAAGAGTCACATTAAAGGGCTGGACCAAGAAAATCTTCTTCCCTTGGCTAGTTTGGCTAGTCTAGAGAAAAGAAGGACTAGGGATGACATGATAGCAGTGTTCCAGTATTTGAGAGGTTGCCACAAAAAGGAAGGGGGTCAACCAGAGGTGGGATTCTACCGGTTCAGACCGGTTCGGGCGAACCGGTAACTCCAACGATCAGCTGGGAGTGAACCAGTTCGCTCCGACAATCAGTTGGGCCCACAGTGAGGACAATTAGCCAGTGGCACTGCTTGCCTCCAGAAGTTGTGTATGCTTCATCACTGGAGGTTTTTAAGAAGAGACTGTCACTTGTCTGAAATGGTATAGGGTCTCCTGATTGAGCATGGGGTAGGACTAGAAGACCTCCAAGATCCCTTCCAGCTCTATTCTGATTGATTGATTGGCCAGAAATGTGGTTTTTACAAATCATTGTTTGTTGGGCTTTTTATATTATCCAGTTTCTTTTGGATCCCAGCGCACAGTAATTGCAAATTGGACAACAGGTTACTTGGCTTTGAACCTGAGATATTACAATTCTGATGACTTTTTTTCCTTCTTCTT
Organism: Pituophis catenifer annectens; assembly: GCF_029215685.1. Lineage (NCBI taxonomy): Eukaryota > Metazoa > Chordata > Lepidosauria > Squamata > Colubridae > Pituophis > Pituophis catenifer. The sequence continues at coordinate 10,272,640 of NW_027256887.1, read as the reverse complement.
CCTCCTTGTTCATATTATGATGCCTGCAGGGCGATTATGAGGCTGCTTTGACAATTTATGATACCCACGTAAGTACTAGATTTCTTGCTTTAATTGTATGCTTATCAGTTGCGCCTCAAGCAGTGAGTTTACTTCCTGTGAAATAACTACATTTCTGTACTAAGTAAAACTGGATTTGCAAATTGAGCATGCCAATATGATTTACATAATACGTGCCCCTTCTTTTTAAACAATATATAGCAATAGCAATCGCACTTAGATTTATATACCGCTTCATAGTGCTTTACAGCCCTCTCTAAGCGGTTTACAGAGTCAGCCTATTGCCCCCAACAATCTGGGTCCTCATTTTATCGACCTCGGAAGGATGGAAGGCTGAGGCAGCCTTGAGCCTGGTGAGATTCGATCTACCAAACTGCTGGCAGCCAGTGATCAGCAGAAGTAGCCTGCAGTACTGCACTCTAACCAGCGCGCCACCGCGGCTCTACCTCATGCTCCTGAGTAGGCAACAAGAGAGTTTTTCAGAGTAAAGACACACTTCTCTCTACCACCAGGTTACCCAATCTCTGTTACAGGTGACCGCTAAAATAGCGGTCCCGAACCTTTGGGGCACCAGGGACCGGTTCTGTGGAAAAAGGTTTTTCCGCAGACCAGAAGGGGCGTGGTTTTGCCGATCCCCGCTATTTCCTCTGGTTAGGGTTAAGGAGGCAGAGCTGGAAATCGGGTAAGACGGCAAGAGGAGCCCCGTCTTGCTCCACGCGCTCCAAAATAATAAGACCTCCCCGAAAATAAGGCCAAGCGCTTATTTCAGGGTTCAAAAAAATATAAGACAGGGTCTTATTTTCAGGGAAACATGGTAGCTCCATCTAAACTCTTAATGATTTTGGGTTTGCAGATTGCTCCTAGCTTACAGAAGAGTGGGACCATGTTGGATGTCGTTGACAACAGTTCCATGTTATATAGGCTTGAATTAGAAGGTAAAAAAAAAAAAGAAGAGTTTTCATACCTATATTATCTAAATGTTTTCCGGAAAAGACTGCCTTCATTTTGTTTCATCTTCTTCTTTACCATTTAAGTTGATATTTATATTCCCTGTCCAACAAAAAGCTTGTTCAGTTCCAAGTGTTGGAAACTCTCAGCTGGATGTCCCATTGGAGAGTTGTGTTTAGTTTGGCAACAGTGAGCACCTGAGTGAGGAACTGAGTTATTATTTGTTTTGTTCCATTCCTTTCTGTTCTGTTTTATCCCGTCTCATCCCATCCCATCCCATCCCATCCCATCCCATTCCATTCCATTCCATTCCATTCCATTCCATTCCATTCCATTCCATTCCATTCCATTCCATTCCATTCCTGTTTTATTCCTGTTTTATTCCTGTTCTGTTCCACCCTGTTCTATTCCATTCCATTCCATTCCTGTTCTATTCTATTCTGTTATGCTATTCTATTCTAAGGGATGCGGTGGCTCAGTAGCTAAGATGCTGAGCTTGTCAATCGAAAGGTTGGCAGTTCAGCGGTTCGAATCCCTAGTGCTGCATAATGGGGTGAGCTCCCATTACTTGTCCCAGCTTCTGCCAATCTAGCAGTTCGAAAGCCCGTAAAAAATGCAAGTAGAAAAATAGGGACCACCTTTGATGGGAAGGTAACAGCGTTCCTTGCGCCTTTGGCGTTTAGTCATGCCGGCCACATGACCATGGAGACATCTTCAGACAGCACTGGCTCTTCGACTTTGAAACAGAGATGAGCATCGTTCCCTAGAGTCGGGAACGACTAGCACATATGTGTGAGGGGAACCTTTACCTTTACCTTTATTCTATTCTACTCTGCTCTACTCTGTTTTATTCTGTTCTGTTATTCTATTCTATTATTCTGTTCTTATTCTATTCTGTTTTATTCTATTATTCTGTTCTGTTATTCTACTCTACTCTACTCTACTCTACTCTACTCTACTCTACTCTACTCTACTCTACTCTACTCTACTCTACTCTATTCCTGCTCAACTCTTCTCTACTCTACTGTACTCTATTCCTGCTCAACTCTACTCTACTCTACTCTACTCTACTCTACTCTACTCTACTCTACTCTACTCTACTCTATTCCTGCTCAACTCTTCTCTACTCTACTGTACTCTATTCCTGCTCAACTCTACTCTACTCTACTCTACTGTACTCTACTGTACTCTACTGTACTCTACTCTACTTTACTCTACTCTACTCTACTCTACTCTATTCCTGCTCAACTCCATCAAGAAATACCCGAGGAACAACTGAATACAACAAATTAATCAAAACAATGCAAAAATAACCACAAAATAATCACAAGATGGCAGTCCAACAACAAAGTGGATGTTGCCTTGAACTTCAGGACATGCAGTTGGGGTGAGGGAGAATAGCATCGTTCTCTTCTGGGAGGCAAACTGTGGCAGTCCTTGGTTTCCAAAAAGGAGTAGAAGAAAATCGTCACTGCCAAGTCGGGAGGTGGTAGAGAACAGTCTTTCTTCGGGGAAAGGAACCTGTTTTCATTCTGAGACTGCCTGGCTTAGAAATAAGCCCCCAGCAGAAGAAGACAACTCCAAAGTATACAAAGCAATTACTTCTGTCGAAAATGTATATGGCCACCCAACTCCCTCACAGCGACTCTGGCCAGCTTACAGAAATAAAATAAATAATGTAATAAAATGCTCCTTTATTCCTAGGGGTGAATGTGGGTAAGAGGTGGAAAGCAGTAAACCAGATGACGAAGAAACATGCACAGGACCACATCTTGATCTTCAACGACGCCCACATTCTGATGGCCTCCTTAGGTGCTCAGGATCAAAAAACTTCCAATGAGCTTCTCACCACTTTACAGGACCTAGTCCAGTAAGTGACTCACAATGCTAACAACAGGCCTCCTTGTTCCTATCTATTCTCTAAGACGGGTGTCAGCAACCTGCGGCTCCAGAGCCGCATGTGGCTCTTTGGGCTCTCTGCTGTGGCTCCCTGTCAGGTGGCTCCCTGTCAGGTGATCCCACCACTGGCTGGCCCCGCCCCCCGCCCTCCCCTCCCGGTCACTCCTCGCCTATCCTGAGAAGGTAAGGGCGATGGCGGGGGATGGAAAAGTGGCTGGGGCAGAGACAGAGATACAGAGAGAGACACAGAGAGAGATACAGAGAGAGGGAAGGGAGAAAGGGAGAGAGAGAGAGATGTCAAAAGGGTTTTGTAGTTTTTTAACAACCGGTTCTCTGCCCTAATGACCGGCTGGGTAGGCGTGGCTAGGGGGGTCATGTGACTGGTGGAAGTGGGTGACATCGAATTAGCCACGCCCACCCAGATTTTGTGGCTCCCGGTGTTTTCTTTTCTGTGGGAAACGGGTCCAAATGGCTCTTTGAGTGTTTTAAGGTTTTAGGCCCCTGATGTAGGGTTTCATGTGGGGTGTTTAAGAGGAGCACTGTTCATAAAGTCAATAGAGAGAGTGTTTTGATTTTCCAGACTAGCCTGTGGGTCACTATTCTTATCCAAGAACTACAAGAAGTCCTTGACTTAAGGCCATAAATTGGGAGAATATTGTTGCTAAGCAGGGCGGTTGTTAAGTGAGTCGAACCCAGTTTTACAACCTCCTTGATCAGAGTAGCGGCAGTCCTCGACATACGACCTCAATTGAGGCCCAAACTTCTGTTGTTAAGTGAGGCATTTGCTAGTTTGAGTTTTGCTCCACTTTACGAGCTTTCATGCCACAGTGGTAAAGTGAATCGCTGCAGGTGTTAAGTCCGTAACACGGTTGTTAAGTGAATTTGACCTCTCCATTGACTTGGCTTGTCAGAAGGTTTCCAAAGTGACCCCAAGACGCTGTGACCGTCATAAGTATGAGTCGGTTGGCAAGCTTCTGAAATTTTGATCACGTGACCATGGAGATCATGTGAGCTTGAATCAGCTTAAATACATGCTTGGTTGCCAAGGGCCCAAATTTTTATCATTTGACTGTCGGGATGCTGCAGTGGTCATAAGTGCAAGACCTGATAGCAATAGCAATAGCGCTTAGACTTATATACCGCTTCATAGTGCTTTACATCCCTCTCTAAGCGGTTTACAGAGTCAGCCTCTTGCCCCCAACAATCTGGGTCCCTCATTTTACCCACCTCGGAAGGATGGAAGGCTGAGTCATCCTTGAGCCGGTGAGATTCGAACTGCTGAACTGCAGCTAGCAGTCAGCTGAAGTAGCCTGCAGTACTGCACTCTAACCACTGCACCACCGCAGCTCAAGGATCTCTTTTTTTTTTTTTTCAGTGTCGTAATTTCAAACGTTTGCTAAATGAATGCTTGTAAGTCAAGGACTTACCTTCAGTGACATCTTGCTAGATTTGGACAATTCTTCGCTTTGGACTTCATTTGGACTCCCTGGCCTTGCAGTGTCAGTGGCCGATGTTCAGGGTTAGTTGGTTCATTTCACACGGTCACTTCCGATCTGCGTGTCTTTCCTAGGACTCCTACAGAAGATCACGAGCTGAGCTTGGTTCCAACGTTGGGAATGCCCCTTCTACAAGCCTTTGTGGAGTTTGACCAAGGACATTACGACAAGGCAGTGGAACTGCTGTACCCCATTCGATATCAGATTGTTAAAACAGGAGGGAGCGATGCCCAGGTGAGAAGAGAGCGGTCTTTTGCTGGCTTTTTCATCAGCGTTTTATTCCTTTATCCCAGTGGTTTCCCAAACCTGGGCCACTTGAATTATGCTGGCTGGAGAATTCTGGGAGTTGAAGTCCACACATCCTAAAAGTAGCCTCGGTTGAGAAATACTGGTTTATCCTGTGGGGGACCTCAGGAAGTAATGTCCTACACAGGTACACACACACACGGGTGGGCTACTGGGGGTTCACAGGGGTTTGGGAGCACCTCTAGTTAAGATTTTGTGCAGTTCGGAGTACCCCCCAAATCCCACTCCTGTCTAGAACCGCCCACCCCTCCCCTCCCTTCCCAGGAGTCCCCACGCGGCCCGTTTTGGATGCAAGTTAGTGCAGGGTGCGCGCGGAAGCTCAGGGAAGGCAAATGGGCCTACTGGAAGTTCGAGAAGGCTGGAAATGGGCCTGTTTCCAGCCTCCAGAGGGCCTCCGGAGCCTGGGGAGGCCGTTTTCTCGCTCCCGGAGGCATGAGAAAATACATGCGCGTACGCACAGAATGACCATCTGGTGCACAGTGTGCATGTGCGGCCAGCGAACCAGTAGCAAACCGGTTCGGATTTCACCACTGCCTTGCAGTCATCTTGCTAGGAGTGAATAACGTCTCTTCTACGTTTCCTTCTCTTCCAGAGAGATCTTTTTGCCCAGTTGCTGATTCAGGCTGCTTTAAAATGTAAATCTAAAGCCAACCAAAGACTTGCTAGGTAAGTACAACGAGTACTACATTCTGGATTTTACCTGGTTGAAAGATAGCAGTGAACATAGAGGGGAATCGTGGTTGCAATCAGTAAGAGGAGTAGGGATTCAAATTTTGACCGGCTCGTGGTGGAAAGATCTGCAGTCGCCACCGGATAGCAAGGACCCCAACTGAGCCCAAAATGTCCTTTGCAATCATCCAAAGTTTGATCACGTGGGGATGTTGCAATGGTCACAAGTGTGAGAACTAGCCTCTACGTCACTTTTTGCCATTGTAACTTTGAATGGTCATTAAACAAATGGTTGCAACTGGAGCATAACTGTATGGATTTCAGCCGCAGAATTCTGGGATTTGAAGCCCACCCATTTAAAGTTACGGAGGTTGAGGAACATTGGGCTCAATAGTGGGTTTCAATTCAGTTTGCTACCGGTTTGCTCATGTGCATGCGTGTTCACATGAGCACGCGACGCTTCTGCGCAGGCAGGTGGGCGGAGCCTCCCGCCGCCACTACTGACTCGCCAGATCCGGGGCGAACCAGTAGCAATCCACCACTGATTGGGCTAGATCAGGCATGTCAAACTTGCGGCCTGTGGGCCGTATGCGTCACATGCTGGCCACGCCCACCCCGGGTTTAGCGAAGGAGGAAAAAGTCCTGATATGTCACGTGACGTGATGCCGTGAGTTTGACACCTCTGGACTAGATGAGTTCCATGAGTTCCTTCCAAGTGTAATTCTATGCCTACCTTTGATGTCTTCAAGGAAAGTTGTACTTCTTTTCACATGGCCACTCCAGGTTTTATTTGGGGGGGATGCTTTGGGTTTTTCAGGGTTTAGAGCCCTGGTGGCACAGTGGTTAGAATGCAGTATTATTGCAGGGCTAACTCTGCCCACTGCCAGCACTTCGATTCTCACCAGCTCAAGGTTGATTCAGCCTTCCATCCTTCCGAGGTGGGTAAAATGAGGACTCAGATTGTTGGTGGGACAATACGCTGACTCTGTAAACGGCTTAGAGTGGGCTGTAAAGCACTGTGAAGCGGTATGTAAGTCTAGGTCAGTGATGGCTAACCTTTTTGCCATCGCGTGCCAGGAGAGGGGGGCGGGGAAGGGTTGCGCGTGCATGTGCCCACGCGCATGCGTGCGCAACCCCCTCCCCCCCGCTCCTGGCACATGATGGCCTGGTAGGCCCGTTTTTCTTTCTTACCAGGTTCCAGATCCTCTCTGTGTATCTGGGAAGGGCGAAAACAGCCTTTCCCACTCCCTTGGAGGCCCTACGGAGGCTGAAAGGGCCCATTTCCCAACTCTCGGTGGGACAGGAAGTGACATTTTTTGCTGTCCCCAGCCTCCAGAACCTCTCTAGGAGTCTCTAGGAGCCTCTCTAGGGGTCTCTAGGAGCCTCTCTAGGAGTCTCTGGAGGCTGGGGACAGGAAAAAATGTCACTTCCTGTCCCACCGGGAGTCGGGAAATGGGCCCTTTCAGCCTCCGTAGGGCCTCCAAGGGAGTGGGAAAGGCTGTTTTCGCCCTTCCCAGATACACAGAGAGGATCTGGAACCAGGTAAGAAAGAAAAACGGGCCTTCCCCACCCCGCCCCCAGGCCCTCCAGAGGCAGGAAACAGCCTGTTTCCCTACTTCTGGTGGGCCCAGAGGGCCCGAAAATCAGCTGGCCGGCGCGCGCATGCGCCCCAGAGCTGAGCTGGCGTGCCCCTAATATGGCTCCACGTGCCACCTGTGGCACATGTGCCATAGGTTCGCCATCACGGTTCTAGGTGCTATTGCTATTTAAAGGGAGTTCTTCTGTTCAATGTTTTAAGAGCCTTGTCCCTTTGTTCTTTAGATGCCTCCTTATAGAACGTGATGAATTCAGACCAAACTCGCCATTAACCGAACGACTGATGAGGAAAACAGTAGGCCTTCATGCCTTGGGCTAAACCCAACATCATATAAAGATTTTAAGTCAATGAGATTGTTGTTGTCCAGACTTGCATAAATCCAAGGAATTTATGCGGTTCTTCGGAAAACAGTATCTGGAAAGATTTATCCTTGCTGAGTTTTGACCCATCTCGGTCTTGTCCTATTTACTGTATTTTTTGGAGTATAAGACGCACCGGACTATAAGACGCACCTACCTTTTTCGGTGAGGAAAAGAAGAAAAAGAAATCTCCCTCTTCCTCTGAGCAATTTTGCCTCGTAGCCTGCTTTACTTTCATTTTCGTTTTCGTCATAGCTTGATTAGCACAAGGGGAAAAAAAAAATCTGCTGCAAGGAAGAAGCAATTTTCTTCCTTGCAGCAAGCAGCAGAGCCCTGCCCAAGACAGCTGAGAGCAAAACAGCTGAGAGTCGGGAGGCTGATCCAGTCAACTTGTGCTAATTAGGCTGTGCTGAAGCTGAAAGGAGCTGTTTTTTCTTGCTGTTTGCTGCAAGGAGGTAACTGCTGGGAGGCAGAGGCCAAAGGGTGGGGGCCAGTGGGTGGACGGGGCTACATTTGGTGTATAAGAGCACCTAAATTTTCACCCCCTTTTAGGGGAGGAAAAGATGCGTCTTATACTCTTGAAAAGTACGGTAGTTCTTTGAATCCTAGTTGCTTCCATGCATCTCTACAGAAGCAAAAGGTAGCCAGATATAGAAGGTTGTCTGCTTATGGTTTATTGGCAACGCTAATTTACAAATAACTATTTTTAAAAAATCAATGGGGTATAATTAAAAGCTTTTGGGCTGCAGAACTATCAAATAAACATTTGGTTATTCAGAAAGTACAAGTTTATTGCCTATTTTTGAAAAAGGTTTAAATTCCAGATTTCAAACATGTTTACAAGCACAGAAACAGAGCATAAAAGTGTCAGTAAGCAGCACTATCAAAAACTTTTCTGCTGCATTTTGGAATATACAATGTACACAATCTAATCTATGGAGCCCGTTGAATGTTTCCACTATCCCCAAAATAAGGTTCAGGCGGTCCTTGACTTAACACCACACTTGGGAACTGACGATCTGGTCACTAAGAAAGTCACTGGACCGGATTTTACAGCCATTTTTACTCCCGTGGTTAAGCAAAGCACCACTGTTGTTAAGCAAATCAACACGGTTGTTAAGGGAATCCGACTCCGCTTCTCAGAAGCCAGCTGGAAAAGTTGCAAATCATGACCTCATGACTGCAGGATGGTGCAACTGCTCATCAATGCGTATTGGTTGCTAAGTGCCCCAATTGCAATTGCGCGATTGTGGGGCGGGTATGTGTGTGTGTGACGCAACGGTCATTAATTTTGAAGACAGATTGCGGTCACTTTTTTTTTCATTGCTGTCATAATTCCAAACAAAAGCTCATAAAGGGGGCCAGTCGTAAAAGATTTTCTCTGCTATAATACGTATTTATGTACATATTGGAATTATAAGCTCCTTAGGCAGACATGCAGGACCGTAATCTGTCATCTGCGCAGCCGACTTTCTAAGACGCATCTGACTCAGGGGTGGGTTCTAAATTTTTTTACTACCGGTTCTGTGGGGCGTGGCTTATTTTGTGGGCGTGGCTTGATGGTCATGTGACAATTTAGGATTTAGCAGAGGTACTGGTCTACCAGGCTTTTAACTGCTTGCAGAGCTGTACCGGTCTACCCATTTATTTTTGCAGGCACTGATCTACTCATGTATTTTTGCAGGCACTGGTCTACTCATTTATTTTGGGAGGCACTGGTCTACCCATTTATTTTTGCAGGCACCAGTCTACTCATTTGTTTTCTTTTAACACTGATCAGCTGTAGGGCGGTCCTTTGAAGCCCTGCGGCAAGAGTTTAAACAGTTTTTTTCCCTCTAGCCATCAGCTGGGACTCAGGAGGCAGCAATAGATTGGGGGTGGGGCCAAATAAAAGGTAAGAATAACGCGGAGGGGCGGGGGGACAGAACCGGTTCGGTGACGTCATATCATCACCGCTACCAGCTCGGCCGAACCGAGCTGAACCGGGAACTCACCACTGATCTGACTGCACCCACACACACATTGACCAACCTGTCATGCTAAATCTCCTTTTCCCATGAGTCTTCAGCTCATGTGCGCTACTGACAAAGTTTGCAACCAGCTTCTTCTTCTTGTGCCCTATCTGTCATCGGACATGGGCGATCATGTTGGCGATCCTATTTTTATCAACAGCCGCATGAAAAAGTGCTGCAGTTTTGTCCAAACCAGTCAGTCCCTTAGATTTTGAAGCCATGATCTTCTTCTTCTGCCTGGACCTCGTTTGCCTTCAATCTTTCCTGGGAGGATTAAGTGAAGGATGCCGTATTTTTCCGGGTGTCGCATCCCATGTCCAAAATATTCTTTCACTTTTTAATGATGATTTCCCTTGGCTTTCCCAGATGGCTTATCACCTCATTTCTGATTTTGTCAGCCCAGCTTGTACGTAACAGCCGTCTGAAAATCCACATATTTTTTTTTTAATTTGATTTATATGCCGCCCTTCTCTGGGGACTCAGGGCGGCTTACAATGCGTTAAGCAATAGCCTTCATACTTTTGTATATTTATACAGTCAGCTTATTGCCCCCACCAACTGGGTCCTCAATTTACCTACCTTAGAAAGGATGGAAGGCTGAGTCAACCTTGAGCCTGGTGAGATTCGAACTTACAGTAATTGCAGACAGCTGGTGTTAATCACAATGCTATCAGTCTGCTGAGCCACCAGGCCCTAGTTTCTGCATGCAAAACATCACTTGGAAGGATGGGTAAAGAACTAAGCCTTTTGTCAGTAATCATACAATACTCAAGGATCCTCAACTGGAAATCCATGACCGGAAATGAAAGCACGACACCCCCCCCCCCCCCAAATTCTTCCCTCGCCCTGCCAGAGAGACCCCCTCCTTGGTTGTGGCTAACTGAACAGTGGAGATGTCTTTTAATTTTTTTTTAGATTAGCTAATGCATGGAATACTTTTATTTTGCCAAGTGGGATTAAACACACCAGGAATGTTTCTCCATGGTGCAGATGATCAGTGTACATGCAAAGCAACAGAATGATGATAATACAATACCAATAAGAGGGAGGAGTAAGAAGGATAATAAGGATAAATAATGATGCTACAGCCATGCTACATTGGGAAATACGCGTAGACATTAGACCAGGGGTCTCCAACCTTGGCAACTTTAAGACCTGTGGACTTCAACTCCCAGAATTCCTCAGCCAGCTTTGCCTTGTAGCGCCATCCTGAGGGAAGGACCTAAAACGGCGTATGTCTCTAGGATGTGTCGCCTGCAAATTGCCCACATATACACATATACACATAAGGAGCATAAAAAAAAAAAGACGACTCACTTGCTAAAATTAACATTTTATTCATGAAGCAATTTTAGCAGGGAAGTAAAAAAGAAGTACAAAAAAAAATCACTACAAAAACTCTCAATTTAGGACCACAGGAATTTCTGTCGCCAAACAAAGGGATTGTAAATTATGTGACTACACCGACTTACGACAGCAATCAGGGTCTCCCTGTTGCAGTCGTTAAGCGACTACCCACACCAAGCCAAATCACTTTGGTCTCACCCAGCCCTGAGCCTTGGTAAGGGGTTTGTCTCCAGCTCCCCCACTCCATCCATCTTGTTCCTTTTGGCTGCCCTGCGCCCTGCCTTTGTGGGGTGGCGGGCAGCTCTAGAACTGTACCATTCGGGGACTAGTGGCAATATCCCTCGGAAGCCACGGCCATCTCATCCCAGTCACCCTTGCTCCTTACACTCCGAGACCCTGCCACCTGCACTCTGCCATTTTCTTAATCCCATTGCTATGAGGCGTGCCCAGCTGCCAGGTGTGGGAAAGTAAAAAAACCCCAAAACCAGTGCCTAGTTTGGTATGCTGTGGTTCAGACTGATTTTGGCATTTATTTTTCTTTCTGCAGCTGAAGTCCAGCTCAGTAGCCAGGCCCAGCTCCCCTCATCAGCAGTAGGTGCAAGATTGAGGAGATCAGCTAGGATGGTAGAGTGCAGAGCAGAAGGGCATATAAACAGGGGAGAGAGGCAAGTGGTGGTGAGAGTTAAAGGGCCCCTTTAATCGTAATTGTGAGTGGGCTGCCAAGTCCCCAAATTCTGACCACGTGAGTGGCACTGCAACAGCTGTTAACTTCAGGTCTGGATCTTAAGTCCCTTTGCTTAGGAACATTATGAGTTTGAACAGTCACTGAACAAAAAGGTCATCGGTTCAAGGATTATCTTTATAAAGTGGCAGAGGTTTTCTTTCTAAGGCACAATTACATGTTTCTTGATATCCAGGGTTTAATGCCATCCCCAATCCTAGCACTTCTATTACCACAATGACGCTTTTCAAGCCAAATGGCAAAAATTAGCATCGCATTTTCCCAATATTCATGTTGTATAATCCAATATGCAAAAACAAGGAAATGTAATACTAATCTTGTCTAAAATGAAAAAGCGAGGGTCACATGCTTGCTAAACTGAAAATACGAAACTGCTGAAATTGGAAAATTGCCAGAAAGCATTACATCAAATCATTAAAAGAGAAAACGGAGGATGATATGCATAGAAACATGATTGTGTTAGCTGAAATAGAAAACGAAGAACTTTTCATCACGGATCCAGAACCACAGGTATATTTTTAAACCACTGGATCTTATGGCTGATGCGAACTTTACATGTATACGCGGAGCAAACAGGAGTTTCTTTTGATAATCACTCACTGTATGTCTTCAGTAATAACAATTTGCATCCGTCTAGGAGGACAATAGTTTGTCCAGCCTTATTGATGGATTAAACACCCATCCATAATAAACGTCATATATTAAAAGCTAAAGGGGAAAAAAACTTTGTTTACTAAGAAACGAAGATAGTAAAAATGGATTAAAACCCCATAATTATTATTTTTTTTACAAATTTTCGGTATTCTTTCTTAAAACATCTTTGTGATAAAAATAGAGTTGGGTTTCTATCCATCAACAATAGCGATTCAGCCTTTCATACTCCGCTGAAGGTATATAATTGGTTCTATAAAATTGGATTGATTTGAAAAGGAGGGCCATAGGCATTTAAACTGCTAAGAAGATTATGTTAATGTAAAGGCATCTTTTTAAGATAAAATACATTTCTTTTCTTCCCTGTAAAAGATAAGATACGCAGGATAAGCCTGATGCTTCTCAAAAATGACGAAGATCGATGGGTTTAATGTGTTATCCACACAGCTGTCGTAAGAGTTGAGCACGTCGGTCAATTTCGCTGGTGGGCGAGTGTATATCGGATGCCCCACGACAAATTCACCCACTAGAACTTGAGCTAAAAACATCATCTTCTCATCCTCCTTCACCGGACAGTAGTTGTCTGAATAACTGGCATCTCTGGCAAAGTAGCTTCCTGAAAAGCAGCACAGGGGGGGGAAAGAATATTCAAATTGCTTCACACAGACAGAACAATTCCTTGACTCTAAACCCAGGGGTGACAAATTCACAGAGTGTTTAGATCCGGCCTGTGGGCCTGCCCTGAAAACAGCAAAAGACCGGCTCGTGGTGCCTCTGCCAGCGAAAATGGCGCTCAGGAGAGCCACACACAGGCCTCCTGGGCTTAGTTTCTGGCCACAACAGCCTCCTGTGGCCCTGTGGCCCTCCCGGGCTCAGACAAAAAGCCCCCCCTTCCTGCCTGCCATGGTGCAGGAGGCTGACTAGGCCACAGCCACGGCCACCCAGCAACCAGGCAGAGAACCCCTTGCTAAAATTTTTGAAGCCCACCCCTGCCCTTCACACTCCAAACCAGGCCACCGCCCTAACGTTTCTCACAGCCTCTTGTTCCAAATACCGACCAGATCTTCCTAAACTTCAGAGAGCCCATCAAAGTCAGTGAAATGCTGCCCCTTAGTGGGTCGAAAGGAAGAGCAGCTCAGCATTATCTGTCTTCCCTGAGGGAACAAAGCTCCTTTCTGGTTTGGGTCCAAGCACCTTACCTTTCCCATAAACGGTCCCATTTGTGCCACAGAGTCTCCAGTCAAAGTTGTCTGTGCAGATGGCTTTCAAGCTAGAAGGGCTTGTCCCATGGAAGAGAAGCCTTTCGTCAATAAACTTTCCAATCTTCTTCTTCATCATCTGCTCTTTTTGCCTAGAACAAAGGAAAGATTTATCTTGTTCTACCAACGCTGAAGCTGAAGGCAATTATGTTCCTCCATAGGGGATGGACTGCCTCTCGGCTCAGCACCACAGAGAAAAGGGGGCACTTAAGACGGCAAGCTTTCTAGGACGAAGGAGAGAAGGATGGACCACGTCTGATGAGAACCACATTCTACCAGAAAATGAGCTATACAAGAGAAAATAGAAATAGAATAACGGAGTTGGAAGGGACCTTGGAGGTCTTCTAGTCCAACCCTCTACTTAGACAGAAATCTTACACCACTTCAGACAAATGGTTATCCAACATCTTCTTAAAAATTTCCAGTGTTGGGGCATTCACAACTTCTGGAGGCAAGTTGTTCCACTGATTAATTGTTCTAACTGTCAGGAAATTTCTCCTAAGTTCTAAGTTGCTTCTCTCCTTGATTAGTTTCCACCCGTTGCTTCTTGTCCTGCCCTCAGGGGCTTTGGAGAATAGCTTGACTCCCTCTTCTTTGTGGCAGCCCCTGAGATATTGGAAGACTGCTATCATGTCTCCCCTAGTCCTTCTTTTCATTAAACTAGACATACCCAGTTCCTGCAACAGTCCTTCATATGTTTTAGCTTCCAGTCCCCTAATCAACTTTGTTGCTCTTCTCTGCACTCTTTCTACAGCCTCAACATCTTTTTTACATCGTGATGACCAAAACCGGATGCAGGATTCCAAGTGTGGCCTTACCAAGGCCTTATAAAGTGGTATTAACACTTCACGTGATCTTGATTCTATCCCTCTGTTTATGAAGCCTAGAACTGTGTTGGCTTTTTTGGCAGCTGCTGCACACGGCTGGCTCATACCATGTTTCCCCAAAAATAAGACCCTGTCTTATATTTTTTTGAACCCTGAAATAAATACTTGGCCGCATTGCCATGAGCTCAGAAGCCCGACTAGGCTTATTATCAGGGAATGACTTATTTTGGGGGAAACAGGGTATTTAAATGGTTGTCCACTAGGACTCCAAGATCCCTCTCACAGTTACTACTATTGAGCAAGGTACCACATATACGGTACCTGAGCATTTTGTTTTTCTTGCCTAAATAGCTTCCCCTTTCTTTGCTCATCAGAAGGTCACAGAAGGGGATCGCATGATCCCGGAACCGTCATAAATGTGAGTCAGTAGCCAAGCATCCCGATTTTGATCATGTGACCACAATGGTCATCAGGGTGAAAAATGGTCATAAGTCACTTTTCACATTGTAACTTTGAATGGTCACTAAACAAACTTTTGTAAGTTGAGGACTACCTGTATTCCTCACTTTTAATTCATCTGCCTCCTTTTTGGGGGGGAGACCGTACCCAATTTTTTTTTAAAAAAGGAACTATTTTGGATCCTAAAAGGTCATCAGTGTTACGTACTTTTCAAAAACTCTAATGAAGTTGAGTTGACTCCCATAATCGAGTCAATTTACTTTTGCTAGTTTCTCTATCATTTATTTTACCCCTCAGTCTAAGAAATTGTGCTTGGAAGAGACCTTGGAGGTCTTCTAGTCCAACCCCCTGCTCAAGAGCCTTGGTGGCGCAGCAGACTAAATTGCTGTTAAGTAGCACCAGCTGCCTGCAATTACTTTAAGTTCAAATCTCACTAGGCTCAAGGTTGACTCAGCCTTCCATCCTTTCGAGGTAGGCAAAATGAGTACCTGGTTTGTGGGGGCAATAAGCTGACCTTGTATAAAAAAGAACCCCGCTTGGGGGGGGGGGGGGCGAAAGCCCTACTAAGCAGGTATATACAAAAGTATGAAGGCTATTGCTTAAAAGCATTGTAAGCTGCCCTGAGTCTCCGGAGAAGGGCGGCATATAAATCGAACCAAATAAACAAATAAACAAATAAACAAACAAACAAACAAACAAACAAACAAACAAATAAATAAGCAGGAGACCCCATAGCTTCACAGAGATTCGCTTCTGATCATAAGACAGACAGAAATCAGGCAGGCACGTAGCTTGATGGTATTCCAAACATTATTTAAAATTGAGCTTTTGGGGGGAGATTATCTGGACAATGATCAGGCTGGCATTGAGCAATTAGCCTCGTGGTGCGACCAGAACAATCTGGAACTGAACACACTCAAAACCATAGCAATGGTGGTAGACTTTAGGAGAAACCCTCCCATACCACTACCTCTTACCATACTAGACAACACAGTATCAACAGTAGAGCCCTTCAAATTTCTAGGTTCTACCATATCTCACAACCTAAAATGGACACCCAACATCAAAAACGTCATCAAAAAAGCACAACAAAGAATGTTCTTTGTGCCCCAACTCAGAAAGCTCAAACTGCCCAAGGAGCTGCTGATCCAGTTCTACAGAGGAATTATGGAGTCTGTCATCTGCACCTCTATAACTGTCTGGTTTGGTTCTGCAACCCAACAAGACAGATACAGACTTCAGAGGATAATTAGAACTGCAGAAAAAACAATGGCTACCAACCTGCCTTCCACTGAGGACCTGTATACTGCACAAGTCAAAAAGAGGGCTGTGAAAATATTTATAGACCCCTCACATCCTGGACATAAATTGTTCCAACTCCTACCCTCAAAACGACGCTATAAAGCACTTCACACCAGAACAACTAGACACAAGGACAGTTTTTTCCCCAAACGTCAACACTCTGCTAAACAAATAATCCTCAGAACATTGCCAAACTATTTACTAAGTCTGCACTACTATTAATCTTCTCATCGTTCCTATCACCCATCTCCTCCCACTTATGACTGTATGACTGTAATCTTGTTGCTTGTATCTTTACAATTCATATTGACTGTTTCCTAATATGATTTGATTGCTTATTTGTACCCTATGACCATCATTAAGTGTTGTACTTTATGATTCTTGACGAATGTATCTTTTCTTTTATGTACACTGAGAGCGTATGCACCAAGACAAATTCCTTGTGTGTCCAATCATACTTGGCCAATAAAGAATTCTATTCTATTCTATTCTATTCTATTCTATTCTATTCTATTCTATTCTATTCTATTCTATTCTATTCTATTCTATTCTATTCTATTCTATTCTATTCTATTCTATTCTATTCTGTTGTTTTGCAGCTAATTATGACAACGTTTTGTGGACTGCACATTCTCATTTTTTATTCAATTAATTACTGAGAAACTTCAGTGTCTATAGGGCAATGTTTCTCAAACAGGGCCACTTTGAGATGTGTGGACTTCAACTCCCAGAATTCCCCAGCCAGCATGTAGCTGGCGAATTCTAGGAGTTGTTGTTCACCCATCTGAAAGTGACCAAACTTCAGAAACACTGCTATAGAGGTATAAAAATTAAAGATATCATCCTCTTTTAAGAACGCCATAATGGGGGTTGGAGTCTGGGCAACTGAATGGAGCTGAGTGTTTACTGGCCAGATGCCCTTCCTGTTGCCAATGCAGAGGTTTTTTTCAGCAGATATATTCTCAGTGTGCCAAGAGAGAGAAATATCTGCCTCTACGTAGGATCGAACTCACAGCCTCCTGATTGTGAGGTGAGAGCTCCACCTCTAGGCCACCGCACCACCCATATAAAAATTAAAGATATGCATCTAATAAATTTTGAAAGTCTGGGTAATTTATGCTCTGGGTAATTCAATGGAGGTAATAAAATGACTGCCTTAAGAGGTCACAATGCTCGGCTTCTTGTAACATTGATAGCAATTATGTAATAAAATAAAATACAAACCACTGGTAGACTTGCCAAAGAGATGGGTTCTGAATTCGTTCTATCTTGCGGATTTTATAGTTTTTCATCGTCATCTGAAAGAGATTCTCAATTTTCAAGAACTCCGGAGAACCTCTCTTGAGTTCAATGACCTAAAAACAAAGATATTATGAAGCGTTGAAGACACTTTGTCTTGGTCAAGACAAAGATAAGAGCCGCGGTGGCGCAGTGGTTAAAGTGCAGTACTGCAGGCTACTTCTGCTGATCACCGGCTGCCAGCAGTTTGGCAGATCGAATCTCACCAGGCTCAAGGTTGACTCAGCCTTCCATCCTTCGGAGATGGGTAAAATGAGGAGCCAGATTGTTGGGGGCAATAGGCTGACTCTGTAAACCGCTTAGAGAGGGCTGTGAAGCACTGTGAAGCAGTATATAAGTCTAAGTGCTATTGCTATGACTCCAGAAAGAAAGGGAATGATTTATTCAATTTAAATTCCCAAATTGGAATACTTGGAATCCTACAAATTTGAGTTCATATCAGAGTTGGAAAGACTACTGAGCATCAACCCTGGCCTGAATAGGTTTTATGGGTTAGTTTTTTTTAATTGTATAGCTAGGGGTTTTAAATTGGGAAGCCGTTTAATTTAATTTATTTTTAATTATCTTAACTTTTATATTGTATGTTATTTTAATTCTCGGCTGTTCACCGCCCTGAGTCCCTTCGGGGAGAAGGGCGGGATATAAATTTAATAAATAAATAAATAAATAACACACACACACACACACACACACAATGTACAAGTGCATTATATCATGTTTTTTCCTCAGATTGCTACTCTTCTCTTCTTTATGTTTTGGCTTTTTATGGAAACCACAAGAGACCACAGAAGTAATGAAGCTATAAATGAGCACCTCCTCCTCCCCAGAATTTCCACCAGTCAGCCTTTTAAGGAGCAGGTTGTGAGGGAAATAAACTTATTTTTACAATTCAAACTTAATATTCTAATGTACTTCTGGATAGTTTAATGCAAGCCTAAAGATGACATATGCTTTTCAGACACCTACATACTATTTTTCATTAATTCACCTAGAATATTAGATTTTATTCAGGTGAAAGCTTTTCTCCAGCACTTCATTACACTGCAATATAAAGTTTCTATAAAACAGGGAATAGGGCAGTAATAAATATACATGAAAAAGATGCAAATAACACCAAGAAATCCATTACCGCGTATCCAATAGCAGGTAGAGCTGTGCTATCCCAGTTTGGAGGGTAAGTTGGAGTTGTTACGGGAGACGTTATGCGTGCAGTTGTTGTTGTTGCTGTTGTTGCTGGTGCTGTTGCTGCTGCTGTTGCTGTGTGTCTGGGTACAAGCAAAAGAAAAAGTGTGAGGGACAATGGTTAATCTGCTTCATCTAGTTCCAACTACAAGAACCACTCAGGGGAAAAAGCAAAAGTCGTAGTAGGATTCTACCTTTTCAAGAAATTAGAAAAAAAAGGAACAAAGCAAACTGAAGCATGGGATCTTAATTACCGTATTTTTGGACTATAAGGCGCACCTGACTGTAGGACGCACCTTAATTTAGAAGAGGAAAACAACAACAAAAAAGTTTTTGGCCTCCGCGCACCCCATTTTTGGCCCTTTTCCAGCCTTTTTTTGGCCTGTTTTTTCTGGAAAAATGGGCTGAAAAAAGCCTTGGTAATGGGCCGAAAAAAGCCTCAAAAACGGGGTGAAAAAACCTTCAAAAACAGACAGAAAAACCTTCACAAACGGACTGAAAAAAAGCCTCAAAAACAGGCCGAAAAAAGCCTCAAAAACAGGCTGAGAAAAGCCCTGAAAACGGGCCTGAAAAAGGCCCCCCAAAATGGCAGGCGGGCGAAGCTTCAGCAATATTCTATAAGACGCACAGACATTTTCACACCCTTTTGGGAGACAAAAAGTGTCTTATAGTCTGAAAAATATGGTAGATTCTGAGATCCCCACACCCCTCTACTTTACCCTTTCTTTGACTTGACATCTTCAGAGGAAACAAACTTGGGACGTCTTCGGACCTCCCGTTGGGTAGGATAGTTCACATTTTTCTGGGTCATATCTCGAGAAAGAGGATAGAATCTTTTTAGGTTTAAAGGGAAAAAAAAAACCCCAAAGTCACTGACTATGCCTAGAGAAAATATGCAGAAAAAATATATGGAGTGATGCTTTTATCCCCATATCAGATTTGAACTAAATCTCAAAAGCTGGAGTAGCACCTAGGGCCCTGCAAAAACTCGCAAACTCCAAAGTCCCATTTTTGACCTCCGGAACTTTCTTCTTTTTGGAAGATAATCTAAATGTTACAGAGGATTAAGGCCCTCATTTCATCTCCACAAACTGGAGTGATTTTAGTCTTCATCTCCTTCTTCCCTATGCAAAAAAAAAAAAAGCCAATAATTCTGACTCTTCCCACTTGGCAACAAAATCATTAGAAAACCAGGGGTGCCCCAGGAGGCACTAAGCAAATTATAGCTCTGAGGTCAAACTCAATTGCTCGTCTTATTCAATGGGAATTTGAAAGCAAAGCAGCAACCATTAAAAAAAAAAATCCTCTGTGCCTAGCCAATTTACAAAAACAATTTCCACTTAACGTCAAGATCGTGTTGGGGGAAACCAGATTTAGGGATATTTTGAACCGACGGTACCTCTTGAAGTGGGATTCCTTACTTTTAAAGTTCAGCAAATATTTCTGAGAGCCAGCTTCAAATTGGATACTTCCATTTGGGTCTGCTAGGTAAAGGTTCTCCAAGTCATCTGAAGTTAGACTGGCAGGCTGGAATTGCTTGTCCTATGGAAATGAAATGTATAATACTGTAAAATGTACTATAAAAATGTATACATAATTATGTGTAATTTATTGTTAGAGGATAAGGACCACTGCTCCCCTCTGCACGCACCTTCCTGAATGAAATTCTTATACAAGAATATATTCTGGATTCACAACGTAAGTAGTCCTGAACTTATGATTTGTTCATTTAATAATGGTTTGAGGTTACAGCCTTGGAAAAAGTGATTGATAATCTGTCTGCGAACTTATGACCATCGTACCACCCCTGCAATCATGTGATTGCAATTCCAGTGCATGTCAACCAACTCACATTAATGAAGGTCGCAGCATCTTGTAAGATATGTGATCGCAATTTGTGATCTTCCCAACTGTGGAAACTGTATTTATTTCATGATCAGATGATTCGCTTAATGAGCACAGTAAGAATGGCCGTAAAATCAGGTCCAGTCACATGAAGACTTACTTATCAACCGCAATTCTGGTTGCAATCATGGTCATAAATCAAGGACTACCTGTATTTAGAACAGGTATTCTTTAACACCGAAGAAATCCACTGACATGGTAATAAGGCCTAATCAAAATTCTGTTCTACCATCAGTTTCATTTTTTCTGTTATGTTTATGCTCATCCTCTCTTCAAGGAGTTTTAGCCCCACAGCTAGCATCTAGTTTTAGCTAGATGCTAGAAAAACTCTCCATCAGCGTTTTTCAAACTTGGCAAGATGGGTGAACTTCAACTGCCAGAATTCCCCAGCCAGCATGGGATGGGGAATTCTGGGAGTTGAAGTCTGCCCAACTGAAAAGTTGCCAAGTTTGTAAACCACTGCTCTCACCAATAATAAACATACAATGTAAGAAAATGCCATGTTGTTAATACACATTCCCACATTCTTTGCTCCTCCTGACACTGCACAAGGCGTATGGAAACTAGCAACCTCTGAAGGGTGGGGGAAATCTATCAAATCTATCAAAATCTATCAAATCTATCAAATAAAAATCTATCAAATATCAAATAAAATATCAAATATCAAATAAAAATCTATCAAAGAGAAATCTATTACATAACCTCTAACCCAGGGGTCTACAACCTTAAATGCTCAAAGAGCCATTTGGACCCGTTTCCCACACACAAAAAAACACCGGGAGCCACAAAATCTGGGTGGGCGTGGCCAACTCCGTATCACTCACTCCCACCCCTGGGTACGCCTACCCAGCCGGTCATTTGGGCAGAGAACCTGTTGTTAAAAAACACCGGAAACCACAAAAACCTTTTCTCTCTTTCTCCCCTGCTCTCTCTACCCCTCTATCACCCCCCCCCCTCTGTCTTCTGTCTCTCTCTCCTCTCCCTCTCGGATTTCCAAGGCTAGGCGAGGAGTGACTGGGAGGGGAGGGTGAGGGGTGGGGCCAGACAGTCATGGGACAGGGAGCTGCAGCAGAGGGCCCAAAGAGCCGCACGCGGCTCCAGAGCCACGGTGTTGCTGACACCCACTCTAACCTTCACCCTAAATCATTGCTTCTCCTTTCCTAATATTGTGTCCAATCCAACAACTAAGGAGGCAAGACTGACACAGAATCACCATAAATAATACTAACGTTAGGAAAAAAAAAAAGATTACTTATGGAATCTTAAAAACTAGACAGGGACACTCATGTCTTGGTGAGTACATTAAGCCAAGGTGTTTATAATAATAATAATAATAATTTTATTTCTATACCGCCCTTCTCCCGAAGGACTCAGGGCGGTGTACAGCCTGTTTAAAAACACAAACAAAACAACAATATAAAATTTAAAATAATTAAATAAAGTGGCTCAGATTTAAAACCCCAATAAATTTAAATATCCCAATTTAAAAGCTATTGTGTTGTTAGTCCGGCCTGGCGGAATAATAGGGTCTTCAGTGCGCAGCGAAACGCCCGGAGATCGGAGATCTTACGAATTTCCGGGGGCAGTTCGTTCCACAGGGATGGGGCTCCCACAGAGAAGGCCCTCCCCCTGGGCGCCGCCAGTCGACATAACTTGGTTGACGGCACCCTGAGGAGACCCTCCCTGTGGGAACGGACTGGTCGGTGGGAGGCTATTGGTGGCAGGAGAGAGTTTATGAATTGTCTGGGCTTCTTCCTCATAGAATCCCTTGTGGACCAATGCCCTACTTAGGAGCCAACGTTGAAATGTCTGTCTGCTCTTAGTCTGATAATAATTTGAAAGCTTCCCTTTTTCCTCCCCAGATGCTGAGAATGGATAACATCCTCATCATCATGGTGTTGATTGCTTTAATGCAGATGTTTCATTACCCAAACTAGGTAACCTTATCCCAGTTTGGCTAATGAAACATCTGCATAGGAACAACCAAGCTCAGAGAGCGCGCTCTGATTGCTAACAAATATTCTCCTTTATTGGCTGAGAATTCTCCCAGGACTGGAGAACCAAGCTAACAGAGCATTTCCATAGAGTAGAAGTGCCCCAGTCCTCTACTGACCTGTTTCCCATATTCGATCCATTGGCCCTGGTCATTCCTCCAGTACCACAGCCACTTGGTTGTCATGACAAACTTCGGCTCTTTGGTGACGGACGACACAGTGGACAGGCGCCGAATTGGAGGAGAGACAAAAGTCATGGTCGTGAAATCTAGATCTAGATCTGGAAACCTGTGGAGGAGAAAGAGTTCGGCTGGGTTTATCCACTCCACTGAATCAGTTTAGTTTTCTCTCCCCTCCCCTGAACAAGCCATAGTTTTACCCAGGAGGTTAAATCGTGATCCATATCTAACAAACTTGACTATTGGGTTTGCACAGAATAGGCAAGTCCACTTTTCTTGGTCTGCTGCTTCTCCATGGATTCTGTGCTTGATTTTAGTGAATTCCAAGCTGTAAGGAAAAACTTTAATCTTCCATTTGTATATCCTTTCCACGCAGTGTTTTGTGTTCAGACCTGGGGCCCTTTTTCAACTCCAGATCTAAATCCTGGAAATCTCTGTGGAGATTTCCCCCAGATCTAACCTACCGTATTTTTTGGACTATAAGACACACTTTTTTGTCTCCCAAAAGGGGACGAAAATATCTGTGCGTCTTATAGACTGAATATTGCCGAAGCCCTCCCCACTTGCCAGCCATTTTTTTTGGCCTCCGCACGCCCTGTTTTCGGGCCTTTTTTCGGCCTTTTCCAGGCCTTTTTTTGGCCCATTTTGGAGGCTTTTTTGGCCCGTTTTCTGGGCTTTTTTTGGCCTGTTTTTGAGGATTTTTGTGTCCATTTTTGAGGCTTTTTTGGCCCGTTTTTTTGGGAAAAACAGGTTGAAAAAATCCATGAAAACAGGCCGAAAAATTCCCGGAAAACGGGTTGGACAAAGCCTGGCAAACGGGTTAAAAAAAGCCCCAAAAATGGGCCGAAAAAAGCCCTGAAACAGGCCAAAAGCCCCAAAAATGGGCTGAAAAAAGCCTCGAAAATGAGCCGGAAAAAAAGGTAGCCCAAAACCTTTTTTTGTTGTTTTCCTCTTCTAAATTTAGGTGTGTCTTATAGTCCGAAAAATACGGTAGTTCCTCTCTGAAAAAGGAGCCACCTTTAGATGCTCAAAGGGCTTGCTGTTATCAGTCACTAAAAGAGTTTTTGCTACCAGTCAAAAGAAAATAGTATGGAACTAAAAAAAAAAAAAAAGTAATTGGTGCATTTGAAAATTGAGATTTGGGAAGGTTGGAGCATTAAAAAGCTTTTTTGGAGGGGAGTGTAAAAGAATCCCTTAATTCAGGGCTCTCCAACCTTGGCAACTTTACGAACTTGTGGACTTCAACTCCCAGAATTCCTCAGCCAGCTTTGCCCCTCGCCCTCCCCTCCCAGCAAAGCTGGCTGAGGAATTCTGGGCGTTGAAGTCCACAAGTTCGTAAAGTTGCCAAGGTTGGAGAGCCCCGCCTTAATTCAATAATGAGCCATTCAGGAAAAAAAAAAAAGTGATGCGGGGGGAGGGAGACCCACACTTCTCTCCGTAGATTAAATGCACTTGGTTTCCTTATTGCTTAATCATCATAAAATACAGCATAAACTTCTCCCGACAATGGGAAAGTGCAACTGACTCATGTAACAAAAATAAAATATATCTGCTTGCTTATTGGAAAATTAACTTCATCAAAATAGAGCCTTCATACTAGAGCCTTGGTAGTACAGTGGTCTAAGGCACCCTGTTATTAAGCTGGTTATTAAGACCAGCTGCCTGCAATTACTGCAGGTTCGAATCTCGCTAAGGCTCAAGGTTGACTCAGCCTTCCATCCTTTCTAAGGTAGGTAAATTGAGGACCCAGTTGTGGGGGCAATAAGCTGACTTTGTATAAATATACAAAAGGATGAAGGCTATTGCTGAGCACATTGTAAGCCGCCCTGAGTCTTCGGAGAAGGGCGGCATATAAATCAAATTAAAAAAAAAAAAATCAGCAAATATATTCACAGGAATATTGATTTGCTCCAAAGGGTGGGCAGGGAGTGTTGGTGAATCCCTTTTTATTCCCTAACATTTTAAAACTGGGTACAAATAGTTCTCAACAATTGGGACTAGAATTTCCATTGCTAAACAACTACTGGCATGGATTTTGTGGCTATGCCTGAATTGCTTAGAGAACCACCCACTTCCATGTCCCTAACAGAATGGATGGCCTCCTTGCTGCAGAGCCCGATTTTATGACTTTTTCTGTCAGGCTTGTTAAGCAAATCACTGCAGTTCAGTGAATAGCTTGGTTGTTAAGTGAATCAAAGCTTCTCCCTTTTGACTTTGCTAGTCGGAAGCCATTTTGAAACGTCACATGATCACGGCCCTGGGATGCTCAATACATACTGCTTGCGAAGCACCAGGATTTGGATTATGTGGCAGTGAGGATGCTGCCATAGTTGTAAGTCAAGGACTGCCTGTACCTAAACTGAGAGATTTGCTGTAAGGGAAATATTACTATTTGAGAGTTGGACAATTTAAGAATCTCGGGATTATTTACAAGATTCGCCAAAAGATGGGACACTAAAACACTTATAAGACTGAGATTTCTTTTAAACCAAGGTTTTTCCTACGACTTTAGCTTTCATCCCCCTGGATCCTGGAATAACATGACGAGATTTCTACTTGAATGGCCAACTCTGCAATAAGTAACATTCAAAGATATACATCGTTTCCTTACTAAGCCTTCTTGGTTAACACACATAGCTAGAAATCCGCTTGTTTCGGTAAATAACATCTCTTTCAAGTTACACAACCCATCTTTCTTCTAATAAACAGCAAATTTTGAGTTGAAACACAGAACTTCCCTGTTTCCCCCAAAATAAGACATCCCCTGATAATAAGCCCAATCGGACTTTTGAGTGCATAGCAATAAGGCCAAGTGCTTATTTCGGGGTTCAAAAAAATATAAGACAGGGTCTTATTTTCGGGGAAACACGGTATTGAATCGGAGGTGCCCTTGAGGCGCCTGTAAAAATCTGCAGCCACCATCTTGCAAATTTTGACATCTCCTCCTTGCAGAGACCCCTGGCCAGGGGTGAAATCCAGCAGGTTCTGGAGAACTGGTAGCAGAAATTTTGAGTAGTTCGGAGAACCAGCAAATACCACCCCTGGCTGACCCCAGAGTGGGGTGGGAATGGAGATTTTGCAGTAGCCTTCCCCAGCCACACCACGCCCACCAAGCCACGCCCACAGAAATGGTAGTAAAAAAATTTGGATTTCACCACGGCCCCTGGCATTAGCCCACTCCACCCTTTTACTGGAGAAAAGCACCCAGGGCTTCAATCCCATCAGGGAAAAGCAAACATCCCTTAAGATAGCTAGCTAGCTAGATAGATGATAGATAGATAGATAGATAGATATTCTTACTTCTTTGTAGGATTTATGTGTGTTTTTCCTCTAGCCAGGTTTTTCCTACGTAACCAAGGTTTTTCTGCAGCCCTAGCTCAGTGGAATCACATCCACTCGATTCTGGGCTTTCTTCTTTCTGGCAGCCAGCAAGTTCTTGCTGCCAGGTGAGAGATTTATATAGATCTATTTCTGGCTCATTAGCCATCATCAGTAAGCCACACCCACATCTCATGTATCCTCCCTGTAAAGGTACAATATCTATTTTCTATTTTTCTTTCTTGCTGGCTGCCAGAAAGAAAAAAGCCCAGAATCGAGTGGATGTGATTCCACTGAGCTAGGGCTGCAGAAAAACCTTGGTTACGTAGGAAAAACCTGGCTAGAGGAAAAACACACATAAATCCTACAAAGAAGTAAGAAAATAGATACTGTACCTTTACAGGGAGGATACATGAGATGTGGGTGTGGTTTACTGATGATGGCTAACGAGCCAGAAATAGATCTATATAAGTCTCTCACCTGGCAGCAAGAACTTGCTGGCTGCCAGAAAGAAAAAAGCCCAGAATCGAGTGGATGTGATTCCACTGAGCTAGGGCTGCAGATTTCTCCCGCGTAAAATTGGAGGTGTCTTGGCAACGTTTCGATGAAGTCTCATTCGTCATCTTCAGGCTGGTGTTCTCGGCTTCGTGCTTCTAGGAGCAATCACATTCTGCGATCACACACATTGCTCCTAGAAGCACGAAGCCGAGAACACCAGCCTGAAGATGACGAATGAGACTTCGTCGAAACGTTGCCAAGACACCTCCAATTTTACGCGGGAGAAAACCCGAATAACCAAAGACCTACATATACATATACATATACATATACATATACATATACATATACATATACATATATATTTACAAAGATCGTAATTTCATTTTCTACCTGGTAATATTTGGGTCACAGTAAGCCTTTTCAATTTCCTCTCTTCTGGGAAGATCCTTCCAGCCATTGTTGGTGAAGATCTGCCACCGATAAGGAAGATCATAATGGAGCATGCTGCAATTATCTACAAAGCGAATGAGTAAAAGTAAATCATCTAAGCTTCTTTATACATTTTATAAAAGCAAGCTTCCAGGCATGCTTACTACAAAAAGTACAGTGATTAGCTGTTCCTCTTTGGGAAATAAAAGTTTGAGTCAAATTTCCATGCTGATGGATAAAAGCAAAAATCTAAATTCATCATTTTCTGCCTGATAAGGAAGACTTGACTGCTCTGCAGGATGTAAATCCAAAAGCAACAGTAAGGCTGAACTTCGTATCCTGTTTTGTTATGTCCTATTTTCAGGTTCCTATAATAAAGCAGCGAGTTTTTGGTTTATCAAGTGGTGTTTGTTACATAAACTGGATTAGATCCCCAGGAGAAAGCCATGAAAATCTGGATCTACACGATTGCCAAGGAAACTACCACGAGGCATCTTGGTTACTCTGGATCCAAGAGATCCCATACCTTTCCTTGCCTTTCTTCCCTATTTTTTCTACTCTAGAGCAATGTTTCTCCACTTTAGCCATTTTAAAATGCATGGACTTCAACTCCCAGAATTCCACATATTTTAAAATGGCCAAGGTGAAAAAACATTGCTCTACGATGAATTTATTACAGGCAGAAGAGTAGCACCCATCATTGTTGTAAGTGGTTAAACAAATGGTTATAAGTTGAGGGCAGAGGAATAGAATCAAGATCACGTGAAGTGTTAATACCACTTTACAATGCCTTGGTAAGGCCA
This sequence comes from Pituophis catenifer annectens, assembly GCF_029215685.1. Lineage (NCBI taxonomy): Eukaryota > Metazoa > Chordata > Lepidosauria > Squamata > Colubridae > Pituophis > Pituophis catenifer. The sequence continues at coordinate 10,245,118 of NW_027256887.1, read as the reverse complement.
CACTTGGAATTCTGCATTCAGTTTTGGTTGCCACGATGTAAAAAAGATGTAGAGACTCTAAAAAGAGTGCAGAGAAGAGCAACAAAAATGATTAGGGGACTGCAGGCTAAAACATATGAAGAATGGTTGCAGGAACTGGGTATATCTAGTTTAATGAAGAGAAGGACTAGGGGAGACGTGATAGCTGTGTTCCAATATCTCAGGGGCTGCCACAAAGAAGAGGGAGTCAAGCTATTCTCCAAAGCACCCGAGGGTAGGACAAGAAGCAATGGGTGGAAACTAATCAAGGGGAAAAGCAACTTAGAACTAAGGAGAAATTTCCTGACAGTTAGAACAATGAATCAGTGGAACAACTTGCCTCCAGAAGTTGTGAATGTTCCAACACTGGAAGGTTTTAAGAAGAGGTTGGATAACCATTTGTCTGGAGTGGTGTAGGGTTTCCTGCCTAGATAGGGGGTTGGACTAGAAGACCTCCAAGGTCCCTTCCAACTCTGTTATTCTATTCTATTCTATTCTATTCTATTCTATTCTATTCTATTCTATTCTATTCTATTCTATTCTATTCTATTCTATTCTATTCTATTCTATTCTATATACTATCTATGTCTTGGGGATAGAGCCAATCTCTACACTGACCATTACACTATCCTCACTTTACAATAGGTCAGTCAGTACTCCCTAATGTAAATGGCAGTTGTTACTGGATTCAGGCACCCATTGGTGGTGTGTAAGTGTATGCCTGTATGCATATCTAAATGTGATGCCAGGACTTCACTATGCAAGTCAACTTCCATTGGCTGCAACCATGATATGAAGAATGTTCGCCATCTGTGCCATGACATCGTAACACTGGTCCTGTCTTGCCCCTCCCAGGAGACGTGTTTCTGACCCACGTGGAGTAAAACATGACTTCACCAAGAGCTGAATGCCAGCCATAGATTCCTAAAGTTGGAGGGACCTTTGAGGTCTTCTAGCACAACCCTTTGCCAGGGCAGGAATCCTCAAACCATTCCAGATGAAATTGCTCTCTCTCCTTTGCTTGATGACGTTCGTCCATCGTGTTCGAAGAGGACCTTGATATCTAACCGGTTGTGGGCAGTCCACGGTGTGTCCGCAGGTGGCTGGTAAGGTCTATAAGGGCACGAAATTTTCTGCCACATGTCGGGTAGACAGGCGTGGGCACCATTGTTGCAGCATTTGCAGCTCTGACTTTGCGGAGTGCTCGCTTCTCTTGTGCTTGTTCTACTGTCTTCAAAGGTCTGGCAGCCTTGGTAGATCAACATGCGCCATTTTTTGCTTGGAAACCTCCGCGATGAAGCTTCACAACTCCAGGAGGAAGCCTCTTCTGCTCTTTCAGAGCTCCCAGGAAATTCCTCCTTGCTTTGAATGTCGTTGGATTCAAGCTTTTATTTCTGGTTGTTGTTGTCAGTTGTGAAGTCGTGTCCGACCCATCGTGACCCCATGGACAACTTTCCTCCAGGCCTTCCTGTCCTCTACCATCCCCCAGAGACCCTTTAAGCTCACGCCGACTGCTTCAGTGACTCCATCCAGCCACCTCATTCTCTGCTGTCCCCGTCTTCTTTTGCCCTCAATCTTTCCCAGCATTAGGCTCTTCTCCAGTCCTTCCTTCTCATTAGGTGGCCAAAGTATTTGAGTTTCCTCTTCAGGATCTGGCCTTCTAAATAGCAGTCAGGGTTGATCTCCTCTAGGACTGACCGGTTTGATTGCCTTGCAGTCCAAGGGACTCGCAGGCTTCTTCTCCAGCACCAGAGTTCAAAGGCCTCAATTCTTTGGCACTCAGCCTTTCTTACGGTCCAACTTTCACAGCCATACATTGCAAATGGGAAAACCATAGCCTTGACTATACGCTCTTTTGTTGGCAGGGTGATGTCTCTGCTTTTTAGTATGCTGTCTAGATTTGCCATCACTTTCCTCCCCAGGAGTAAGTGTCTTTTAATTTCTTGGCTGCAGTCCCCATCTGTGGTGATCTTGGAGCCCAGGAAAATTTTTATTTATTAGCTCTCATACAACTCAACCCAACTTTTCCAAGCTTCTTCTGTGAGACTAGGGCAAAGCCACCATATCTAAAAATGATGAAGGCCTGTAAGCCAGGTGGACAAAAGCCAGGAAAAGTTCCCTCAGGACAAGGACAAAAGTTGGGCCTGAGCACATAGGAAGCCCCTTCCCAAGCCACACCAATAAAGCCTGCATGGGAAACTCCTCCCCACCAACTCTGGGGGATAAAAAGAGATCCTACAGTCTGCCCAGGCTTTTGAGTTGTTTTTGGATCCCAGACTTGGCGGCTTCCTTCCCTCTGGCCTGGCAGCCTAGTAGTAGATGCTGGGTAAGTGTGGATGAGAGAGAGAGAGTGTGTTTAAGAGCAAAAAAATATATCAGTAAAAGTTTGCTGTTATTCTAAATTCACTGGGTCTCTCTGTATTTTAAAGAACCGTTCGTGCCTCAGTGTTCAGTTGATTTGGGATTGAGTGTGGCAATTTTCCAGGCCTGTGAGTGTGTGAGTGAGTGACCATAAGCTGAACCTGTGTAACACTTCGTGGATTGCATCACTGCTAAGGAAAAATGAGTGACATTAATTGAACGCAATCGTGATTTACTTCTCAAAAAGACGGAATCAGACACGATTGACTGATTGATGAATGAATCAATAGCTGCTCTCTGGAAACAGTCCAGCCCTTTATTCTAAGCTTTGGGTTTGCATGTCCATCTTAACCATTTGCTTCTTTATGGATTAAAGACCGTTTATATTTCTTTCCTGAAAAGTAAACCATGCCAGCGATGATCTCAATGTATCCCTCGCTTCCCCTGAACATCAAGTGGATCCACATCCACTTGATGCTTCTAAAGCAAGCAAGAGCGTAAAAAAAAAAAGAGAGAGGCAGAAACAGTATGGTTAACATGGATGGAACCTGCGAAGATATTACAACTTGCCAAGGACAAATTAACCGTCACCTTCTTCGCTGCGACTTACTTTTATTTTTACAGAACTGCCAGACATAGTGCAGACAGATTTCGTCGCTTTTTTCCTTCTCTGCATTTGGAGATTTAGGAGCAGGAGCTCTTTTTATACCTATAAAAAAAAAAGAGAAATGGAGGGACACGACATCCTTGCTCCAGTAAAAACCACAGAACGGTGTTCTTTCCCAAGTGGAAACGGGCCTCCGTTTCAGCAGCTCCTGAATGATGGAGGCTGCCAGAGGAGGTTGGTTCCCAAGTTATATGACCCAAGACCCATCGACTGGAATCCCTTGCTTCTCCCTTCAGCAGGTGCTACTTCAAAGATCCAGCTTGACAGGTGAAAATATGGGAGAACTCCTTTAGCATGTGGTGCTCTACGCTCCATTTGATTGGGGGCGGGGGTGAAGGTAAGCCATCCTGGAAGATCACCTAATCCAGGGGGTGTCAAACTCGCGGCCTGCGGGCCCGGATGCGTCACATGCTGGCCACGCTCACCCCTGATTTAGCGAAGGAAAAAAACATTGCAATACTTCACGTGCAGTAGTGAGATTCAGCCGGTTCGGGTGAATCTGTTGTTAAATTGCTGGCTGGCCCTGCTTCTCCCCTCCCTGCCCCTTCCAGGAGTCCCCACGTGCCTCTTTTTGCTCCCAGGAGGCTGCAAAGAGGCCTATTAGGCCCAAAACAGGGCACGTGGAGGTGGTCTGTTCCCCACCCCACCCCCGCAGCCTGTTTTGGCTCCGGGGGGGGGGGGGGGTGCAGGAGGCCGAGTGCTCCCTGTCACACACCCTGGCCACGCCCACCCAGCCAATCGTTAGGGCAGAGAACTGGTTGTTAAATTATTTGAATCCCACCACTGGTCACATGACGCCACGAGTTTGACACCCCTGATCTAATTCAACGCAATACCCACTTCAGGAATTCACTCTATTTAAGCAACTTCAGGAGAACCAATCACTTCATGAGCAGACCTGTTGTTGTTGCATTTACTGTCAGGAACTTTTAGAGCAAAACTCCTTCTCCATCCTAGCTCTTGAGGATATGTTAGTTCTCAGTGCCAGTCTTCTATACAAATATAGGGGGAGAGCCTTCTCTGTGGTGGCACCTACCCTCTGGAACAATCTACCCCCAGAGATACGAGTGATCCCAGACCTCCGGACTTTTCGTCGGGCCCTTAAAACCTACTTTTTTCAGTTAGCCGAGCTGTCCTGATTTTATGGTTGGTTTTAAAATTTGATATTGATTTTAATTGAAACGTTTTAAATTATGGGCCAAATTTTATTTAATTATTTTAAATCTATTTTAACTTTTGTGTACGAATGTTTTATATTTGGCTGTTCACCGCCCTGAGTCCGGAAGGAGAAGGGCGGTATAGAAATCCGAAAAATAAATAAATAAATAAATAAATAAATAAATAAATAAATAAATAAATAAATAAATAAATAAATAAATAAATAAGGTATTTATTAACCTACCCATCTTTCTTAACCTCCTCACATTCAACTTCCTGTCCTAGGATCCTTTTTGCTTATTAATTTTTTTTTTACAGAGTCCTTGAGTTATGACCATAATAGAGGCTGCCCATTACAGTCATAAGTCATGACAGAAGTAAAATGGGTCAGTTACTACCTGTTTTGTGGCTGTCATTAAACAAACACCATGTTGATTAAGCAAACCCATGCCTTGTCACAGGTGCGGTTTTGCTGAAAACAGTAAGTTTTCCAGCCAAGCTGTTGTAAAACGTTGTCACAGAAATGAGGCCAGGTTGCTAAGTGCCCAAAATTCAGTCACATGACTGCAGAATGCACATGGCAACCACCAGAACTCTGGAACCAGATCATAAGTCCTCTTCTTTGAGTCCACTGTAATTTCCAACAGTCACTAAACAACTGGTGGTTAAGTCAGTTGTTCCTCTTACAAGGATTATCAGTATACATCTAATGAAGCAAAAGTAATGTGGTGTAGGATCACGGGTGAAATGTAAAATTTGTTACTACCGGTTCTGTGGCCGTGGCTTTTTTTTTTTTTTTTTGCGGGGGGAGTGTAATGTGACTGGGTGGGCGTGGCCAACTTTTTTTTTTTATTTTAACTTTTCAAAGCATTTTTTCTGCAAATCCAAAAAAATGCTTTGAAAAGCCTCTGCCGATCAGGAACACACCTGGGATCGTCAGAGGCTTTTCAAAGCATTTTTTAAACCACCTCTTTCGTTGAAGAGGTTGCAGGAAAAAAATGCTTTAAAAGTCTCTCTGACGATCCCAGCTGAGTTGCCTGATAGTTTTAAAAAATGCTTTGAAAAGTCTCTCTGACGATCAGGCAACTCAGCTGGGATCGTCAGAGAGACTTTTAAAGCACTTTTTTCTGCAACCTCTTCAGCGGAAGAGGTGGTTAAAAAAATGCTTTGAAAAGGCTCTGACAATCCCAGCTGAGCCACGCGATCATCAGGTTTTTTTTACATTTAAAAGTATTTTTTTCGGCAGAAGAGGTGGTAGAAAAAATGCTTTTAAAAGTAAAAAAAAAAAGCTTCTGATGATCGTGCGGCTCAGCTGGGCATGGGGGGGGGGCAGGGATTTTTGCTACCGGTTCTCTGAACCACCCACCGCCATCGCTACCGGATCAGGCGATCCAGTCCGAACCGGGAGCATTTCACTTGTGTAGGATGCCTTAACCCTCTGTCTCATAAAATTTCTCAACCTATCAAATCAGAGAAGTATTTCTCAATGTGGGCAACTTGAAGATGTGTGGAGTTCAACTTCCAGCCAGCATATCTTCCAAGTTGCCAATGTTGAGAAACACTGATCTATATAGACGGCTAATCTTTTCAGCACCGACTGCCGAAATTGGAGCATGCACACGTGCCGGAACAGAGCAGCTGGCCGGCACGCATGGCGCATGACGGAACCTGGAAGAGCAGCTGGCAATGGCATGCGTGCCCACTGAGAGGGCTCTACATGCCACCTCTAATACGTGTGCCATAGGTTCGCCATCACGGATATAGATGAATACAAAATACAGAAGTGTGCACCTTGTTGTAAACTGGCCCTACTGATATCCAGGCCCGGTCCCCAACAGCCAAAGGAGCTAAAAAAAAAAAAAAAATTGGCTTACCTTGGTCAGGCTGATCTATTTTCACAAAATTATTTGCATTGAAAGGTACCGGATGTCTCTCAGTTTTTGGACGCATGTTTAAGTATTCTTTCTCTGCTGCAGCCGCACAATTTGGGGTTCCTACAAGAGTGGAGAGGAGATGGTTTTGTTGATTAAACAGATTATAGAAATAAATATGCTGTACTCATACATAGGGAATAAATAGAATAGAATAGAGTAACAGAGTTGGAAGGGACCTTGGAGGTCTTCTAGTCCAACCCCCTGCTTAGGCAGGAAACCCTACACCGCTCCAGACAAATGGTTATCCAACATCTTCTTAAAAACTTCCAGTGTTGGAGCATTCCCAAATTCTGGAGGCAAGTCGTTCCACTGATTAATTGTTCTCACTGTCAGGAAATTTCTCCTTAGTTCTAAGTTGCTTCTCTCCTTGATTAGTTTCCACCCATTGCTTCTTGTCCTGCCCTCAGGGGCTTTGGAGAATAGCTTGACTCCCTCTTCTTTGTGGCAGCCCCTGAGATATTGGAACACAGCTATCATGTCTCCCCTAGTCCTTCTCTTCATTAAATTAGATATACCCAGTTCCTGCAACCGTTCTTCATATGTTTTAGCCTCCAATCCTTCCCTAATCATCTTTGTTGCTCTTCTCCGCACTCTTTCTAGAGTCTCAACATCTTTTTACATCGTAAAAAAATTATAAATTTATAATTGTTTGTAGAACTGCTATGAAGATTGGAAATCACAATAGAAATAGAATAACAAGAGTTGGAAGGGACCTTGGAGGTCTTCTAGTCCAACCCCCTGCCTAGGCAGGAAACCCTACACCACTTCAGACAAATGGTTATCCAACATCTTCCTAAAAACGTCCAGTGTTGGAGCATTCACAACTTCTGGAGGCAAGTTCCCCCCCCCCCTTTCTTTTTCTCTTCTATTTTTCTTTTTTGCCCTTTTAGCTTTCTCTTTTATTTTATTTTCCTCTATTTTTGTATTAGGTTTAACTTCCTTTAAAAACCTTTCAGAAAAATTATCAAGGGAGGGAGGGAGTTTCAACAAGGGAATGAGAAAAGAGGGGTTCTGAAATAGGAAGCGGCCTATGAGAAGCTTGCAAGTGTGTGTAAAATGCTCACTAAGGTCATTCATGAAGGCAGCAATCCTGGCATCACAAATGGCTTGGATGTTCCAAATTGTATCTTGATCCAGGCCTTCGGAGATCAGCAGACTCGTAGGATGGGAGTCCAGAAGATTGTGAGACCTCTTGCAATGGGGGAATCGGCATTCTCCTTTGAGAAAGTAGCGGCAAATGTGAAGCCGGGAGCAATTCTCTTTCAGAGTGCAGCTCCCTCCCCCTTTGTTATAGGCACCGCACACCTAAAAAGAGAAAAACAGGTAGACACCAATATTCCTCCATTTGGGATTGCACAGAAAGCAGGAAAACATTCTGGGCATTAACATTGTGGACACCTGTTTTGAGATGCTAACTTAGCCTTACCTAATTAATAGCACTTAGCAATAGCACTTAAGACTTATATACCGCTTCATAGTGCTTTTACAGCCCTCTCTAAGCGGTGTACAGAGTCAGCATATTACCCCAAACAATCTGGGTCCTCATTTTACCCACCTCGGAAGGGTGGAAGGCTGAGTCAACCTTGAGCCTGGTGAGATTTGAACTGCCAAATTGCAGGCAGCCGGCAGTCAGCAGAAGTAGCCTGCAGTACTGCACTCTAACCACTGCGCCACCTCGGCTCAAATTCCCAGAAATGTTGGCCTAGGTTTAAATAATACAATTTGTTTATTTTTGACCTGTTTAGGAACTAAGGGCTCTGCATTTCACCTATTCATATATAGAAAAGTATGCTTCCTTCTTTAAAAAAAAAAAAAAACTACGGCAAAATTCCACCCATATTCCAGAATTAGAACTAGATGTCAAGGCTGTGGAGGTTTGATACCTTTTAAAAGGGTTTTATCATTCTTTCATAGAATCTTGAGAATGGATGTCAGTTCCAGTTGGTAAACCAGACTATGAAATCAACTTCGTAAGAAACCTGAAACTACTTACAGGTAGTCCTTAAAGTAAATGCTGGTTTTTGATAAAACCCATCGTAAAATGCAGGCAAGTGACCTTCGGCATGTTGGCTGCCAAGCATACGACATGCGGTCACATCACTGCACCAAAGTGCATGGCTCCCAGAATTTCAAATCCCGATGACTGACCTACCTGACCCAGGTAGGTCAGTCATAACTTCAATTGGTCCCTAAACGACTGGTTGTATGTTGAGGATAACCTGTATTGAGATTGGGTACAAACAGCAGAATCTTGCAAGAATGATTATGCAGGACTTCCTCCCTTCCTTATACTTCAATGAATTAGGGAGGTGTCTGTCGGAGCTCCTTCCATGGATATTCTGAATTTTAAAAATATTTTAGACCCCTTTTGCCTAGGTATTACAGATTAACAGAGTTGGGAGGGACCTTGTAGGTCATCTAGTCCAATCCCCTGCCAAAAGCAGGAGACCCTACACCATTTCTGACACCTGGCAGTCCAATCTCTTCTTGAAAGCCTCCAGTGATGAATCTCCCACAACTTCTGAAGGCAACTTCTGTTCCACTGATTGATTGCTCTCACTGTCAGAAAAATTCTCCTTATTTCCAGATTGAATCTCTCCTTGTTCAGTTTCCATCCATTATTCCTTATCTGGCCTTCAGATGCCTTGGAAAATAGCTTGACCCCCTTCCTCTCTATGGCAGTCCCTCAAATATAGGAAGACTGCTATCATGTCTCCCCTGGTCCTTTTCTTCACTAGACTAGCCATGCCTGGTTCCTGCAACCGTCCATCATATGTTTTAGCTTCCAGTCCCCTAATCATCTTGGTTGCTCTTCTCTGCACTTTTTCTAGAGTCTCCACATCTTTTTTTATAGTGTGGTGACCAAAACTGGATGCAGGATTCTAGGTCTGGTCTTACTAAGGCTTTATAGAGTGGTATTAATACCTGTGAGTTTCTGCTCCAGTAAATCAGCCAGCCTTTATCAATGTCGTCTTTCTTACTACAATCTACTCCCTACAATTAGAGACCTGGTCAAGGCAACTGGTCCAACCCTCTGCAATGTGTAAGAAAACCAATTCTTAGAGGAGACTGTCCAGCCTCTTGTTAAAAGCCCCAGAAATGGAGAAGCCACAACTGCTATAGGTAGAGTTTTCCAATGAACTCTTTTTAAATTATCAGGCTAGGCTCAGAACATAGAACACAGCACATGAATAAAAAATCCAAAATCACCCACCCAACTTCAATGATGATACAAGACCATGTGCACATATTCAATATATGTATTAACTTAGATCTGTCAGTGAAATAAAAGTAGGGTGGAATAGCTTAAATGATACAATGATAAATGGTACAAATGATACCCCAAAAAATCTGAAGCAGAAAAATCAGGATACAGAACATTGATCCAACTGATGAGAGATGATACTAAATCATGATTTAGTATGACATGCAAAGCTGGTCTTCGAATGAGAAAGTAAACCTGAACAAACAAACTGTAGGATTTGATTCTCTTAAACTTCTTTTTTTTAATTTCTTGTTCAATTTCCTACAATTTCTCTTTCTTCATTTGCCTACATTAGTAGACTACAGACTGCCGTATTTTTCGGACTACTGGACTATAATTTAGGAGAGGAAAACAACAACAAAAACAAATTTTGGGCCTTCGCACGCCCCGTTTATGGGACTTTTTTCGACCTTTTTCAAGCTATTTTTCTGCCCTTTTCCAGCCTGTTTACAGGCCTTTTTTCTGCCTGTTTTTGAGGGTTTTTTGGCCCATTTTGGAAGCTTTTTTGGCCCTTTTTTCCAAAAAAGCAGGTAAAAAAAAAAGAGCCTCAAAATGGGCCAAAAAAAGCCTCAATAATGAGCCTCGAAAAAGCCTCGAAAACGGGCTGAAGAAAGCTTCAAAAATGGACAGAAAAAAGCCTCGAAAACGGGCCGAAAAAAGCCTGAAAAAGGCCTGAAAACGGGACGTGCGGAGGCCAAAAAAAAAAAGGGGCGGTGGGTGGGTGGGGCTTCAGCAATATTCAGTCTATAAGACGCATGGATATTTTCACTCCCTTTTGGGAAACAAAAAAGTGTGTCTTATAGTCTGAAAAATATGGTACTTATATAGTCCCCAAATGTGTGGGACCAAGCTTTGGAACCTTCATGGAATCTTTGAGAGTTTGGGGAAATGTTAAGGGGTAACATGGAATCCACTGCATTTATAGATGCATCTCCAAATGTGTTCGAAGCAGAAGCCTTAATAGTCAACCCTGAATCTGTTTGTGAGAAAATTGCAGAGTCATGCTTTTTATCAGTATTATTCCAGGGCAGGAATAATACCATGAAAAATTCATGAGAATTTTTTAAACTGCCTTTTTATTAGCTTTTACAGGATGTGAACTTTTTTGAACTCAAAGGACTTGCCTCTTAGCAAACACCAATTGTAGTGTGTGCTTAGGAGCCATCAGTTTGACGTACACTTTGACACTGTATATTCATTGACCATGCAAACATGTTTGTGTATTAACACTTATTAGCCATCTCTAAGTGACTCTTGGGATTGGCAGCTATAAAAATTGAAAAAATAGGATCCTACAAATAACGCATAACCTTCAAATATGTTGTGTCTGTATAACATGTTGTGTCTATACAACATCCCTAACTCCTTATCTTGAGCAAGAATTTTGTCTTTCATATCAGAAACCGCAGTCTGGGGAGTGTAGATTATCTGACCTAAGTCAACAAGATCTATTCTTGCTAAAGCAATTCTAAAACCAAGGTCTCTCAGATCAGTGGCTCTGTAACAAATAACTGGTCTATACTTTGGCATAACTTACATCAGGTATAAGAAAAGGGTCGTTTTGTAAAAGTAAAACACACAATTCCTCTTCGTTAAGGCCAGAGAGTTCGTGGTTTTTCAAAACTTGCCGGTTAGTTTCTGAGAAAATATCATGCGAATACTTGCAAGCACTAGAAGAGAATAAAAAAAACAGAGGTAAGTAAAGACTCAAAAGTTCTTAAAATTATAGCTGCATTTATGGAAGCTCTTTACATTCCATATCTTTATATTCCATAAGCCTATTTTTCCCTTTCAACTCTGAAGTGTTACTTCACCCTGAAAATAAATATCACGGACTGAGTCTCAGAAAAACTTGGGAAGTATTACTCTAAGGAGCAGTGACAGTCACACCTTTAAAAAAAAAATCTACACCACCAAAACTTACTGGGCTTTGAAAAAAACTTTCTGGACTTTAAAACATAGTGATGATTAATCATTTATTTAGGAACAACTCTGCAAGTTAACTGTTAAAGAGAAACAGATCAATGTGTGAGAAAACTGCCTCAAACCCTGAGCATGTAGAGTCATTGCCAGAAAGCAAACATTTTCAGAACTTTATCTTCCCTATATCTTTTTTTTCACTTAATTTCTTCATGGAATCACTGGATTCAAATCATCATTACCTTTCGATGCTAAAACTGCATCATTAAACTGTGATTCAAACACAGTTGAGGAGAGAGCTGGGAGTTTTTTCAAAAAATATGTTATCATCCTTATTTTTTGCAAGTTCTATAGAATAAGGTTATGAGTTTAACGTGAATGGATTCCTTAGAGTCTGAGAAAAAGTGTTTAATTTTCATATACATATAGGTAGTCCTCCACTTATGACCACAATTGAGCACAAAGTTGTTGCTAAGTGAATTTTGCCCCATTTTATGACCTTCATTGTTAGGTGAACCATGCAATTGTTAAATGAATCTGACTTTGCTGGTCTGAAGGTCACAAAAGGTAATCACACTGGACCTGTCATAAATATGAGTCAGGTGCCAAGCATTTGAATTTTGATCAAATGACCCCGAGGATGCTGCAACAGTCATAAGCGTGAAAATCAGTCATAATAAGTCACTTTTTTCAGTGCCTCTGAATGCTCACTAAATGAACTGTTGGAAGTTGAGAACTACCTGTACTAATTAAACACAGAAGTTACATTTTTAGCACTATGGAACACAGATTTGATTTAAAGCAAGTCGATTTAAATCACGATTTAAATCACTAGTAAAAAGACTTGATTTAAATCAACTCGATTTAAATCATAATTTATAAAGAGCAACTGTCAACTCTGTCCCACAGCGGCTTCTCCTCTGGCCTGCCGTTGACTCACCGACAGTCCCAATATTGCAGAATATACAGCCTCATGCTACATAACTAAGCTCCATTGCATGCTGAATAAACTAAATTATTAATGCATCTTAAATAGAAAACTAGATAGATTTTTATTCCAAAAGCATTTTATTAAAATAAATTGGATAAAAATTTAAAAAATCCAATTTAAATTTTAAAAATCCAATTTTGATTTTTTTTTAAATCGATTTTTATACACCCTGATGGAGCAGACTGAAAAATATGATAAAAGTAAAAGGTAAAGGTTCCCCTCGCACATATGTGATAGTCGTTCCCGACTCTAGGGGGCGGTGCTCATCTCCATTTCAAAGCCAAAGAGCCAGCGCTGTCCAACGACATCTCCGTGGTTATGTGGCTGGCATGACTAAACACCAAAGGCGCACGGAACGCTGTTACCTTCCCACCAAAGGTGGTCCCTATTTTTTTACTTGGATTTTTACGTGCTTTCAAACTGCTAGGTTGGCAGAAGCTGGGACAAGTAACGGGAGCTCACTCCGTTACGCGGCACTAGGGATTCGAACCGCTGAGCTACCAACCTTCTGATCAACAAACTCAGCGTCTTAGCAACTGAGACACCAGGTCCCTAGACTGAAAAATAATACAGACTTAAATTTCACCTCCTTCCAGTTCTGAATGCCACATCTTTAAGGCTCAGGCTCAACTGAGGTTTGATATGGCCAGTGTTGCCTGCATTCAGACACAACAGTAAGCCACGATCCATAACATAGAAATCCCAATGAGAAGATTTATTTTCACCCTCTTAAACCAAAAGCTCCGTGAAGCAGTTTATGGCTCAATGTGAAATTTTGCAAATTCTCCACTAACCCACTCATGCTGCTTTTTCTCTCTCCTGGTTAATACTGGTTCCAATCATGGTTAAGCCCCTTGGATGTCTGTTTCAGAGTGATAATTGTACATGTTCTGTGCTCACACTCTTGCAAGACCCAGGCAGACGAAGCAGAAATTTTTCCGTTTCTGCATCCTGCTTTAACTGGGGGTCTGCCGGCCTCCCAGCGCTTGGAAGTGGGATGCTGTAACCCTCAAAGTCCCTCAAACTATCTCTGGGAGGAGGCTAGCAAAGGGAAGGGCCAGTCACAGTTAGCCGAACCAGCCTGGGTTTATCTGATGTCAGATCAGGTTATGCTCCACCTCTCCTCCTGTAGCTTACAAGGAAATCGAAACCAAAGACCAGGGTTGTAGCTGGCATGCAAGAGAGATCAGTGACTAATACAGTTTTGTGATGTCAGCAAACAATCAAAGGCATTTTTTTTTTTTTGGGTGGCTTGGCTCATTGGCGCTCAGCCCATCGAATCCACTTGCACAGAACATCCTTATCGTTTTGAACTGATTAAAAGGGGCTAGGTAGGGTGATCCTTTAGTCGCAAGGGGAAATTGTGGGAGCCCCAACTGTGGAGCTAAAACAATGACATCAGGCACCATTTATCTTGAGCAGCAAAGTTAAGGCTGACCTTTGCAAGCTAAGTGCTTACCCACCCAACTTGCCCCCACAATTATTAGCTTTTCCATTTCTTTTCAGCAATTCCTTTGATCCTGGCCCTTCCGCATTATTCACTGTTTTCTCTTTCTATTCCCTCAATCTCCAAACTGGCCAGTTGGAAGGGACCTTGTAGGTCATCTAGTCCAACCCCCCACCAAGGGAGGACCCTACACCATTTCTGACAGATGGCAGTCCAGTCTCTTCTTGAAAGCTTCCAGTGATGAAGCTCCCACAACTTCTGAAGGCAACTTCGATTCCATTGATTGATTGTTCTCACTGTCAGAAAATTTCTCCTTATTTCTAGGTTGAATCTCTCCTTGATCAGTTTCCATCCATTATTCCTTGTCTGGCCTTCAGGTGCTTTGGAAAATAGCTTGAGCCCTTCCTCTCTGTGGCAGCCCCTCAAATATTGGAACTCTGCTGTCATCTCTCCCCTGGTCCTTCTCTTCACTAGACTAGCCATGCCTGGTTCCTGCAACCGTTCATCGGATGTTTTAGCCTCCAGTCCCCTAATCATCTTGGCTGCTCTTCTCTGCACTCTTTGTAGAGTCTCCACATCTTTTTTTATAGTGTGGTGACCAAAACTGGATGCAGGATTCTAGGTGTGGTCTTACTAAGGCTTTATAGAGTGGTATTAATACCTGTGAGTTTCTGCTCCAAGAAATCAGCCAGCCTTTATGTCAGGGTTTTTCAAGCTTGGCTGCTTTAAGATGGGTGGACTTCAACTCCCAGAATTCCCCAGTTGGTTGGGGAATTCTGGGAGTTGAAGTCCACCCATCTTAAAGCTGCCAAGCTTGAAAAACTCTTGACCTAAATCAACTACTGTTTATTACCCCCAACTGCATTTGCTTCAATTCTATCTTTAACCCTTTGCAATTAACACCCCCCCTCTGAAAACCCTGTCCTGTACATTCTAGTTTGGGGGTCTTCAGAAATCAGCCTACCTCATAACCCTGCTTTTCAGGGCTTGAAATTATGCAGCAGTGATCTCTGGTTAAAACTGTCTTACCAGCTCTCCTCTGGCCTCTGTATCTTCTACTTCTAGCTCTGTATTTACAATCTCCAAGGCCAGCCACTTGGCAGTCTGCCCCCCTTCTCCCCTCCCCAAGATCATGCATAGGTTGTGTCATTTTCCTAGGAAAGTAGAAGTTAGCTAGGGTTTTAGAGAGGAGCCTCAAAGGGCTGAAGAGGGAGTTGACTCTAGAAAGAAAAGTGGACTAGATGGTCTCAACGAGACCCCTTCTAGCCTTTATATCCTATAAGGGTGCTGCAGGAGAAGTTTCCCACACTGCGGTGGAAGACTCCAAAATTCCTCCCAGCCCACAGAATGTGTGAAATTCTCACTCTCCCTTAGAGAAACTCAAAATCTAGAAGTATCCAAAAGCCTACTGCTTTTTTAGAAACCCTGCCTAGTTTTTCAGGAAAAAATAAACAATATGCTTCTTAGGGCAAGGGACAAACATTGTGTATAAAATACAAACGGAGCCCTTACCAAGGCAGAAGGAATCCAGGGGTTTACTTTGAGAGTCAGGTAGCATTAAAGTTTAATGAATTATTATAAGGAATCTCCAATTACGGTAAATTCACAATCCAAAACTGGCAGGAGCCTCATAATTCAAGTCCCTAACCAAGGATCTCAGAATTATTAAGGTGACGATTAAGGATATAGGCAGATCCTAATAGTGTTTTGTTTTGGGTTGGGGTTTTTTTTTGGGTAAAATTAAGAATGTTCATGTCCTATAAATTAAAAATTTCCAAATATCGAGGGAATTTTTTAGTTATTGTTCTGAAGTCTCCGATTATTATTGGTATAACAACAGATTTCTTTTTTTCCAGAGGTGTTCAACTTCGATCTTCAAGTCCTGGCATTTTGTTTTTCGAATTTACCTCAATAGCAACATCAATATTCCTCAATAGTAACATCATTAAACCAGACTTCCTCTTTTCAAAGACTATATATAATAATATATAGTAATTATTTGGGCATGCCTGCCTCTTTTTCTCTGTTGGCTTTTCACCCCGTTTTTTCCTATCTGATACTGCCCAACACCAGCCAAGGTGATTTCCTTCTTTTTGGTTTCCTTTCTCGATTCCTGAGTCAGGAATCTCCTGACTCAGTTTTTCCACAAAAATCCTCCTTCCCCTTTGCAGATTGAAATAATGAAAAACTCAAGAGATCAAACAACCCTCAAACCAACCAAACACACCTATTGGTAAGTTTCCTTGAATTTGCATTTTATTTTCACTTTCTATTTTGAAACACCCCTAGTAAAAATCAGTAGAATTTGTTCGGTTTTCGACTAGTCCCCGGAGATTACTTCCGTATCTTGATCCTGTACTGTTTGTCCTTTTTTTTTTTAAAAAAAAAAAAATCCCTCTAATAAGAAAATGTTGTAATATGCAGAGGGTAACCAAACTGAATTCAGAAAATATATTTTCCACCATTAGTGAAAAATCCCAGAATGCAAATCTATTTGGCAATGAGTTAAAGCCTGTCGTGCATAACAGGACTGAAAAATTCACACCGGATGTAAGTCAGAGTCACACAAACTATGGTCTAAAGAGTAATTTTGGTCTAGTGGTTAAGGCACCAGGATGGAATGCAGGAGGCTCTGAATTCTAATCTGGCTTTAGCCATGAAAATCCAGATGAGTGACTTTGGGCCAATCATTCTCTCTCAGCCCAACCTACCTCACAGGGTTGTTGTGGGGAAAATAGGAGGATGAAGATGTGTTGGGTATGTTCACCATTCTGAATTATTTGTAGAAATAAAGAGAGGGGTGACTGGGAGTTGAAGTCCATCCCTCTTAAAGTTGCCAAGACTGAGAAAGACTCTTCTAGAATATAATTCTAAACCTCACAGAAAAAGCTGCATTACTCTTTCCCAGAAAGTAAATATACGCTTGCTATATATGGGTGTATTTAAGAACAATATCTATAGAACTGCGTACATCATTCAAGCCACTAGATCTCCAGGAAACCGACTTGGGAGATCTTCAAAATAAATCATAAGCCACTTCCCTGAACTGTTTCACACATTTTGATCGGGTGAATAATCCGACCATCCGATTCTCCATCCGAAGATTTAAGTCGGCCATTTTTATAAGCGGCATTTGGCTAATTTTTTTTTAACTCTGTTCTGTATTCTAATTGTTAGATGCCCAATCATGCATATGAGATGGGCAGCCACATAAATAAATAAACGAAAACTACATTTAAAATTAAAAAGAAAAAAAAATACTACATTCACTCTTAGCCCAAATTTTTAGACCTGCTGACAATTTGATTTCCACCCAAATTCTTGTTCCTTTGGAAACAAGGTCAAGCACAGGCTGGGGAAAAATTCTTTTTGTGTATTCAGCACTATTTTAATTCACAACATGTTCTCCAGAAAGTCATTACTGCCCCCCCCCCCCCAAAAAAAATGTTCAGAGCACAGACAAGGACCCGGATGGGATTTGTTTTGGGTCTGGATTTGGAAAATGGTTTTTAAGGCGATACAGGTGGAAACCAGTTAGGATCAAATGAGGAATTAATGCCCATTTTATGGAGGGGTTTATATGGGAGATTCCTTTCTCAAAAGGAGTTCAACAGGTCCTGAAAAACAATGGGTCTCTGATGGGGCTCAAGTGGAGATGAAATTAAGCGGAAACTGTGAATTAAATAAAGCCACAACAAGGAAAGGACAGCAAACTATTTCAGAATTAAGACTTGGCACGTTGGGCCAGCTTTCTGATTACTTTTAAGACAACTTTTAAAAGTTTTTTTTTGTTGTTGCTTAGAAAACAGACTTCCAGCTGCAGTTAAAAAAAGACGGACACAAGTTTTCATTTTTTTTTTCTTAAGCGATGTTCACCCTTTTTTGGTTGTTGTTGTTACGCCCTTAGTATTTTTCCTCCCTTCCCATATCTATCTTGATCTAAAACACTTAATCCCACGGCGACCTTCCCCCACTTTGCCTCTCGTCCTCCCCCCCCCCACCTTTTTATGGCCCAAAACCTCCCACCCCACCCCGACTTGCCACAAGTTAAGCCAGGCGTCATGAGGACTAGCGCCCCCCATTTCAAAAGGCGCCCGCTTGCTTTTCCGTCGAAAAGCCGTCGCCCCGACTCACTGGACTCGGCATCTCCCGCGGAGGTTCAGCTTGCAGAGGTGCAGCCGCTCGCAGCCCATGCAGACCTGGCGGACGCAGAGGCGGGCAGCCGAGACGGCCAGCACGCATTGATCGCCGCCTCTCCGGACCACCAGAAACCGCGCCTGCCCGGCGTCTTCCAGGACCTGCCGCAGCTGGCTCATAGGCAGCCCCATCTCTTGGGGCAGCTCGGAGAGGCGCACGCAGCCGCCCCGCGAACACAGCACCTTGGACAGGTAGCTGCACACCGCCGGGTCCGCCATCCCTGCCTCGCCTGCCTGCCCGCCCGCCCGGCCGCCGCCGCCGCCGCCGCCACTGAGCCGCTCGCAGGAATCGAAAGCGAAGGGCGGCCGGAGGGGGCGGGGCCTGGAGGGGCGGCGCCGGGAAAGGAGAGGCCTCTGCGCCTGCGTGAAACGGGGCCGGAGGATGGGGGGGAAGCGTGCCGGGGTCATAGCCCTCTCGAAGGAGGAGGAGGAGGAGGGGGGAGGAGGGGGGGGAAACCGGTGTGCGCGAGAGGCCGCTTTCTGGGTTGCGCGCCCTCCCGCAGCTTCTCCTTCGGAGGGAGGGAGGAGGGAGGGAGGGAGGGAGGGAGGGGCAGCCGTCCACGCGTGACCCGGGGATGGTGCCACTGACTGACCTCACCCCTTGCCCTACCCCCCTCCCGGAAGGCAGTTTTATTTCCAGTCTCGGGTTAAAAACAAAGTATATATTAAAAGAAGAAGGGAGGGAGGGAGGGAAGGAAAGGAAAGAAGGGAGGGAGGGAGGAAAGAAAAGAAAGGGAGGGAGGGAGGGAGGAAAGGAGGAAGGGAGGGAGGGAGGAAAGAAAAGAGAAGGAGGGAAGGAAGGAAAGGAAAGAAGGGAGGGAGGAAAGGAAATGAAAGAAGGGAGGGAGGAAAGGAAAGAAAAAAGGGAGGGAGGAAAGGAAAGAAAAAAGGGAGGGAGGGAGGAAGGGAGGGAGGGAGGAAAGAAAAGAGAAGGAGGGAAGGAAAGAAGGGAGGGAGGGAGGAAAGAAAAGGAAAGAAAGAAGGAAAGGGAGGGAGGGAGGAAAGAAAAAAGGAGGAAGGAAGGTAGGAAAGAAGGGAGGGAGGGAGGAAAGAAAGGAAGGGAGGAAAGAAGAGAGGGAGGAAAGAAACGGAGGGAGGGAGGAAAGAAAAAAGGAAGGAGGGAAAGAAAGGAGGGAGGAAAGGAATGGAGGAAAGGGAGGGAGGAAAGAAGGAAGGGAGGGAGGAAGGAAAATAAAAGGAAGGAGGGAAGGAAAGAAGGGAGGGAGGAAAGAAAAGAGAAGGAGGGAAGGAAGGGAGGGAGGGAGGAGGGAAAGAGAAGGGAGGGAGGAAAGGAATGGAGAAAAGAAGAGGGAGGGAGGAAGGAAAATAAAAGGAGGAAGGAGGGAAGGAAAGAAAAGGAAAGAAGGGAGGGAGGAAAGAAAAGGAAAGGGGAGGGGAGGGAGGAAAAAAGGGAGGGAGGGAGGAAGGAAAGGCGGGAGGAAGAAATAAGAAAGGGAGGAAGCAAGGAAAGGAGGGAGGGAGGAAAAAAGGAAGGGAGGGAGGGAGAGAGGAAGGAGAAAAGAAGGGAAGGAGGGAAAGAGAACTTAATTCTCCCAAAGTACACGTTGTCCTCGACTTACAACAGTTCATTTAGTGACTATTCAAAGTTACAACAGGTTTGAAAAAAGTGACTGATGACCCTTTCTCACACTTGTAGCATCCCCACGATTACATGATCAAAAGTCAGATGCTTTGGAACTGATTCGTATTTATGACAGGTTGCAGTGTCCTGGGGGGGGGGGTCGTCACATGATCACCTGTGAGTTTCTGATAAGCAAAGTTACCAGACCCACTTAACAGTAGAAATGTTGGACTAACAATTGTGATCCTAAATCGAGGGCTCATGTAATCTACACCTAATGAATTGCTTGCAAATGCTGCACCCTGAAGCACATCCAGCCTCCGGGATGTTATTTGGGGACATTTTGGTTGCAATCCAATGACGTCAGAGCCTTTGGCCACCGAAGGAAGCAGTGTAAAAAGAAGTTAAATTAATCTAATAAACAAATATGTACAGCATAGCAATCCGCTGCTGGTATCTTGATGGTATGTAACACGACTTTGGAATGTTGTATATTGTATAAAATCACTCAGCAAGCAAGACAGAAGGGATTTTTTTTAATTGCATTTTTTCCTGTGCAATAAAAGTATACAAATTTTTTAAAAGATTAAGGGGAAAAAAGAGAGAGAAAGAAAAAGGAAGGAAGGAAAGAAGGAGCAATACATTTCCATTAGGTTGTTTTTAGATTTCCCCTGAAAAAAGAAGGAAAGGAAGGAAGGAAAGACGGAAGGAGCAATATATTTCCATTAGGTTGTTTTTAGATTTCCCCTGAAAAAAGAAGAGAAAGGAAAAGGAAGGAAGGAAGGAAGGAAGGAAGGAAGGAAGGAAGGAAGGAAGGAAGGAGCAATATATTTCCATTAGGTTGTTTTTAGATTTCCCCTGAAGAAAGAAAGAAAAAGGAAAGAGAGAAGAAATATAATTATGACTTTTGCCTTTCTTTCTCTCAAGTAATTGCCATGTTATTCTTTCCCCCTTCCACTTTGACCTTTTCTAATCCCCAAATCTATAAATAATATTTTCTTCTTTCAACAAAACGTCCAAATAAGTCTTCCATTTTTTTAAAAAAGAAAGTTTTTTTCCCCCTTCATCAAACTAGTCAGCTTTTGCTCTGGTGAAAGGCCACATTTCCCATGGACCGGTAGTGTACAAAAAAAGCCCCTAATCATGGCAACCATTGCAAGTACAGTTAGTCCTCGAGTTACAGCAGTTTGTTTAGTGACCATTCGAAGTTACAACAGCTCTGGAAAAAGTGACTTATGACCGTTTTTCGCACTTATGACCATTGCATCATCCTCACGGTCACATGATTTACATTGGAATGCATTTATGACGGTTGCAGTCTCACGGAGTCATGTGATCCCCTTTTGAGAACTTCCAACAAGCAAGGTCAGTGGGGAAGCCAGATTCACTTAACAACCGTGTTACTAATTTAACAACTGCACTGATTCACTTAACAAATGTGGCAAGAAAGGTCGTAAAACGGGGCAAAACTCAACAAATTTCTCACGTAACAACATAAATTTTCGGCTCAATTGTGGTCGTAAATCGAGGACTACCTGTAGTTGTATGGATCTGTTATCCTTCAGATTTGGGGAGAGGGAGGGGCGAGAGGTAGAACTGCCTTTTGGGGTGTAATGTACACGTAATCCTCAATTTACGAGCACAATTAAATCCCAAATTTTTGTTGCTAATTGAGGCGTTAAGTGAATTTTGCCCCATTTCACGACCTTCCTTGCCACCGTTGTTAAGTGAATCAGTGCAATTATTACATCAGTAACACGGTTGAGTTTGGTTTATCCATGGAATTTGTCAGAAGGTCACAAAATGGGACAGTGCAACCGTCATAAATATGAACCAGTTGCCAAATTTTGATCACATGACCATGGGGATGCTGCAAAGGTCATAACTGGGAAAAATGGTCATAAGCAGTGGTGGGATTCAAGTAATTTAACAACCGGTTCTCTGCCCTAATGATTTCTTCCAACAACCAGTTTGCCAAACTGCTCAGAAAGTTAACAACCGGTTCTCCCGAAGTGGTGCGAACCGGCTGAATCCCACCTCTGGTCATAAGTCACTTTTTTCAGTGCCGTTGTAACTTTGAACAGTCACTAAATGAACTGTGGAGGACTCCCTGTCCCTGATGGGCGCCAGCTCTTCCCCCGCCCCTCCCTTTCATCTCCAGGGCCTGAATTGCTTGGCACCTCAGGTTAGGCCACGCATGCCACAGCATTGCCAAGAGTGAGTCAGCATGTTCGCTGTTTTGTTTTAAGAAAGCTGCCTTGTTATTTTGGCCTCGGTTGCTTAGTTATCTGATTTCATGACCCAGACACAAGATAGCGGAAGACGAGACTGGCTTTTCCTCCGCTGGAAAGAAATGTTGAGAAGGGGGAGGGATTCTGTCCATCCCACAAACAGCCAGCAGGAGAAATTCTCTGAAAATCAGAATCGGCAGAAGCAAAACTCAGCTCAAAAACAAAGTTTTTTTTTTTTTAATAGTTTTTATTGAGCATTTTTCACCTTTAAAACCAGGGGGGGAAAGGACAAAAAACACAGTAAAAAGCAAGATAAACATAACAATATGTACTTTTTTACAGTCTTCTGTATCGGCATGTATAGGAGCCTTGGTGGCGCAGCGGACTAAAGTGCTGTTAAGTAGCACTTAGCTGCCAGCTGCCTGCAATTACTGCAAGTTCAAATCTCACCAGGCTCAAGGTAGACTCAGCCTTCCATCCTTCCGAGGTAGGTAAAATGAGGACCCGGATTGTGGGGGCAATAAGCTGACTTTGTATAAAAACACCGCTTAGGGGGGGCCGAAAGCCCTACTAAGCAGGTATATACAAAAGTATGAAGGCTATTGCTTAACGCATTGTAAGCCGCCCTGAGTCTCCGGAGAAGGGCGGCATATAAATCGAACCAATAAATAAATAAATAAATAAATAAATAAATAAATAAATAAATAAATAAATAATAACCTGCTTTTATATTCAACGCTTCTACTTTATCTTTCTATGTATATCTTTATCACAACTTTATAACAAGTTTGATAACTATTATAACCACACTTGTTACATATATTTACATTATACTTATTTACATAGTCAGTGATTTAACATTAACAATAATAAATTGCTTTTAGTTTTTATGTAATCGATACTAAATTAAATCTCTTATTTTGGTTTGTTTTCTAGCCACTTGTACTTTTTATTCCACATTTTATAGTAATCCAAATCTTTTCTTTCTTTTATTTCCATAGTCATTTTATCCATTTCTGCGCATTCAAGAATTTTTCTAATCACTATTTCCTCTGATGGTATGTTAATCTGTTTCCACTTTTGTGCAAGGGTAATCCTAGCCGCCGTTAATATGTGCAGTACTATATATTGCAAATTTTTGTCCATTTTTGGGTCTATTATTCCTAATAAGAACAGCTCCGGTTTAAGTTCTATCTTTTGTAGTGTAATTTCTTCCAGCCATCTCTTAATTTTACACCAGAATTTTTTACATTGGGGCACATCCACCACATGTGGTAGTATGTTCCTAAACAAATTTGATTCCCTCCCTCCCTGTGTTTAATCCAACCCAACAGGTGGATCATTTTGATAGCACTTCAGAACGTTGCCCCTTCCTCTACTCTACTTTCCTGATCGTGTGACCCAGAGCAGATGTCCTCTCCCACCCACCCACCCCGGCCGGGGCTTTTCTTTGCCCACCTGAACACAACCCATTACAAATAGTCCTCAACCATTTGTTTAGTGACCATCAGAAGTTACAACGGCACTGAAAAAGGTGGCTTATGAGCGGTTTTCACAGTTATGACCCTTGCGGCATCCCCATGGTCAAGTATTTATAATCTAGTTTTTAGAAATAGATGGCCTTTAGACTTTCTTTGCTCTCCTCTTCAATTCTACAATAGTTCTGCAATTCTACAATAGTAGAAGGGTAGTCCGTTTAAATCAGCTTGGTTCTTAGTACTAAGATGTGTAGTGAAGAAGGAAGTGTACCCCAGGGGGACAGTGCCAGGGACCTCATAGCACCAGAAACCTCAGAAAACAGTGCCAAGAGACTCAAGCCAGCACTTCCCCCTTTAAGAAAACCAAGAAGCACTATTTGAAATAAAAAACAGATTTCAGAGCAATCATCTTAACTAAAGGCACATACAAAATCTCATCAAATTACACGACACTTCAAACCAGGCTCTATCTGGCTCGCAGGAGCTGGTAGCGCCAGCGACGGGTAGTTCGGAGAACCAGTAGTGCCGGTGGTGGGAGGCTCCGTTCCCCCCCCCCAGCAGGAACATTGTCACGTCCCAGTTTTGACCATCTGCGCGGCGCGTGCACATCAGCAAACCGGTAAGAAGAGTAAGTACATTTCACCCCTGCTTCAAAGGGAAGATGGATATAAAAATCCATACACTTATCAGGCCACCTTGCTTGCAACCTAGGAACTCTTGAGCTGTGTCACTACTTTTTTCGCCTTCCTGAATTAAAGGATCCCTTTTCTGACAGCTGGCTTCAGTGTCTATTTCTTCTCAGCATCAGTGACTGCTTCCCAGCTGGGAACGAACCAGGGAAATTTCTTCCAACAGAAGTATAAAGTCTTCAACCTATTGTGTAGTGGGTTTTTTTTTGTGGTCGTAAATCGACCACAACTTGTATCATAAGCTGAATGCTTACTTCCCATTTTAGATTTCCATACAAAATATATCAAGAATGTTAGTTTTCATAGTATGCAACAGTATGTCATTTATTTTGTATATTCCTTTACCATCATGCAGTTGATCCTATTGTCTGTCGGTCTGTCTGTATGTCTGTCTGTCTGTCTATCTATCTATACTTACTTACTCACTTACTTACTTACTTAGTTACTTAAATCTAAACTCTGTAATCTGGTGGACTTCCAGGAAGGGGAAAAAAGTTCATTTGAATGCAGCTAAATTTCTGTCAGAGATTCTAGGATTTTTTAAACTGAAAGGTTCCATGGCCAGGAAAAAATTGAAACCTCCTTATTTTACCAATCATGAAGAACCTTAGAAGGTTCTGCCATCTTTGCCCCCCCAATTCCACTTTATGTGTTCCTTCCAGATATTTTGCCACCACCACCAGATCTATGGAGATTCTCATTCATCCAGCCCCAAAGGTGCTTTTTCAAGAGGCAATTGGACTTTCTGGTTTTTCTTTGATGATGTTTGACTTCTCATCCAAGAATCCAGAGCTGAAGAAGCTTCTTGGATGAGAAGCGAAACGTCTTCAAAGAAAAACCAGAAAGTCCAATTGCCTCTTGAAAAACCACCTTTAGGACCACCAGATCTTAGTTTCTGCCTTTCTGATATTTCTTCTCCCTGTTCACCTTCTCTAGGTCTTTCTTCCATTGGTCTGCTCCATGCTTTCCTTTGCCTACAAGTCAACTCACTGCAATCCAACCCTTAGCTATTCTCCCCTCAGCTCATTCCATTCCTTTTTTGTCCCTTTTTCCACTCCTCTTCCCACACATTACAACCATCTTCTGATAATCAGACACATCAAATACCTTCTAGGTTCCAGCTAGTAATCATTATTCTTCAGATAGGGCTGAGGGACATCAATCCATAGGCCATCAGCTATCCAAATCACTATTTTCAGATCTTGGGAGAAGACATGTCAATTACATACAAGACATGTCAATTGCATGCAAAAACAATCAAGGTCCAGGCCTGCTCGGCTTTTTGAACCCATCAAGATTGGTGTTGTGGCCCCGCCCTCTGAGCCTATCTCATCGGAGGAAGAAAGCTCCGAACATGAGGGAGAGGAGTCAGCCAGGCCTCCCTCTCCAGGCCCCTCCCCTCTGGCACTGTCTCAGGTGCCGGCCGAGGGAGAGGAGATTAGCCAGGAGCCAGGTGTCTCGGATGAGAGCGAAGGAGAGCCGTCATTCCTGGATGCACGCCAACGAAGGCGTGATAAACGGTTGCAGTAGTTAAGGAGGCGTGCTAGGGATTATAAATGAGTCACTGGACCACACCCCAGAGACTATATAAGAGAGGGTGGTGGCTGGTAAAACTCCGTGACGAACAAAAACTAACTTTGGCTAGTCACTTGAACAACGTCTGAAGCTGCCGAAAGGGATATTGTTTTGCTGGACTATTTGCAATGCGTATGTAATTTTATGTTATCTGTTGCAGTAAAAGCTCTTGGCAGACGGTGATTATATTGCTGCCAAGTTTGAGATAATGACCTGTGTGCGTGCCAAGTACTTTCTTAACCCTCGGCTGGCTGTGTTTGTGTGTGTGTGTGTGGACGGGGACAGATCATCTGGCTACCTGAGGGGCACCATTGAGTAGAGACTAGCGGCTGGAGAATTCTGGGAATCAAAGTCTTTAAATTGCTGAGTTTGGGGAACCCTGTTGTAGAGATTAGAGATTCAATTGGTCCTGATTCTGCCAGCCTTTTGGGAAACTTTGATGGATGGGTGCCTGAGCTTGGGTGTCAGATCAGCGGGCGCCTGTTCGGTTGTGTGTTTAATTTTTGTGATTGGTGTCTATGGAGATTCTCAGTCATCCAGGTCATGGTTGTCCCAAAGGTGCTTTTTTCAAGAGGCAACTGGGCTTTCTGGTTTTTCTTTGAAGACATTTCACTTCTCAACCAAGAAGCTTCTTCAGCTCTGAGCGGATGGTGGGAAATGGTTTTGTGGTTGGGTTTTCACACAAGCTGTCTTTACAAGTTCTTTTTTTTTAATGCTGCTTTGATGCTACTTTGTGTTCCGTTTTTATGTCACTGGCTGCCTAGGGTTGCAAGGCGAGGTGAGCAGGCATACGAACCAAACCAATACATCAATTAAATGAATAAACATGTAAGCTCACCAAAAAGCCAATGCCACCAACTTCTGCAGGGAACCCTGTTGAAGAAGGACAGGACTTGAAGATTACCTCCCATTTCCACCGCACCCCATCCAGGACCCAGAAGCCAATTTCTGCCACAAGTCTAAAAGCTTACTCTATTCCCCAATGAAGCCCATAAGTTGATTTACTTGTAATAAGGGTAGAAGAAAGGCAAAAGATGGAGCTTTTACCTGAACGCCATCACTCTGCTAAACAAATAATTCCCTCAACACTGTCAAACTATTTACTAAGTTTGCACTATTATTAATCTTCTCATCGTTCCCATCACCCATCTCCTTCCACTTATGACTGTATGACTGTAATTTTGTTGCTTGTATCCTTGTTAAGGATATTGGTGTTGTGTTACCAACCAGCAGAGTAAATGCACAAGGAAACGTTGCTGAGAGCGATGAATAAGAGTTATGCAAACTGGTTTATCAAAAGTTTACTTTATAGTAGAAAAACAATCTCATAGTCTTTAAACAAATTCCAAGTCTTTGCCAGTAAATCAGTCCAGTAGTTACAGAAACTCTTCCACACAAACAGTAGTTGGTTAGAATAACAAACTCACTCTGGTTCACAAACCACGATGGTAGCAGATCCATCAAACGTTGATTAGCAGATAGCAACTGCTCTCAATGGTAGCATATCATACTCTGGTAGCATATCATATCAGCTTCATCATCAATGGCAGCATATCATAGCAGCAACTGAACACGTTACAATACCTTGCTTAAATACTCTCACAACCAGTCATTACCTAATTACAGCATGTCTCAGCATTACAATGAATCAGCAAGAAAACTTTTAAAGTAACATAATACATTTACAGATTAAAGTTACAGTACACTTATATTGCCTGGACAACATGTTAGGCTCAAACCATATCCTAACAATCCTTATGATTTGTATTGTTTCCTGATTGCTTATTTGTACCCTATGACTATCATTAAGAACCTTATGATTCTTGATGAATTTATCTTTTCTTTTTACGTACACCGAGAGCGTCTGCACCAAGAGAAATTCCTTGTGTGTCCAATCACACTTGGCCAATAAAAATTGACTATCATTGAAACCACAAAGTGTTAATTGAAGGAGCCAATTCATGGGCAGCTCTTCACAGGAAACAGAAAAATAACCCACCCAAACATGTGTTCATTCAATAGTTTCAATTGGAAAAATGTGAACCATCCTAGACCAGGTCAAATCCCAAAATACCAGGGAATTTCTAGGAGCCTGGCACTCTGACCAGTCAGCCATCAATAGACACACAGACATTAACAACATCTATAGATTATGCAAAAGAGACAATCCACCAGCCCAAAAGAGAACAAAAAGATCCAAGCACTTCTCCACCAATAATCAGCATCTAGATCAGTATAGATTAACTCCAAGGTTAACTTCAGACCAACAATCAAGTAAGCAATACCCCCAATCAAGAAACTGCCAAAGGGCCATTGGTAAACAGCCCAACCAAAGAATCTCTAAAATGGCCCCCTATCCCCACAGACAGGCAAATCATAAACTGTAAACTATAAACTATAAACTGACAGCAAAGGGCATTCCTTACTAGCTCTAATGATGTTACTTAGTTTTGGTAATGAAATCTCTTATTGAGTCTGTCATCTTCATCTCTATAACTGTCTAGTTCAGTTCAGCAACCCAACAAGACAGACACAGACTTCGGAGGATAATTAGAACTGCAGAAAAAACAATGGCTACCAACCTGCCTTCCACTGAGGACCTGTATAGTGCACGAGTCAAAAAGAGGGCTGTGAAAATATCTATAGACACCTCACGTCCTGGACATAAATTGTTTCAACTCCTACCCTCAAAACGACGCTATAGAGCACTGCCCACCAGAACAACTAGACACAAGAACAGTTTTTCCCCGAACACCATCACTCTGCCAAATAAATAATTCCCTCAACACTGTCAAACTATTCACTAAAGCTGCATTACTATTACTATTAGTCTTCTCGTTCCCATCACCCATCTCCTCCCACTTATGATTGTATGACTGTAAATTTGTTGCATATATCCTTACGATTTATATTTATATTGATTACTCTGTTCTATTCTATTCTATTCTATTCTATTCTATTCTATTCTATTCTATTCTATTCTACTCTACTCTACTCTACTCTACTCTACTCTACTCTACTCTACTCTATTCATGAAAACAAGCTAGCTCAGAAGACTTCTCATTTCAACCCCAAGCTACAAATATTCTCCTTTATTGGCATTCAATTTGTGCCCACTAGAGGGCAGGAAGACACCATCCAACACCCATGAAATGGTTGTGCAAAACTGTCAGCAGGTTCTCCACATCTGGATGTGGCCATCAGTCAACTATGCTCCAGCAATTACTGAAATAACATTCATTAGGTATGTTCATGTGGTAGAAGACATGATGCCCAGATAACCTATGCCTCAGATCTTCCAAATGCCTGTAGGAAGTTAGCACCCACCCTTCTCCTAGAAAAATGAAACATTCTAGGAAATATTAAAAAGGCAGAATATTATATTTCCCTGGATGAGAAATGGAGAAACATGTTTTTAAGGCAGGAAGCAGACTCACTCTTAATAGCCCCCACCCTCCTCAATAGCCCACAGCAGATGTCAGCACTTAAGAGATAAAGAGATAGCTAGGTCTATTCATAAGCAAGTGCCCTCACCCAAGATCCAACAAAGGTAGGATTAGCCCTCTACCCATCTAGCAACAGAACGCACCACATGGCACCTGGGGAGATTGCATCACCCAGCAAGGCTCAACCAAGCCTAGGACTCAAAAGACAACCTACAAAGTTACCCCTGCATGGGCCCATGGGAGTCTGAGAACCAATCAGAATACAAGCTCAAATTCAAAGCCCAACAGAGGGTATAAATCTCTCTCTCTCAGACACTCCTTTTTTGCCCAAGATCTCCAAGATATGCAATCCTGTTCGTCAATTAACCTTCTTTCCAAGCAACTTCCATGAATCCAGTGTCTTTTCCCCCCCCTTGGAACTGAACCCAGAAGGGTATTTCTTCCAACATGCCCAATATCTGGAATTCATCAACACATGAAGAATTATGATTTTTCATGCATGGATTGTGTTCATTCAAGAATTTCTTGCTGTTGGGGTTTTTTCTTCATATGGTACAGAATACAGACACAACTACAGTCTTTGTGCGTCCTGTCCCCCCCCCCCCCACACACAAATGTGTTATTGTACAATAAAATTAAGCTCCTATCTTACTCTACTATCTTCCTGGTGCTATATAGGTAGTCCTCAATTTACGACCATAATTGAGCCTAAAATTTCTGTTGCTGAGTGAGACATTTGTCAAGTGAGTTTTGCCCTATTTTATGACCTTTCGTGGCCACATTTGTTAAGTGGATCACTGTAGTTGTTCAATTACCGTAGTAATTCTATTCTATTCTATTCTATTCTATTCTATTCTATTCTATTCTATTCTATTCTATTCTATTCTATTCTACCCTATCTTACCCTACTCTACCCTACTCCATTCCACTCCACTCCACTCCATTCCATTCCATTCCATTCCATTCTACCCTACCCTACCCTACCCTACCCTACTCCATTCCACTCCACTCCATTCCATTCCATTCCACTCCACTCCACTCCACTCCACTCCACTCCACTCCACTCCACTCCATTCCATTCCATTCTACCCTACCCTACCCTACCCTACCCTACCCTACTCCATTCCACTCCACTCCATTCCATTCCACTCCACTCCATTCCATTCCACTCCATTCCACTCCACTCCACTCCACTCCACTCCACTCCACTCCACTCCATTCCATTCTACCCTACCCTACCCTACCCTACCCTACCCTACCCTACCCTACTCCATTCCACTCCACTCCATTCCACTCCACTCCACTCCACTCTCTTCCATTCCATTCTACCCTACCCTACCCTACCCTACCCTACCCTACTCCATTCCACTCCACTCCACTCCATTCCATTCCATTCTACCCTACCCTACCCTACCCTACCCTACCCTACTCCATTCCATTCCACTCCACTCCACTCCACTCCACTCCACTCCACTCCACTCCACTCCATTCCATTCTATTCTATTCTACCCTACCCTACCCTACTCCATTCCATTCCATTCCACTCCACTCCACTCCATTCCATTCCATTCCATTCTATTCTATTCTATTCTATTCTATTCTATTCTATTCTACCCTACCCTACTCCATTCCATTCCATTCCATTCCATTCCATTCTACCCTACCCTACCCTACTCCATTCCATTCCATTCCATTCTATTCTATTCTAACATGGTTGTTAAGTGAATCTGGCTTCCCCATTGAGTTTGCTTGTCAGAAGGTTGCAAAAAGGGATCGTGTGATCTTGTGACATGGAAATCATTATAAAAATGAGTGAATTGCCGAGTGCCTGAATTTTGATTATGCGACCATGGGGATGTTGCAGCAATTGTAATCGTGAAAAATGGCCTGCTGTAACTTTGAATGGTCACTAAATGAACTTTTGTAAGTTGAGGATTACCTGTTTTTCAGGAATATTCTTATTTCCGAATTTCTGCCTCTATATTCTGTCTTTTATGTTCTTTTAGGTAGTCCTCGACTTACAACTGGTCACATAGTGACAGCTTGAAGTTACAACGGATGTCCCTGTGGGTACTTGCAATAGCCCAGACCTGAACCCAGTGGTGGGATTCAGCCGGTTCGCACCACTTCAGGAGAACCGGTTGTTAACTTTCTGAGCAGTTTGGTGAACTGGTTGTTGGAAGAAATCATTAGGGCAGAGAAACGGTTGTTAAATTATTTGAATCCCACCACTGCCTGAACCCAATTGAAAATCTATGGAGCCGACTAAAGAAACTTGTTATTCAGAAGCGACCCAGCAATAAAACCCAGTTAATAGAAACAATCATTCAATCTTTGCTTCACATTATAACAGCTGCAGAACTAAAAGACTTGGTTCACTCCATGGGAAGACGTTGTAAGGCCGTCATTCATGCTAAAGGTTACCCAACTAAGTATTAACTGACATGGTGATCATTTTTGTATATCTCGTTTTTTCTATGGTGATCATTTTTGTATATCTCGTTTTTTCCACGTGTTTCACTTTTCTTCTTTATACTGTAACTGCTATTCTAATAGCAAATGCTTCATAAAAGTTATTGCATTACATTCTTGATTAAATTATCTTTCCATTGATATATAATTTTATGGTACTACTCCAAAAAAAAAAAGTGGTGTTATTAGCTAGTTTTAGAAAATACACTTTTCCCAAAAGATTCCCACAATTTTGGCCACTACTGTAGTGCTTATAAGCAGTATCCTGAATTACAGGAAGCGAGCCCAACAATCTGGGTCCTCCTTTTACCGACCTCAGAAGGATGGAAGGCTGAGTCAACCTTGAGCCGATCAGGATCGAACTGCTGGTAGTCAGCAGTCAGCAGAATTAGCCTGCAGTACTGCATTGTAACCACAAAGGACTTCCTGAATTCCTATGTTTGTACCACTATGTTTTCTTATCTATTTTTTTAGCTCTTTACGACCTTTCCTTTTTGTTTCCCAGGTCTTTAGCTCTTGCAGCCAATCTCAGTCCATTCACATTGAAAACCCTTTTCGCTATAGACTTGTGAATGGGCTTTTCTCCTGCGGCAGCACTCACTTTCCTCCATTTCTGGCAGTGGTTTGTTGAGCTCTGCACCTGGGCTATGGCACGTAGTGAGCTTGGTTGGGTTTGCAGATTCTGGTTGGCCTCTTTTCCTCCCATCTCTCAGCTCTGCCTCTCAGCGGATACGCAGCTCCAAGAGTTAAAAGTGTAGTCTTGTTGTCTGAAGATTGCTGCTGCGAGTTTCTTTTTCCATGCATCCAACCTAGAAGTAAGGAGAAATTTTTTGACCGTGAGAATAATTAATGGATGAATAGCTTACCTCGCCAAAATTGTGGATGCTCCATCACTGGAGGTATTCAAAACTAGACTGGACGACCATTTGATTAGGATGGAATAAAGCTCCGGCCTTGAGCAGGGGGTTGGAGTAGAAGATCTCTTAAGATCCCATCCAGTTTTGCTCACCGCATTATAAAAATGATGTTGAGACTTAGGAAAGAGGGCAGAGAAGATGATTACAGGCTTGGAGACTAAAACCAGTGGTGGGATTCAGCCGGTTCGGCCTGGTTCAGGCGAACCGGTAGTTAAATTGCTGGCTGGCCCCTCCCCTCCCCGCCCCTTCCAGGAGTCCACACACACCCCATTTTGGCTCCCAGGTAAGTGCACAGAGGCCTCCGAGGTCCAAAACAGGGCATCGGGGTGTTGTGCGGCCTCCCCACGGCCCTCTTTTTCTCCCAGGAGGCTGCAGGGAGGCCTACTAGGCCTAAAATGGGGTGCAGGGAGCGGCACTCCCCCCCCACAGCCCATTTTTGCCCCCAGGGGGGGTGAAGGAGGCCAAGTGCTGTCTGTCACACCCCCTGGCCATGCCCACCATGGCTACGCCCACCCAGCCAATCATTAGGCCAGAGAACCAGTTGTTAAATTATTTGAATCCCACCACTGACTAAAATATATGAAGAACAGTTGTAGGAATTGGGTATGGCTAGTCTACAGAAAAGAAGGACTAGGGATGACACTATAGCAGCGTTCCAATATTTGAGGGGCTGCCACAAAGAAGAGGGAATCAAACTATTTTCCAAAGCAATAGTAGCAAGATAAGAAACAATGGATGGAAACTAATCACGGAGAGAAGCAAACTAGAACTAAGGAGAAATTTCTTAACAATTGGGAACAATTAACCAGTGAAACGCTTGTGTCCAGAACTTCTCCATCACTGAAGGCATTTAAGAAGAGATTCAACATCCATTTGTCCAGAATGGTAGACGGTCTCCTACTTGTGCAGGTGGTTTGTCTAGAAGACCTTCAAGATCTCGTCCAACTCTATTGTTCTGTAGGTTCCTTCCAGCCTATGATTTTTCTGTCTTCCTCCTGGCTTATCTCCTTTCTTGCCACACACAGCCCCCATTTGCTTCCTTTCAGTTCTTTTAGTTTTAATAGAACTAATTTTCCAACGAAGGGGAGGGTGGGGCTCTTTTAGTCCTCTTCCCAGGTAGCATTAAACCTCTGGATCCCTGGAGGGAAAAGAATGCCAGCTCACTCCAGGTGATGAGTTCACTCTCCCAGCCTTGTATTTTTCAGGTGAGTTTTTGGATATTTTCCAAAGCTCCCAAGTCAAACTTTACAACTCCTATCGACTCAAACTCGCTTGATCAGTTATTTCATTACTTACAGTTTTATGCCAGAATTACAAGAACTACCTGTATATCAGCAACAAGAAAAAAAGTAGGAGGGGGGATACATGGAATAAATTTGACACCATTTCCATAATATTCACAGTAAGATAAAATTATCTCGTGGATTAAACCTTTTCACTTAAGCCTCCGTTTCTGTTACATTTCCATTTTATACAGTGGTTCTTTTAGGAACCTGTGATACATTCTGACAGCACGAAATTTGATGATCCTATCAAACTTGATTTAATTTTCTTAATTGTCTCTTAATTGGAAGCTTGGCAGGCTTCCAATTTTTCAGCTGAAATGACCGTGCAGAGAGATTTTATCCTTCTTTTCCATCAATTCATATTAAGAAGATACCAATTTGGCAATAAAGTTAGTCCTTTAATCTTACTTTATATATTTGTTAAATTTCTTTACCTCCTACCTTGCTGTGGGTCTTGTCTATATCTAGTTGCCAATTTTCTCCAGGATAAAGTGAATCCCCAAGTGATGGAAGCTTATTAAAAAGAGACCCAACCTAGGATTAAGGAGATTTCGTGACAGTGAGAACAATTAATCAGTGAAACAACTTGCCTTCTGAAATTGTTGATGCTCCACTCCATCACTGGAGGTTTTTAAGAAAAAAAATGCCATTTGTTTGGAATGATACAGAGTCTCCTGCTCGAGCAGAGGGTTAGACTAGAAGACCTCAAATGTCCCTTCCAACTCTTATTCTGTATTCTATCTTCAGGCGGTTCCATAGTTTGAAGAGGTGTCACAACTGGAGTCTGCATCATCTCAGATCTGTCAGAAGATCTCTGGTGTGTGACTTTGCCTCAGGAAGATATTATTAAATTAGAGATATCATCTTGACAGCCTCATTTATCTACTTAATAGCCTGCCCCACCTTTTCAAAAGCTTCAGATTTAAGAAAGTCAATCATTTATCTCTAATATTCCTTCTATGTTTTATCTTGAGTTTCTTGAAGTTGTTTTCATTTTTAGCATAACAACAAAAAAAAAAGAACCCCACCTAATTGGCCTGATTTTTAGCGTTAAATACAGAGACAAATGCTGAAGTAGGGAAAAAAAATGGCAGAAACTCTTCCTAACTCTGAGATCACAAATACATTTTTAACGTCCGTATTTGCACATCCTACAAAGAGGCGCACACATTTCCCTCCCAAAAAAGGTTTACTTCTATATTAACTTCTAGGTTCTTTTTTTAAAACTATTTTTTATTGATTTTACAACAACAACACAACACAACATACAAAACATCAACACACCATATGTGTGTCTTTTTACTTATCAGTTTCGTTCCTCTTAGTTTCTACTTTCTACATTCCCCATTTTTCTCATTCTTCATTGTCTTTATCTTTATCGTCCCTTTATTTCTAGTTTTATTCATTCACAATATTTTACACATTTATCACATCATTTATTCCCTTTTACCTTCTCTAGTCTTTAGCCAATCATACCACTTATTCCATACTTGATAATATTCTGTATCTTCTTTTTCTTTTATTTCTTTCGTTAATTTATCCATCTCCGCACAGCCCAGAATTTTCCTAATTGTTTCTTCCTCTGTTGGAGTTTTTTCACTTTTCCAGGACTGTGCGTAGACTATCCTTGCCGCTGTAATTATATGCAAAATCAAATATCTAATTTCTTTAGTGTAGGCTGTATTTATTTTTTTAAAAATTTGATTTATATGTCGCCCTTCTCCGGAGACTCAGGGCGGCTTACAATGCATTAAGCAATAGCCTTCATACTTTTGTAAATTTATACAAAGTCAGCTTATTGCCCCCACAATTCGGGTCCTCATTTCACCTACCTTAGAAAGGATGGAAGGCTGAGTCAACCTTGAGCCTTGGAGAGATTCGAACCAGCAGTAATTGCAGGCAGCTGTGTTAATAACAGGGTGCTTAGATCACTGTACTATCAAGGCTCTTAATAAATACGTCAATTATTAAATGTTTTGATTTAATCATTGACAATCTCACACTTTCAAGATATCCTGGGGGGGGGGGGGAGGGAAACCCAGCCATGTATTTTGCAAATCTGGTGAGATTTGAACTTGCAGTAATTGCAGGCAGCTGATGTTAATAACAGTGCTTTAGTCTGCTGCGCCACCAGGGCTCTGGTATTCAATATTCCCAGTAAAAACGTCTTCTAGGTTCTAATGTCACTCCAAGATCCAAGAAATAGAGATATTCTTTTTAAAGGACTCCCTGGAAATAAGGGGTGTCATGATGGCTCAGTGAGGCTTGTCATCTGGAAAGCTGACAGTCCAGGTTTGAGATCTGAGCATTGCGCGCAGTGGTAGGTTGCTTACCGGGGCGAACCGGTAGCGGTGGCAGCGGGAGGCTCCGCCCATCCGCATGTCATCACGGATGCTTTGCACATGCGCGGAAGCGCTGTGCACTTACGAAGCAAGCACGAGTGTGTGCTCCCAATACCGAACTGGTAACGAAGGTATGTGAAACCCACTACTGATTGCGTGGCAGGGTGAGTGCCTGTGCTTGCCTGGCTCTTGCCCACCTAGCAGTTTAAAGCATGCAAATGCGAGTAGATAAATAGGTATCACTTCAATGGGGAGGAAACAGTGCTCCACATTGTCATGCTGGCCGCATGATCGCGGAAATGTTGCTCCTTTTGAGCTACAGAAGAATTGCTGACAATCATCACTACAGTTAGTCCTCAACTTGTGACCAAAACCGAGCCCAACATTTCTGTTGCAAAGCAAGACGGTTGTTAAGTGAGTTTTTATCCAATTGTAGGACCTTTTTTTTGTTGCCACATTTGCCAAGCGAATCACTGCAGTTGTTAAATGAATCGTAGTCATTAAGCAAATCTGTTTGACTTTGCTTGTTGAAAGTGGCTAGGAAGATTACCAAGGTTGATCACATAATTTTGGAAACAGTCCAATTGTCATAAATACACGACAGTCTCCCAGCATCCAAATTCTGACCATGGGGATGCTGCACGGTCATATGTGTGAAAACCAATCATGCATCCCTTTTTGCAGTAACTTCAAATGGTCACTGAATGAATGGTTGTAACTCAAGGACTACCTGTACATTTTCTGGGGAAAATGATCAAAACACAGTTTAGCCTTCCCGGTTCTCTGTACATCTTTCAAGACAGACTTCTTTAAAAAGCCACTTTTTTTTTCCCCCAGAGCGGAGCAGATTTTCATAATTGGCATCTACTGTCATCCTGCAAAGATTTCCCTCCCACACAAAGGATCCACGCCTTGCATAACCATGTAGTACGTTATCTGGTCCTCTTAAGTATTATTAATTGATTTTTGCGAGTGTTGAAACGCTGCACCTGCAATTGTGTGATCTATTCTCTAATCAGTTTGGGGCTGAAGTCAAACGCACATTTAAATGCACAGGCACACATAATTCAGCAGCCCCAGTAGAACATTTTTAATCTGTATTCCTTACACTACAGAATTAATCATAGGCTGGGATCACCACAACTGTGAAATATGTTATTCTGTACAGGTAGTCCTCGATTTACAACAGTTCATTTAATGAGTCTTTAAAGTTACAATAGCACTGAAAAAAGTGTGACTGTTTTTCGCACTGACCGTTGCAGCATCCCTGTGGTCCTGTGATCAAAATTTAGATGCTTCGCAACTGACACATATTTATTTATTTATTTATTTATTTATTTTATTATTTATTGGATTTATATACCGCCTTACTCCCGAAGGACTCAGGGCGGTGAACAGCCACAGAATAAAACACATAAATACAAAAATTTAAAATAGAATAAAAACGAATTAAATAATTTGGCTGAGACAAATTTAAAATACCCAATAATTTAAAAACAAATTAAAATTTACATTTAAAAGGGGAAAAGATTTAGGCCAGGCCAGCTTGATGAAATAAGAAAGTCTTGAGCGCACGACGGAAGGTGCGCAGATCCGGGATCCTCCGTATCTCCGGGGGGAGCTCATTCCAGATCGTAAGTGCCCCCACAGAGAAGGCTCTCCCCCTAGGGGCCGCCAGTCGACATTGTTTGGCCGACGGCACCCGGAGGAGCCCCTCTCTATGGGAGTGTACTGGCCGGTGGGAGGCTATTGGTGGTTTATGACGGTTGCAATGCCCTGGCGATCACTTTTTGCAAACTTCTAACAAAGTCAACGGGGAAGGCAGATTCACTTAACAAGTTAAGTTAACAACTGCAGTGATTCACTTAACAACTGTGGCAAGAAAGGTCGTAAAATGGGGCAAAACTCACTTAAGAAAAGTCTCACTTCGCAGCATAAATTTAGGGCTCAATTGTGGCCGTAAGTCGAGGACTGCCTATAGATAGTATGATTACAAGTAGTCCTCGACTTACAACCATTTGTTTAGTAACCGTTTGAAGTTGAAACAGCACTAAAAAAGTGACTTACTACCAGTCTTTGCACTTACACCCATTACAATGTTACACGCTTGCAATTTGAACGCTTGGCAATCGGTATGTATTTAGGATAGATGAATCATCCTGCGATCACATAATTGACATTTGCGACCTTGTAAAATTGGGCATGACTTAATAATTGCATGATTAAGCAATGAAAGTTCTGGTTCTAACTGTGATTGTATTTTGGGAACTATCGGGATGAAATCCAGCAGGTTCTGACAGGTTCTGGAGAACTGGTAGTGGAAATTTTGAGCAGTTCAGAGAACCGGTAGCGGAAATTTTGAGTAGTTCAGAGGAGGTCAGCTTTTAGTAATCCATTCAGAAAGACTGGGTCAGACAGAAACTCCAGATAAGCAACAAGCCAAAGGTTGACAAGATTAGCTCAAACAAACCCCTAGGATTTGCATTTCTGCTTTTTTTTTACTTATAAAGCCACCCATGACCCCTAAGTGACCCCATAGGAGAAGGTATAAAACCCACCCACTCTCAACTCCATTTTGCCAGCTGTCCCAGAATTGCACACTGTGGTTCTGTTCATCAATAAACTTTCTTTCCAATCAGCCTCCATTTTGTTTCTAGCGCCTTTCTCCCAGGTTGGACCTGGACCTGGATATTTCCTCCAACAATTGTTAAGAGAATCACTTCAGCTTTTAAGTAACTCTAGCTTCCCTCATTGATTTAACTTGTCAGAAGCCTGACATTGGAGAGCAACTGCCCGAGTCCCCAGAACTACTTAGGACCCTGTTTTAAATTTTCGACAACTGCCCGCCCTTGGGTCATGTGACTGCACCCTGGTTGCTTAGCAACTGGCCTGAATTTACAGCAGTTTGCAGCCCAGTCATATATATACTGTGTTTTATGGTTTGTTTGTTTTTTGCTGGAAATAGGTGTTAACTTCCAGTTTCCAGCAAAAAACACCCATTGGGTACAATGGATTCACTTTCCCAAAGGTGCTTTTTCAAGAGGCAACGGGACTTTCTGGTTTTTCTTTGAAGACGTTTCGCTTTTCATCCAAGAAGCTTCTTCAGCTCTGACTAAGGGGTGAAATGCTACCAGTTTGGACCGGTTCGACTGAAACGGTAGCGGCGGCGGTGGGTGGTTTGGAGAACCAGTAGCGGCAGCAGCGCGAGGGTCTGCCCACCTGCCCGGACGTCATTACTTCTTGGTTTTAACCAGGAAGTAACCTGTTTTTTACCCTCTGCGCATGTGCAGAAGGCTTTGTGCATGCACAGAGGGTCCAAAATTGCATGTGATGCGCACACGCGGGGAGTGCACACTTCCGAACCGATAGGGAAGGTAAATAGATTTCACCCCTGCTCTGTCTGCATGGTGGGAAATGGAAAGATTTATACTCCTTGCAAATAAATCCTTCCAGAGCTGAAGAAGCTTCTTGGTTGAGAAGCGAAAGGTCTTCAAAGAAAAACCAGAAAGTCCAGTTGCCTCTTGAAAAAGCATCTTTTAGGACAACCATGTTCCAGATGACTGAGATTCTCCATAGACAATGGATTCGCTTAATTACTGCCATGAAAAAAACCTTGTAGAATTTGTCACATGATGGCCCACTTAATGACTGGCACAACCTACGACCATAATTCTGAGCTCAATTATAGTCATAAACGAAGAACTACCTGCCT
The DNA here is from genome assembly GCF_029215685.1 of Pituophis catenifer annectens. NCBI lineage: Eukaryota > Metazoa > Chordata > Lepidosauria > Squamata > Colubridae > Pituophis > Pituophis catenifer. The sequence goes on along the minus strand of NW_027256887.1, from coordinate 10,205,431 downwards.
CTTTTTATAATGGCTACTTGGGATTTGAACTGGAGGGTCATTCAAGAAGAATAAAGGTGAAGTTATCTGCCTCGTCAAATATTTTGGGAATCCTGTTCCCATCAACTGTTCCAGTTCTCTCAATCTTGTGTTGTGCAGGAAAATCAATTTATTGATAGACTTATTGTCCAAGCCAGAAGGCAATTTACATGTGCAAATATTGTGTTCCTCCAATTGTCAGGTGTGGTAAGGCTCACCCTCTTGAGAGGGTGTTTCCCAAAACAAATATAAGAGCATCTATTGCCATTTTATCCAGTTGGGCGTCATCCATAAAAGTAGGGGCTTCTAACATTCCTTCAGACCAACACTTCAGACCAAAATACTAAGTTGGAGATGCTTGGATTATTTGCCACCCAATCTATGGGATTTTTGAAACTAAAATTGCTTCATGGTCTTAATCACTGATACTCCATGCAAATTTGATCGGAAGAACAATTGGGACATTTTTGGGAGATTCATAGCTGTTGCTAAAAGCTGGCTGATAACCATCATGGTTTTCTGCACGTGAATAACTTATCAGGAGTTCTGGCACAGTTTGCATAATTGGAGACCAATTTGAAAGCGCTGACATCAGGCTCCTGTTCTACTCCTTATCTTATTTTCTTTTTGTATACACAATTTTCAGTAAATGTTTTTTTTTTTTTTTAGAAAAAGAAGATAACTAATATAAAGGGGAAAAAAGAAACAAAACAAAAAGAAGGCTAAACGTTCAAGGAAAGGAAAAGAAATGTACAAGAAATGTGAAAGAATAAAAAGATGCAAAGAAGCAGCTTCCAATCTTCTTTAGAGAAATTATGGGCACAATTATAAAATGATCTCTTACTCTATGATTGCAACATAGCTCTATAGACCAAGAGTCCCCAAACCTGGCAGCTTTAAGACTTGTGGACTTCAACTCCAAGAAAAACTGGCTGGAGAATTCTGGGAGTTGAAGTCCACAAGTCTTAAAGCTGCCAAGTTTGAAGACCTCTGCTATAGACTACCCTGTCTAACGATCAAAACATAAATCATAACTTCCTTTTTCTGTTTCACACACCAAGTCCATAGTAAGTAAGTAGTAAGCTTTTATTGCGGTCAGAGACCAAATTAAAATAGACAAAGAAAGGGAGCATATTTTACAAATATGGATAGTTCACGGGACAGTACACCATCTACTGCCTCAAATACAATCTGTACTGTCAATACTGGTGATCCTCTGCCGTCGGGCTTACCCGTCTCTTTTCCCGTTTTTTTCCAGCCACGACTGCAGCAAAATTTTTTGCCACCTTTAGAGTTATATTGGGGTCTGTGTCCTGGAGTAGGAAATAAAGGCTGAACATATCAGGTGAACCAGGGAATCTCTGGGAAATAGGAGAAATGAGTCTTGATCTTATATCCCGGTAGTGGGGACATACGAATGTAATATGGAACAGGGATTCCATAAAGGGTTTCCAGTCTAAACCTACCTAGATATTGTCTTTTCTCTAATCGAGGAAGGTAATTCTATCTCAGCAAATTTTGTAATCTTCATCGATCATTCCTTCGTTGTGGGTTGTGCCAAATCTTTCCATCTTTGAGCATATGATAATCTTGATGCAATTATTGTGTACAGAACAAACCTTTTTCCAACTCTTTGTTCACCCATCCCAAAGGAAAAACCTCTGTTCTCAATTGTATAGTAATCCAGAGTTCCTCAACCTTTCCGTCTTTGTGAACCGACTTGTGGGGGGGAGGGGATAGTTCCGCACGAGTAGCGGGCACATGCATGCACCGCTCCATTCGTGCAAGTGGCGGGCACACACACCTGCTGCTCATGCAAATGGAGTGCATGCACATGCTTGCCTGCTACTCACGTGAGAGTACTCACTCTCGCCTTTTTTTTACATGTCCACCAAACATGATTAAATGTTCCTTCCTGTTGTTTACATTTTCATCATAAATTTGAAGTGCCTTCGTACATTCTACATAATTTTTCTGGTGACATATACCGGGGTGAAATCCAGCAGGTTCTGACAGGTTCTGGAGAACTGGTAGTGGAAATTTTGAGTAGTTCAGAGAACCGGCAAATACCCCTTCTGGCTGGCCCCAGAGTGTGGTGGGAATGGAAATTTTGCAATATCCTTCCCCCAGGAGAGGAGGGAATGGAGATTTTGCAGTATCCTTCCCCTGGAATGGGACGGGAATGGAGATTTTGCAGTATCCTTCCCCTGGAGTGGGGTGGGAATGGAGATTTTGCAATATCCTTCCCCTGCCACGCCCACCAAGCCACGCCCACAGAACCAGTAGGGAAAAATTTTGGATTTCACCCCTGACAACAGTACCAACAGTACATCATTTTATAAACATTTTTCTTTAACATTGTAGCATAGTGTAGATTTCAGTCCTTTCAGGCGCATATTTTCCCAATGTTTCATCTGTATAGTTTAACCGATGTTTAGCCGCTTTATCATACATTCTTTTTTTCACTTGTCCTTCTTCTGTTTCAAATTTCAATACAAGTTTAATACATTTTATCAATTACATGTTCACCATTTGTGCACAATTCTACTTCATTTTTACAATGTTCAAAACCATAAACTATTTGACCTACTTTAAATCTTCCTAATAATTGTAAATAAGAAAACCACTGACAATTATATATAACTCTTCCACCAGTTATTCTCTTGATTTTATTTTACATTCCCCTTGACAAAATTCTATTATCTCACTGATAATGTGATAATTTGTACATTTCTGTTTGCCTATTATTTCTCCTGTATAAAATATTTCCTCTGCTTAAAAACAAAGCTGTTTTTAAGCACAATCTGGATTTGTATCTCTTCCATATTCTCAATATGGCACTCTAACATAATGATTTTTAAAATCCACACCGAGCTTAGTTTTATCATATCACAAACATCCATGCCACCCAAATCTCCTTCTACATCCTTCTAACTCCAAAAGTCTTCTATTTCTCAGCAATACCCTTTCACTTCTTATTCTATTTTCTTATGCTTTTTATACTGGGAGAAAACGAGTAAATATTTCAGATGTAGCTGGACAGAGGTGTGTGTGTGTGTGTGTGTGTGTGTGAAGACCAAATAGGAATCTTCAAGACTGAGTAATCTTCAAGAACTGACCCATACGTGAGGTGACTAAGATGTGAGTGACCATGAATAAACTCCTGACTCAAGAAAATTGCAGCTGATGCACCAGGCTGATCTGAGCAAAGATTTCCCAGGTCACAGCTGATGCTTGTTCCTTGAGTTGTAAGACCAGAAGAAAAACTAAATTGCACATCACATCTGTTTGGAGAAGAGCATCCTTACTGAGAAGTAACATTGGTAAATCTTTGGATCCCTAACCACTAAGACTTGCTAGGATAAAACTTGACTGCTCCTCCACAGCTCAACTCTCTTAGACTCCTCCAGACTCTAAGACAACTTTGTCCATATCAGTTACTTAACCAAGGTCAAGATGGTACCCGGCCTTGTATCTTTGGATTATATCACCCAGTAGCTTCATCTGTAAGTTAAATGGAAGAAGCTGGATAATTGAGTTTTGAGGGATCCTGCAAACCAGGAATATTGGATCCAAATTCATCCTCCCAACTTCATCTGAAACTCACCATCAAGAAAGAAGAAGAATCATTGAAGGGTCGTGCCCCATTCTCATTTCCTCTGGACAGTCTTGAAGGATACCTTGACTAATTATAATGAAAATTCACAAGAGATCGAAGTGGGCCAGGATGGTATCACCATCTTCATCCTAACTCCACCAAAGGTCATGTACAACTGTGCCATCTCCATATTATGCCCACCCCTGAAATCTGACTGAAAAGAGTCTGGATCATCCATTGCCTCAAGAGCCTCTAGAGCAGTGGTTCTCAACCTGTGGGTCGGGACCCCTTTGGGGGTCGAATGACCCTTTCACAGGGGTCGCCTAAGACCATAGGAAAACACATATTTTCAATTGTTTTAGGAATAATTTTATGGTTGGGGGTCACCACAACATGGGGAACTGTATTAAAGGGTCGCGGCATTAGGAAGGTTGAGAACCACTGCTCTAGAGCTACAATCTGACTACTTTTTTAAAGCAACTTTCATTAAAAATGAAGAGTTGAAAACTGGTCAGAAATGATCTAGCGCCATTAGGTCCAGCAATGATTTCTTGAGGAGAATGCAAATCTCCCTGCTCAGATTTCATCCATGACGTGGCCTGGCCTAAATCCTCTCCCCTTTTAAATGTAAATTTTAATTTGTTTTAAATTATGGGGTATTTTAAATTCAGCCAAATTATTTAATTTGTTTTTATTTGATTTTAAATTTTTGTATTTATGTGTTTTTATCTTGTGGCTGTTCACCGCCCTGAGTCCTTCGGGAGAAGGGCGGTATAGAAATTTAATAAAATAAAATAAAATAAAATAAATGACAAATTTATGGATAAGAAAACTTTTATTACAGATTGACCAAGTGTTAAAATACAACTGCTACAGCCCAGGAGTACCAAGAATATGATAACCTGACTTGGCACAGAGTGCCAGAAGAATTTATTGGTCCTCTCTTCTCTCAGCCCACCACCACTGCAATCTTCACACCTGTCCTTCCTCCCCATTCTATCTCGCCTCCCTCTCAGCTCTGCCAACCATTTCAGGCCCACGGGCTCTTCAAATCAGCCATCCTAATTTTAAACATTAAATTTGAGTTTGGAATTGGCAGGTTTAGCATCAGCTGGAATTGCGCCAATTCTTTTGGCAGACATCAAAAACTCAATTTCAAGCACTATCAAATGTTTTTTAAATCCTACAAAAGCTACTACATATTTCCAAATATTGATGCCCGTGTAAAATACAGAATCTCAAATATGGGCAAATATTTAAGGACTACTAGGGTGTCCTTAAAGCAGGGGTGAAATGATCCTGGTTCGGACCGGATCGCCTGATCCGGTAGCGATGGAGGCGGCTGGTTCGGAGAACCGGTAGCAAAAATCCCTGCCTCCCCCCACCCCATGCCCAGCTGAGTCGCACAATCATCAGAGGCTTTTTTTTTTTTACTTTTAAAAGCATTTTTTCTATAACCTCTTCGGCCGAAAAAATGCTTTTAAAAGTTTTTTAAAAAAAGCCTCTGATGATCGTGAAGCTCAGCTGGGATCATCAGAGGCATTTAAAAGGAAAAAAAATGCCTCTGACGATCCAAGCTGAGTTGCCTGATCGGCAGAGGCTTTTTTAAAAAAAGCCTCTTCACCGAAGAGGTTGTAGAAAAAATGCTTTTAAAAGTAAAAAAAAAAAAGGAGACCTTACATCATTTCTGACAGGTGGCAGTACAGTCTCTTCTTGAAAGCTTCCAGTGATGAAGCTCCCACAATTTCTGAAGGCCAGCTATTCCATTGGTTGATTGCTCTCACTGTCAGGAAATTTCTCCTTATTTCCAGGTTGAATCTCTCCTTGTTCAGTTTCCATCCATTATTTCTTGTCTGGCCTTTGGATGCCTTGGAAAATAGCTTGACCCCCTCCTCTCTGTGGCAGCCCCTCAAATATTGGAAGACGGCTATCCTGTCTCCCCTGGTCCTTCTTTTCATTAAACTAGACATACCCAGTTCCTGCAACCGTTCACCATATGTTTTACCCTCCAGTCCCCTAATCAGGGCCGGATTTTCCTATAGGCTAACTAGGCTTCAGCCTAGGGCCTCAAGATCAAGAGGGGCCTACATTCAAATTGTTAGCAAAATTAAAATTACACTTTCACTATAGGTGAAAGGGCCTCATAAATGGAATAGCCTAGGGCCTCTTTTCATCTAAATCCGGCCCTGCCCCTAATTATCTTGGTTGCTCTTCTCTCTTCACTAGGAAATATTTCCAGGTTCCTTGACCTCAGATGGAAATTTCTTGGACTCAGATGGAGGACAGGTAGACGAAAGGGTATTGCTTCTCTCTTGAACGTATCCTTTCCTTAGGCCCTCTACAAGTCCTGGTCCATCAGCTCAACCACTACGTCATACAAGCTCCATGTTTTGGGATGGAAGCTGCCACTTGACGGATAGTAAGAGTGACATAGTGAAATTTCATATCAACAAATTCCATATTCTTCTGAACTTCAGGTAGTCCTCCACTTACAACCGCAATTGAGCCCAATATTTCTGCTGCTAAGTGAGACAGCTGTTAAGCGAATTTTGCCCCATTTTATCACCTTCCTTGACACAGTTGTTAAGTGAATCATTGCAGCCGTAAATTAGTCACACGGTTATGAAATGAATCTGGCTTCTTCATTGACTTTGCTTTTCAGAAGGATACAAAAGGTTGTGGGAAGCACCCCCCTCCCCCCAGCCCCAAGAAGAATGAAATATTTTGGGGGATTTTAAAAGAGGCATAATATTACATTTCCCCAAAGGAGAGATGGAGACAAAAATCTTAATAAAGGCGGAAAGCAGCCCCAACAGCCTCCAGCAGATTTATTTATTTATTTATTTATTTATTTATTTATTTATTTATTTATTTATTTATTTATTTATTTATTTATTTATTGAATTTATATCCCACCCTTCTCCCCGAAGGGAGAATTAAAATAACATACAATATAAAAGTTAAGATAATTAAAAATAAATTAAATTAATCAGCCTCCCAATTTAAAACCCCTAGCTATACAATTAAAAAACTAACCCATAAAACCTATTCAGCCGGCTTGCTGAAATAAAAACGTCTTCAGGGCCTTACGGAAAGTGCAGAGATCCGGAATCAGCCGTATTCCGGGAGGTAGCTCATTCCAGAGGGCGGATGCTCCCACAGAGAAGGCCCTCCCCCTGGGGGCCGCCAGCTGACATTGCTTGACCGACGGCACCCTGAGGAGGCCCTCTCTGTGAGAGCATATTGGCTGGTGGGAGGTTATCGGTAGCAGAAGGCGGTCTTGTAAATACCCTGGCCCTAAGCCATGGAGTGCTTTAAAGGTGAGAACCAACACCTTGAAGCACACCCGGAAGACCACCGGGAGCCAGTGCAGCTCGCGCAGGAGAGGTGTTATATGGGAGCGCCATGTCGCTCCCGTAATCACCCGCGCGGCTGCATTCTGGACCAGTTGGAGCCTCCGGGTGCTCCTCAAGGGGAGCCCCATGTAGAGAGCGTTGGCGTAGTCCAGGCGAGAAGTGACAAGAGCATGAGTGACTGTGCATAAGGAATCCTGACTGAGAAAGGGACTTCAGATGCCTGAAGTCTTTAGAGATGGATATTTTGTGCCCATTAATAGGCCAGCCTATTCACATACAAAACACCTTCAGGTCCAGCTGATGGGATTAAGAATTTATACACATACCCCACACTCAAATTCTAAGAACAGGACATGACCTTTAGGACATAATAGGATTAACCCACCATCTAATGGCACAAGATTCACTATATTGCACAACCCCCTGGAGCATCTCAGAACCCTATACAAATCCATGTACTCATCAAACCAATTTTTCAACTGTCCCAGAACTGCATGCTGTTGTCAGTTCTGCTCATCAATCGACAGAGTCCTTCTTTCCAATCAGCCTCCATTTTATTTCCAGCGCCTTTCTCCCGGCTTTGGAACTGGACCGGATTTTGCTTACAAGAAGGTGATCACATGACCCCAGGATCCTGCAACTGTCGTAAGTATGAGTCAGCTGACAAGTGTCTGAATTTTGATCACATGACCCCGAGGAAGCTGCAATGGTCAGAAGTGTGAAAAACTGTCATAAGTCACTTTTTTCAGTGCCTTTGTAACTTTGAATGGTCCCTAATGAACTTTCGTAAGTTGAGGACTACCTGTACCTTGCTGAGGAGAAACAAGGAGGAACTCTTCCAAGAATATGAAACATCACAACATTGGTTTGCCCTGAAGTAGGCCCTGCAATATGTACACTTGTTTTTCAATTATTGTAAGTCCTCGACTTACAACAGTTCACTCAGTGACAGTTCAAAGTTACAGCACTGAAAAAAGTGACTTGCGACCATTTTTCACACAGAATCCCCATGGTCATGTGATTTACGTTCGGATGCTTGCCAACTGGTTCATATATATGGCGGTTGCAGCGTCCGGGGTCATGTGATCCGCTTTTGCGACCTTCTGATCAGCAGAGTCAATGGGGGAAGCCAGATTCACCGAACAACCGTGTTACTCATTTAACAACCGCAGGGATTCACTTAACAAATGTGGCAAGAAAATTCACATGGGGCACAACTTTCTCACTTAGCAACTGTAGGAAGTTAGCACCCACCCCTCTCCTAGAAGACTGAAAATATTCTAGGAAATATTAAAAAGGCAGAATATTATACCTCCCTGGATGAGAAATGGAGAAACATGTTTTTTTAGGCAGGAAGCAGACCAGTTGTGGTGTAGTAAAACTGGTTGTAGTAAAACCGGCGGGAGACTCCGCCCACCGACCCCGACATCATCAAAATGCTTCTGTGCATGCGCAGAACCTTCTGCTCATGGGTGCGGCCCCGCTGCGAACCGGTAGTAAAGGTAAATAGAACCCACCCCTGAAGCAGACTCACTCTTAATAGCCCCCCACACTCTCAATAGCCCACAGCAGATGTCAGCACTTAAGAGATAAAGAGATAGCTAGGTCTATTCATAAGCAAATGCCCTTACCCAAGATCCAACAAAGATAGGATTAGCCCTCTACCCATCAAGCAACAGAACTCACCACATGGCACCGGGGGAGATTGCATCACCCAGCAAGGCTCAACCAAGCCTGGGACTCAAAAGACAACCTACAAAGTTACCCCTGCATGGGCCCATGGGAGTCTGACAACCAATCAGAATACAAGCTCAAATTTAAAGCCCAACAGAGGGTATAAATCTCTCTCTCTCTCTCTCTCTCTCTCACCTATGTGCCGTTTTGCCCAGGACCGCAAAACCATGGGGTCCTGTCCATCATTACACCATCTTTCCAAGCAGTCTCGATGTTTCCAGTGTCTTTCTCCCCACTTGGAACTGAACCCAGATGGACATTTCTTCCAGCACAACATAAATGTTGGGCTTCGTTGTGGTTGTAAGTGGAGGACTACCTGTTTTTGCCGAGCTAAAAAAAAGAAAAGAAAAGAAAACTGAGAAACTGAATCTGGAGTTTCTGAGGCCAGCAGGCTCACACCAGCTGCAAGAAGGTGGGCCTGGATTTAGGAAGCTCTCTGACCCTTCCCAGGCAAGTCAGTCTCTGTGTTTTTGCAGAGAAATTTTTTTTAAAAAAAAAAACAAAGACATTCTAGGCCCATCCCTAGAAATTCCCACCATCAAGAAAACAGGGCACCTGAAACAATACATGTACAACTGGAATTAATTTCAGCTGAATATCCGCTGACTTCCTGCCGAATCCTGTTTCTGGATTTCCTACTTTCTAATTATATTTTTTCCCCTCTGTCATCTTCCTTGCCTCTTAACTGCAGTGTGTTTGCCATCTTCCCTTCATTCATCCCTATTTGTCTTTCCAAAGGCTGATCTTTCACCCCTCCCTTAATTGTCATAAAGCTGCCCCAAGGCCATTTAACCCCTTCCCTGCACATCAAGGTTGCTGGCTGAGAAATGGGGGAGGCAGCTCGGATTGGGCTGCAGCCAGCCAAGAGCTGCTGGCTTCCCCTGTTGTTATTGTTGTTGACTCACAATGTGGCATCTCGGTGCCACAATTCTCTCATCCTTTCTTATTTCTCTCTTCCAGCATTTCTCAACCTTAGCAACTCTTTTAAGATGTGTGAACCAGAATTCCTGCAAATGGGCGCCTGATAATGTCACGTAGTCTTAATTCCTTTATTTTACATATTTATCAAATTTAGAAACTACCCATCTCTCTCACATTTTGGGTGGTGTACAAGTAAAAATTTGTGCACGTCTCGTTTCATTTATGGCAGAGGCCCCCAACTTTTTGGGCACCAGGGACTGGTTCTGTGGAGAGAGGTTTTTCCATGGTCCGGAAGGCAGGGGTGAAATGCTTCCAGTTCGGAACGGATCGCCCAATCCGGTAGTGATGGAGGCGGGTGGTTTGGAGAACCGGTAGCAAAAATCCCTGCCCACCCCCCATGCCCAGCTGAGTCGCGTGATCATCAGAGGCTTTTTTTCTTTTAAATGTCTCTGACGATCCAAGCTGAGTTGCTTGATCGGCAGAGGCATTTAAAAGAAAAAAAAGCCTCTGATGATCAGGCAACTCAGCTGGGATCGTCAGAGCTTTTCAAAGCATTTTTTTACAACCTCTTCACCAAAGAGGTTGTAGAAAAAGTGGTTTTAAAAGTTAAAAAAAAATTGGCCACGCCTACCCAGTCACATTTCCCACCCACCCACCACCAAGCCACACCCACAGAACTGGTAGTAACAAATTTTAGATTTCACCACTGCCAGAAGGGGTGTGTTATTGCGTGCTGCCTGCATCCTGTGGATGGGGCTTCACTTGTTTGCACGGCCCAGTTACCGGTATGCCGCGGCCCAGTGCCGGTCCACAGACCAGGGTTTTGGGACCCTTGATTTACAGAGTGGTCTCCAGGTGTTGTTTACCTTCAAGGAGCTCTTTCAATTTGGATTTTTCTGATGAAAAACTTCTCTATTGTGGGAAGAAATATCCACGTGGTTCAGTTCCAAGCCGGGAGAAAGGCGCTGGAGACAAAATGGAGGCTGGAGGTTGATTGGAAAGAGGGTCCATTTATTGATGAAGTAGAACCACCAAGCACATGTGTGATTCTGGGCAGCTGACTACATGGAGTTGAGAGTGAGGGGGCTTTTTTATGCCTTTTCTTGGGCTTTGTACTTGAGCTTCCTGTTCCTGTGCAAGAACGTGTATTCTATTGGCTGTTGTAGGGGTTATGTAGGGGTCATAGCTGGCTCTATAGGTTGTCTGAGCTAAGTTCGGTTGGAGTTTCTGAGGATGATGCAATAATTAATGGCTTGATTATGAATAGAGCTACCTAGATACTTGGCTTCTTTCAATAATCTCTTAAATGCTGATATCTGCTGAGGGCTATAAAGAAAGGAGGGGGCTTCTTTCTGTCTGGAAAAAAACATGTTTCTCCGTTTCTCCCTTTGGGAAGATATAATAATCTGGCCTTTTAAATATTCCTCAAAATATTTCATTCTTCTGTGGGGGGGGGGCTTCCCACAGCTGTTCCCGCAAAAGGTTCTGAGCCATGTTTATGAGAATATTGACTAGATCTTTAAGTCCCTATTGTTATCCTTTTAGGATAGAGTACATATGCGGTGGCTCAGTGGCTAAGACGCTGAGCTTGTCAATCGAAAGGTCGGCAGTTCAGCGGTTCGAATCCCTAGTGCCGCGTAATGGGGTGAGCTCCCGTTACTTGTCCCAGCTTCCGCCAACCTAGCAGTTCGAAAGCGCATAAAAAATGCAAGTAGAAAAATAGGGACCACCTTTGGTGGGAAGGTAACAGCGTTCCGTGCGCCTTCGGCGTTTTGTCATGCCGGCCACATGACCACGGAGACGTCTTCGGAGAGCGCTGGCTCTTCAGCTTTGAAACGGCGGAGAGCGCTGGCTCTTCAGCTTTGAAACGGAGATGAGCACCGCCCCCTAGTGTCAGGAACGACTAGCAAATATGTGTGAGGGGAACCTTTACCTTTACCTTTTTACATATCTGAGGACAAACTCTCGACTTAGCCTTGCACATTGCCAGGGAAAATGAATGGCTAGCAAGCTCTTCTTTGGCTCAGTCGGACATCACAGCTGTTCAGCAGATTGGACTCAAGAATCTTTCAAGGATTTTCAACCAGACTGAGATACTACAAGCTCTCCTGCAAATGCAGGTAAAAATGGGCAGAGCTTCAATTGCACAGCTGTAGCCGCCATTTTTATTTTTTACCACATTCTGCAAAGATGTCCCTGAGGGCAACACCATCCAGAGTTGCCCTGTGAGGGAAAAGGATGGTCTCTAAAGAGAATGAATGAATGAATGAATGAATGAATGAATGAATGAATGAATGAGGTCAACAGTAGACAGTCTAAGGTTAAAATTTTGGGGGTTTGGGGATGAAACCACAGAGTCAGGTAGTGCATTCCAGGCATTGACCACTCTGTTGCTGAAGTCATATTTTCTGCAATCGAGTTTGGAGCGTTTCACTTTAAGTTTGTATCTATTGTGTGCTTGTGTATTGTTGTGGTTGAAGCTGAAGTAGTCATTGACAGGTAGGACATTGTAGCAGATGATTTTATGAGCTATGCTTAGGTCATACCGAAGGCGGCGTAGTTCTAAATTTTCTAAGCCCCAAATTTCAAGTCTGGTGGCATAAGGTATTTTGTTGCAAGCAGAGGAGTGGAGGACTCTTCTTGTGAAATATTTCTGGACTCGCTCAATTGTATTAATGTCTGATATGCAGTGCAGGTTCCAGACAGATGAGCTGTATTCGAGAATTGGTCTAGCAAATGTTTTGTATGCTCTGGTTAGTAGTGTAATATTACCGGAGAAGAAGCTACGCAATATTAGGTTTACAAACCTTAATGCCTTTTCGGCGATTTCCTCTCCTTCTCTTCCTCCATTCTTTACCACAAAGTTTATCATCCTTGGCAACATTAAAATGTATGGGCTTCAGCTCCAAGAATTCCCCAGCCAGTGCTGGTTTTCAATGTTGGTTTTAATTATGTTTATTATGGATATTTAATGGCCTGAATGGTTTATGCACTGCTATAAACAGTCAGAGGTCTTCTTACAATTCAGTTTCTTAAACAGCGTTAAAAATTCCCAGTTCAGTAGACTCTGACAACCAGTCTCATCGTGAAAGGGGTTTTTTATATATTTTCAAGTTTTGAGTGACCCATCATCACTGCTAGCCTAATCAAAGGCTATTTTTTTTTAAAAAAAATAATGAAATAAAAATAAATGACCGTAGCCTTTTAGAATGCATTTCTCTCTCACATTAAACAACTTATAAATATTTTAAAACCTCCACAATCCATCTATTGTGATTCTGCCATATATCCTGTTCCAGAATGCAGGACGAGGAATAAGAATGGATTGAAAGCCAGAAACTGAATGAACGTGAGAAAACACTTCCTAAGATTAAGAACATTTCAAGAGTGAAACCAATGACCCAAAGAGGTAATACTCTGTGGAGGACATCCGTCAACCCCAACAAGCAGTCAAAAAACACAACGAAAACTCCTTAATTTTATAACACATGGACAAATTATAGTTCCAACTGGAAAACTATGAACTTCCTACATCAAGCTAGAGTCAAAAATGCTAAGGAATTCCTGGAAGCATTCAGACAAATCAGCTATCAGCAGGCACATAGTGATACACAACATCTACACACCATTTAAAAGAAGCAATAAAAAAGCTAAGAAAGAATCCAAACGACCAGAACACATCCTTTCCAGCAATCAACATTCAGGTAAACAGGGATTAACACCACAATTAATCTCAGAGACACAATCAAGCAGTAAACAACAGCCTGATCAAGGAAAAAAAAAACATCACCCCCACCAAAATAGCTGAGAGACAAAAAACCCCACTGCCTTCTAGCACGGAAGACGTTGCCTAATTGGGTAATGAAATGTCTGCAAGCAAATGACCAAGCTCAGAGAGCACCCAAGGATGCCACAGTTCGACCCCAAATTACAAATATTCTCTTCTATAGGTAATATTCTCTTGTATATATGTGTGGAGCTTAAACTGACATTTGATTTGGATACTTGGATACAGTCACGGGACTCCTATGTCTAGAAATCCCATTTTAAAAGAAGCAATTATACATGCTAGTGACCACTAGGGTGCGCCATATGATAGATTTCATCCTTTAGGTGGGACTTATCAGGCATGCCATGGGACAAGGTAGACTCCATAATTGCATCCTACATGTTCAATTGTTTTTTTTAACTAGGAATCTAACAATTTATAAGAAAAGGTATAAATCCCTCTTAGTGGGTAGGTCTTGAAGCCTCTACTATGAGACCCAGGCAAGATTAACAGCTGTTGACTCTCTAATTTGAGAGTGTACAGGTAGTCCTTACTCATGACCACAATTATGACTTATGACCACAACCAGAATTTCTGGTGCCTAAGCAAGGTGGTTGTTAAGCAGGTTGCACCTGATTTTACCTTTTTTGTTAAGTGAATCACATGGTTGTTAAGTGAACCCAGCTCCTCCCTTCCCTGACTGCTTGTCAGAAGCTGTCTGGGAAGGTCACAAATGACAATCACACGACCCCAGTTATGACACTGCAGTTGTCATAAACACTTTTCCAGGAGCTCGAATTCTGATCACATGACTGTGAGGCATGCTGGGACCAGTTGCGAGTGGCTTTTTTCTGGGCTGTCGTAACTTTGAGGAGTTGCTAAACAAGTGACTGGGAGCTGAGGACTTCCTGCATGAAGAAAACAAGGATGACATATCTCTATGGCATCTACTCTGCCTAGAACAGACAAACCTTTCTGGACCCTATTAGTCACTCCACACAACCAGGGATCCTTTTACCAGTTTAACAGGGATAGGAACAGGATTCAGTGCAGAGTAGATCCTCTCTTGGCGTGGTTGATACTCGGAGAGATGGGCCTTGTCAAAAACTCTTTCCTCGTGAGCTTTTCTTTGTGCACGGGGAGATAGGAGGTTTCTTCCTACATGAGAAAAACAGTGTCGTCTATGGAGCCATGCTCCCTTCTCGTCCTACACTTATGTAGGAAGTGAGCACCAGTGGTGGGTTCCTCCCGATTCTCCCGAGCCGGTAGCAGTGACGATATGATGTCACCGAACCGGTTCTGCTCCCTGCACCCCAGCACCCCCCACCCCCCACCCGGCATTATTCTTACCTTTTATTTGGCCCCATCCCCAATCTATTGCTGCCTCCTGAGTCCCAGCTGATGGCTAGAGGGAAAAAACTGTTTAAACTCTTGCCGCGGGGCTTCAAAGGGCCGCCCAACAGCTGATCAGTGTTAAAAGAAAACAAATGAATAGACCGGTGTCTGCAAAAATACATGAGTAGATCAGTGCCTGCAAAAATACATGAGTAGATCAGTGCCTGCAAAAATAATAATAATGGGTAGATCGGTACAGCTCTGCAAGCAGTTAAAAACCTGGTAGACCAGTACCAACACTTCCACCCTGGAGAAAAGGACACAGGGGATTTAAATGCGATCATTTCTAAGCATGACGTCTCCAAGGATTGCTATGACCAGGCTCAGCCAGTTGGGCTCCGTGGGAAGGGCTGGTGGTGGCTATGGCACTCATGGAAGAAACTATGAGTTGAGGACAGGACCCTGACGGACATCGTCAGTGGGTCAAAACTTCTTAATTCTAGCTGTACAGCAGGGGTGCCAAACTTAATTTAATTGAGGGCCACATCAGGGTTATGTTTAACCTTGGGAGGGGCGTGGCGGCGTGGCCAGGGTGGGCATGGCCAGTTCGATGTCACTCATGTCGGGGGCACCTGTGGTGGCTCGAGTGCTCTGCCAGCGAAAACGGGCTCCCGAGCTCCGTTTTCTGCTGCAACGGCCTCCTGCAACCCTCTGTCAGTGAAAACAGAGCTCAGGAGGGCAAGACACAGCCTGCTCGAGCTACGTTTTCGTTGGCAGAGGCACCGCAGGCCGGTCTTTCACTGTTTCCAGGGTGACCCTGTGGGCCAGATCTAAGCACCCTGCAGGCCGGATCTGGGCCCCGGGCCTTGAATTTCACACCCCTGCTGTACACCTTCTGTTATCACAAAAAGCTTCCCCTCCTAGTGATAAGCTGTACCTTTAAGGACCGCACAGATTCTACCCATGTAGTTTCTTGCACAGATGTGCACAGAAGTGATTTGTCCTGGAATGTTTTAGTAGCCTAAAACCCTTAGGACTTCCTGGTGTCTTCCCTCTAAGGCAGTGTTTCTCAACCTTGGAAGCTTGAAGATGGGTGGACTTCAACTCCCAGAATCCCCCAGCCAGCAGCGCTGGCTGGGGGATTCTGGGAGTTGAAGTCCACCCATCTTCAAGCTTCCAAGGTTGAGAAACACTGCTCTAAGGACTAAGAGGGAATAAGTCCACCAGGTGCTACCTTATTAAGGACGTAACGTGCCCCCCTCTCCAGGAGTTAGCATTCTCCAAGAACCCTCGGTGGCAGTCTTGAAAGTTGCTCAAAAATTTCCAAAAGAGATTGCAACACGAAGCCACGGCATTGGAATAAATTAGCGAATTGAACATTGTGGAAATTGGTCTCAACACATCCTGGGTGTGGGAGCTCACTAAAGAAAGCAATTGTCTCCACTGCCGTGTTTGTTTAAGACGTGATTGATGTCACCCTGCCTATTCACTAAGCGCTACCGCCTGGGAGTGATGCCACCTACGCGGATTGAATCTTGCACGTTATCTTCTACAGTTGGAGCTCGTAGTGAGATAGTCCATTGCTTGATCTTTTCTCCACAAAGGGAATCTCTCCCTCTTCCTTCTCCCCTTCCTTACTTCCTCCTCCCCCCTTCTCTTTCTCCCCCCTTCTTCTCCTCCTCCCCCCTTTCTCCTCCCGCCTTTCTCCTTCTTCTCCTTCTCCTTCTCCCTCTCCTTCTGGAATCTGTGAGCAACAGCCTAGCTTTACACTAGGATTCACACCTAAATTCGGATCCCTGGTCAAGGTTCAGAGAAGAATTTATGGCCTTAAAATTGGTTCTCAGATCCCTTCTGTAGCAACATTTCTGAGATTCTAATGCTACTTTCTGCAGAATTTGGAAGACCTCCGCCCCCCCCCCCCCGCAAATCAGGGCCGTCTGCAGAGGAGGGGGGCTCAAAAAGACTCAAGATGGCAACCACAACTGTACGATCAAAGCCCCATCTCCTTTTTTTTTTCATGGTCCTTTTTTTCAAGCATCACAGCTTGTTTGGCAATGGAGTTATTAGTCTGCTCTGGGTGTACAATGTAGCTTGTGTGATTCTCAAAGGACACAAGTTCCGTTAGCTTCAGGCAGTGCCCAGCATGTTAGAGAATCAATCTGGGGTTGGCACTTTGGTATTTTCCCCTGAAAGCACCTCTAATCCCCCTAAATGCAAAAAAAAAAAAAAAAGGGGGGGCAGCTGTGAGAAAATAACTAATTTTTACAAACCCAATCTACTTGTCCAACAAACAGAATCGTGCACTGGCTTTGAATCAGAGGTGGGTTTCAGCAGGTTCTGACCAGTTCTGGAGAACCGGTAGCGGAAATTTTAGGTATTTCGGAGAACTGGTAGTAAAAATTCTGACTGGCCCCGCCCCCATCTATTCTCTGCCTCCTGAGTCCCAGCTGATTGGGAGGAAATGGAGATTTTGCAGTATCCTTCCCGTGGATTGAGGAGGGAATGGAGATTTTACAGTATCCTTCCCATGCCACGCCCACCAAGCCATGCCATGGCCATCAAGCCACACCCACAGAACCGGTAGTAAAAAAATTTTCAAACCCACCACTGCTTTAAATCTATGCGAAAGAGCCATTTTTCTGGACATCGTCTGCGTACTTCAGCCCTGAGGAAATGCTGCTTTTAACGGTTAGAATTAGAAGCACATCGATAAGGAAGAGCTCTACCAGTTGGTTTCATTCTTGAACCACGCAAGGTATGAGCCACGATTAGTTCATAAGATAAACGGATTGATTAATCATGAGGCGATGATTACGATGGTGGTAGTAATGGCCACGAAAGAAAAATAATAATTCAGTGGGGTAATATGGATTGTGTAACCAGGAGCCTAAGTAGGTCACTTGACGATTCTCTCCAAGAATACTCATCTTCCTCTTCCTTCCCTCTGGCAGCTTTGTCATTTCTAACCTTCCAGTGTCATCTAGAGACAGTTGTGCTTCTTCCCTGACTTCCTGTGTCTGTTTTTTTCCCTTGCTCCAATACATCAGTCCAGATTATCAAGTTTATCGCTTGTCACTTTCCTTCAATGCATCTACAACATCTCAAAAAAAACCCCGACGTTTCGCAGAAATATTATCCAGAATCTTCTCAGCAAATCCCATCTTGTTTGCCTGAGAATCTCTTTTGCTGAGCTGGCGCTTTCCTGCAACTTTTGCAGAGATTGCCTGGAGCAAGTTGGCCTTTTTCATAATTGCCAGGGCTAAAAAGTGGGACATCTGATAAAATCTTGTTTTGGTTTTATCCGCGATAAACCTTAATCATCCACGAGGTTTCCCTCCCATTTCTCTTATTGGCACGCATGCCTCCATGGTACAGAGGATGAGACACCCAAAACTCTTGGCGTGAGTTCAGATGGAAATGAAGAACAACTCAAGACCGGCAGGGCAATCTCAGTTGGAGAAGGAAGGTTAAGCAAGCCATGATGGTTCAGAGAACTTCAAGAAGCCCAAAGTTCGTTTTCTCTTCAAGAGACCTGGGCAAGAACCTCATGTGAACCTTTTCTCTGAGGACATCCATCCAACATGTAATGAATGGCGAAGAGAGCATGAGATGGTGAGAAATTTTTTCATATTTCTGTTTCTCCTTGTTTCTTTCTCTGATCATGAGTAGGCTGGGTGCTCCATGGAACCAAGGAAATTGGCAAACGAATCAATTCAGGTTTAGAGAGCTCAAGAGGACCTTGTGGAAACCTTTCCTTTAGGGGTGAAATCCAGTAGGTTCTGACAGGTTCTGGAGAACCAGTAGCGGAAATTTTGAGCAATTTGGAGAACCAGTAGTGGAAATTTTGAGCAGTTTGGAGAACCAGTAGCGGAAATTTTGAGTAGTTTGGAGAACCGGCAAATACCACCTCTGGCTGACCCCAGAGTGGGGTGGGAATGGAGATTTTGCAGTATCCGTCCCCTGCCATATCACCAAGCCACGTCACCCCCACCAAACCACGCCCACAGAACCGGTAGTAAAAAAAATTGGATTTCATCACTGCTTTCCTTGTAACTTCTCCATTGACATTCTCTGGAAATAGGGACTGGATATTCGGAACCAGTTTATGCTGATTTCATTTTTCTTACTGTGATGATCTTTGTTGTTTTGGTGGTAACTTTAAGGGCAAATAGCAAGTCTGGTTGTTTGTTATGCATTCATTGAGGCCGAAGAGCAACTTCCATTCAATTTCCTCAATTGAAGATCCTTTTAATATGAGGGAGGGGGAGCACCTGATGTTCTGAACCGGTGCTGTAGGGAGAACAAGGAAATGATTGAAGACTATAATATATACCAGCGTTGGCGAGATGAGGAACTTATTTGTTTGAGAAGGATTAATCTGCAATTAATTTATGTTAATCCTGCTCTGGAAGAGATGGCATTGTCTTTAAAGGAAGGTTAAGCAAAGGATCCAATAATCCTTTTGGGGAAGGCGGAGAGTGACAGCGATACTGTGTGAACAGGGTGGCGTCACACAATGACGAAGCTGGCCTTTCTGCTTTTGCTGTGGAGTTTCTGTCTGGCTGTGTTTACCGTATTTTTTGGAGTATAAGATGCTCCGGAGTATAAGACACACATTCGTTTTTGGGGAGGAAAACAAGAAAAAAAAAATCTGCCTCTGCCTACCAGCATCCATCGGTATTCATCTGGCTAGCATCCTTGCAGCAAACAGCAAACAGCCTGGTCAGCTTCAGCATGTTATTGTAGCCTGATTTAGCACAAACAGCTGATTGGCGGTTGGATCGGCCTCCCGGAATACCACCAATCAGCTGTTCCAGGCTGTGGGGATCGCCAGAGCCCATCGCTGCCTCCGCATGTTGTGTTTTTGGCCTCCGTGCATCGTGTTTTTGGCCTTTGCGCGCTCCATTTTAGACCTGTTCCAGGCTGTGGAGATTGCCACAGTACATTGCTGCCTGCGTGTGATGTGTTTTCAGCCTCCATGTGTCATGTTTTCAGCCTCCACCCACCCCGTTTTTGGCCTCCGTGAGTCACATTTTTGGCCGGTTCCAGGTGGTGGGGATCGGGGATCCAAAAGACAAGTTATGGCTGTAATTTCAGGATCCATTACAGTCATAAATCAAGGGCTACCTGTATTTGATCTACCAAGTTTATCTAGTGCAGTGGTCCCCAACCCCCGGTCCGCGGACCGGTGCCGGGCCGTGAAGTACCTGGCACCGGGCCGCGCAGCGGCCGGGGGACAGGAACGCTTCAGCGCAAAGGCTCCTGGGCCATGCGCAATGGGCCTGCGCAAAGGCTCAGGCTCCTGGGCCGTGCGCAATGGGCCTGCGCAAAGGCTCCTGGGCCGTGCGCAATGGGCCTGCGCAAAGGCTCCTGGGCTGTGGCCCCACCCCTGCGCGCGCTCAGCGGGCCGCGGCCCCACCCCTGCGCACGCTCAGCGGGCCGCGGCCCCACCCCTGCGCGCGCTCAGCGGGCCGCGGCGATAAAAAGGTTGGGGACCACTGATCTAGTGTACACGTTTCTTCCCAAGAACGCTATTTTTGCAATAATCTAAACATGATAAATCCAAAGTTCTCCAAAACCTGATAAATGTCAATGTTAGGGATATAGTTTAACATCTTGAAATCTTATGTCCCTTTTTAAAATATTAATGGTGCTATTCAGTGTAAACAGATTGTGTGTGTTAGCACACTTTTGAACTGATTGAATTTGCAACACAAAAAGATCTTTAAATTTTCTGGAGTGTCCAATAGAAATTTATTTTAGGATTGTAAGAAACAGACTTTTAAAAAACTGAGCGTTAAATTACTTGCTTGAACTGGCATACTCCAATTCTTTTTTCTAAATTGTCTATATTTATCTTCGTAAGATTCTTCAAATGTCAAGTTAAACAGAATAGTTGGTTTAGCCTCTAAAAAAACTTTGGTTAATATAGTAACTTCTAGAATTATAGACCTTGTTCAGGCCACTAAGAACATCACATACAGTATGTTTGAAAGGAATATGTATTTTCAGCAGTTTTAAGCAAACTGCATTCTTTTTGTAAGGTGCCAAACATCTAAATGGTAGAATTAGCAATAAACTGATCTAAGGTGCTAATCTCATTTCAGTTCCTTTCTTTTTTCCCTAAGAAAACAAAACTTTTCCAATCATTTTTAAATAAGAACTGTTCCACAGAGACAGCAAGTGATTAGATTCATATCTCTTTCCTAGCCACACTCAAATGTTGTGCTTAATATTGGAATTACAACTAAATTCAGACTGTAATTGGAATGAAATACTTGCCAGGATTTCAAAGATGTGAATAAAAATGCTCCAATGTTATCCATAATAGTATATTTCTGTTTTTAAAAAGTGCATGTGTGCCAAGCTATACAATAATCACATCCACTAATGTTATTAAGTTTCGAACATGTTGCAATATTTTCAGGATCAGACTCAATAAAGATAATAGAAGTTAAAGATTTAAATATATTTCTCTTTAATCATAATAGGCATTCTATATTCGCTGAATATTCAAGATAGAAGCAAGGAAAATGGGGAGGATGGCTCCTTTTATATACAAGGGGTGGAGCCAGGAATGGGAGTGGTAAATTATGAATACATTAGAGTCCAAAGAATAAGTTAACCCCTGATGTTCCATATATATACATTATTTACACATTAGAGAATAAGGCATTTACATCTGACAAATCCCCCTCTAAATGCCGGTTCGTTATACAACACCAGTTACATTCAGATTCAGGACAATATAATACATATAATTTAGAAGTTAAATATTTGTGTTGTTTAGAAGGTAAGGGTTTTGTTAATATGTCAGCTAATTGTTCAGAAGTATCACAATGTATTGCTTTGATGAATCCGTCTTGAGATAGTTGTCTCACGTGCTTAAATTTTATATCAATATGCCTGGACCTTTGTCCAATTGCATCGGATCTAGATATTTCAATGGCCGCTTTATTGTCTTCATGCATAATAAATGGTAAAGTAGGTTTCTTCCAAACATCTGTGATCAAATCATTGAACCATACAAGGTTATTTGCAGCTTTAGACAAGCAAACATATTCCGCTTCTGTGGTAGAAGTGGCTACCAGTTCTTGTTTACCAGTATACCAGTAAACTGGACAATCGTTCAATAGAAAAACATAACCAGAGGTACTCTTTCTGCATGATGTATCACCAGCCCAATCTGCATCAGCATAACAAGTAATTTTTGGTTCTTTGTCATTATTGGGTTCCAATATTAAACAAAAATCTAATGTACTTTTCAGATATCTTAAAATTCTTTTGACAGCTTCCCAATGATACAAGGTTGGTTTGCTAACATATCTTGACAATAAATTGAGAGGTAATGCAATATCTGGCCTAGTCCAATTAGATATATAAAGGAGTGAACCTATAACTGATCTGTAAAATGTGTTGTCTTTAAACTCAGGGGAAGATTCATCATTGTTTCTAAGAAAATCAGTTTGCATAGGTGTGTCACATGTTTTGGCATTATTTAAGTTACATTTGTTTAGGAGTTCAATGATTTTATCTTTCTGAGTAAGTTTGAATCCCCTTTTAGTTTTGTTAATTTGTACACCAAGGTATTTATTCACTCTACCTAGTGATTTCAATGAGAAGTGTTCGTTTAACTTATTTACAAAGATTTCCCTGCTTTCTTTATGCTTTCCAATATATAAAATATCATCTACATAAATTAATACAAATTCAATATGATCATTACTCTTTTTTACAAAGAAACAGTTATCAGCAGTGGTGGCGTTGAAATCCATGGTCTTAAGTACTTTTACCAAACAATCGTACCATCTTTTGCCAGATTGCTTCAATCCGTACAGACTTTTATTTAATAACCAAATTTCGTTCTTATTAGTGTATTGACTGTGTGGTGCTCTTACATATATTTCCTTATCTAATTTTGCATGTAAGTATGCAGTCTGTATGTCATATTGAAACACGTCTAGATTGAGTGCAGATGCTACTACAAGAGCTGTTTTGACACTCTCTGTTCTCACTGTGGGTGAATATGTGTCAGTATAGTCTTCTGGATATTTTTGTGCATAACCTTGTGCAACTAGTCTGGCCTTGTATAAGGTATTACCTCCTTCTAAATTCTTAATTTTATAAATCCACCTGGTACCTATAATTGTTTTATCCTTAGGTGCGATCGCAGGTGTGAATACATTTAATCCTTGTAAACTTTCCATTTCTTTTTCCATAGCTAGTTCCCATTTTTCTCTTTCTTCACGGGGAAGTTTCAATACTTCCTCATATGTATTAGGTGTTATTTGTTCTCCATCCATATGCATAATATAATCTTTGTATTTATTTGGTATTTGGTTTCTATTATTTCTAATATTTCTTTCAGGTTTGCTATGGTTGTCATGCAAATATCTGACTTCCTTTTTTGTTAATGTGTCTGTCTTTATTTTATGCTGACTATTTGTCCAAGTTTTGGTTTTGTTCTTACTTTTGTTAATATTTTGATTTTCTGTTGTTCCTTCCTCGCAAGATATATTATCTTTGCTTTTATTAGGAAAAATTTCATTAAGGTGCAACTTAGACCAATTGGCCTGCTCATGAAACACAGCTGTTCTGGATACTATAAATTTGTTATTATTATCAATAAATCTGTACCCTTTGGTTCCAGTTTCGTATCCCATGAATCTTAATCTCCTGGATACGTTTTCTCCCTTTCTCCTCAATTGTTTAGGTATGTGCACGTCTGCAGTAACTCCAAATATGTGCATGTGTGCTAATTTAGGTTTTCTATTGTACATCACCTCATATGGTGTCTTATTCACAATACTGGACCATGTTCTATTTTGAGTGTAATTTGAATAATGTAAGGCTTCTGACCAAAATTGTTTGCCTAAACCAGCATCCTCTAATGTGCATCTAATCATGGTTTGTAGTGTGGAGTTCTTTCTCTCTGCAATCCCATTTTGAAATGCAGAAAATGGATTGGACGTGAAATGTAGCATCCCTCTATCCTTTAACCATTGGGAGAATTCTTTAGACATGAATTCACATCCCCTATCTGTCATAATTTGTTTTATTCTGATATTATGTTGTGTTTCTATGCGTTTGTAGAATTCCTTAAATTTCTGAAAGGTTTCATCCTTGTGCTTTAATGTGTAAACAAAACCATAGCGACTGTAATCATCCACTATTGTTAGGAAGTAACGTTTTCTATAGGTAATTGATGGAGTTAATGGACCAACTAAGTCCATATGTACCAAATCAAAAATATTGTTAGTTGATCTGTTAGATTTTTTTGGTCTGGGACTGGTTTTTAGTTTGGTGGATTTACATACTGAGCATTCTAAATAATTTTCACAATTTTTTATTTTTACACCTTCTGCGTGTTCAGTCATTTTTTGCACTACAGGAAAGCTTGCATGTCCTAACTTCCTATGTAAGATGTGAGCACACTCATCATGAATTGGTTTACCTATTTTTGGTTTCTTCTCATTGTGTGTATTTTTGTTATCATGAGTTATTTTACATTCATCATTGTCACTGTTACTGACATTTTCATCATCTGCTTCAATACAATCTTCCATATTTGAATCAATGTTATGTAACCATCTTTCTTTGGTTATCAGATAGGGTAGACCCCCTTTTATCATCACAGTGCCTACATTTGTTTTGTTCTTTTCTATTGTTGCTTTCCCCTTTGAGAAAACTATATTGATGTCAGATTCTCTGCTTAGTTTTATAGCACTTAGTATGTTGTGAGGTATTTCTGGGATTAATAATACCCCCTCTATTTTCCCTAAACCAGGCAAGGTCACATTTCCTCTGCCTAATACTTGAACCTTTTCTTGATTAGCTACCTTTATCACAAACTTATCTTCTGTAAATGAAGATAATATACTTTTGTTGTTAGTGGTGTGATTTGTTGCACCAGAATCAATAAGCCAATTATTGTTCTCATCTTGTTGTGTTTTGGTGCTGTCTTGTTTATTTAGCCCATTTAGTGACCCAGATTTTCTCTCTTTTGAATTTTCTCTACCCCCTCTACTTTCTCTGTAATTTGGTGGACTTCTATATTTGTGTCTATCTGTGGAAGATTGTCTGTAATTGTATTTGCTCCTATATTCTGGCCTATGTCTCTCCCTTGGGACTTTGGGACAGTCTCTTCTACTGTGTTCCCTGGATCCACAATTGTGGCACCTAAAGGCCTCATTATATTTATCTTGAAAGACTACTTTCCTAAAAGATTTGTGTTCTGTTTGGTTACTGGAACGATTTTTCCTTGAATTGTCTTCTGCTATCAATTTGTTAGATAGACTTTCTATTGATAAATATCCCAAATTAATGGTATCTAAGTGTGACATAAAGCTATCCCATGATGGATCAAGTGAATTGATAATAACACTTTTCATAGTTTGATCTGAAATCACTTCCCCCCTCAATTGCAGCTCAGCTCTTATTTTGTTTAGATTTATCAAATGTTCACTTATAGAAACCCCTGGTTTCACTCTAGAAGAAAAGAAATCCTTAGACATTCTTGTGGTTGTGGCTACGCTATCGCTGTGAAATAGATTAAACATGCATTGAATTATTTCTGATACAGTTAGGTTTGGTTTGATGCTATGATACATTGCAGGAGACACGCTAGAAATTATTATGAAAAATGCTCTATGATGTAAACAATCTATTTTTAAAGTCCAAGGTCTTCTTGGAGGACTAGTTATAAAGAATAGTAAATTTTCTTTCATAAAAATAACCTGAAGCTGTTGGTACCACTCTTGTAAATTAATGCCATCAACTCTAAGTTTTGGGAAGTCACTGGGTAAGTTCCCCACATTATTTTGTCCATTACTTACAACCTGAGGCAGTCCGTGGTCTCTCAAGTGCAGGAAATTACAGAACGGCATTGGGATGCTTGTAACGAGTCTGCGCGGTTCTCTAGCCAGTTCAAGTCTTTCGGGGCCGTCTACGTAGTTTTGCACATGCGCGTTGCTCATTTCTTCTTTGGCGCCGTTGTGGAAGGTTCTCTCCATTTCAGCTCTCTCGATCCGCTCCTCTTCAGATGAGTCGGTCTCTGGCTCGGTTTTTGGGGCTTTGGTGATGGCGGCGGTTCTTCTCTTTCTCTTGTGTGCGCTGGCACTCGATTCTGTCTGCGGTGTAGGACGGAATCGGCATGGCTCTCTGGGCTCGGGTGTCGTCGTTTTCGAAGTCAGGATGGGAGCGTGCAGGTCTTGAGTTGTCGGTTTGATTTCTTGCTTCTTCGTTGATGTCTTGGAAATTTTCAATCTTGGCCCAAAAGCAGCAAAAAGTGTTTTCATTGCTGACTTTACTTGAGACTTTGTTAAATCGTCTTCACTTTCTGATTTTGGTTCATCTGAAGAGTTTGAGACTTCTTTTTCACTTTCTTCGTCTGATAGCGTTTTTCGCGCCAGAAATTTTGAACTGAGCGTTTTGATTGGCTCTGCTTCACTCTCTTTTGAAGTTCGTTGAAACCAAGATGGCTGCCATTCAAAATTTCGCGCGGGGTCACATCTTTTCTTTTTTACAACTATTTTCTCAGTAGTCATTTCACTCACAGTTTTTTGATCTTTGGGTTTTTCTTTAATGATGTTTTTCTCTCTCGCTGCTCCGCTGTTCCTCAGCATCTCCTGGAGGTCCGCGATGAGGCTTTCATCATTCTTTTGGCTTTTTAGTATTTTTAATATCTCTGACCTGAGTTCGTTATTTTCTATCTCGATTTCTTCCTGGTCGTTATTTTCACTCATCAGTTCTTCTTCTTCAGTGGTGTATTCTTCGGATTCTCTCGAAATCGCATTAGTGGATTCGTTGATCATCTCTTGATCAGTTTCTATTTCTTTGCTGTAGGCCCTGGTGTTGGGCCTATCTTTCTTGGACATTTTTAATTACTTATTGAGTCAATTAACCATCCTCTGCTACCAGCTTGTTGCAATATTTTCAGGATCAGACTCAATAAAGATAATAGAAGTTAAAGATTTAAATATATTTCTCTTTAATCATAATAGGCATTCTATATTCGCTGAATATTCAAGATAGAAGCAAGGAAAATGGGGAGGATGGCTCCTTTTATATACAAGGGGTGGAGCCAGGAATGGGAGTGGTAAATTATGAATACATTAGAGTCCAAAGAATAAGTTAACCCCTGATGTTCCATATATATACATTATTTACACATTAGAGAATAAGGCATTTACATCTGACAGAACATTTTCATTGCAGGAAGAGGATCATAAATGAGAAGGCTAGAAGTCTGACATTCCATAAAAAGTATAATATTTTTATTAGTCTAAAGCATTTGAATGGAATTAATATAGACATCCATCTAAAAGTATATAATTAAAATTCATGGATATTCTCAACCATCTGTTGGCATAGTTATTAATCTGTTATATAGCTTAAAGCATTTATTTTTTAAATTTGTTATTCACACAAAAAAAGTCCCATTCTTTACAGTTTCCATAGAAATCTTATTATGGATAGGCAGCATAATAGTTTTGTTCCAATTAATTGAAATGGGCTGTATTTGCTGAAGCAGTGCCAGAAAATTCAATAAAATGCTTTGATAATTATTAATGGGGCCTGTAATATATAATTCATATTTTAACAACTTGCATTCACCAATCATCTGTCGGAATTGAACATCTCTAGATTGTCTGATAGAACGAGTGAAAAATCCGCAAACCAAATGAAATGTAAGAAAAGATGGACATTCTTGACAAGTTCCACGGCGAACCTAAAATTAGTGAGGAAATAATTGCACTTTTTTTTTTTTGGGTGCCTATATCTATACATACCCGTCAGGTTTCATTTTGGTAAATTTGTAAAAAAAAATCTTTCTCATCTCAGATGACCAACGTCTCATGAAACAATGATAAGTATATTATTTCATAATGGAAAGCCTGAGGAAATCCAGTCCCACTAAGTTCAGTTAACAGCGTTATTTAGAACATCATACCTAAGGTGACCAGATTTTAACATTGGTAAAGAGGGACATTGTGGGCGTGGCTTATTTTGTGGGCATGGCTAGCTGGTCATGTGACTGGGTGGGCGTGGCTATGTGTATAGGGTAAGGTGAACAGATTTTAACATTGGTAAGGACACCATTGTGGGCGTGGCTTATTGTGTGGGCGTGGCTTGGAGGCCATGTGACTGGGTGGGCGTGGCTAGCTGGTCATGTGACCGGGTGGCCATGGCTATGTGTATAGGGACTACTCAGAGGGCTGAAAAGTCATTTCTGACAGGTCCTCACACTTTTGATTGGTCCTCACACTTATGACCATCCTCACATTTATGCCCATGCAGCATTCTTAACAACCATGTCACTCATTTCACAACTGCTTCTCTTCACCATGGTGACAAGATAGGGCAAAAACGTAAAATGTGAGGACAGTCGTAAGTTCGAGGACTGGTCAAAAGTGCGAGGACCAGTCAAAAATAACTTTTTCAGCCCTCTGAGTAGTCCATATGCATTAAAGGATACAGCAATAGAGAGGGATGAAGGAATGGAAATTAGAGTAGGAGTGAGGGTAAGAGAGGGAGGAAGAGAGGAGGAGAAGGAGAAAGGAAGAGGAAGTAGGGAGAAGAAGAAGAGGGTGGGGGGAAGAGAAAGTAAGAAGGAAAGAAAAGAGAGAGGTGGTAGGTTTGAGGAGAAAGATTGCTGTACAATAAAAAAGATGAAAGGGAAGAAAGCCAACCCTAAGCAAATATAAAGATATTAAGATAAAGAATGAATTGTTAAACTTTAAAGAATAAAAGAGAACAAATATGAATAAATAGCAATAATTAGAAACACACATACAAACATACAATGTATTTTCTTTGAACAGAATATTTGGCTGGTTCACAAATTTAAACAGCGTTTAGTTATTTCAATTAAATTTACAATTTCTATATTTCCTTTTTGCCATATTTATTCCTCATCTATTTTTTAAAAAAACCAATATTACCCTTCATCCTCATCTCTAATCTTAATCAAATTCAATTTTTCCCTTCTATTCTACATTATACCCCTTCCCATTGTCATCTATTTTTATATCCATCCTCACATTGGTTAATTATGTAATTATGTAATACAGTTGTTTAATACAAATTCAACATTTTAATATAAATCAATTAGTTATATAACTATCTTTTTTGTATATTAATCAATATGAACATGAATATTCCAATTATTTCCATGCAATCCAATTTCTTACAAATCAATTAATTATATTTACCAATAATAATAAACCAAATAATTTCCCCCATATATTCCTCCAAACCACAACTTAACCATTTCTGCTTTCAACACTATATACAATTATTAATAGTATCTCAATTATTACAATTCCCTAGTTAAATAGAGCTTTTTTTCTTTTGTGTTTTAAAATCTTGAACTCTCCTCTTTTGCCCTAAATTTCCCATTGTTTGCAGTTTTTTGCACCTACCTTTTTTGGTGAAGAAAAAGAAAAAGAAAGAAATCTCTCTCTGCCTCATTTTGTCACGTTGCAGCTTTACTTTCGCTTTCGCCTTCGTTTTCAGCATAGCTAGGGGGAAAAAAATTGCTCCAGGAACTTTTTGCAGCTAATTAACCTAGCAGAAGCTGTAGGGGCTGTTTTTTCTATTTTTGCAGGCATGGGTCTACTCATTTTTTTTTTAACACTGATCAGCTGTAGGTCGGCCCTTTGAAGCCCTGCGGCAAGAGTTTAAACAGTTTTTTTTCCCTCTAGCCATCAGCGGGGACTCAGGAGGCAGAATGAAAAATTGGGACTTTTTTAAAACGCCGCAGGCGTGGGATAAATTGCTCAAAAGCGGGACTGTCCCGCCAAAAGTGGGACGTCTGGTCACCTTAATCATACCTAAACCAGTGGTGGGATTCAAATAATTTAACAACCGGTTCTCTGCCCTAATGACCGGCTGGGTGGGCGTGGCCAGGGGGTGTGACAGGCAGCACTTAGCCTCCTACACCCCCCTGGGAGCAAAAACGGGCTACAGGGGGAATGTGCTGGCCCCCCGCGCCCCATTTTGGGCCTAGTAGGCCTCCCTGTATTTACCTGGGAGCCAAAATGGGGCATGGAGGGACTCCTGGAAGGGGTGAGGAGGGGAGGGGTGGGGAGGAGAGGGGCCAGCCAGCAATTTAACTACCGGTTCACCCGAACCGGCCCGAACCGGCTGAATCCCACCACTGACTTAAACCCAAGATTAGATTGGCCCAACTCTGCCAGTTTTTAGAGAAGCCTTGAAGCCTTGGTTATGTTCCCAAGCACGGAGGTCAAATGGTTTGGGGGCTCCCATAAGATTGCGCTTTAATTTACTGTAAATTGGTTTCTTAAGTTGGTGATATGCTGGAGAAAACCCAGTAAATTGATTCAATTTTGACCAAGCAGCTTTTAAGGAAAACAGCTCACGTAAATCTTTTTTCATAACAACCACCAGAGTGTCCAACCTTATAGAGAAGATTCAAAATTCTGGATGTTCTCCTGCATAAATACATAAATGGCCTTGGATTTCAGTGAGTTTATCCTGACACATTGCCATCTGTTTTGATTGTGTTTGGATTCTGTTTTCACAAGATTCAAGTATCATTAAACTCTTGATCTAGGATACCTACTTGAAAAATATCTTTTAGAACGATTTGTTTACAGATTGCAGTATAGCAAACATCTCAACATTTGCTGTTTAACTTTAGCTAAGTTCCAGATGGACTCTTAGGAGTCAATGAAGCCACCCATAAAGCATTCAGCTCAGGATCTGTCAGTAGAGCAAAGATAATTTGGAATGGGATAACTCTGCACGGCCAGCTTACCGCCACCATCTCGCCACTGTCAAGTCACCTCTGCCAACTCACTACCACCAAGTCAATGCAGGGCAATTCTACACAGCCAACTCGCCACAGATGTCGTGGTCCACCAGCAGCCTGCGGAGCTGGCAGTGGAGTCGGACAGCCATGAGGCTGAGGAAGAACATGGGCCAGTCCTGGAAGCTAGGAAAGACCTGGATGAGGGCTCTGCGTCAAAGGCAGAGATGGGGCCAGGGCCATCAGGGAGTGATGTGTGAACTTCAGAGCCTCCAGAGGCTGACAGTAGAGAGGCAAAGGAACAGGAGAAGCCTGTTCCTAGTGCACGTATGAGAAGAGCTGCCAGAAGGCAAGAGCAGCTAAAGCAGAGGGGACGACTCGGGAGTAGGGCCAAGAGTAGGGCCAAAAGGCTTAAAAGAACAGCAACGGCTCTTGGGGTCTTTGCTGGAAAACAATGTTGAGAGAATTGCTTCTTGTTTCACTGTATTCATTTCTTGTCGGCGTCTTCTGCTTCTGAACTTTTGCCAAGAAAAACCTTTGGCAGTTTGCCTAATTATACCAAGGTTGGTGATAAACTGAGGAATGGTGTTTTGAAGAATTTGCTTTCATTTAATTTGGACTATGCCGAGAATGAGTTAATTCTCAGATGTTCTAATAAAGTCTGTTTGTTTTCAATCTGTTTGCATTTAATACTAACTACTTGGGCCTGTGTCACAACAACGGGGACAATTCACCGTAGGCGGCCAGAGGGAGAGCAGGATGGCTGGGTGAGCAAGCAGGTGGGCAAAGTGCAGAGCAGTGGCGATGGCCAGGGGTTTCTCATTTGCACACCCCTGCCACTGCCATTGCTAAACTCTGGACCAAAGAGGCTGGGGACGGTGGGCAGTGGTGGGCAGGGCAGTTGGCGGGGAAGTGGCAGTGACTGGATGTGTCCCATTTTCACACAACCCTGATGTCACCGTTGCTGCCATGTTGAGCTCTGGGCTGAAGAAGCCAGGGATGGCAATAGCAGTGAGTATGAAAATGGGACCCCCCCTGGCCACTGCTTCTGCTCTGCACTCAGTTTACCCACCCAGCTCTCCCCACCCCCCGGCGAGTTGGCCGTGTGAAATTCTCCTGCGGTGAATTGGTGGTGAACTGCCCGAACCGACTTGACGGTGTGCTGTCTTGATCACTTGCACACACACATAATAATGGTTTAATAGGTTTATTAATATCCCTCAGCAATTCCCTTCACCAAGAAACCAGAACCGTCCCAATTAAGTCCAGCCACAAGCAAACCAATGCTGGTCCACAGAGCAATGGCCAATGAATCCACCAGGTCCTTGAAAGTTTTCCAAACAAGACAAAGCCCACCAGGTAAATTTAAATCCGCAAGAGGATTCAAGAGGAAAGAAAAATCCAGAATTCGCAAGGCACAATCCAAAGCAAGGCAAGAATCACAATGAAACACGCAGCTAGGAAACGAACACGCTGTTCCCAGCATCGTCTCCATCTGTCTCCTGTGCTAAATAGCCAGCTTCTGGTGCAGCCCATCCAGAGGGATGAGGCTGCCTCTTTGCAAGCAATCGGGCTGACCTTCTCTGCTCCTGCCTTTCCTCTGCCCTATATGTTCTTGGATCAGGTGCAGAAGGCAGTTCCTCTTCTTCATCCTTGACTGGCTCCAGCTGCATGCTTTCCTCACCTAAAGCCTCAGGACTGTCCTGCTGCAGCTGTGCTGCAGCCAAATTCCTCTCAGCCAGCTGCTCAGAGCCATTGACCAACTCCCATCCTGATGTGCCTGGAACTGGTTCATCATCCTCCAAGATGATATCTGGAGAGGTATCTTGGGACGTGTCCAGGGGAGTCATCACAGGTGATGGCGAGCTGGCGGTGCTGACCTGGCCGTGCCAAGTTGTCCTAGACCTGTGATGGCAAACCTATGGCATGAGTGCCACAGGTGACACGCGGAGCCATATCAGTGGGCACGCGAGCTCAGCTCTGGCGTGCATATGCGTGCTGGCCAGCTGATTTTCGGGCCTTTTGGGCCCACCAGGAGTCAGGAAAAAATCTGTTTCAAGCCTCCGGAGGGCCTCCGGGGGAGTGGGGAAGGCCATTTTTACCCTTCCCAGCTTCCTAGAAAGGCTCTGGAGCCTGGGGAGAGCAAAAAACAGGCCTACCTTGCCATCACATACCAAAAGTGGGGGGAGCACAGAGGTGTTGCACACGCATGCATGGGGGGTGGGTGCATAGAATTATGGGTGTGAGCACGCGTGCGAATGACCCCCCCTGCACTCCCCCCACTTTTGGCATGTGATGGCAAAATAGCCATCACTGTCCTAAATCCAAGATAATTGGCTCTTTAAGAATTGCAGATTCCCTTTTTCCTCTCTTTCTTTTAAAGCATAGCAATTAAAGCATGAAGCGGGGAAGAGATGATGGATGGATGATTCCTTTGTTGTTGTTGTTGTTCTGAATTGCTTCTACCCTCTCTCTCTCTATTCCTTTTTTTCCCTCTTTTTTTTCTTTAGGCAGGTGACATGATTAGAAGCTAGACAGGAAAGAAAGAAAAAAAGTTTCTTAATAAAGGGTGACATGATTAAAAGCTAGAATAAGTGACAGAAATGAGGGGAATACTAATGTATATATATATTTACTTTATAAAATGAAAGTAATAATGAGAAAAATGTAGAATAATTGAATAATGATAGACTGCAATCTAACATACAGTAGATGTATATTGTTATTAGAAATACATAAGTTGATTGAATGTAATAATTATGTTTAATCTGATCAGTTTCATTTGTATTGGAATGTACGATGCCCAGGTGCCACACTGTTCATACATTGATTTGACATTTTTATAAAAAATAAAAAAAAAGAAAGAATTGCAGATAAACAATTTTCTTTCTTAGACACGGGAGCTCTCCAAAAAAGATTCTAGCAATAGCCAGGCACCTCAGGGTTTTTTTTTTTAACGGCACATACATGAGCACCAATACTAGTACTCCAGAGCGGAGTTTCCAGCCTTGGCTACTTTAAGACTTGTGGACTTCAATTCCCAGAATTCCTCAGCCAGCTTTGCTTTGCTGGCTGAGGAATTATGGGAGTTGAAGTCCACAGGTCTTAAAGTGGTCAAGATTGGAGACTCCTGCTCCAGAGGGTTGTAGGATGGCAACAAAGAGTTGTAGAAATACTAACTCTTCCTGTCACGGCTTAGACTTCTGCAGTGCAGAATTGTTAGTCTTTGGCAACGCAAGGAACAGCAACCGATTTCTTTTATTAGCAAAAATTCCTTGGGTTTGACATGAAAACATAATAAATGCTGTTAATGTATCAAAGCAGGAACTAAGCAACTGTCCTAATGAAGCTCTGCAAGATAGAGAGACAAGGCTGGTTAAAAATGGGCTAGGCAGGTATAAAATGAGATAGCTTTATGATAAAGATCTTAAGTGTGGGTTTGGAAAGATACCAAAGTAAAGGAATAGCTTGGCAGTGCAATAAATAAGGAATATGCCACATGAAACATCTGCATTGTTGTGAGCCACAATGTCTGTTCAACGTAGCTATGTAGTGTTAAGAGGTTTGAAGGGCAATCTTTTATGGATTAATTTCCTTGTGAAGAAAGAGCCGGAGACTTTAATAAGGCTTTCTCAACCTTGTTAACTTAAAAGATGGGTGGACTTCAACTCCCAGGATCCCCCAGTTTAGAATAAACTGAACAAGAGGGAAGAGTTAACATTTGATGCCAAGAAGTGCTAGCATTAGAACTCAGGACCTTTAATTTGTAATTATATATGAAAGAAATAATAAAAGTATTTCCCCATAAATATTTATCATGAGCAAATTATCCAGGGCCTAATACAGGGTGTGACAGAAACAACATAAATAAAATGGCCTGAGTTTGAAGGAAAAAAAATAAGGAAATCCTTTTCATGTTTTTAATATTTTTGTTTATCTTATTTATATTATGTCTTTATTTATTTTGCAAATAGTTCAAGGCAGCAAACATATCCATCACACCTCCTTATTTTCCCCATAACAACAATCCTGTGAGGTGGGCTGGGCTGAGAGGAAGTGACTGGCCCAAAGTCACCCAGTGGCTTTCTCTTACCTCAGTCAGCACTTGAACTCAGTGCCCACTGGTTTCCAGCCAGGTGCCTTAACCATTAGACCAAACTGGCTGTTGTATGAAAAATCATACGTTGGGTGTTGTTTGATATTGTTTGATATTGGTTTCATGTTAGAATAAATTTTCCTCCAGTGATTCCAGTAAAAGACATGGCTGCTTCCAAAGTTTGAAGACAAAGCGTTGTTTGTCCCCTCTTCATCTCCAAAGGGCCTTTTAGAGGTTAAATCTAAAATGCTCCATTAAACGTTTGTTATTTTATTGGATTTCCTGTATTTTGATTTAAGGAGGAAATGGATTCCACATTTGCCATTAGAAACTAAAATATATCGAGACTTATTTTAATAAGAACACTTCACAGTTTCAAATGCATTATTAAATCTTGCTAAACCATTTTATCTATTTTTTTTTAAAAAAACAACAACTGGTCATTGTTATGATCATACAGAGCAGTTTTAATTTCATTGTGTGTTTAAATAGCAAAGTTTTCTTCTTTCATCCTTATAGCAACATAAGAAGCCACGCATAATGGATTTATTGATTGATCATATGCCATCAAGTTGTTTTCGACTCCTATCAATCATATAAGGTTGATTTTCTCCATGACAATCTATCCCTAACCCGTGGTACCTCCATTGCTACTCTGAGTCCATCCATCTTGTTGCTGGTTGTCCTCTTCTCTCTCCTTCCATCTTTCACAGAGCTTTCTCCAAAGCTGGATTTTCACATTGTCCGATGTGAGATAAATTAAGCCTGATCATTTGAACCTTGAGTGAAAATTCTGGGTTGATTTATTCAATGGTCCATTGATTTATTTTCTTGGCTCTCCATGATATTCTTAGGGGTCTTCCCCAACACCAATATTCAAAAGCATATTCTTCCTATCCTACTTCTTCAAAATCCAACTTTCACTTCTATAGAGCATCGCAGGGAACAGCATAGCTTGCGTGATTCTGATCTTTCTAGGTGTAGACATATTCTAGTACAGTGGTACCTTGGTACTCAACTGCTTTGAAACTAATCGAATTTGGTCTTCAACGCATTTTGATGTGAAAATTTTGTCCCTGTTTCCCTGAAACTAAGACATCCCTTGATAATAAGCCTGATTGGGTTTTTGAGCGCATGTGCTAAAATAAGCTTCCCCCCGAAAATAAGCCCTCTCCAAAAATATTTAAACCCAGAGCTGGAAATCAGGTAAGACAGCAAGAGGAACCCCATCTTGCTCCATGCACCCCAAAATAATAAGACCTCCCTGAAAATAAGGCCAAGCATTTATTTCGGGGTTCAAAAAAAAATATAAGACAGGGTCTTATTTTTCGGGAAACACGGTATTCCTCGTCTGTTTGATATTCAACATGCAAGCTAGAATTTGCTGTTGTCGGTTCCCTTGTGACTCACTACATTATTCCTTATGGAGAAAATTTGTTTGATGCTCAATAGTTTTTGATACTGATCGTGCCACCTGGAACCAATTAATGATGAGTACCAAGGTGGTTCAGTGGCTAAGATGTTGAGCTTCTCGATCAGAAGGTCGGCAGTTCAGCGGTTCGAATCCCTAGCGCCGCGTAACGGAGTGAGCTCCCATTACTTGTCCCAGCTTCTGCTAATCTAGCAGTTCGAAAGCACGTAAAAAATGTAAGTAGAAAAATAGAGACCACTTTGGTGGGAAGGTAACAGGCCACATGACCACGGAGACATTGTCGGACAACGCTGACTCTTCGGCTTAAAAACGGAGATGAGCACTGCCTCTAGAGCCAGAAATGACTAGCACACATGTGCGGGGGAACCTTTACCTTTACCTTACCAGAGATGGTATTCAGCCGGTTCGTACGGTTCGTGTGAACTGGTAGCAGAGATCGCCGATGAGCCCGCTCATTCACCCCGGCTCTATGACATCCTATTTAGGCACGTTTTTGAAGCTGGGTGCATGTGTGGATGGCGCACAAGCGAGCAAAGCACATGCACGGAAGACCGGGCGCATGTGCGGAAGGCGCACATGCAAAGCGAGCATGCACGCAGCAAACCGGTCGTAAGAATATTGGAAACCCACCGCTGTGCCTTACCAAGGTACCACTGTATTTTAATATCTTTTCCAAGACCTGTATAACTACTCCATAAAGGTCTTGGAAAATACTAGTCTGCAGTGTATTTCTTGGTTTCTTGTTCCTTTACTGTTGACGGTTGATGCGAAAAGGTAGAAGCTCTGCACAAGTGATATTTTCATTGGCAATTCTAAGAGTGGTTGTTCTACTTGCTGTCATTACTTTGGCCTTCTTTATGTTTTAGTCTCATTTTTTTCACCCTGCAATGAACAAAGCATTGTAGCTGCAGCTGGTGTGTGTTTTCAACTTTAAGTGAATCATCATCCTTAATCTGCCACGAGGCGATTTCTAAACTGAAAAATGGTTAAAAAAAATATAAGCAAGAATATCTGCCCGTATTAATTGAAAAAAAAAAAAAAACCCACACCCTTACGGTACTCCTATACAGTAACCTAAGGGTGGAAATGAAAAATTATAAAATGGAAAAACATCCCCAAAGTTGTAGCTGAACAGTGCAAATCTGTGCTGAGTTTCATGGAGAAGATTCCCAGAAGTCAACATTTAAGATTTCAGCTCTACGTGATGGCAATCATGCTTTCCAAATACATTCCCTTTCAACTGATTTGAAGAAGGAAGAAGCGGACAACTTGTGTTTTGGAAATGGAGGTGGTGTTGTGAGGTGCTTCTCCAGGCTCTGTGGCTTTTGAGCAGTCAAAACTCTCCATTGCACAGCCAGATGGAGCTGTGGCCGAGGCTGAGTCTGTGCCGAGATGAGACAACCGAGATATCTCTCATGCTTGCTGGACCACAGGCTGCAGCAGGTG
Source organism: Pituophis catenifer annectens (assembly GCF_029215685.1). NCBI lineage: Eukaryota > Metazoa > Chordata > Lepidosauria > Squamata > Colubridae > Pituophis > Pituophis catenifer. Next base: position 10,167,954 of record NW_027256887.1, on the reverse strand, counting down.
GTGCTAAAGAGTTTGTGCATACCTTTGCCAACCTCAGTTTCTCAGCGATTGGATCTAGTCCCTTCCCTTGTTGTAAGAGGCCACATGGAATTTCTGGCAAGGCAGCTTTCAGATTTAGATGTCATCAGGAGGTTGACATCCCATACCACCAGCCCAACCTCCTCCTATCATCAGGTTTTAAGCAATTGGGCCCTAGTTTCTGGACCTAGTTTGAAGTCCTGCCCTTACCTTTAAAGTTCTACATGTTGTTGGACTTGGGATATTTTCAATGTGGTCTTCTCTCAACCTTCCTGCTGGAAATCCAACTAAGTATTCCCCACCTATTCATGAGATGTTGGGTGACCTTGTTGTTGTGGTCTGCCAGCAGCCTGCGGAGCTGGCAGCAGAGTCGGACAGTGAGGAGTCTGGGGAGGAACAGGGGCCAGTTCTGGAGTCTGGGGAAGGCTCGGACAAGGACTCTGTGTCCGAGGCAGAGAAAGGGCCATCTGGGAGGTACGTGCTGTCTCCGGAGTTTCCAGAGTCGGACCTCAGCGAGGCAGAGGAACAGGGGGAGCCTGTTCCCAGTGCGCGCATGCACAGAGCTGCCAGAAGGCAAGAACAGCTAAAACAAAAGGGACGACTCGGGAGTAAGGCCAGATGATTGGCCCCTCCCATAAGGCTTAAAAGAGGAGCAAAGGCACATGGGCCTTTGCAGGAAGCAACGTTTGTTCATTCAGTTCAGCTTAAAGCCTGAAGCTCTGTTTGATTGTGCACTCCGTGTGGCTTTGCCAATTAGGTCTTTGGCAGTGTGTCAAGGGAGATAAAGGTGGGCGATTATCCCAAAGGACTTCTCCCGAAGGACTCTTTACAACTAATTGGGACTCATCTGTGAATGAACAGAATTCACAGCTGTTGCAATAAAAGAGGTTTTTGGGACTACTCGTGTGTTTTAATGACTCAGGAAGCCGAGGTCAGATCACTTGTAAATCATGGCATTAATTCTGGAGCCAAGCCCTCCACCTAACACATACGTACCAAGTTCTGAGCACTCAGTCAAATCGCAGAGTTTTTGGTCCAAAAATCTCAACCAAGTGGTTCTGCATTAGCAGATGCTCTAAAAAAAGGAGAAACTTTTCCAAGTTTCTAAGGCATCTAAGCCAAGTTCTTGCCTTTCTGGATATGATAATCTCTTACAGATTCAACAGTGATTTGCTGATGGGGGTCAACTCTGAAGAAAGTGGATTGTGATAACCATTTATTCCAAAAAGATATATCAGATTGGCTAATTTATTTTTTGCAGGCATGCTTTTTTCCCCACAGTGCCTTCACCCTGGGTAACACACAGGCCTGACTGTTGGGGATTCATCTATCAGTACAAATAAAAACATCCTGATAATTTAGTTTCAAGCAGTCCTAGATTTATAACCACTCATTCAGCAAAGTGATGTTCAAAGTTATGATGACACCAAATGAATGTTGGTTATGACCGGCCTTCAGAGTTCCCTTCCTGACCAGCCTTTCTTGCACACCTTGTTTTATGACCGCATCATTTAGCAATGGAAATTCCAGTCCCAATTGCCATAAGTTGAGGACTACCTGTAATTAGCATCTCCTATGACTTTGTATCCTGGCAAATAGATGGGGAAGAAATGGAGGTAATCACAGATTTTATTTTCCTGGGCTCCAAGATCACCGCAGATGGGGACTGCAGCCAAGAAATTAAAATGGGGCTCCCCTTGAAGAGCACTCGGAGGCTCCAACTGGTCCAGAATGCGGCCGCGCGGGTGGTTATGGGCGCAACCCGTTATGCCCATGTGACACCCCTCCTGCGCGAGCTGCACTGGCTCCCGGTGGTCTTCCGGGTGCGATTCAAGGTGTTGGTTACCACCTTTAAAGCGCTCCATGGCATAGGACCCGGGTACCTCCGAGACCGTCTTCTGCCACCAATAGCCTCCCACCGACCAGTTCGTTCCCACAGAGAGGGTCTCCTCAGGGTGCCGTCAGCCAAGTTATGTCGGCTGGCGGCGCCCAGGGGGAGGGCCTTCTCTGTGGGAGCCCCAGCCCTGTGGAATGAACTGCCCCCGGAAATTCGTAAGATATCTGACCTCCGGGTGTTTCGCTGCGCATTGAAGACCCTGTTGTTCCGCCAGGCCGGACTATCAATACAATAGTTTTAAATTGGGGTATTTAAATTTATTGGGGTTTTAAATTTGAGCCATTTATTTAATTATTTTAAATTTTATATCATTGTTTTGTTTGTGTTTTTAAATAGGCTGTACACCGCCCTGAGTCCTTCGGGAGAAGGGCGGTATAGAAATAAAATTATTATTATTATTATTATTATTATTATTATTAAAAGATGCTTGCTCCTGGGGAGGAAAGCTATGGCAAATCTAGACAGCATACTAAAAAGCAGAGACATCACCCTGCCAACGAAAGTGCAGTCAAGCTATGGTTTTCCCAGTTGCAATGTATGGCTGTGAAAGTTGGACCATAAGAAAGGCTGAGCGCCAAAGAATTGAGGCCTTTGAACTCTGGTGCTGTTGCTCTCCTGCGAGTTCCTTGGACTGCAAGGCCATCCAACCAGTCAGTCCTAGAGGAGATCAACCCTGATTGCTCTTTAGAAGGCCAGATCCTGAAGATAAAACTCAAATACTTTGGCCGCCTCATGAGAAGGAAGGACTCACTGGAGAAGAGCCTAATGCTGGGAAAGATTGAGGGCAAAAGAAGGGGACGGCAGAGAACGAGGTGGCTGGATGGAGTCACTGAAGCAGTCAGCGTGAGCTTAAATGGACTCCAGGGGATGGTAGAGGACAGGAAGGCCTGGAGGAACGTTGTCCATGGGGTCACGATGGGTCAGACACGACTTCGCAACTAACAACAACAACAAATGACTTTGTAATTCTATAGTAATTGTCTTCTCCGGTAGGTTTTGTTTATTTATTTATATTTTTTATTATTATTATTATGCCACCCATCTCCTCTACAAAGTGACTCGTTACAGTTTGTGTTGAATTTTAAGCACATAATGAGCCTGGGACCAAAATGAGAAACGTCAACCGGACTTCTGGAACTGCGCAGGTGAAGGGATTCTCTCCTGAAAACCCATCCATAGTGGTTTGTCCTTCGATAAAAATAGGTCGCTGCGGGAAAGCCGCTTTCTTGGAGGACCCCTGTGCCCCTCCAAGCATCTTTTCCAGCCCAGAAAAAAAAAAAAATCCATTTCCTATGCCCAGCTGGTGGAAAAGGAGGCAAATGAAGGGCTGGAAGGGTGATGGGAAAAAGAGGAGTGGAATGTTTATTTTGGAAAGCCAGGAGCAGAGGGAGAGAGAGAGAGAGACTCTGCTCCAGTTTTGGATCCAAGCTGGGAAAAGCAGATGAAAATAATCTCTTTTTTCCCCCGTCGGGTCTTTTGTCTCCCGCTGCAAGTGCGTTAGCGCGCCCCTTCCCTTCCCTTCCCTTCCCCTCCCCTCCCCGGGCTCCGTTTGTGTAACCAAAGAAAGCTCTTCTCGTTTCCTTGCAAAAGGCTCTTAAAGAGGCAGGAGTACCGGAGGATTAAAAAAGCTCCTTGTGGTCCCTACTTGATCGGATCCGAGCTGTGGGGAGGGAAGAAAGAGAGAGAGATCCTTGCTTGGATCGCTTCTGCAAACGTCTCTCCAAGACAGATTCCTTGGGTGCCCAATCACACTTGGCCAATAAAAAAATGCAATTCTATTCTATTCTCTTTTCTTCTCCCTCCCCCCCTTTAATTTGCATTCTGGGCGCTTGAAACCCCCCCCCCCACTCACAATTTCTAGATGCGCTCCGATCCTGAACCCTGGACCCGGCAAAGTCGCCAGGGTTGAGCCCGGGGGAAGGGAGCGATCCTATACCGTTGCGTGCTCAGGCGCAGCGATCCCCTCCCGGAATATTCCTGGCTGCTTCCCGTGTCTGCCACGCCACCCCTCCCTCCGTGCACGGAGAGGCCTGGTTGGGGATACACACACACACACACAGAGGATTTGGAAACACAACGAGGCACCACCTCGCCTTGCAAAGGCTGCAGCTTGCTTTTGCAAAAGCCCCTTCCCGCTTCCTTCCTTCCTTCCGTCCCTCCCCCGCCTCGCGGTACACCCCCTACCACCACTTTCCCCTCCCCAATTCCCCCCCCCTCTCTTCCTCTCTTCCCCCCCCCCTTCCTCCCTTGCGCTCTGGTTTCTTTTCCGGCAACCGGAGCTCGCTGCTTTTCCCATTTCCTGCCGGCCCGGCTCCTTTAAGAGGGCAGAGCCGATGCCGGGAACTCGCGTCACTTTTCCAGCCTAGGAAAGTCTCCAGGTCCATGAGCGGAGGAGAAGCCGTTGCCGCCGCCGCCGTGAGGCTTCTCTCTCTCTCCTTCTCCTTCTGGGGCATCGTTTGCGCGCGGCGGGCCCGGGCCGAGGTGGGAAGGCTGGCGGAGAAAAGGCAACCCTTTCCACCGCGCCAGGAGAGACGGCACCGCCTCGCTTCCCTTCTCCGAGCCATGCGAGGGCCCCCTCCGGGCTGGCTGGGGCTCGCTCGGGCGGCTCGCCGGTGATCATCGGAGGCGCCGCGCCGTGAGAAGAAGAAGAAGGAGAAGAAGAAGAAGAAGAGCGCCTTCGCCCGGCCGGCCCTGGTGGTGGTGGAAAAGGAAGCCGAGCTAAGCCAACCAGCCAGGCAGCGGGCGGAAAGGCGCAGCCCAGCAGCCGGGAAAGAGAGCGGGGAAAAGAAGAAGCCCAGGCGCCTTGCGCGCCCAACTTCCTGCGTTTGGGTATTATACTTCGCCCTCCTTCCCTCCGCGGAGACATGTCGGAAGGTCCCGATCTGGTCTGCATCAAGGTAAAAACAAAACAAAACAAAACAAAAAAACGCAAGCGCCCGGCTGCCATCGGGCCTCGGGGTGGGGGCTGGCGGAAGTCAGCCGGGTGGGGGGGTGGGGGCTGGGGACGGGGGTGGGGGGGGGTCTTTCAGCAGCTTCTCTTTCTTCCAATCGTTCCCCCCCCCTTCCCCCTCTCCACTCCGGTTCTTCGCCTTGCAAACGGAGAGGTCGGCCAGGGGCGCGCGCGGGGGCGCGCACGGGTTTGGGTGGGTGGGTGGGTGGGATTGCATTGGGCGGAAACGCGCCTTTGGCCCGGGGCTGGCTTTGGCGGGCGCGGGATCGGTGGACCCTTCCCCACTTTCTCTCTCTCTCCCCCCCTTCCTCTCTTCCCCAAGCTGTGGCTTAGTTTGCAGGCCCTGGTGGGGAAGGGGTGCTCCAGACATTGGGAAGCGCCAAGAGGGGAGAAAATATTATTATTATTATTATTATTATTATTATTATTATTATTATTATTATTATTATTATTATTATTATTATTGATACTACTACTACTACTAATAATAATAATAAAAATATGCCACCTCCAAGCTGGAAGTAAAAAAAATAAAAAGCCTCTTTGGAGAAGTTTCTGAACTTGCTCCGGTGGGATCGCGCCGGATCCCTCCGCTAAACCCACCCCATACCCCACATCCCACCCCGATCCGTGGGCATGCCGAGGGTGGGGTGGAAAGGCGACCCCGCCTGAGGAGTTGGCCTGAGGCGCTTTGCAAAAGCGAGGCTTCTCCCCCCCCCCCCCCCGTGCGCCCGGCTGGGGTTTGCGCGCAAGCTGCTTTTTCACCCTCCCGAGGGGCGCGGCGGGGGTCGCTTTCTCCTCCCCACCCCCTTTGGTCCCTCGAGGCTATCGATCCTTGGACTCGATCGGGGTGTGATTTGGAGAGCGAGGGATCAACCGACACCCCCCCTCCCATGGTTCCCCCTCCCTCTCCCTCCCTTTGTAGATCTGACTTTTCTGGGCAGTTGGAAAGAAAGACATGAAACAGGTTGTTGGCCGCCAGGAAGTGGACCCCCCCCCTCAGACGCGAACTCGTGACCAACTTTTAAAGGAAATATGTGAGAAGGTGCCTTTCCTTTCAGACCAGGAAGGGAGTTCTGTTTGGGGTGTGTGTGTGTGTGTGTGTGAGGTACTTTTGGGGGACCCCCTTCCTTCTCCCACTCCCTCCCCCATCACACAATTGTTCTCCTGGACCTGCGTGGAGTTTTTCCCCTCTTCCCCCCCAGCTGCCGCCTCTTCCGTGGCCGTTTTTTGCTTGTTTTAAGGAAAAAGGAAATGCAGCCGAATGTAAATCTTGTATTTTTGGTGGCTTTGTTGTTTGCATGCTCTCCCGACGCGGATGTATGGGAGAAATGCGGTGTGTTTGGCCACCCCCTTCCCCGGTGTTTTTTTCTGGAATATTTGTGGTTAACAAATATTACCAACTGACCACATTAAGACAAATCCAAGATGCATAGAGAAAAAAAGGATATGCAAAGTGCAAATCTATATCTATATCTATATCTATCTATCTATCTATCTATCTATCTATCTATCTATCTATCTATCTATCTATCTATCTATTTTTATTTATTTATTTTTAAATTTTATTTATATGCCGTCCTTCTTCTGAGATTCAGGGCGGCTTACAGTGCGTTAAGCAATAACCTTCATACTTTTGTATATTTTATACAAAGTCAGCTTATTGCCCCCACAATCTGGGTCTTCAATTTACCTACCTTAGAAAGGATGGAAGGCTGAGTCAACCTTGAGCCTGGCGAGATTCGAACTTACTTTAATTGCAGACAGCTGGTGTTAAATTACAGTGCCTTGTCTGCAGAGCTATCCATATCTATATCTATCTAAAACACTGGAAGTTTTAAAGAAGAGATTGGACAACCATTTGTCTGAAATGATACTATAGGGTTTCCTGCTAAAGCAGGGGGTTGGACTAGAAGACCTCCAAGGTCCCTTCCAACTCTATTATTCTATTCTATTCTATTCTATTCTATTCTATTCTATTCTATTCTATTCTATTCTATTCTATTCTATTCTATTCTTTTTTTTTTTTTGCAATTTTTTTTTATTTTTTTCCAAACATACAAATTACATCCTTTCGGAATAGAGCTTTGATCCGGTCATCACTTTGTTCAATTTTTAAGAAAATCTTTTAACAAAATTTTATCTATTCTATTTTTCCATAGCACTTATTTCTAAATCTTAAATCGCATATACAACTATTACCATCTTAAAAAAGGGGGTTGGACTAGAAGACCTCCAAGGTCCCTTCCAACTCTGTTATTCTATTCTATTCTAAATGATTAAAGTGATATAGTCTGTTGCTATGGAGGTAATCATAAAAATCTATCCAAAGCTGAGAGGATTGAGGGACATTAATGTTATTTGGTCGCTGCCCTAAACTGTGCTTATGGTGGTTGTTTCAAAATTACCTTTTGACTAAAATTAATCTAAATTGTGTATGAATTAAACTGGTTTAGGACTGTGGTGGAAGACAAACCAAGAAATGCTAAAAGGGCATTTCTGGATCTTTTAAACTGGCAACCAACCATCTGCATCTGAAAATCTTCTTTTGCTTGTGTTTTTACCCTTTAGTCTTCTCTAATCATTAAGGCCCATCTACAAGCAGTGAACATTATTTTTTTAAAAAATCCCATGATTTATGTTTTAATTTGCATTTTCCTTGAGGGATAGATTGTGTTCTTTCACGCCCAAAGAACTTGATTTCAACATGCCCATAATTTGTTTCGCTGAAATATACTAACATGTCCTGTGAGATTCCCATCCTTAAAAAGATGTTAAGGAGAGGTGGTTAGCAGCAAAATTTTGGTATTTTGTCATTCGTGGGAAAAAAAAACCCGGCTCTGTTAATGGGATTGCTAAAATGTATTTATTTATTTTTCACCTTTATTATTTTTATAAATAAAAAGCAAACATACTTAGTACCCCTTCCTCTTATTTTCTGCAAAACAACAACCCTGTGACAGAGCAACTCCGAAGGCAGGACTAGAACTCACTGTTTCCTGCTTTTTAGCCTGATGCCTTCCGTACTAAACCAAACTGGCTATTTTTCAATTCCGTAATTGAATTTTAATTCAATATTTTTTCAATATTAAGTGTAGTTCGAAGGCTCTCCACTTTTAAGTTGTTTCCAACTACCTTCTTTTCCTGTGTGGTTCTGGGCAATGCAGCACAGAGTTTACCAGAAATGCTCTACATCAGTGGTCCCCAACCTTTTTATCGCCGCGGCCCGCTGAGCGCGCGCAGGGGTGGGGGCGCGGCCCAGGAGCTTTTGCGCACGGCCCATTGCGCACGGCCCAGGAGCCTTTGCGCTGCAGCGTTTATGTCCCCCGGCCGCTGCGCGGCCCGGTGCCAGGTACTCCACGGCCCGGCACCGGTCCGCGGACCGGGGGTTGGGGACCACTGCTCTACATATTCTGAACTATCACATAAAGTACCTTCTTTATACAGTTACGATTTCACAACATCTGGAGTGACTGGAGTGATTTCCCCCCTCTCTTTCAATAAATCCGTGGGCTTGCCCATATGTAGTCAACTTAAGAGTGAGAAGTAAATAGTTAAGTTCAGTTTCAGTGACTTGAAACCATTTTTTTTGTTTAGTTTGGGTTGATTTTTACGTGTGGGCCCCATTGAAGGAAAGGAAATCCTTATCAAAGCAGGATTTTTCTAGTCTGAGAGTTGGCGGCTCTTTTTCTGAATACTGTAGTAGAGACTTCTAAATGTTTTTGGTCCCCAAATTGGAGCAGTGTTGTTTTTGTAGTTTTACCTGGAAGGGCGCCTTCCTCTGTAGTTAGAAGGCTGCATGTCCTCATTAGCTTGCAGAATAATAGGGTGTCTTCTGTACTCCCAATTCCAGCGAAAGCACAGGCGTGCTTTTTGCTCAATGTGTTTTTCACAGGATAAGATGCTTCTGAGCTGTACCAAAATCCTTCCCCCTCCCTCCCTTTTGGAAATGACATCATCTCTCATATTTAGTGGGAAGGGTTCCAAGGCAAAAATAAATCCATTTTAAAAATCCACGCCGCGTGTTCTTCTTTGCTCAGTAATTTTAAGAAAGTGAATACATAAGTGGCATATTATATCCTGGCAACATTTAATCAAGCGATATTCCTTGCATGATTCTTTTTGATTTCGCTGTTCACAAAAGTTTCCACAAAGGGGGGGTGGGGTAGCCTTTGCTTTGGCAATCTCTTCTCTTGCAGTAAAGAAGCATAAATCATCTTTATTTCATGATTTCTCCTGGGCCTTACACAGCTCGGTTTTTTAGTATTTAAAACAATTTTTTCTCAAAAAGTCTGGGGAAGAAAGGAAAGTCTGTGTGTGGGAAGCTTTTTTAAAAAATAAGGCGAAACTTTAAATGGGATTTCAAGTATAATTTGGTACCTGAAAAATGGGGAGCCCAGTAATATTTACGGTAGTTTCATCTTACATTTCGTTTAGTGACCATTCGAATGTATAATGGTATTGAAAAAGTGATTTATGACCATTTTTCACACTTACGACCATGGCAGTATCCTTGTGTTCGCATACCAAAATTCAGACACTTGGCAACTGACTCATTTTTACAACGGTTCCAGGGTCATGTTCGCACCTTTTGCAACCTTCTGACAAGCTATAATCAGTGGAGAAGCCAGATTCACTTAACCTTGTTACTAATTTAACAACTTGCAGTGATTCACTGATTCACAACTCGTGGTCATCAAATGGGATAAAACTCACTCAACAACTGTTTTGTTTAGCAAAGGAAATTTTGGGTTCGTCTGTGATCCGTACTTGGTCCTGCACTCTCTCTACCAGGAACTCGGTTCTTTTATTAAACAGAAATCACTTGGGAAAGAGAAGTGATAAGAGATAAGAAGAATCCATGACCTCAATGCCTTCCGTCGTTCCCTGAAAACCCATCTTTTTCAGCAAGCCGGGTTGGCTTAAGAAGAAATTTTTAAATTCTTTTAATTAGTCTGTGATTCTTAACTTTCGGGCCAAAATTTATATATATTTTTAAATGTTTTAATATTTGTATTCTATGTTTTTTATCTTGGCTGTACACCGCCCTGAGTCCTCAGGGAGAAGGGCGGTATATAAATTGGAAATTAAAATTAAAATTAAATTAAAGTGAATGGGACCAACCGTTCCTCAAAGGAGCTTATCAAGCAAGTAAAGGAGGAAATGAACAAAGTTTATTTCCTGGTGGAATCCCGGCTTCTATTCACCCCCAATATTAGGATGGTCTTTTCTAAGATAAGTGAAATACGTGTTTTAGGGGCAGGGAAGATGGGTCCTTCAGCGTAGCCCTGAAGGTGGGGCAGAGGCGGGTCAAGGTGGCGAGTGAGATGCTTTTAAATTTCCTGACATTTCTGGTCCCAGGTCTGGTTGATTCACCCTATTGAAAAGCAAATAGGAGTTGGCCTGCCTGGGCCAGACTCTTGGATTATCCTAAACCAGCGGACTTAATCTGATCTGTCAGTTCCTGTAATTCAGTGGGATTATGTTGAAGGATTTTATTTCATTTTTGCTACCACATTCCCACTTCCCTGCCTCTAGGGAAAAGGGAGGAGAAAAGATGAAGTCTCAAATTTCCAAGGGAAACCCTAATGCAATCTAGCTCAACCGTGGCAACTTTAAGATACGGGGACTTCAATTCCCAGAATTCCTCGGCCAAGTACACTGGCTGGAGAATTCTGGGAATCGAAGTTCCCATGTCTTAAAGTTGCCAAAGTTGAGATACATTGCACTAGTGCTGTGATGGCAAACCTATGGCACATGTGCCACAGGTGGCACGCAGAGCCCTCTCTGTGGGCATGCGAGCAGTTGCACAGCTCAGCTCCACCATGCATGTGCACATGCCTCCTGCCAGCTAGCTGATTTTCGGGTCTCTGGTGGGGGGGCGGGGCACATGCAGGAGACGCATGTGCGTGTGTGTGGGGTCTCATGTGCATGCACAGGGGTGGGAGGGGGTCTCGCGCACATGTGCAGGGGGTGGGGGAGCAGTGCATCCCCTATGCCAAAAGTGGCCACGGGGGGGGGGGTGCGGCATGCCCCCCTGCGGCCTGTTTTTGGTCCCAGGAGGCTTCAGGGAGGCTTGCCAGGCCCAAAATGGGCACATGTGTGTAGGGGGGTGGGAAAGCATGGGGGGGGTCACGCACGCATGCATGGGGGGACACGGGGGAGCATTGCATTATGGGTTTGGGCACACACACGTGTGCCCCCCCTGTGCTCCCCCTGCTTTTGGCACGTGGCGGCAAAAAGGTTAGCCATCACTGCTAACTAGTGTTTCTCATCTGGGTTATATCTTGATCTGACCTACTTAACTTTTTTTGTGCCATCAGAGTGTTGTCATTGCCTCTAAAAAGACACGGTTGCCTTTGAGTTGAATTCAAAGTTTTTTTTCTTTAACCTCCCAATTCTAGCTTTACACAGTTGGGTTCCTTTCCAAGTACCTGAATAGCTTTTCAGGATCAGCAGAAGTCAGTGAGGTTCTACTGGCCAGCTGGAGAAGATATGAACCCCTCCTGGTCCTGCTTCATCCCCAACATTAGGTGGAAAGGGAGCAGGGTGTCCATAGGGTGCGGTCAAAAATCAAGATTTTGGCCCCAATGTGTGATCAAAGCTGCACCTGTTATCTGTAGCTTCTATCACATCATTGCGGACACCATCCTGATGGTTTTGACCATAGTTTGTGGACTCTTGTAGAGGTCTTATCTTCTGCACCCTTGGCTTTGCATGGCCATCGCGGTCTTAATTCTAGACTCCGTACAGAAGCTGGGAGACTTTCCATCTAATAATTTAGAACGAGAATGAAGGTATCCAAACCAGCTAATCTGGAGAATTGTAGGAAGTTCTGTTCTTTTTTTTATATCCGTTTTAGATGTTTAGGAACATCTGCATAATGGAAATAGATATTCTTCCACTACATTATTCCACTAATATACTTTCCTGATTAAACTTAAACCTAGTTAAACCAGGAGACTTCAGATTGTAGTTAAGGCAGCAGGCTGGAAACTTAGGTGACCATGAATTCTAGTCCTGCCTTAGGCATGAAAGTTGGATGGGTGACTTTGTGCCAGTCCCTCTCTCTTGGCCCAGCCCACACACAGAGTGGTGGTTATGGGGAAAATAGGAGGAGGAAGGAGTATTAAGTATGTTTGCCACCTTGGGTTATTTGTAAAAATAATAAAGGCAGGATACAAATAAAATAAATAAAAATAAACATTGGATTTGGCATTCAGACTCCATTAACATTGTATTCCTAAATACTTCCCAGAAAGATGGCTTCTCAATAGGTATTTATTTATGAACATTTGCTTCTAGATTATAAGTTTTATGATAATTACCCATATGCTGTTTTTTCTTTCCTCTAATCAGATTTTTTTTAATCTGACTAATTCCAGTTACTGAGTTGTGATGATCAAAATGAATATGCCATAGTTCTTATTTACTAAATTGAGATCCGATTCGTAAGGGTGGCTGCCACGTTATTGTAAACCATGGTCTGATTAAACATGTTTGATTGAATAAACCACAATGAGCTACACTTACAACAGCTTAGCCAAAACCAAACCATGTTGAGGCTTACTCAGTAACATTGTGTGAACTCATCCATACCTATTTATAGTCTTGGGATCTTATGAATTGCATTCATAGTTGCAGCAACCTTGATGCACTCAATGCAGCTTGATGTCAACACTGAAGGAGACTGTTTTCATAGCTTACATAATTTGTGTAGTGACAACACACAATGCATGCAGTAGCATCCCCTCCCCCACCTGTGTATTTGTATTTTTTGCCTAATCAAATCAACCCTATTTTTCTTCTCAAAGCAATTATGAAAAATTAGGCCTAAGGATAATGCTAAAAGATTAGAATAAACAATAAGAGTGAAGTAGCAATTTTAATTAAGTGTGTTTTAAAGTTAGAAAGCTTCATTTAAAATCCAGGATGTTCCCTTCAGATACAAGAAGCTAATAAAAAAGTCAATCTAAAGGTCTAAGAATAAGCCATATTCTGCATTTTGTCATATAACAGATGAACTCTTTCTCTTTGGCTGAAGTGAATTGGTTTATTGGATTTTTTTTTTTTACTTAATAGCTTTCTGGGAAAGAATTTAATCTAGTGGCAGTAGAAATCCAGTGTATTTCTAGTAAATGGAAATTTTAAATCCTGCATTAGAATAACTTTTCTTTTGCAGCAGTTTCCTTAGTGGACCATGTTTTGCTTCAGTGTAATAAATGCCATTTATCCATTTTAAGTCCGTATAGGACATGGTTGGTTGAGGAATTCTGGGAGTTGAAGTCCACAAGTCTTAAAGTTGCCAAGTTTGGAAATCCTTGGTGTGTAGGATAAGGGAGAACCCTATTACGCAATTCCTAGTTTCATGCCTTCTACCGTCTTCCCCACTGAAAAAGCTTTTCATGTTAAAACCCTAGAAGGTAGATCCAGATTGAGTTCACACTTTTTGTGTTTTGGTCTAGCTCAGGCTGGCTGGGGAATTCTGGGAGATGAAGTCCACACATCTTGAAATGGTCAAGCTTGAGAAACACTGGTGTAGCTCAGCCTTAAGAGTTCTGAACATTGGACACCTACCTAGGGTACAGATCAGTGATGGGTTGCTACTGGTTCGCACTGGCTCGGGCGAATCTGTAGCGGCAGCCGTGGGAGGCTCTGCCCACCTGCCCGGATGCTTCTGCGAAAAAGTGTCGTGCATGCACGCACGAGCGCTCGCGCACCCACGAGCAAACCAGTAGCGACAGGTTTTGAAACCTGCCCCTGTTACAGACCCTTCCCCTAAAATGGCCATATAAACCAATTTTGGTGTCCAAGTCCTTGGGATGGTCCTGGAAGTATGGAAACAATCTTTTTTTCAAGCCATAATCTCTGGATTTCTCCAGTGTCTCTGAAATTACTGGAATTCACTGCTTCCTCCAGAAAACTTTCCCAGGAAGAAGTCAAGAGGTGAACAAGGCTGAATCAGCTGAATTGTTTTCTGCATGGCTTTTGGCTGGTAGAAGGACACAGAGCGTTCTTGGATGTTTGGCATTTTGGTCAGTGGCCACCTCCCTCCCTTTCATCCTTGCCAAGCATCAATAGGGTTAGCCTTTTCCATCTTCAGAAGAAGAGCCATAAATTTGTTTTTGTTTTAATGCATTTGTGTTTATCTCGGTGTTGCTGTTATGGGAAAAACACGAGGAAGGAGGGGCATTAGATATGTTCACCACCTTGAGTTGTTTATTAAAAAATAATAAAGGTGAGATATAAATAAATATAAAAATTAAAATCTGTTGGTTATTGTAAGCTGTCCAATGTCTTAGAGTTTGAGGTGGTCTGTGATTGTAATAAAAGAGTTGAATTGGGCAGCTACTGTGCATTAACTCAATAATGTAGCGTTACACCTCTATATCAACAAATATTCTAATGTTGTTACGGGGCCATCATAACTTATTTTGGTCCTTGGATAAAATGTGTGTTTGGATTTTTTAAATCCTTGCTTGCTTATTTTTTTAATTTTTCAGTAGCATCCTGGTCTCAAACTCCATCTGTCATGTGATGGCATAGAAGCAAACACCTAAGATGGGTCTGTAACCTTAAACACTCAAAGAGCCATTTGGACCCGTTTCCCACAGAAAAGAAAACATCGGGAGCCACAAAACCCTACCTGTGCCTCACTATTTCTTGAGAGGCCACAAAACTAGCAGAAAAACGTTCTGTTTTCTTCTGAAACTTTTCTTTTCTTGGATTTATCCATGGTTGGCCTACCAGGGGTTGAGAAGCTCAATAAATCGCGTGCCGGCGGTTGCACATTGGCGGTTGTGACACGTATTTTGAGTGACGGAGCTGCAGCAGAGGGGTGAAAGAGCCACATGCGGCTCCAGAGCCACAGGTTGCTGATCCCTGGCATAGTGGGAAGATGTCAGTTCAAATGATGCGTTTGTGTGAGTTAGGTGGTGGGGAGATGATAACTTTTCTGGGCAAAGGTGAGTTTAGGTCAGATTGGATGGTCTTCCTGCTTCTTTTGAATTCAGCAAGCAAGGGGCAACTGCACCCTTTAAAGTTTTTTATTCTTGGATCACATGCTGGTTTCTTGGCTTCTCAGTTGTACTGTCTTACTCTTCACATGGAGGCTTGTGGTGTCACTCTTGCCCTGTGGAGGCAACAATGCTGCAAATCGTGGCTTACATTTGGAGAGACATCAGTGGGGATATTTACTTCCGTTCTGCCTAGCATCCCAAGCATGGCTGGCTGGGTGGGGAATTCTGGGAAAGTCTTAAAAGTTGCCAAGGCTAGGAAACCCTGATCTACGCAGTGCAAATATATTTCTGCTCCCTGCTTACAATTGGGATCATGGCTGGTGTTATGCTAAACCACACTTGGCTTATTCTGTTCCCAGTTGCGGCCTACTTAACCTTGAAAGCAAGAAGGGATAGTGGCAAGGGAGAAAGCCAAGTTTCTCAATCCACCATCCATCCCAAATGCAAATGTTAGTTTTCAGCATTCCCACTGCTGTAAATCCTGGTGTATAAAAACTGAAAGTCACTGCTCTCAGTTATGATCATGCTTCTGTTTGTTTTGGCCTAAAGACCAAAAAAGTCTTATTTCAAGAAGGGGGTGGTGGCCTGAATTCCACAATGTGAAAATGCTCAGTGAAATTATGCAAAGATCTTGCTAGGAAGGATGTAAATACCATTTGAAAAAAAGCGTTTGCATCGTATATTTTCCAGCTATAAATTAACATTTAGCATTTATTTATTTTATTAAATTTCTATACTGCCCTTCTCCTGCTGGACTCAGGGCGGTGAACAGCCAAGAATAAAAAACATCAAAATTTAAAATTATTAAAAGAATTAAACAAATTTTGGCCTAGATTTAAAACATCCCAATTAAAATCCATTGCAATTAAAATATCTAGGGGGGGTTACGCCAGCCCAGCTTGGTGAAATAAAGTTTTGAGGGCACAGCGAAAAACACGGAGATCTGATATCCTACGTATCTCCGGGGGCAGGTCGTTCCAGAGGGCAGGTGCTGCCACAGAGAAGGCCCTCCCCCTGGGGGTCGCCAGCCAACATTGCCTGGCTGACGGCACCCTGAGGAGTCCCTCTCTGTGGGAGTGTACTGGCCGGTGGGAGGCTATCGGTGGCAGAAGGCGGTCCCATAAGTACCCAGGCCCTGTGCCATGGAGCGCTTTAAAGGTGCTAACCAACACCTTGAAGCGCACCCAGAAGACCACCGGGAGCCAATGCAGCTCGCGCAGGAGGGGTGTCACATGAGAGTGGCCCATCGCTCCCATAATCCCCCGTGTGGCCGCATTCTGCATCAGTTGGAGCCTCCGGGTGCTCCTCAAGGGGAGCCTCATGTAGAGAGCATTGCAGTAGTCCAGGCGGGAAGTGACGAGAGCCTGAGTGACTGTGCGTAAGGAGTCCCGATTTAGTTAGCATTGCTAGCTAAAGCCCAATATAAATATTAAATGCGTAAGTCACCTAGCACTTTCTAAATTTAAAAAGTAGACCCTTTTTTTCCTCTCCAAAATTATCTTAACTACCGCCTTTTCTTTTGTGCATATAAGTTGGGACTGTTGATAATCATTACCTTTTAATTGTCAAGTGTCCTGCAGCCTGCCATGTGACAGTGTAATCCTCTCCAGGTTTACAACTACTGCAAAATCCAGATTTTCCTGGTTGGTGATGCTCACCATGAAAATGATAATCGAACCCATCTGGATGGAATCAAATTGAGGAATATACTGTACATTTAGAGTGGCAGCCCGAACTGTTGAATATTTTCTTTTTTCCACTTCCTATTATGGTTGTATGCTGGAACCAATGTTTACTTGTTTGAAAAGGAAACAGGACTGCTCTGAATTTGCGGCTCCTCTGGAAAAAAAAATGGCTTGAGCTAGTCGGTCTATCTGAAGTTTGATTGATCCGATCTGCAGAGTTAAGATTGCAGGAAGTCCAAACGAAAATTGTTTAAAGTTGTTTCCTTTGTCTAATTTTGGGCAGGAGGATTGGGCGAACATTTGAAATTCTCATTATTTTCAAGAATTCAAAGCAATTCATAGTCCAAATTCACTTCCTTCTGAGATCTAAAGGTGACATTTATTTATTTATTTATTTATTTATTTATTTATTTATTTATTTATTTATTTATTTATTTATTTATTTATTTATTTATTTATTTATTGTTTATATTTGTATACCGCCCTTCTCCCGAAGGACTCAGGGCGGTGAACAGCCAAAATTAAAATACATACAATATAAAATTTAAAATAATTTAATTTAACATTTAATTTAACATTTAATTTAACATTAATTTAAATGTTATTGCACAAGACATTTATACCCAGACGACACACTGTTTAATGGAAGATGGATTGTTTGTATTAAAATAAAATATTTCTTTTTAGTTAAAAAAATAAAATAACCATATCTAGCCCATGCTTGAACTGTTGATAAATCTCAAGTTGAATCAGGCTGTTCTGGTAACACTAAAATGTGGATTAAAGCCAAGCATTTCAATCACAGGATGTTTTTTTTCCCCTCACACTCTCTCAAATATTTTTATTTCCGCAAGGTTTTTTTTTAATCAGATCAAATATGTACAGGCCCCTGGACGCCACATTTTCCCAGACACACTTGTAGTTCATCAAGACCACAATTTGCAGATTGTATCAAAAGATGCTGAGTTTAAACTCAGACTGGGTAAATTGCTGATTTTAAACTGCAATTTTTTCCTTAGAAGCTTTGTCTTATTTTCTCCTGTTTTTGCGGTGCAGGTTACTTACAATGTTTACTAGTTGATTTTTTTAAAAAAATAATGACATCTTCTTTATATTTCTTCCAGTGGTGAAATCTAAAATTTGTTACTACCGGTTCTGTGGGTGTGGCTTGGTGGGGGGGATGTGACGGTGGGCGTGGCCAATTTTTTTTTTACTTTTAAAACCATTTTTTCTACAACCTCTTCAACCGAATGCTTTTAAAAGGCTCTGACGATCCCAGCTGAGTTGCCTGATCGTTAGAGCATTTAAAAGAAAAAAAGGATTTTTTTCTTTTAAAAGCCTTTGATGATCCCAGCTGAGCCGTGTGATCATCAGAGGCTTTTTTTTTTTTTTACTTTTAAAAGCATTTTTTGGCCGAAGAGGTTGTAGAAAAAAGGCTTTTAAAAGTAAAAAAAAGCCTCTGATGATTGTGCGGTTCAGCTGGGCATGGGGTGGGGGGAGGGATTTTTGCTACCGGTTCTCCGAACCACCCACCTCTATCGCTACCGGATCAGGTGATCCGGTCCGAACCGGGAGTATTTCACCCCTGATTTCTTCTACAATTTAACTGATAATCCAAGACTTTTGAATGTGTAACCCACAAAATGCTTTTCATTGGATAAGGCACAGGCTGCAATTTGGCTTTTTCTCTATGCCTTGAAAGATGATCAACAATGGAAGATGGAAACTGGCAGCTTGCAGTTGGAAGTAAATCTTAAGAAAGATCTGGTCTCCGATTGCTCACAGGTCCTTGGAATATGCTTTGTCCAATAGAGAGAAGAGAAGATGCATTTTGGTGAACCTCGAAAACATTATTTGGAGGATGTGCCCGTTTTCCCCATCCTCTCTTAGTTGAGTGTACTCCTTTTAAAAAGTGTGGCTAAAATTAGCTGGAGAATTTAAGAGAATATATGCCGTAATCAAAAAGACCTGGGTGTGTCTGTGAAGTCACTCAAAGACAGGACCAGCTCCAAGGAAATGTTTAGGTATTGGATGGAAAATTTGCATGTAATCCAAGATAGTGCCTGCTGAATTCTGGGTTGTTCCTAAAATCTAGGCAGGTGACAAACTTGAGTTCAATGAAGAACATGGTTTACTTTGTAGTGCTTTCCCTTCTGAGAGCAAATCTGTAGATGAAACCAAGTTTAGAAAAACTTAAGCTTGAACACTTCTTGTTCTTGTGCTCCAATATGGTTTTCAGATAGTCCAGATCTTTTCATTTATGCTTCCATTGACCATAGCCAAGTTCTTGCATAATCCCTAAATAATAATAATAACAACAACAATAACAACAACTACACGGCTATGGATGAAACATGTAACAGTGATACCCATTGTCATCGGGGCACTTGGTACCATGTCCAAGAATTTTATAACATACATCAGCAAATTGCAGCTTCCTGCAATAACACCAGCGGAACTGCAAAAAACTGCGCTACTTGGAACATCGTACATCTTAAGAAGGTACTTGGTTGATACTTAGGACGCTGGCAGCAACCCTTATCAACCATTAGCACCAGTCAATGGTATTGGTGATCCATTTTTGAATGTTCAGTTGACTGAGTTTCATATTTAATGAAATAATAATAATAATAATAATAATAATAATAATAATAATAATAGAAACATGTAACAGTGATACCCATTGTTATCGGGGCACTTGGTACCATGTCCAAGAATTTTATAAGATAAATCAGCAAATTGCAGCTTCCTGCAATAACACCAGCGGAACTCCAAAAAACTGTGCTACTTGAAACATTGTACATCTTAAGAAGGTACTTGGTTGATACCTAGAACGCTGGCAGCAACCTGTATCGACCATTAGCACCAGTCAATGGTATTTGTGATCCATTTTTGAATGTTCAGTTGACTGAGTTTCATATTTAATGAATAAAGATGATGATGATGATAATAATAATAACAACAACTTTATTGTCATTGTACGCGTATACACAGTATACCCATACTGTTAAATTCATTTAACACCCAAAGATCAGGTCCAACACACATAACAATCCCCAAACATACCCCCACCCACCACAATTTCCCCACCCCTAAATCACCCAAGCATCCACATAACAGACGAAATAAACCCATAACTAGTGAACAGGGCAGTTGTGTTCATCATGTCAAGCCAGAAATAAACCGTCCATGTTGTGATTTATGGCCAGGCTATTGCATTCAAGTTAGGAATTACGATTAGGGCTAATTGGGATTTACTTAACAATAGCAATAGCACTTAGATTTATATACCGCTTCATAGTGCTTTTACAGCCCTCTCTAAGCGGTTTACAGAGTCAGCATCTTGCCCCCAACAATCTGGGTCCTCATTTTACCCACCTCGGAAGGATGGAAGGCTGAGTCAACCTTGAGCCGGTGAGATTTGAACTGCAGCTAGCAGTCAGCTGAAGTAGCCTGCAGTACTGCATTCTAACCACTGCGCCACCTCGACTTCATACTTGCAACAAGTCAGGCTAGTTCACCATGGTTTACTTGTTTCAATAATCAAAGTTCCTAACCACAGTTTGCGTAGGATTGTACAGAATGAGAAAGTAGAATTAATTAAAGACTTTTGATGGCTTCCTTTTAATGAATCAAAAAGATAGGAAAGCAGATAGCATCAGTCGTCTAATGTGTGATCCAGACAAGGTTTGGGTCATTGTATTAGTTTAGATTCCCATATCTAAACATATCTTCGAGACCGCCTTCTGCCGCATAGCTCCCAGTGACCGATAAGATCCCACAGAGTTGGTCTCCTCCGGGTCCCGTCAGCTAAACAATGCCGGCTGGCGGGCCCGCGGGGGAGGGCCTTCTCTGTGGTTGCCCCAGCTCTCTGGAACCAGTTACCTCCTGAGGTCCGGACCATCCCCACCCTATTGGCCTTCCGAAAAGCGGTGAAGACCTGGCTTTTCCAGCAGGCCTGGGGCCGTTGATCTCGCTCTTGTGATCCGGCGAGATCCAGCCATGAATGGCGTGAATGAGTTTTTAATGTTTTTAATTTTTCAATGTTTTTTTTTATAATGATTTTTTTGAGTCTTCAGAGAGGGGTGGCATATAAATTGAATTAATTAAATTAAATTAAATATAGTGTCAAATTAACAGTTTCATTTAAACCCAACAGGATTAATTTGTTTTCCATTATATTTCAATTTCCAATGATAAGCATGGTCATTTTTTTCAACAATAAATATTTAATATGGATGTATAGAGAACAAGATTTGGGGAAATATAATTTGGTAGACTCACAGCACTTCTCAGAGGCCCCTTCAAGCATAGGAATTTCCTGGGATCAAGGTCATAGCCCCTGTTGTGACTTGAATGGTTTCCTGATTCTTTGGTTAGTTCTAGGATGGACAATCATGGAGAAATGAGACCTTGTGAGTTTCTGAAAGACCACCAGAACTTGATGCTGCTGTTGCAGTCAATAAGTCCGTTTTTGCTGTTTTCTGAGTAGGTTGGGGTAGGAAGAGCATTTCACTTCCAATGACCTGAAATGGTGCCTTCAGAGTTTGGCCATTTGCTGCCGTATTTCAGCAGCATGTTCTTGGAGTGCCCAGGGCAAGTGTGCACCACGGCTCGTAGAAACAAAAGAATCCAGATAGGAAAACTACCATTAATGAGAAGGGTGGCTTCTAACTGTGTTGACAGAGTAAAGGTGGAGTATCAGCTCTTGACTCTTCAGGAAGGGAAACTCATATACTCTGAATTGTGCTAGGCCCATTATGGCGAACCTATGGCAAATGTGCCACAGCTGGCACGTGTAGCCATATTGGTGGGCATGCGAGCTCAGCTCTGTGCACGCCGGCCAGCTGATTTTCAGGCCTTCTGGGCCCATCAGAAGTAGGGAAACAGGCAGTTTCCTGCCTCCGGAGAACCTCAGGGTGGGGATGGGGAAGACCTGCTTTTCTCCCTCCCCAGCCTCCAGAGCCTTTCTAGGAGTCTGGGGAGGGCGAAAACAGCCTTCCCCCCCCTTGGAGGCCAGAAAGAGCCCATTTGCCAACTTCCGGAAGTTGACAAACAGGTCGTTTGTGGCCTCCAGGGTGGGGAAGGCCGTTTTCACCCTCCCCAGACTCCTAGAAAGGCTCTGGAAGCTGAGGAGAGCAAAAAACAGGCCTACCGTGCGATTGCGTGCCAGGAGTGGGGGGGAGGGTCGCGCGCATGTGCGTGGAGGCAGGGTGCATAGAGTTATGGGTGTGGGCGTGTACACAACACCCCCCCCCCGCTCTTGACACGCGATGGCAAAAAGGTTAGCCATCACTGTGATAGGCTCTTGGGTTTTGTTCTGGCATCTCAGCTTCCCAAAGCTATGGATAGTCCACGACTTAAGGCCACAATTGAGCCCAACATATCTGTTCCTAAGCAAGACAGTTGTGAATTGAGTTTCCCCCAATATTACCATGTTTCTTGCCACAGTTGTTAAATTAGTAGCACCTTTGTTAAGTGAATCTGGCTTCCCCATCGACTTTTGCTGGTCAGAACTTTGCCAAAGGTGATCCCCATGACCCTGGGACATTGCAACCGTCATAAAAATATGTCAAGTTGTCAAGAAAATCTCAAGATTTTATCTTGTTTGCAAGGAGGGCTGTCTTTTTCCGTAGACTAGGAAAAAGACTGCTCGCTTGTGTAAATCTAAATCTTACCCCTTTTAAAAAGTAGTGAAATTGCAATTGTTTGTTTAGAAGAAGGCCTCGTCTTACTTGAAAGAAAACTTATCTTTGGGCAAGGCTGGTAACATCATATCAAGGAACACGTTTCATTATCTCATTTAAGGCACACAGGTTTTCTGTTTTGAAACCCAACTGGTTGTTAGATGCTACCACACAAAGTTGCTTGCCATATGGAGGTGTGTATTTTAACGTAGGTGGTATATGAAATTGGAGTTTTACCTGTTTACATCTGCTAGTTTTTATGGTAGCTCCCCCAGGAAGATAAAAGCATGCAAAATGTGAACACAATAAGGAGGTGACGGCTCGCGTGGCATGATTATTCACTTCCTCTTTTCCTCTTGTTCATCTTGAATGCCTAGATAGGTCATTCCTTAAATGACCCAGCCAATGGCTAATTGGAGATCTCAGCAAACCTGAACTCTGTAATCTGATGGAAACCCTTCCTGGTATTGCTTAGGATATCTAAAAGAAGTTTGGATTTAGATTTCAGTTCCTTTGGCAGCCTTTTTTGAAGAGGGAATCTAGTTTAAAATGAACTCTGACTGTAATGTTAATACAGGGGTGCATTGATAATCTCCTAAAACTTAATAAAAAATGTTGAATTAAGGACTATTTCTTGAATAGGACTGGAATATTTTCTTTCTTCATATTTGGTAGCGATGTTTCAAAACTCAACAGTTTTCGGGAAGTGATTTATACTAGGGTAAAAGAAATTCTAAAAGTTATATTTGTTTTCCAAAATGTGGTTTTTAAGTTAAATATTACTAAGTCCTGTATTCCCACAAAGTATACAATGCTAGCATTAACTCTTCCAAAGGATACCCCATGCTTTCTACTGGAAAGTATATACAATTCTGTGTGTAGAAGAACAGTTTATTAAGTTAAACAAGTACCTCTCAGTCCAAAATTTACTTAATTGGACCCAGAATGTAATTTGGCTTGGAAAGCATTTTTGGATTATAATTCTATGTACAAGCCAGTACCACATCCAAACTTTCAGTTTGTCTTAACATAAGAATGTAATACTAAATTTCGATCATACATTCTGTGTCAATTCCATTTCCACTTGTTTCAACTCCTGTGTCTTCCTCATTTAATCTTTCCTTGTCCTTTATACCTCTCCTCTAATTATTTATACCATTTCTCCCATACCATGTAGTATTCTGTTTCCTTCTTATCTTGTATTTCTTTTGTGAGTTTGTCCATCTCTGCGCACTCCAAAACTTTCCTGATCAAATTTTCTTCTGTTATTTTATTGTTATTTTTATACATACATACATACATACATACATACATACATACATACATACATACATTATATATATATATATATATATATATATATATATATATATATATATATATATATATATACATACATATATATATATGTATGTATATATATAAATCAATATTAGAATCATATGTATAAATAGTAAATTGAAGTAAGGGAGAAAATTGGATATATAAGAAATGATTACTGATGCGGAAATGTTGTAAGTAAGAAAATTGTAAAAAAAAATGCTTTTTAAAAAAACTTAGATAAAAATATTTTTTTAAAAAAAAGAATGTGATACTCAAGTTGTGAAATAATTGTTAAATCCGAATAGATCTTGAATGGAATTTGATCTTATGGTAATATTTATATACTGTCAGGATTTTAATAACCTGTCGTTTTCAAAATGATGTAATAGATGGTAAAAGGGATTAATGAAAAATTGACAATTTTAACCTTTAAAATACCTGGAATATGTTGCTGATATATTTAGTCCTTGATTACAACAATCCATTTAGTAACCGAAGTTACAGCGGCACTGAAAAAAATGACTTAGGACCATTTTTCACACACGACCATTACAACATACCTGTGGTTATGTGATCAAAATTCAGATGTTTGTCAAGCCATGCTGACTAAGGAATTCTGGGAGTTGAAGTCCACAAGTCTTAAAGCTGCCAATTTTGGAGAACCCTGTTCTACTGTATTGTAGTGTGAAGCCTTTCTAAATGAAGGCAGAGTACTTGATCCGTTTCCCATCTCGTAGTGATCGCTTGAGATTTTCAGATTTGGAACCAATGAAAGAAGATTTGGGAAAGACCCACTTTTTAAACTTTTTTTGCAGGTTTCCTAGACTTCTTAACATTTTACAAGAAATTTCTGAATTAGAACTAAAATGACAATTCCAGAGCCAATTTGGTCTGGTGGTTAAGACATCAGGCTGGAGACCAGGAGATCGTGAGTTCAAGTCCTGCTTTAGCTATGAAATCCCGTGAGGTAACTTTGGGCTAGTCACTCTCTCTCACCTCACTCCACAGGTTGGTTTTTGCTGTGGGGAAAATAAGCGGAAGGAATATTAGGCAGTGGTGGGTTCCTCCCGGTTCGGTTCGGTCCGGCCGAGCTGGTAGCGGTGACGATATGACGTCACCGAACCGGTTCTCTCCCCCACTCCCCCACCCCTCCACGTTATTCTTACCTTTTATTTGGTCCCACTCCCAATCTATTGCTGCCTCCTGAGTCCCAGCTGATGACTAGAGGGAAAAAAACTGTTTAAACTCTTGCCACGGGGCTTCAAAGGGCCATCCTACAGCTGATCAGTGTTAAAAACAAACAAATGAGTCGGGTCGTAACTGCGAGGACTGGTCGTAAGTGCGAGGACCTTCCAGAAATGACTCTGACCAGCTAGCCACGCCCACCTAATCACATGACCTCCAAGCCACACACACAAAATAAGCCACACCCACAGAACCGGTAGTAAAAAAATTTAGAACCCACCCCTGGTATTAGGCATATTTGCTACTTTGAGTTGTTTGTAAAAAATAATAAAGGCAGCATATAAATAAAATAAAGTGCAATAAAATAAAATATTCTGAATGTGGAGAAAATGTCCATCAAACCCATGCTCCATATTCTGTTTAGGTGACTAAATTGGGTGCACCCAGTGCTGAATCAGCGATCCCAAAACAGTGACTCATGTTAGAGTGGCAGCGGTCAACCTCCATTTTTCAAAACAGTTAATTATTATTATTATTATTTTTTTTTTTTTTTACAAAAGTCAATATTGTTGAATTCGGGGAGCCTCCCTTGCTGGAAAGGGAGTAATTTTTGTAATTGTAATTTGTAATTTTTGGAGTATCAACTCAATAACCATCTCCTAAAAGTGGGTGGGAAGAATAGCATTATTTGGAGGAATTCAGTGGAAGGGATAAAATGTGTACTTTTAATCTTCTGCAAGGTTTAAAGTACCACAAGTGCAAACTTCAGCATTTACATTTCCTCTTTTTAGACGATTTATTTCCAGGAAGCTACCCGGGCATTATCGGAACAAACAGGTGCTGTGGCATGTTGTAAAGAAAAGCTGTATAGTAAGTTTTTCAGCTGAGTGAAGGCACTTATTTTACTCTTTAACATGCCCCAGATACTCCAAATGTTTTTTTTACCGGATGATATGAGTGTCCCCACTCTGAAGCAAAACCCCAACAATTTTAATTCTGTAAAATTGGTATCCTTTATTCTTCCCATGTGTAATACTGTAATAATTTTAATATAAAATAACAATTGCTTTTTAATACAAAAATGTTATTTCTTGTGCCCAAGGGCTAACAACAGGGATGAAATCCAGAAGGTTCTGACAGGTTCTGGAGAACTGGTAGCAGAAATTTTGAGCAGTTTGGAGAACCGGTAGTGGAAATTTTGAGTAGTTCGGAGAATCGGCAAATACCACCTCTGGCTGGCCCCAGAGTGGGGTGGGAATGGAGATTTTGCAATCTTCTTCCCCCTGGAGTGGGGTGGGAATGGAGATTTTGCAATCTCCTTCCCCCTGGAGTGGGGTGGGAATGGAGATTTTGCGATCTCCTTCCCCCAGGAGTGGGGAGGGAATGGGGATTTTGCGATCTCCTTCCCCCAGGAATGGGGAGGGAATGAGGATTTTGCGGTATCCTTCCCCTGGAGTGGGGTGGGAATGGAGATTTTGCAGTATCCTTCCCCCAGGAGTGGGGAGGGAATGGGGATTTTGCGATCTCCTTCCCCCAGGAGTGGGGAGGGAATGAGGATTTTGCGGTATCCTTCCCCTGGAGTGGGGAGGGAATGGAGATTTTGCAGTATCCTTCCCCTGGAGTGGGGTGGGAATGGAGATTTTGCAGTATCCTTCCCCTGGAGTAGGGTGGGAATGGAGATTTTACAATCTCCTTCCCCCAGGAGTGGGGAGGGAATGGGGATTTTGCAGTATCCTTCCCCTGCCACGCCCATCAAGCCACACCCACAGAACTGGTAGTAAAAAAGAAATTGGATTTCACCATTGGCTAACATGTAAAAGAGTAGAGAGAAGTTTGTCTTAAGTTGAGCAAAGATTTAATTTTCAAAACGAGAAATCTCCAAGATTAAATCTCATTCTTGGGAAAAGGCAGAAATTGTTGAGAGTAATGATAATTTAGGAAATTGAGGCCAAACAAACAATCTTGGGAAGAAAAACATTTATGCAACAATTATGCAATTGTTGTTTTTTACTGCCTTCCTTGCTTTTTCTTTTCTAAAAGTGTGAACATACGGAAGAGTCTTAAAACCATAAGTCATCACTCTGATTTTTATTATATTAATGTTTTTTTTTCTTTTTTCTTTTGGTCCACATTTATTTTGTTCTCTTATGAAATGAACCAAAGATGAAAGTTTTTGGTGTCCTGAAATCTACAGCCTACAGTTCCATCTGTAGTAAGAATTAAAAGCTCTTTTAAAGTAAATTCAGTTAGCAAATGTAATTACTTTTGAAGTAAATTGCCCTTTCACATCAGAATACATATACCAGACCTGATGATTTAGATCAGGGGGTGTCAAAACTCAAGGCCCACGGGCCTGGAAACAACAAAGGATCGGCCCGCGGTGCCTCTGTCAGCGAAAACAGAGCTCCGTTTTTGGCTGCGACGGCCTCCTGCAACCCTCTGCCAGCAAAAACAGAGCTCCATTTTTTCTGGTAGAGAGCTTGGGCCACCACAGCAGAGGTGGATTTCAGAAGGTTCTGACTAGTTCTGGAGAACCGGTAGCGGAAATTTTGAATAGTTCGGAGAACTGGTAAATACCACCTCTGACTGGTCCCGCCCCCATCTATTCTCTGCCTCCCGAGTCCCAGCTGATCGGGAGGAAATGGGGATTTTTTAGTATCCTTCCCCTGACACATCTGCCAAACCACGCCCACCAAGCCATGCCATGCCTACCAAGCCACGCCCACAGAACCGGTAGTAAAAAAATTTGAAACTCGCCACTGCACCACAGGCACACCCAACATAAGTGATGTTGAGTTGGCCATGCCCACCCTGGCCCCCTGAGGTCAAACACAACCCTGATGCGGCCCTCAATGAAATCGAGTTTGACACCCATGACTTAGATAAACTAAAGCATTTCATCTTCTTAAAAGTTGCAGATGGAATTCAGATCAACGATGGGCGCCATACAAACAGACATGGGGTATATTTCAGAATTTCTGTTTTCTTCTGGAGAAAATATCTAGTGATTTGGAAATTTCCAAAATACTGCTACTCTCATTTTGGGTCTGGAGTTTTACCAAAGTAACTTCAGAGGGCTCACATCACCTCACAACATTATATCTGTGGTGATATCAGTAAAATTTGTTACTACCGGTTCTGTGGGCATGGCTTGGTGGGGGCGATAATGTGGCTAGGTAGGCGTGGCCAATTTTTTTTCTTTTTTAACTTTTAAAAGCATTTTTTCTACAACCTCTTCGGCCGAAGAAGTTGTAAAAAAATGCTTTTAAAAGTAAAAAAAAAAGCCTCTGATGATCGCGCGGTTCAGCTGGGCATGGGGGAGAGGCAGGGATTTTTGCTACCGGTTCTCCAAACCATCCGCCGCCATCGCTACTGGATCGGGCGATCCGATCTGAACCGGGAGCATTTCACCCCTGCATTATATACATATATATAAAAATCTAGGTAAGACTTATAAAAGCTGCATAGCCTGTATGTGGAAAGTGGGGGACCAAATCCTGATTCATTTTATTCTAGTTATATAGGCAGTCCTCAATTTACGACCCATTTAATACCAACATTTCTGTTGTTAAGCAAAGCAGTTGTTTAGTAAGTTGGATCTCATTTTACGACCTTTTTTGCCATAGTTGTTAAGTGAATCATGCAGTCATTAAGTAAATCTGGCTTTGTAATGATGACAATGGATGGATAGAAAGCAATAGATCAGGAATGTCAAACTTGCGACGTCACATGACGTATCATGACTTTTCCCCCTTTGCTAAAAACGGGGATGGACGTGGCGAGTTTGACACCCCTGCAATAGATGGAAATTAATCAAGGAGAGAACCAACCTAGAACCAAGGAGAAATGTACAAGACAGTGAGATCAATTAACCAGTGGAACCGCTTGCCTCCAGAAGTTGGGAATGCTCCAATTGTGGAGGCTTTTAACCAGATACTGGACAGGTATTTGTCTGAAATGGTATAGGTTCTCCTGCTTGAGCGGGGAGTTGGGAACAGGGGTGCTATTCAGCAGGTTCTGACAGGTTCTGGAGAACCGGTAGCGGAAATTTTGAGTAGTTCAGAGAATTGGCAAATACCACCTCTGGCTGGCCCCAGAGTGGGGTGGGAATGGAGATTTTGCAGTATCCTTCCCCTGCCACGCCCACCAAGCCACACCCACAGAACTGGTAGTAAAAAAAATCTGAATTCCATCACTGGTTGGAAAGGCCTCCAAGGTCCCTTCAACTCTGTCATTCTGTATTTTGCATTAACTCAGAGCTACTGTATATAAACAGGCATCAATAGCACTGATATTACCTAGTTCAGGGGTGTCAAACTCACAGGCCAGATGCGTCATGCGCTGGCCACGCTCACCCCGGGTTAGCGAAGGGGGGGGAAGAGTGCAATACGTCACATGACGGCATGACGATGTGAGTTTGACACCCTTGACCGAGTTGGTTAATGAAAGCAACCAAGCTCAGAGCTTGTCAGAAGCTGGCTGGGAAGGATACCAGTGGTGATCGCTTGACCCCAAGACCACCGCAGTTGTCATAAATATGAGCCAGTTGCCAAGTGCCCGAATTTTGATCACATGAATATGGAGATGCTGCAAGTGTGATAAGTGGCCCTAAATCCCTTTTTTCAGTGCCATTGTAACTTTGAACGATCACTCACCGTATTTTTCAGAGTATAAGACGCACCGGAGTATAAGACGCGCCTACCTTTTTTGGTGAGGAAAAGAAGAAAAAGAAATCTCCCTCTGCCTCTGAGCAATTTTGCCTCTTTGCAGCAAACAGCCTGCTTTACTTTCAATTTCGTTTTCAGCATAGCTTGATCAACACAAGGAAAAAAAAAATCTGCTCCAGCAATTTACCTATTTGCAGCAAGCAGCAGAGGCCTGCGCAAAACAGCTGAGAGCAAATCAGCTGAGAGTCGAGAGTCCGATCCAATCAACTTGTGCTAATTTAGGCTGTGCTGAAGCTGAAAGGAGCTGTTTTTTCTTGCTGTTTGCTTGCAAGGAGGTAACTGCTGCGAGGCAAGAGGCCAAAGGGTGGGGGCCAGTGGGTGGGCGGGGCTACATTCGGTGTATAAGACACCTAAATTTTGAGCCCCTTTTAGGGGGGGAAAAGGTGCATTTTATACTCAAAAAAATACAGTAACTAATAGTTTTAAGTCAAGGATTATCTATAGCTCATTGTTCTTGGAGTCTGGACGTCATGTAGTTTTATTGTAAGTGTAAATGAAAAATGTCAACTTTCCAACTGCCTGTCCCATTGGAAGAAGATAGCGAAGCCCACATGGGGATGATTTAACTTTTTCTAGCTTAGTTGATTTTGGCATAATGCAGTGAGAGAACCCTACAAAAGGCATGTAAATAATAATTTAATTATATTACATTTGAACTTAGTTTGAACGCCTTTTGGCTAAATATTGCAGGAAGCAGCTACAATTATGCAAGAATGGAAGCTAACCTAATGAATGAAGTAATTCTTTATTAGGGCAAAAGGCCAACCACTTAAAATAGCCCACAAACATTAAAAAGTCCACCCAATAAACAAAAATGCTAAAACAGTTATTAACTTAATGAGACTGTAGGAGGAGAGCAGCCTGAGTGTAGGAGAGCCAGAAATCAGGAGTAGCCTGGTTGCCTCTTTCTGACTAATGCATTTTATTAAAAGACAAAAATTTTCATAAGTTGTAGCTCACCAACACTTCTGCCTTTTAATAAAACTTGTTTGTCGGAAAAGGTGCAACCAGAGTCTTCCTGATTTTTAACTTAATGAAGTAGGTAATAAGAGTGGGAAATGAGAGAGGGGGGGGGGGAGGGAGGGAGGGAGGGAGAGAGAGCGCTGGATGGTGAGTCTTGATGTTAACTCCTAATTTCTTTCTTTAAGCTGTTCTGCAAAATTTTGGTGTTCCTCAACTTGGCTGCTTGAAGATGTGTGGACTTCAGCTCCCAGAATACCCTATTCAGGAATCCAGAATGGCTGAATAGGGAATTCTGGGAGTTGAAATTTTCAGATCTTCAAGCACTTGAGAAACAGTGGTGTAGAATGTACTAAGCTGCCTGTCTGCAAATAGCAAAAATAATTAATTTGGGAGGGGGGAGACAGGAGCATTTGCTAAAATACGCTTCTGGTGAAATCTCACATTAACAAATCTCCAGTTCAGCGGTCTTGGGATGCAAATACCGTCTCTTGCTGGTCATATCTACCCGACTCATCAGAGTGGGAAGGCAAGGAATGTTGCGGGTCCCATCCCAGTGGTGGGTTGCTCCCAGTTCGGCCCGGTTCGACCGAGCCGGTAGTGGTGACAATGTGACGTCCTCGAACTGGTTCTCTTTGACTGGGAGGTGGGCCAGAGAGAAGAGAACTGGTGGTAACACTGGTTGGAGCCCACCACTGTCCCATCCCTGAGGGAGATACACCTGGTGCGACCCAGAAGAAGGGCCTTCTCTGTGGTGGCTCCCTCTCTCTGGAACATCATTCCCCTAGAGATTAGAATGGCCCCCACTCTAATACTGGGGAACCCAGAGCGGGATGGAGCCTATTAAATGGGTCATGTGATCTGCTATCACCGGGGCGGGGTGTTAGTGATTTTGTTATAGTGTACTATATTAATTTATTTGATTCTTTTTGTTAGTTTTTATTGTTTTAAATGTGGTTTTATATTCTGCAATTCGCCTTGAGTCGCCATGGGCAAATAGGCGGCAATGTAAATGCAACCAACCAACCAATCAATCAATCAATTAATCAATTCCTGTCAAGACATGCCCCTGAAATAGCAGACAAGGCTGTTGCATCCAAAGGACTCTGGACAGGGCAATTAACATTTATACTAATTTTATGCCATTTGCGACAATTTACAAGATTTTCATCATGAAGTCATTAGACAAATGATGCACATCATGATATTTATATCCCCTTATATCATGGTGTGGATGATGGAAATGGCCACCTATCATATAATTTGAGATTTAGCAGATTCCACACTCAATAGTTTTCTTAAATCAACGTTTACATTTATAGCAAATTCCTATAATAATAACCATATAATGCTAATATGTTTTCTTTCCTTGGATACTTATTGTATCTAATTGTTGTAATTATTGCAGAAATAATGTAATTATTCTACGAATTAATTTTACCCTGCTTTTATTAATTTAACTTAATGATTTTAATAATTGAATACATTTAATGCAATTAATTGTATTTTATTAATTTAGTTTCTTTGCTGTGAATTGCCATGTCATTGAGAGCCAGGTGGCATCAACTTTAAAAATTATTATTATTTAGATGAGAAGGTTTGAACAAAATATGAAGACAAAGTATGAAATAGCTTTGTGTGTGTTCATTGATTGAAGAGTAAAATTCTATCTGGGCCAATTTCATTAATTTTTAGTTGTTAAAAATTAGAACTTTTCTCCTTTTTTCTACAATGTTTTGTTCATCCAGGCTCCAGCACAATAGCTTGCACTCAGAATAATAAGTTTCTCTGATGGAATTTGGCACTACCATCCTCTTTTCATACTGATGACATAAGTGCTAATTTTCTGAGAAAAATGAGGAAAAAGCATTATGCAAACACCGCTCTGCCTCTGAAACGAACATGCTTTATATCCTCTCCCAGTAACAATCTCGACCCAGCAGCATCGATTGAACTAAAGATTTTGGCAAGCTTTCTTTTTTTATTGGTTTCGTTGACGCCAGGCAATTAAGAGATAAATTGGCTTTAAATAGATTTTTTCATTGTTGACGACTGAAACCTTGACTGTAATTCGGAGTTTTTGGTTTTATGTTAGAATCTGTAACATTGCAAGTCGAACAAATAAATGAATAACCCGTTATCTAAGGTATAAATCTTTTAAAGCTCAGTTTAGCTTCAAATGCCCCATTTCAAGCTCAAAATGGATGCTTTGGATTCAGAAATGGATGCTTTCTTCTCGCCAGAAATGTTCCAGTGTTGCCTTATGCTTTGAGGTCACACAATTGGGGGTCCACAGTGCTTCTGATAAGAGTCAACAAGCATCCAGATGTTTGCCATAACTTTAGAACTTCAGCCTGTTTTGAA
This sequence comes from Pituophis catenifer annectens, assembly GCF_029215685.1. Lineage (NCBI taxonomy): Eukaryota > Metazoa > Chordata > Lepidosauria > Squamata > Colubridae > Pituophis > Pituophis catenifer. The sequence continues at coordinate 10,135,139 of NW_027256887.1, read as the reverse complement.
GTGGAGATGTTTTCCTGACCTTTGGGCCAGTGATCGTGTGCCAAAAGCGGGGGGAGTGCAGGGGGGGGTCACGTGCATGCCCACACCTATAATGCAATGCCATCTGCACACCACACCCTGCGATGCTCCGCCCGCTGTGCATGCACGCACCCCCCCTCCCGCGCCCTGTTTTAGTCCTAGCAGGCCTCCCTGAAGCCTCCGGAGGCCAGAAACGGCCCATTTCCGGACTTCCGGTAGGCCCTATAGGCCTGTTTTTCACCCTCCCCAGGCTCCGGAGGCTTTCCTGGAGCCTGGGGAGGGCGAACACAGCCCATTTCCGGACTTCCGGAAGGCCCGTTTTTCACCCTCTCAGAGCCTCCATGTGAGCCCTGTACTTACCTGGCATCCAAAACATGCCAGGTGGAGATTCCTGGGAGGGAGGGGCGGTGTGGGCGTGCCCAGCCGAAAATCAGGTGGCCGGCACGCGCGCATGCGTACTGAAGGCAACCTAGGGCAACGGTTTGCGTGCCCGCAGAGATGGCTCCGCATGCCATCTGTGGCACGCGTGCCATAGGTTCGCCATCATGGCCTTTGGGCTATGTGATGTCCTACCTACTAAGTAGAGAATGGTGAAAACGTCCATTTGGTGTTCAAAGCATGATGTTGAAGTGTGAACTGAAGGCTATTTCATTTCATTCTGCCTTCTGGTCTATGAAAATCTTCCTAAAAAAACAGGTGAATTTTATACTCGGCAAGTATAGCCTGAGTGGCGTAGGAGGCTAATGCCTCCTACTAAGTAGGCTAATGCCTCCTACTAAGACAGCATTTAACATCCAGCTGCCTGCAATTACTGCGAGTTCAATTCTCACCAGGCTCAAGGTCGACTCAGCCTTCCATCCTTTCTAAGGTGGGTAAAATGAGGACCTGGTTTGTGGGGGCAATAAGCTGACTTTGTATAAAATATACAAAAGTATGAAGGCTATTGCTTAATGCATTGTAAGCCGCCCTGAGTCTCCAGAGAAGGGCAGCATATAAAAATAAATAAATAAAAAATAAATTAAAAAAAAAAGTGAAACACAGCTTTGCATTTCCAAATCAGAATAGTTAATGGACATCTAACAAAATACGTGGAGAAAATGGAAGCTACATTTTGCTTTGAACCCCAAGCCAAAGACTCCTACAAAAGGAGTTGCCAGATTTTAATTAGAGATGGTTTCAGCGAAAAAAAAAAAAAAAAAGCCAGTACCATTTTGGTTTTTACAGGTTTGGCCTGCCACTAAATCTTTGGAGATCTTGGAGTGATTTTATAAGATGATGCCTGAGAAGAGACTGGCGGGAGGAGTCAAGCAGGGAGTTAGTCTGGAATGTTTATGAAGGTACAAGTGGGCAACATCTGACCCTCCTTTCCCCAATGTTGTTGAACCTTATCTAATCTGGTCCAGGTATATACCGCCAGTCCAAGAAGATTCCTGTGTTGTAGGCATGTGCAATATAAATAACTAATGGAACTCTTCATGTGTGGATCCGGCTGGTTGTGCAAAAGTGATCTGCGTGATCTTCTCTCTGCCTCAGTCTTTTGCATAGCTACTCTTCTGCCCTGCTTGCTAAGGTATCTTCCCCATGCTTTCTTCCCTCCATTTTCCTTTCCTCATCCACCTTCATCAGTGATGTTCAGGGGTGGGATCCTACCAGTTTAACAACTGGCTTGCTAAGTGTGTGCTGCTTGTGCGTGCACAGTTTGGAGAAAACTCAACCTTCTCATTGCTGCCGGCAAGGAAAACAGCTAAGGCGCGGCAATCCATTCTGTCGCGCCGATCAGCTGAGCTTCGGAAACGAAAATATAGGTGAGTTTAACGCAGGGGCGGGCGGGTGGGCCCACTTCAAAATCGGAGCAAACCGGTTTGCTTACAGCTGATAGTCAGAGCTAACTGTTCGCTCGAACCGGTCCGAGCCGGTAGAATCCCACCACTAGTGATGTTCCAATGATGCTCCAGCACTACATATTCCATTGGTCTGTTATTGTCAACCTTTTCAGTGCCTTCCCTTCTCCCACTCAGCCTTTACCCATATCATCATCCAAGAAACCCTCAACCTTTCCTTTCCTGTTGTGGAAATACCCATCTTTTGATCTGTAGCTGGAATTAAACCAACAGGACTCAAACATCTGAAATGCTTGTGGTGCAAAACCACCCACATCCCACTCAATTGTGTATGGAAAGTGATGCATAGGGAGTTCTCGTCTCACAACAGTTTGTTTAGTTATCATTCAAAGTTACAACGGCACGGAAAAAAAGTAACTTATGACCATTTTTCACCATTATGACCGTTGCAGCCTCCTCATGGTCCCCTGATCAAAATTCAGACCCTGGGCAACTGGCTCATATTTATGACGGTTGCAGTATCCCAAGATCATGTGATCAACTTTCGCGACCTTCTAACAAGCAAAGTCAATAGGGAAGCCGGATTCACTTAACAGCTGTGGCAAGAGAGGTCGCAGAATTGGGCAAAACCCACAACAAATGTCTCGCTTAGCAACATAAATTTGAGCTCAGTTGTGGGCTGAGTAAGTCAAGGACTTACTAGGTGGCTCAGTGGCTAAGACACTGAGCTTGTCGATCAGAAAGGTCGGCAGTTGCAGTCAGCGGTTCAAATCCCTAGTACAGGTCTCCTGTGTGAGCAGGGGGTTGGACTAGATGACCTCAAAGGTCCCTCCAACTCCTGTTACTGTTACCTGACTACCTGTATTTTCCAGTTCATGGCTAGTTCAGAATGTTCAAATATTTCAGGTTGTGGAACCTGTTAGTTTTTTTTAAGAAGGAAATTTCCGAAAGTCCTGAGAAGAAAAGAAAAATGAAGGTTAGTAAATAGCGAAAGAGAAGGCTAATTCTCTTTTACTATTGTTCTTAGAAGAATCTGGAATGAAATTAAGTGGACACGGAGCCTAAATAAACAAAAAAGAATATTTTCAACAACGCAATAAAAAGAAACCTCAAAATAGTGGTTTTATTGTCTAACAATCTCCTGTTAATGCAGTGGCTCAGTGGCTAAGATACTGAGATTGTTGATCGAAAGGTCGGCAGTTCAGCGGTTCAAATCCCTAGTGCCGCATAACATGGTGAGCTCCCGTTACTTGTCCCAGCTTCTGCCAACGTAGAAGTTCGAAAGCACGTAAAAAATGCAAGTAGAAAAATAGGGACCACCTTTGGTGGGAAGGTAACAGCGTTCCGTGCTCTTTTGGCATTTAGTCATGCTGGCCACATGACCACGGAGATGTCTTCGGACAGCGCTGGCTCTTCGGCTTTGAAACGGAGATGAGCACTACCCCCTAGAGTTGGGAACGACTAGCACATATGTGCGAAGGGAATCTTTACCTTTACCTAATCTCCTGCAAGTTCTAGTTAATTCATTTAACGAGGAGATCTTGTGAAATGAATTTTGTTAAACGAACAAAAACTACAGGAATCCTGCCATTAAATGCACTTACAATGTTCATAATCCTTGCTTGGGTGATATAGCTATAACTGATAGCGGTGTTGCCTAAGCAATTAGACATTTTTAGTTATTAAAGCAACAGAGACTCTTTAAGTCTTGCCAAAAGGTTGCATTGCTTTGGATAAAAGCAATGCTGTTGAATGCTCCTACCTGCATTCAGTGCTTCAGATGTTCCTTTTCAGATGCAACATATTCCTTATTCACAGTAATTATCCAGGTGCCTTAAAGGAGTCCCAGAAGCGTTACGCAATTTATGAAACATGGCTAATGGCCAAAAGAATTGTGAATCCCTCAAACTTTACTTGGCAGGTACCAGGAGAATTAAGATGTACACTTAGCATGGCAAGGGAGTATTTTCGCTACGAGAAATTGAACTGTGGGGTTGACTGTTTTAAATTAATGGAACATTATCCTGTATTTAATGCCACATGTCTTTTCAATTTTAGCGGTTCAGATAATGGCGTTGGGCCAGACAGCTGTGAAGGAGCTCTTACTTAAAGGCAGGGAAAATATATGTGTCTAATAAACAAGATGATTGTACTGTATTTTGTTGGTATGTCTCCGTCCAGTGGTGGACGGACTTGCAAACCGGTAGTAATGGCAGGGAGCTCCGCCCACCTGCCCCGATGTCATTGCTGATTTATTTATTTATTTATTTATCTATCAAATTTCTATACCGCCCTACTCCCGGGGGACTCAGGGCGGTGAACAGCCAAGATAAAATACAGATAATACAAACATTAAAAGTCCATTAAAATTATTAAATATTTTGGCCCAAAACAAATTTAAAACACCCAATTTGTAAAACAGATTAAACGATTTAAAAATTTAAAAGGGAGAGTTAGGCCAGGCCAGCCTGCTGAAATAAACATGTTTTGAGAGCACGACGAAACGTGCGCAGATCCGGGATCCTCCGGATCTCCGGGGGGAGCTCGTTCCAGATGATAGGTGCCCCCACAGAGAAGGCTCTCCCCCTAGGGGCCGCCAGTCGACACTGTTTGGCTGACGGCACCCTGAGAAGCCCCTCTCTATGGGAGCGTACTGGTCGGTGAGAGGCTATTGGTAGCAGAAGGCGGTCTCGTAATGATGATCTGTGCATGCGCAGAAGCGTGCACGCTCCCGTTGCAAACCCGTAGTAAAGGTAAGTAGAACTCACCCCTGTGTCCGTCTTCCCTTTTTGAAATGTATTGAGATCAGTGGTGTCTTAATATTCTTTGATCATCTGATTTTGAAAGCCTCTCTTTTTAAAAACCTTTTGAAGCTTCAATTCTTCATTTATCAAACAGGCAAATTAGATTATTAATACCCACCATAGTGGGAGGAGAGCCTTGTTAAGTCTAATGTTTGCAAAAAATAAATAAAATAAATCGGGATTCTGGTAACACCTTTTCTGAGTAACACATTTTATTAAAAGAAGCTTTCATTAGCAGCAGCCAATATCCTCTCCTATGTGCAAACAAAGGCATAACTTTCATTTTCTAGGCTTGCAGCTGGGAGGCAGCTTGCAAAAAGAAAAAAAAGCCTAAAAATGCAAAGGACATTATAAAAATATGAGATAAATTTCCAGAAATGGCAAACGGCAACAAAGATGGTTTTTAAGCATGGACAGATATAGTGAGATACAGTGAAAATATTGCTGGTGTAAATGATATTTAATTAGATTTTCTTCCTTTTGGTTACTTCTTCCTTTTCATTTCCTTTGCTTGCGCTGCTTCTCACTCTTTCTACTCTGCGTAATATTGCTTATCTCCAAATAAAATAGCATGTTGTGTACATACACATTCAAGAAAATCTCTGGGGAAAATGTCCTAATTGAAGTTTTTTAGATGACCTCTTTGACTAATAAACGGGGGATTTCTTTAAAGAGACTGTAGAAGGAGGTTGGTACTAGCACCTTTTCAGAGATCCCATTTGATGAAAAAGGCACAAGGGTTTGTGATCTGTAACCCGCTTAATCCGATGCACCGAAGACACTCAAGTACAAGGTAGCAAAATAACACGGTCACTAAGAGCAAAAAAAACTTCAGAATGCATCCCTTGTGAAATCTCTCTAGGCCAGGGGTGTCAAACTGGATTTCTTTTTTCTTTTTTTTTGTCAATTCCACATTCATTTTATTAATTAAAAGAGTGCAAACCATTCTCACCTGAATTTTTACAGTTTTTAAACATTGCATTTACAAATGGCTATTTCTAACTGGATTTCTTCGAGGGCTGGATTGGCATTGTACTTCTCCGTGGGCTGGCTGTGGCCGGGGGGGGGGGGAGACGGGACAGACTGCTCCTGAAGCACCCCGCTGGCCAAAACGGGGCACAGGGGGGGTGCGTGTGGTCCCCCCGTGCCCTGTTTTGGCCGACAGAGTGCCGCAGGAGGCCGGCCAGGCCAAAAACCCGGTTTGTGGGAGCAATAAGCTGACTTTATATAAAATACACAAAAGTATGAAGGCTACTGCTTAACGCATTGTAAGCCGCCCTGAGTCTCCGGAGAAGGGCGGCATATAAAAATAAATAAAAATAAAAATTAAATAATAATAATAAAAAAAAACAGGCCGTAGGGTCGTGTGCATGTCTCCCATGCCCCGTTTTGCCTGGCAGAGTATTGCAGGAGGCCATCCAATTTGCCCGTCTTGGCTGCCAGAGGCACCGCAGGCCGGTCCTTTGCTATTTCCAGGCCAGCCCCGCAGGCGAGATTTAAGCACCCCGCGAGCTGGATCTGGCCCATGGGCCTTGACTGACACCCCTGCTTTAGGCTTTCTCAGATATTCTTGACAAACACAGTAGATTAGTAACACATTATAGTTGGCAACTACAACCTGCATCCACACAACCAACCTGTTTTTAGTTTCCTGCCCTTTACCTTAGCCTGTTTTAAATCCCGTATCACTTCAGTTACTCCGTGCATCTAATGAAGGGAGTTGCAGCTCACAAAGGCTGGTGCTTCTCTATAAAATGTTTTAGTTTGGTGCTATTAGACACCTCCTGATTTGATTATTTGGGGGGGGGGGCTAACATAGGCCTAAAGCAGCTGCACGTTTTACTGGGATTGAAAAAGCAATCATGGCTAGTTTCTCAGTGGCCACGATTCAGAGGTGGTTTACAATGTTTATAGAAAACATTGATATTTTCTGTTTCTTCCATCGAGATAGCAAAAATAAAGCAATGCTGAAGCCCAAATGTTGTGTGATAAGGGGAAAATAAAATTGAAATGTGTCCACTCATTAAAAGTAAACTAACCTTTTATTTCTAACCAGTTGCATTTTGGGTTTTATTGGCTGCTTAAGTGAGACTTTCCTATCTATTGCCCTTGGCAAAAGATTTAACTTCAAGCCTCTGTCCTCTGTATGTGAAGATTGAGGTCAACTAACATCCGAAGAAATATATTACTTTCCAATTCTTAACTTAAAGACAATGAGTTTAAAAGTACCTCTCTTGAGTTACTGAAATATTACATTTAAATGGTAAGGTTTATAGTTAAAAGGAAATAAAATATTTGGATTATAGGGAATTGTTTTTCAAAATGTTATACTTTGAGGCTAAAATCTGAAGAGGTTAGATTAAGAGAGGTAAAAGATTTGAAAAAAAAATACTGTATACAATCCAAACTTTTATTGATGGTTTCTAAAATACAATGTGCCAGATGGGAAATATTTTATCAATGGTTGGAGAATAAAAATGGAGTTTGGAAATGAAGAAGACTAAAGAATAAGTAGAAAATATATTAAGATAGAGATATAAATAAGATGAAAATCTTTAGTATGTGTATGAAGAGAATAATGATATTTGATGTTAATATGGTATTATTACTAAAAGATACTAAGAAGAAAATGGAGAGTTTTACAATATTTAAATGTTTAATATATTATAATATTAATGTTAACATGAATGTGAAAGATGTGACAAATGAGGGATGATGTAGCACAGAGATGTTTGTACCCAGACGATACACTGAATAAGGAAAGATGGAATGTTTATCTTTGTAATTGAAAAATAAAAAACTTTTTACAAAATAAATAAATAAATAAAATACAATGTGCCAGGAAGCAGTGACTTCTCCAAATCTCACCTTCCTCATTTTAGCTTTCTAGTTGCATGAGTGACCAAACCTTCCTTAGAGACTTCCTGTTATCAATCCCTGATAACTTGTGTTTAATATTTCTTGGCAAATTAAAGTGGACTCATCATAGAATAGAAAAGAATTCTTGATTGGCCAAGTGTGATTGGACATACAAGAAATTTATCTTGGTGCATATGCTCTCGGTGTACATAAAAGAAAAGATAAATTCGTCAAGAATCATAAGGTACAACACTTAATGATAGTCATAGGGAACAAATAAGCAATCAAATCATATTAGGAAACATAATATAAATCTTAAGGATACCAGCAACAAGGTTACAGTCATACAGTCATCAGTGGGAGGAGATGGGTGATAGGAACGATGAGAAGATTAATAGTAATGCAGATTTAGTGAATAGTTTGACTGTTGAGGGAATTATTTGTTTAGCAGAGTGATGGTGTTTGGGAAAAAACTGTCCTTGTGTCTAGTTGTTCTGGTGTGCAGTACTCTATAGTGTTGTTTTGAGGGTAGGAGTTGAAACAATTTATGTCCAGGATACGAGGGGTCTGTAAATATTTTCACAGCCCTCTTTTTGATCCATGCAGTATACAAGTCCTCAATGGAAGGGAGGTTGGTAGCCATTGTTTTTTCTGCAGTTCTAATTATCCTCTGAAGTCCGTGTCTGTCTTGTTGGGTTGCAGTTATAGAGGTGCAGATGACAGACTCCATAATTCCTCTGTAGAACTGGATCAGCAGCTCCTTGGGCAGTTTGAGCTTTCTGAGTTGGCGCAGAAAGAACATTGTTGTGCTTTTTTTATGATGTTTTTGATGTTAGGTGTCCATCATCATTGAGTCACAGACGATTTTCCGTCAGCATTGAGGTCTCTTGCTTCCTGGGATGCAGCGAGGTGTTTTGTTTGTTTCAACTTATTTAAAAGAGTGTTGTCGTGGTTAAGCATCCATTTGCAAAGCACTGATAAATTGCTATTGGTGTGGTGCTTTTTTTCTGTCAAATACTTAATATGTGATAGTTACTGGTGTCTCTGTTGGACAGTGAATTTTTTTTCCCTCATTGATTACAGTTATACAGATTAACAGAGTTGGAAGGGACCTTGTAGGTCATCTAGTCCAACCCCCTGCCCAAGCAGGAGACCCCACACCAGAGATGGCTAACCTTTTTACCATCGCGTGCCAAAAGTGGGGGCAGCGTGGGTGGTCGCACACGAGTGTGCCCACACCAATAATTCAATGCACCACACGCATGTGCACATGACCCCTCCATTTTTGGCACGTGATGGCACTGTAGGCCCGCTTTTCGCTCTCCTCAGGCTCCAGAGGCTTTCTAGGAGCCTGGGGAAGGTGAAAACGGCCTTCTCTGGAGGCCCTCCAGAGGCCGGAAATAGCCCATTTCCTGACTTCCAGTGGGTCCAGAAGGCCTGAAAATAAACAACGCTTGTGTGCCCACAGATATGGCTCCATGTGCCACCTATGGCACGCGTGCCATAAGTTCGCCATCACGGTCCTACACCATTTCTGACAGGTGGCAGTCCAGTCTCTTCTTGAAAGCTTCCGGTGATGAAGCTCCCACAATTTCTGAAGGCAAGCTGATTATTGACGGTAGTGTTGTGTACTCAGTAGCAGGGTGGATTTGATTTAAATTGAGTTGATTTAAATCACAATTTAAATCATGATTTAAATCACTAGAAAAAAGGTTTGATTTAAATCAACTCGATTTAAATCATAATTTTTAAAGAGCAACTGTCATCTCTGCTACTCCTTTGACCCACTGTTGACTCACCGATAGTCCCAGTGTTGCAGAACATACAGCCTCATGCCACATAACTAAGCTCCATTTCATGCTGAATAAACTAAATTATTTATGTATCTTAAATAGAAAACTATCTTACGATATATTTTTACCCCAAAAGTTTTTTATTAAAATAAATTTGATAAAAATCAAAAAAATCCGATTTAAATAAAAAAAATCTGATTTTTTTGATTTTTTTTAAAAAATCATTGATTTTTATCCACCCTGCTCAGTAGTTCTTAACAGAAAGCTTTTAATTTCAAGGACTTTCACCTTGATTCTTCTATATATTGCAAGAGAAGATGATGACATTTTTATGGTACACTTCCATAATGTAACACTGATAGGCATCTCCTTTATGTTAAACAAGGGTGCTGATTAGAATATGACAGTAGGTACCGTATTTTTCAGAGTATAAGACACACCTTTTTCCCCCCAAAAAAAGAGGATGAAAATCTGGGTGCGTCTTATACTCCAAATGAAGCCCTGCCCAGCTTCTCAAATGGAGGTTTCAGAGGCTGAAAAAAGCATCAGAAATGAAGATTCAGAAAAGAAGCCCCCAAACAGCTTCAGAAAAAAAGCCCCCAAACAGAGCTTCAGAAAAAAAAAGCCTCCAAACAGAGCTTCAGAAGCTTTTTTTCTGAAGCTCTGTTTCAGAGGCTTTCAGAGGCAGGAAAAAAAGTTTTTTTTTTCTGAAACAGAGTTTCAGAAGTTTAAGAGGCAGGAAAAAAAGCAAAAAAAAAAAAGCAAGGCACAGAGCTCATATCCAAGGAACCTGTTGCTAAAATTCACCTCTGGGAACAGCTGATTGGGGATATTCCGGGAGGCCGATCCACCTGCCAATCAAAAAATTTTCTTATTTTCCTCCCCAAAAACTAAGGCGCATCTTATATACTCTGAAAAATACGGCACATTGTAAAAGGTAGCTTAATGATCATGATGAAGTTATAAAACAAGAACATCAAGCCAACAGCTTGCAAAACTGAAAATAACAGATCTGATTTTTTTTTTAAAGTGATATTCTCATTTCCTGATCTTGCAAAATACATGGCTGGGTTTCCCTCCCCCCCCCAGGATATCTTGAAAGTGTGCGATTGTCAATGATTAAATCAAAACATTTAATAATTGACGTATTTATTAAGAGCCTTGATAGTACAGTGATCTAAGCACCCTGTTATTAACACAGCTGCCTGCAATTACTGCTGGTTCGAATCCCTCCAAGGCTCAAGGTTGACTCAGCCTTCCATCCTTTCTAAGGTAGGTGAAATGAGGACCCAGATTGTGGGGGCAATAAGCTGACTTTGTATAAAATATACAAAAGTATGAAGGCTATTGCTTAACGCATTGTAAGCCGCCCTGAGTCTCCGGAGAAGGGCGGCATATAAATCAAATTTAAAAAAAAAAATTGTTCTTGGAGGAATGTTTAGGAAAGACTACCAGTCTAAAGCACTCACATATTGAAGTGAAAAAAATATATCTCAATTTGGAATGTAAAAAAAAAATTCAGTTTTGATTTTTGATTTGCAATACCTCCAGAAACGCCACCGGATTTCAAATACTTCTTTTGAATGGATGTTGGGTTTCCATGTTCTCGGTTCGTTAATAAAAGAGAGCAGGTCTCTGCTTGTTTCCATCTGAAAACTTCCTTTGAACAATGAAGTTGGCCACCATTGAGTTTAATAGATACATAGGCCAAATAGATAGGAATCCAAGTTTATCTCCAACAATTGATTTCTTGCCTGGTTGATACTGAATCGCATTTTATTTTAATTTCCTATTGGCATTAAGAAACACTGAGACTTAATTGCTTTCGGTTGTTCTGGTGTAATAGATGAGAGTCTAAGTATTGAGAGAAATGCACTTCAACGGGTTCTGTTGCTGTTGCACAAGCCAATCGAACGCTGCAAAGACTCATAGGTTGAGTGAATCTTGAGTGGATTCGAGCTGGCAAAGACCTCTGAATCCTTGCAGCTTTAATGCTTAATCATACATACACACAGCCTTGGGATGCTGTGTGAGCTTACTTTGTTTTACTTAGGGCTGTTCGTGCAGTGGGTTAATGCAACGGCAAGATGTTGCAAGAGATTGCCTAGATCCAGTTATTCTGGTCCCTAGATTAGAGTATAGTTGTACTTACTTATTGTGTTTATATTCTGCTTTTCATTCAGGAACACAAAGTGTTGCACAGAATGTTCTCTTCTCCAGTAGGCTGAGCTGAAGGAGAATGTCTGGCTCCAAGTTATCCAGGGAGAAGGAACATAGAGGAATCCTAGTATAGAAAATAGGTTGGGTGCCGATTCTGTAGCAAAATCAGTTGAAAGGCAAAGTTTGAAACGATGCTGTTGATCAATGTCTTTAAAGAAACTAACTTGGCTAACTTTTTGCTGTCGAGTGCCAAAAGCAGGGGGAGTGTGTGTGGGTCACGAGCGCGCGCGTCCACACCCATAATGCGCCCCACCCCCCCGCGCACGCTCCCGGAGGCCAGAAACAGCCCGTTTCCTGACTTCTGGTGGGCCCCGGAAGGCCCGAAAATCAGCTGGCTGGTGCGCGAATGCATGTTGGAGCTGAGCTAGGGCAACGCTTGCGTGCTCACAGATATGGCTCCGCGTGCCACAGGTTCGCCATCGCGGCCTTAGGCCTTGCTAAATACTTGGACAACCATTGATGTCATGACTTTTGTTGTTGTCACCGGCCCAAATTAACAACCCAACGAAACAGGTCACAGAAAGCAGGAAATGCTACAGGTTGGAAATCAGTAGCAAAAAGCTGAAAGGGTAAAATCCTTTTTTCCCCTCTCTACTAGTAATGCAAAACTGAGTAAAAAAAGAAATAAAACGGAGGAAATAGTTTTGAAAAAGTACAGACAAAATCAAAATTAAAATATGTGGGACCTTTACACACGCACAGACAAACACACAATAGTGTGTAATTTTTGTGCCATTTGCAGTCGTAGCCAGGACTTGTTGTCCTACACCAGAGGTCTTCAAACTTGGCAGCTTTAAGATTTGTGGACTTCAACTCCCAGAATTCTCCAGCCAGCATAGCATAGAGTTGAAGTCCACAAGTTTTAAAGCCTGCCAAGTTTGAAGACCTCTGTCCTACACAGTGTCGTAGCTGTTACCAAACACTTAGTGGGCATTTTATCTCACCTTTATTGCTGCTTTCCAGTGGAAGCTTCACTAAAGTGGCCTTCTAGGATATTCAACTAATACTGGCAAAACAAATCCATATTTTATATCCCATTAGTGATAACCAGGGTGGATAAAAATCAATGATTTTTTTTAAAAAAAATAAAAAAAAATCAGATTTTTTTGATTTAAATCGGATTTTTTTGATTTAAATCAGATTTTTTTTTGATTTTTATCGAATTTATTTTAATAAAAAACTTTTGGGGTAAAAATCTACCGTAATATAGTTTTCTATTTAAGATACATAAATAATTTAGTTTATTCAGCATGAAATGGAGCTTAGTTATGTAGCATGAGGCTGTATATTCTGCAACACTGGGACTATCGGTGAGTCAGCAGTGGGTCAAAGGAGTAGCAGAGATGACGGTTGCTCTTTAAAAATGATGATTTAAATCGAGTTGATTTAAATCAAGCCTTTTTTCTAGTGATTTAAATCATGATTTAAATTGTGATTTAAATCAACTCGATTTAAGTCAAATCCACCCTGGTGATAACAGATGAAGAAATCACCGATTTAAGACCAGTGAGTTTTTTCCAATTCTAGCACAGATGATCCTATAAGATGTGGGGTCCCCTGGAAATAGCCAAGAAGCAAGATTTTTCTCTAGCCCTCAGAGAAAGTGGCAATTAAGAGGTAATCAAGTGATCTAAATTTCCAGCATAGCCTTTCCTGTTTCAAAACAGAATCACCAAGAGGAAGCAGGTGGATAGCGGTTTGCTAGAATCTGGGGCACAAAAACTTTCCCAGTTCCACTACTGGAAATTCTTTTACTGGAATCCGTGTGGTTTTGTGTGCGAATCTGCTATTTGGGGCATGTGCTTTCCCCCTAAATTATGGGCTGGCTTTTAAAAGAGAAGAGGTGGCATTTTTAAAGATTGGGCTACAAATGTTTTCACTGAAACTCCTTTATGGAGGAGTCTTGTGGTGAGATACGCAGAAAACATTACGGGAAGTGATGCTAATCCTTCTAACCTAAGCTACACGTCCTGATTTAAACCAGCATTTTACAATTCCAGTTTCCCAGCTTGTAGAAATTTCCCCAATGCATACATTTTATAATATCAATTTATTTAAAATATCCAGTGTTGCAATTCTGCACAACCATTGCCAAAAAAACCCTTGAATGAATATCTAATTTGTATTTAGATTCGTACCATGAAATACCTTCCAGATTGTAAGAGTATTATGGGAGCCGTGGTTGCCTTTTCCTTCTTATGCTTACTATTGCATGGGAGTGTTTGCACACTTTGTGAGTGTTGAGAATATGTTTGCGTTACGTAGATTTAAGAAGCAACTTGGTTGTCCAATAGCTGTTGATGTGGCAATGACATGGATGCCTTCCTAAGCCCGGAAAAAACCCTTTTTTAGTTCCTCAGAGAAGAAGCAGTTGGATGATCTCTCCAGGAGTAACATTTCAGGGGCAAGTAGTCCTCAAGTTACGACCACAATTGAGCCTCAAAATTCCATGGCTGACCAAGTCATTCCCCGCTGACTTTCTTTGTCAGAAGGTCGCAAAAGGTGATCACATGACCCCCGGAACACGGCAACTGTCATATAAATACATGTCGTTTGCCAAACGTCCAAATTTTGATCACATGGGGATGCTGCGACAGTCGTACGTGTGGAAAAACCACCATAAGTCACATTTTTCAGTGCTGTTGTAACTGTGGACAGTGCTGTGGTCACTAAAAGAATGATTGTAAGTCAAGGACTACCAGTATTTCAGACCCAGCTTTTTTCCTTCCTATGCAGCAGAAGTGGTATTCAGCCGGTTCAGATCGGTTCACCCGAACTGGTAGCAGAAATTGCGGGTGAGCCCGCTCCCCCCACCCCAGCTCTATGCCATCCTATTTAGGCATGTTTTTGAGGCTGGGCATATGCGCGGAAAGTGCAAGCACAAGCAAAGCACATGTGTGGAAGGCCTGAAGCGAGCATGCATGCCGTGTTAAGGAATTCGCAAAATAACCCTTGAATAGTAAAGGTGTGTACATGAAAGCGATTGGAGTAGATACAAATAAACACAGTCAACACACAGATACACTGAGTTGTGTTTACTTTCAGGAAATAGTAAGGCACAGTCCAATAAACAATCCAGGTCATACACATATAAAGCAGAAGATAGCAAAATGACAGTCCAGGGATAATCCAATAACAAAGTTTTCTTACCAGTCGTCGTAGTCATTCACAATAAACAGTTCTTCTGGATTTGCAAACAGTAGCATACAGAGAAATCAGAGAGCAAGAACAGCAAAGAAAAAAAAAACATGTTTGTAGCTCCCTCTTAAGGAGATTGGCTACAGAGCTAACCAATCAGGACACAGTATGGTGCAATACAGCAGTCTTAAAGCTATATTAATGGTTTATATATTGCCAACCCAACAAGGTAGGTAGGTAATACTCATTCCTAACAAACCGGTAGTAAGATAATCCAAAACCCATTGCTGTTCTGCATCCCAATTTTCTAAATATTGTAGAAGAATGTAATGGAAGATCTCAACAGGCTGGTGATCCATCATCCTGGGAAAACAGAATCCTATAGAAATTTCCAGTGGAAATCTATAAACAGCTGAGGATTGGATGGGTTTAATGCTGCAAAAATGTTGATGACATTTTAGCATTTTTAGCTACTACTGATACTCAAGCCTCCCCCCCGCGCCCCCCCCCCGGTCTCCCAAGGGCGCAGAACTCTTTTAGGTGTTTTTTGTGGTGTGACAAGATCTGCATTTCAAAAAGGAAGCAGGGTCTGGTCAAATAAGAGTTTTAATTAAAATTTAATTAATCGAAGCAAACATGTATGCAAGAAAACATTCATTAATTATTTTCTCCTTTCTGTCACATAACAGGAAGCCAATATGCTGTAATAGTTACAATGATAGACAAGGACTAGTGGAGGTCCAAATGCAGGTTTTCTATCAAATTTTATTTTTTGGTTTAATTAATCATTTATTGATGAACCAAATGTTTCAGCCCTATCAAATCAATACATCTGTTGGTAGAAGTTTAATAGAATTTTAGAAGAGCGGATGGGGTATAGTATAATAATTATTCCTTATAATTCCTTTTCATCAGAAACAAAAGACTTTCTATTTTTACATAGATTGTGGTAACGGCAGCTCAACAATTTAGTTCACTTTCATAGTTCAAGAGACCCTAGTCCCTTTTTCATTCCTTCATGATGCCCTCCAGCTAAATGTCAAATATGTAGAGTTTTCCATTTTCTCCAAATTTAGGATATTGCCATTATCAGTTTCAATATAAGCTAAAAGTCTTAAACCACAATTTAAAACTGCTTTAATATCCAGAGTTGCTCCCAAGTTAGAAATTCAATAAACTGGCAATTTCCTCATTTCTTTCGTCTTTATCGTGTATTTTATTTTAGTATGTTTGGGCAGCGTTGCAGATTTTCATAAGTGTATCTTATCAAAGTGTATCTTCAGTATGTTCTCAAGTGTTCCAAGAGTGTTGGTGGAAAAATGGGATTAAAATGTGGATTATTGAACTGCTGTAGATCTCCCAGAAGTTAGCTTTGCAGGTTGTTGTGATTGGGGCATTTTCAACATGCAGATGGTGCCCAAAGTATGCCCAAATTAATTGAAATGATTTTATTTAATGGTGGCAATCTCACAAATTGCTTAACAAAGTTTCAGGAAAATATACCAACATTTTACAAATAGAAATGATTCTGTTTGTTTAATATATATTGTATTCCAATTATCTCTTTAAATTAACCACCACCTTCCTTTTTGGATGATTGAATTTTTCTCCCAAGTATTTTTCATTAGAGCTGCTAGTTTTTCCACTTGAAAGTTTAGATGATGTTGCAACTGGGTTACCCTGTTGTGTGTCAGTCATGATTTCTGTATAGTTTGATCCAGTGGTGAAATCCAAATTTTTTTACTACTGGTTCTGTGGGCGTGGTGAGGTGTGGCTTGGTGGGCATGGCAGGGGAAGGATGCTGCAAAATCTCCATTCCCTCCCCACTCCAGGGGAAGGATACTGCAAAATCCCCATTCCCTCCCCATTCCTGGGGGAAGGATATTGCAAAATCTCCATTCCCACCCCACTCCAGGAGAAGGTTACTGCAAAATCCCCATTCCCTCCCCACTCCAGGGGAAGGTTACTGCAAAATCCCCATTCCCTCCCCACTCCAGGGGAAGGATACTGCAAAATCCCCATTCCCTCCCCACTCCAGGGGAAGGTTAGTGCAAAATCCCCATTTCCTCCCCACTCCTGGGGGAAGGATATTGCAAAATCTCCATTCCCATCCCACTTTGGGACCAGCCAGAGGTGGTATTTGCCGATTCTCCGAACTACTCAAAATTTCCACTACCGGTTCTCCGAACTGCTCAAAATTTCCGCTACCAGTTCGCCAGAACCAGTCAGAACCTGCTGGATTTCACCTCTGGTTTGATCCTAGTGTAATGTATGAATGTGGCCAATTGTGGTTAAAGAAACAAGCACCTAGTTTGCTCTCTACAAGGCAGTTTCTCAGCAAAATAAATTACTTAAATAGTCCCTAAAATAGGTCTTTTCTAGATTTGGGGGCCATATTTGGTTGTTGGGGGGTAGCAGGGTGTTGTCTCTGAAATATTTGGTGGAATCAGAAGAAACCCCAGTTTAATTCCATCTCATTTATATAAAATGGACAAAAAAAACCCCACATGAATAATACGATCCTCTAGTCATTTATTTAATGTTTTTCTTTTCTATTCCTTTAAGTAGTACATTTTGAGAAGCATTTTTGGAAATCTCCAAGGGCTACAAGCTATGTACTTCTGCACTAAACAATACTTTATCCTGATGAGAATGATCTGCAAATAATGAGTTATGTTGTTTCAGTTATAGTTAAGTTTTAATCTTGGGTTGGTTATAAAATCTGGATTAATTTAAATTGTCATTTCAGGAAGGAATAGCTCTCTGTTCTGTTCCATAAACACATAACTCAGTCTCCCTCCCTCCCTTCCTTCCTGCCTGCCTTCCTTCCTGCCTTCCTATTTTCCTGCCTTCCTCCTTTCCTGTCTTTCTTCCTGTTTTCCTGCCCTTTTGTTTCCCTGCCTTCCTGTTTCCCTGCCTTCCTTCCTGCCTTCCTATTTTCCTGTCTTTCTTCCTGTCTTCCTGTTTTCCTGCCTTTCTGTTTGCTTCCTTCCTGCCTTCCAACTGATAATAATCATTCTACTTGTCTCTTTTACATGCATCTTTCTATCAGAACCTAACAGCAAGGCTTGTAAATTGCCATATCTGATCACCAATGGCGAGCAGAATTTATATGTAGCTTGATTGGAATGCTATCCGAAAACTGATGCTTGGCTTCCTACCGCATACCCCAAATCAGAAGTGGCTTCCGATGTGGAGCCCTTTAGGAGCCAAGAAAATTTAGAACTTAGGAGACATAGTCAAAAAAGAGAAAAGGAAGGGTTTTTTTTATAAGTTTTTTATTTTTAAAAAAACATCAATGCGTGAACAGTTTGGCACCTGGGTACCAAGCATTCTAATCCAAATAAAACTAGTAGAATTAATCATAGTTATTATATTCAATCAACTTGTATATTTCTAATAATGATACACATTTATATTAAGTTGCAGTTTGTCATTATTCAATTATTCCATGTTTTCTCTTGTTATTGCTTTTATTTTATTATATAAAGGTGTATACACTAATATTCCCCTTCTCTTATTTGTATCTCTTATTCTAACTTTTAATCATGTCACCCTTTATTAAAAAAAAAATTCTTTCTGTCCTACCTAACTTCTAGTCATGTCACCTACCTAAAAAAAAAAAAGAAAGAGAGAGAAAAGGAAAAGGAAATCAGAACAACAACAACAAAAAAAGAAATCATCTATCCATCGTCTCTTGCCTGCTTCAATACTTTAATTGCTATGCTTTTTTTGGCTTGCCTCCCATATTTCTCTCTTGAATCTTTATCTCTGTCTGCATCTGCTTCTTGGCTGTTCAATTTAGGTATTTCTCCCGCCTCTACCCTCTTCCACTGCCTAGTTCCCAAAATTTCTGCCCTGGCCCCTATCTCAGAAAGGGAAGGTTTTGAAGGCTGATTCTACCATGTTCTGTCCAAAGACTCACTATTTCTTTCTGGAAAGTGCCACAAATATGATGCAGATTTCTACTTTTTTCAAATAGGATTTGTTTCATTTCTCCTAGTTGCTACCCCAAATTCACATTGTTTTCTCTTTCCCTTTTACAGCAGGAAAGGATTTCGTATACTCCGCCTGTGAGCCCAGTAGACGATTATCCTTCCTCGTCACCTCTCCATGTCCCACTGCATCGAACCATCAGGATGGAGGAAGAGACCCTCAGACTTCCAGCCCATTTGCGTGAGTATTTCAAATGTGGCTCTTTTGAGAAGATGTGGGGAAGAGGACAGGAGTGGTTCCAGGTCCTACTTTTTAAAATGCAGATCCTTGCTCAATGCCATTGAAATATGCGGTGGAGATCTGTTGCAGATCTCCAGAAGATATGCATAGTTGGGAAGATGTATTAGGATGTGTAAAATGGTTCATCCTAGAAGACTCCCATTTCCATGAGCTGTTCTGTATGATCCAGAAGTGGTTGGACCCCAAATGGGGATGTGCATCCCTGGCCTGCTCTCGAGTTGCCATAAGCAAGTGGGGATGGGAAACCGATGAAACGGCATAGCAGCCAAACACAGATGCACATTCCAGACTTATCTCTCTCAAGGCTGTATCCCAGGGTTACCCACAGCAGCCAGAAGGGAGTGATCTCAACAACCCGCAAAATTGCTCCGTTGGCGAATGTGATTGATGACACACTCTGGGGTGGAGGGGGTAAACAGGATCATGATTGGGGTGTAAATTATGTAGGGTCAGAGCTGGCTTCACTTAGGAACATGCCGACATGAAGCTCCTAATAAATAACTGGATTTCTTTTGAAGTTTGGCTCGAGGCTCTTGATTTAATTAGGGCATCCGTCAATATTGTCTTTCTCTACCACTGTCACTATGCTTTGTCTTCATGTTCTAGTAGAAACTTCTAGAGCTATTGTATGGATGCAGCCCAAACGTTCTTTCTGGGCCATAATTAGATTTTCTGTGTGGTTTTTAAGGATGCCCCTCTGAATAATTTATTTGTATTCCTAAGACTGCACTACAGGTAGTCCTTGAATTATGACAGTTCATTTAGTGACCGTTCAAAGTTACAACGGCACTGTCACTTGGGACTGCTTTTCACAGTTGCGACTTTTGCAGCCTCCCCATGATTTATGGGATCAAAATTCAGACGCTTGGCAACTGGTTCATATTTATGACCGTTGCTGTCTCCCAGGGTCACATGATCGCCTTTTGCGACCTTCTGACAAGCAAAGTCACTGGGGAAGCCAGATTCACTTAACAACTGAGGCAAGAAAGGTCGTAAAATGAGGCAAAACGCACTCAACAGATGTCTCACTTAACAATAGAAATTTTGGTCTGAATTGCGGCCATTAGTCGAGGACTACCTGTACTGAATTCTCCTTTAATGTCTTGAAAATTTGTACTTTGGGTTATTATTGGTGTTATAGCACCCTGCTTGGCCTTTGGTGTCCTACAAAAACAGTTAAGGTTGTTTATATTTCTGTTAATAGGTAATAGGAGAATATGATGGCTAAAAGCAGGGGTGAAATGTAAAATTTGTTACTACCGGTTCTGTGGGCGTAGCCTGGTGGGGGGGGGTAATGTGACTGGGTGGGCGTGGCCAACTTTTTTTTTTTTTTTAACTTTTCAAAGCAATTTTTCTAATGCTTTGAAAAGCCTCTGCCGATCAGGCAACTCAGCTGGGATCGTCAGAGAGGCTTTTTAAAAAATGCTTTGAAAAGCCTCTCTGACATCAGGCAACTCAACTGGGATCGTCAGAGAGGCTTTTAAAAAAATGCTTTGAAAAGCCTCTGACCATCCCAGCTGAGCCGCGTGATCATCAGAGGCTTTTTTTTTTTTTTAACTTCTAAAAGCATTTTTTTGTCGGAAGAGGTTGTAGAAAAATGCTTTTAAAAGTAAAAAAAAAAAAAAAGCCTCTGATGATCGTGCGACTCAGCTGGGCATGGTGGGGGGGGGGGGCACAGGGATTTTTGCTACCGGTTCTCCGAACCACCCGCCGCCATCGCTACCGGATCGGGCGATCCGGTCCAAACCGGGAGCATTTCACCCCTGGGTTAAAGCACATGCTCTGCTTCGTTTAGAATCGGTCTAAAGGAAGCAATTTCCAAGTAACGAAAGTAGTGTGTGAAATTAGAGTTTTGGGCAGGGCTAACCATTGAGCCTTCATGGGAACATAGGGAAAAAAAATTAGGGCAAGGAACGGTGTGTACCAGTCAGCCTTCCAACAGATTTTATCACCTTCTTTAATATAGTGCTTTTGATCATTAGACTTCCTCTTGTTTCCCTTTTATATTATCTCAATTTTTTTTAAAAAAAAAATATCAATGCTCAGTTGGTCTGATGAAATTCAGAAGTTTGTTCTCTCTGTCCCAGCCTTTCTCCCTAATCTGCTCAAAGGCCAAGTTTCAATTTCTTGAGGACACTGCCTAAGATAAAAAGCCTTCCCTGCATTAAAGGCTTCCCGGATGTACATTTCTTGGAAACACCCAAAAAACTAGGTTTTGCCAACAAAACGAAACGAAACAAAAATCCCTCCCTTAGAAGAGCACCGTACCAAATTGCAAATGAGTGGGTTTCCATTGCTGGTGTTTAAAGGGAAACGAAAGAGAAGGTAGATAAGGATCCAGTTTTGTCCTTTGATCCCAAATCAGGAAATAGTTAATATTGTTGCTCGTCCTTCTCTTGTAAGGGACACGGTGGCTCAGTGGCTAAGACACTGAGCTTGTTGATAGAAAGGTTGGCAGTTCAGCGATTCAAATCCCTAGTGCCGCATAACAGGGTGAGCTCCCGTTACTTGATGGACAGACTAAAGATAAAAAGGTAAAGGTTCCCCTCGCACATACGTGCTAGTTGTTCCCGACTCTTAGGGCGCAGTGCTCATCTCTGTTTCAAAGCCGAAGAGCCAGCACTGTCCAAAGACGTCTCCGTGGTCATGTGGCCAGTATGACTAAACGCCAAAGGCGCATGGAACGCTATTACCTTCCCACCAAAAGGGTCCTTATTTTTCTACTTGCATTTTTTACGTGCTTTCGAACTGCTAGGTTGGCAGAAGCTGGGACAAGTAACGGGAGCTCACCCCGTTACGTGGCACTAGGGATTCGAACTGCTGAACTGCCGACCTTTCGATCGACAAGCTCAGCATCTTAGCCACTGAGGCACCGTGTCCCTCAACATGCATAGGGATAGCTAAACACACACGGGTGCTTCAGAAAATTGGCTTGCTCCAATTTTGGATTGGAATCTTCACTGTCTCTGACTTTCTGAAGCAGCTGCCTTTCCTTATTCATCTTTTCATACATAAGACAGAACAATGCCAGGGGAATTCAGTGGGTAAGAGCTGAGTTTGGTGGCTTCAGATGCTCTTTTCTTCCTTGCCCGGCTCAATTCTGACGTGGAGCCCTTCTTTGGGCCTAAGACATGCAGAGTTGACAGGATCTGCACAAACATGAAAGTGTTCGTTTAAGTCATGTCAGAGGCCGTTAAGAGGTTTTCGGTTTCCCCAAAAAAAATTCAGGAACACAAGAAAGTTACAAGCAAAAAAAAAGCAACCTCTTTAAGTTAGACAAATGTTTTCATTCTAGGTTAAAACCCATTTTGATGTTTGTTTTTTTTAAGAACCAAAACATCTCCAGTGATGGAAAGGGGGAAATGAAGATGCTAGGATAGGACGTTAAGTCACGATTTAGACTGCAGTTGTTTGGTGTTGTGTATGGGACAGCTCTGAGTCCATTAGAAAAATGCAGAAACTTTTACGGGCCAAGGGTCAATCCTGAGATTTGAAGAACCCCCTGGGAGCTTCAAATCCAAGCCAGCTATGACTACAAATCTACTTTTCCAGAAACACAATTCTATATTTAGTAAAAGGGCAGGCTCTGGCACCTCTTCCACAGGGTCCATCAAGTGATTCCAGGATCCCAAAGTTATATACAGGTAGTCTTCGACTTAATGACTGCAATCGAGCCCAAATTTTCTGTTGCTCGACAGTTGTTAAGCGAGGTTTTTTTTTGCCCCATTTTACATCTTTTCTTGCCACGGTTATTAAATGAATCACTACACTTGTAAATTTAGTAATACTTCCCCATTTACATTGCTTACCCGAAGGTCGCAAAAGCTGATCATGTGACCCTGGAACACTGCATCCGTCATAAGTATGAGCCAGTTGCCAAGTCTCTAGATTTTGATCACGTGACCAAGGTCACGTGTGAAAAACGGTCATAAGTCACTTTTTCAGTGCGGTTGTAACTTTGGTCCCTATAAATGAATGGTTGTACAGTTTACCTGTACCACTATTGTATAGGATTGGTCAGCTTCCTACCTGACTTTTTTCACCTCCTTTTTTTTTTTTCAATGGTAGGGAATCCTAACCCTGAGAATAGAGCAGAGCAGAGCAGAGCAGAACAGAATAACAGAGTTGGAAGGGACCTTGGAGGTCTTCTAGTCCAACCCCCTGCTCAGACAGGAATCCCGATACCATTTCAGACAAATGGTTGTCCAATCTCTTCTTAAAAACTTCCAGTGTTGGAGCAATTACAACTTCTGGAGGCAAGTTGTTCCACTGATTAATTGTTCTAACTTGTCAGAAAATTTCTCCTTAGTTCTAATGATGAAGAGCACTGTAAGAGAGAAGGAAAATTCTAAGAACCTCCTTTCCCCTTCAAATTTGTTTAAAAACAAACTAAAGCAGGAATTTGAATCTCCCATTAAAAAAACAACAACACCCTTTTGCAAAAAACGGCAAAACAAGATCCGGATGTCTTCACCGGCAGTCTTCAGCTTAAGCGAATCACATGGTTGTTAAGCGAATTAGGCTTCCGCCATTAACTTTGCTTGTCGGAAGCCATCTTAGAAAGTCCCCAAAGGCGATTGGTCATGTGACCCCAAGGATGCTGCAGCCATCTTAAATACATGCTGATTGCCAGGCATCTAAATCTTGATCATGGGAACATGGGAGATACTGCAGCAGTTGTTAAGTGCAAGAACCGATTGCAAGTCATTTTTTTCCCAGGGCTATTGTAACTTTGAATGGTAATTACATTAATGATTGTAAGCTGAGGACTACCTGCATTTCTGTCTTGGCAGATTGAAGAAGGCTGGACTTCAACTCTCCGTAAAAGGGGAAGGATTTCTCTGTTCATATTGATTGCTTTCTTCCATCTCTTCTTTTTTTGCCACAGTTTTGTTGCTGCAAAATGTTTCCTTTTTTTGGGTCTTTGGAAAAAACATTCAGGGATGGCAGAGCCTTGTTCCTAGCTACGCATTTCCCAATAAGGAAGTACTAGTCTGGTGAAGACAATTATAAATAGCCATGCCTAAAGAAAGGATGGCTTTTAGCTCCTTTATTTCAGTGGTGGGCTCCTCCCGGTTCGGCCCGGTTTGGCCGAGCCGGTAGCGGTGACGATATGACGTCACCGAACCGGTTCTCTTTGTTCGGGAGCTGGGCCCTCCCACCCCCTCCGCCCCGCCCCACCCCCGTTATTATTACCTTTTATTTGGCCCCACCCCCAATCTATCGCTGCCTCCCGAGTCCCAGCTGATTGGCTAGAAGGAAAAAAACTGTTTAAACTCTTGCCGCAGGGCTTCAAAGGGCCGCCCTACAGCTGATCAGTGTTAAAAAGCAGTGTGGTGGTAGACCAGTGCCTCCAAAAACGAATGAGTAGACCGGTGCTTCCAAAAACAAATGGGTAGACCGGTGCCTCCAAGAACAAATGGGTAGATCGGTACAGCTCTGCAAGCAGTTAAAAGCCTGGTAGACCAGTACCTCTGCTAAATCCTAAAGAATTGTCACACGACCATCAAGCCACGCCCACAAAATAAGCGACGCCCACAGAACCGGTAGTAAAAAAATTTAGAATCCACGCCTGCTTTATTTATTGTTAAATTTATATGTCCCTTGTCTCACTATTCAAAGTGACTATGCCTAATCTCTTTATTGTATCCATTCTGTGCAAAAACCTATCTTACACATTTTAGTGGGAGGGAAAAAAGAAACTTCAGAAAACCTTTAGAAACAGCTTCTCTGTTTTGCATTGTAAGGCCAATTAGCAAGTAGGCTGAATAGAATTTCCTATTTGAACACCCTCCCTTAAAAGGAAAGCTTTATACAAATAGTTAGGTAACAGGAACAGAGTTGGAAGGGACGTTGGAGGTCATCTAGTCCAACCCCCTGCTGACGCAGGAGATCTGTACTAGGGATTCGAACTGCCGACCTTTCTGATCGACAAGCTCAGTGTCTTAACCACTGAGCCACCTAGTAAGTCCTTGACTCACACCCACAACTGAGCTCAAATTTATGTTGCTAAGCGAGACATTTTGTTGTGGGTTTTGCCCAATTCTGCGACCTTTCTTGCCACCGTTGTTAAGTGAATCTGGCTTCCCTATTGACTTTGCTGGTCAGAAGGTCGCGAAAGCTGATCACATGATCTTGGGACACTGCAACCTTGGTTCTCGACTTACAACAATAGTGACCATTCCAAGTTACAGCGGCACTGAAAAAAGTGACTTATGACCATTTTTTAAACACGATCTTTGAAGCATCGCCATGGTCACATGATTAAAATCCAGATGTTTGGCAACGGTCTCATATTTATGACAGCTCAAGTGTACCGAGGTCATGTGGCCACCTTTTGCGACCTTCGGACAAGCAAAGCAAAGAGATTCAACCTAGAAATAAGGAGAAATTTTCTGACCGTGAGAACAATCAACCGATGGAACAGAAGTTGCCTTCGGAAGTTGTGGCAGCTTCATCACTGGAGGCTTTCAAGAAGAGATTGGATTGCCCTTTGTCAGAAATGGTGTAGGGTCTCCTGCTTCAGCGGGAGGTTGGACTACATTAGGGGTCAGCAACCTGCGGCTCTGGAGCCGCATGTGGCTCTTTCACCCCTCTGCTGCGGCTCCCTGTCACACAAAATATGCGTCACAACCACCAATGTGCGACATCCGCCAGCACGCGATTTATTGAGCTTTTCAACCCCTGGTAAGCCAACCATGGATAAATCCAAGAAAAGAAAAGTTTCAGAAGAAAATAGTACATTTAATTCAACTACACATGCTAGTTTTGTGGCCGCTCAAGAAATAGCCAGGCACGGGAAGGGTTTTGTGGCTCCTGATGTTTTCTTTTCTGTGGGAAACAGGTCCAAATGGCTCTTTTGAGTGTTTAAGGTTGCAGACCCCTGGACTAGATGACTTACAAGGTCCCTTCCAATTCTGTTAATCTAAACTAATCAAAAAAAAAGTCAATGGTGAAGCCAGATTCACTTAATAACCGTGTTACTATCTTAACAACTGCAGTGATTCACTTAACAACTCTGCAAGAAAGATCGTAAAAAGGGGCAAAGCTCGCTTAACACAGTGTCTCACTTAGCAACAGAAATTTTGGCCTCAATTGTGTTCATAAATCAAGGGCTACCTACAGATCTGCAACTTGGAAATTTCAGGGATTTTTTCCTACACACTTGAGATCTTAGGAAAACATTTTAAGTTCTCGTTGTCACTGAACTATTCTCCGGACAGAGAAGATGCTGCCTTAATTCTCCAGCCCTAAATGCAAGGGACGCGGTGGCTCAGTGGCTAAGACGCTGAGCTTGTCGATCGAAAGATCAGCAGTTCAGTGGTTCGAATCCCTAGTGCCATGTAATGGGGTGAGTCCCCGTTCCTTGTCCCAGCTTCTGCCAACCTAGCAGTTCGAAAGCACGTAAAAAATGCAAGTAGAAAAATAGGGACCACTTTGGTGGGAAGGTAACAGGGTTCCGTGCGCCTTTGGCGTTGAGTCATGCCAGCCACATGACCACGGAGATGTCTTTGGACAGCACTGGCTCTTCGGCTTTGAAACGGAGATGAGCACCGCCCCCTAGAGTCAGGAACAACTAGCACATATGTGCAAGGGGAACCTTTACCTTTACCTTAAATGCAAGATATAGAATTAATATTTAGTCAAAATACTAATTCCTGGTAATTAAAACATGGGGAGCTTTTGAAAAATTCCCAGGTTCAGTAAGAAATAATATCCATTTATCTTTATTTCCCATAAGCAATTAACAGACTTTTGTGCTGATCTGCAGCACTTCCTGGCCTGACCATGTGACTAGCCAGCATCATTGGAATTTATGGGCATTCCAGGAAGGACTTTCTGAAATGCAGGTCTGAATGAAGAGCGTCACGTCTGTTGTGACCCAGACACAGCACAACCTTGGCAACCTTGTACGTGATCAGCCGCAAGAAGGACAGGTGACATGACATCATCAGACACACAACATGAATTATGGCATCCGCACAAAGAACTCGTGGCGTGTGTGTGATGCCGTTGTGGCTTCTACAGAAGCCGTGAGGTAACATACAAAGTAGTCCTTAACTTACAACCACAATGGAGCCCAAAATAATTTTAGTAAGTGAGACCGTTTGCTAAGGGAATTTTGCCCCATTTTGTGACCTTTCTTGTCACAGTTGTTAAGTGAATCACTGAAGTGATTAAGTTAGTAAGTGACTCTAGCTTCCCCCATTATTTTTGCTTGTCAGAAGGTTGCAAAAGGTTTGACCCGGGACACTGTAATTGTCATAAATATGAACCAAGTTGCTGAGCATCTGGATTTTGATCACGTGACCCTGAGGATGCTACTGTTCTGCCCCAGCTATGGACCCCAAAGAATACAGCACAAAGTTTGTACAAAACTTAATTTACTAAAATAACTCAGTCTTTATCAAAACAAAAGCTGTTAATAAACTTTCTTAACAGCCTACAAGAAACCAAAGATAAAGTAATCACAATCTTACTAAGGTTGGCAGAAAGCCCAGAAGCAATTTGCAGAGAATCCAGACGCAAAGTAGAGTGAACTAAGTTGTTCCCTGCAAATTGCTTCAGTCTGCGTTCCTCCTTAAATAGATTAAGGGAGTGGCCAATTTGCCCCAAGCCTTACTCTCGAGGAGACCTCCTCCTGAGGAGCCACTCCTGCCTTTTGGCAGCTCTGCGTGCCTGTACATCAAGAAAAGGCTCCTCTTCATCCTCTTCACTTAAAGGAGCTTCTGGAGGTTCTGAAGGCCCTGGCTGAATCCCTGCCTCTGGCACCACATCTTCTCCAGCCTCCTCATTGTCCGACTTGAGTGCCAGCTGCACAGGCTGCTGGCGCAACACCACACCAGCCTCCTTGCTGTCAGAGTCAGCTACAATCCGCACAGGCTGCTGACGGGCCACAACAGCTACAATGGTCGTAAGTGTGAAAAACTTATGACCGAAGTCACTTTTTTAACTGCTGTTGTAACTTTGAAAGGTTACTAAACAAACTGTTGTTAAGGACTACCTGTATATATAATCAGATATTCCAGACCAGCTTAAAAAAAAACAAAAACCAGTTAAAGTCCAGCCTTCTTCAATCTTCCAAGACGGAAACGCAGGTAGTCCTCAGCTTACAATCATTAATTTAATGACCATTCAAAGTTACAATAGCCCTGGGAAAAAAATGACTTGCAATCGGTTCTTGCACTTAACAACTGCTGCAGTATCTCCCATGTTCCCACGATCAAGATTTGGATGCTTGGCAATCAGCATGTATTTAAGATGGCTGCAGCATCCTCCAGGTCACATGATCAATCGCCTTTGGGGACTTTCTAAAATGGCTTCCGACAAACAAAGTTAATGGTGGAAGCCTAATTCGCTTAACAACCATGTGATTCGCTTAAGCTGAAGACTGCCGGTCAAGACATCCGGATCTTGTTTTGCCGTTTTTTGCAAAAGGGTGTTTTTTTTTAAAACGGGAGATTCAAATTCCTGCTTTAGTTTGTATTTAAACAAAGGGGAAAGGAGGTTCTTAGAATTTTCCTTCTCTCTTACAATGCTCTTCATCATTAGAACTGAGGAGAAATTTCCTGACAGTTAGAACAATTAATCAGTGGAACAACTTGCCTCCAGAAGTTGTAATTGCTCCAACACTGGAAGTTTTCAAGAAGAGATTGGATAACCACCATTTGTCTGAAATGGTATAGGGCAGTGATGGCTAACCTTTTTGCCATCGTGTGCCAAAAGTGGAGGGAGTGGGGGGGGGGTCGCGCATGCGCATGCACGTGCCCACGCCCATAATGATATGCGCCCCACCCCCCTCGCATGCGTGTAAACCCCCCCAACGCTCCCCACGCTTTTGGCACGCAATGGCCCGGTGGGCTCGGTAGGCCTGTTTTTTGTTATCCCTAGGCTCCAGAGCCTCTCTAGGAGCCTTGAGAGGTTGAAAACAGCCTCCTCCCCCCCTCCCCCTCCAAGGCTCTCCGGAAGCCAGAAACCGCCCGTTTGCCAACTTCTGGTGGGACCCAGAAGGCTCAAGTCAGTTGGTTGGCGTGTGCATGCACGCCGGAGCTGAGCTCACGTGCCCACCGATATGGCTTCGTGTGCCATATCAGTGGGCAAAAAACACCCTTTTGCAAAAAATGGCAAAACAAGATCCGGATGTCTCCGTGTGCCATCCGTGTATGGCACGCATGCAACAGGTTCACCATCACCGGTATAGGGTTTCCTGCCTAAGCAGTGGGTTGGACTAGAAGACCTCCAAGGTCCCTTCCAACTCTGTTACTCTATTCTATTCCAAAATCCTTCAAGATATTCCACCTGCCACACAAAGGCAGCAAAACGCACTTTGCAGAGACACATTCTTCAGAATCGCTGGGCAGGATTCAGCGCAGCCCTTGATGGAAAGCGCATCTGAGCAGAAGAGACAAAAAAAAAAAATCTTGATCGTGGGAAATCTAGATGACCATCTGGAAACCTTGGCCAGAAAAAACGCATGAGGAGAAAATGTGCATCTGAGCTACAGAATGTGTGAATCTTGTGGTTCTGTGGTTTTGTAGTCTCACTCGGTTTTTGCCATAACTAGTGAAAATGGGGGGTGGGGGGGAAGGAGAGGTTTTGAGTTCTAAAAAGAGAAAGTTCATAGTTGACCTTCAGTGAAGATGATAAACTGCCAAGATAATATATTGTGACGAAAATCAGAAACAAGTCTATGTCCATAAACATAAAGCAGTAATATTATTAGTTTGGACTCCTTTTGGTTTCAGTTCCCAGTGCTGAAGATACTAATGTTTCATGAATTTGTTCTTTGAATCTGTGCAAGCTGGTTTCTGATGCATGTCAGTTGCTATAAAAAGAGTTATTTAGTCTGTTGGATTCACACTTTGATAGCTAGGCAGAGACCTGACCAGAGGCAAAAAAATGTAACTGGGCTATGCTTATTTATTATGATATACGTTTTCATGGGCACTTCTTTTCTTGTCAGGGTTATTAGAGTAGAGTAGAGTAGAGTAGAGTAGAGTAGAGTAGAGTAGAGTAGAGTAGAATAGAATAGAATAGAATAGAATAGAATAGAATAGAATAGAATAGAATAGAATAGAATAGAATAGAATAGAATAGAATAGAATTCTTTATTGGCCAAGTGTGATTGGACACACAAGGAATTTGTCTTCAGTGCATACGCTCTCAGTGTACATAAAAAGACAAGATACATTCGCCAAGAATCGTAAGGTACAACACTTAGTGATAGTCATAGGGTACAAATAAGAAATCGAATTCTACTAGGAAACAATCAATATCAATATAAATCGTAAGGATACAAGCAACTAAGTTACAGTCATGCAGTCATAAGTGGGAGGAGATGGGTGATAGGAATGATGAGAAAATTAATAGTAGTGCAGACTTAGTGAATAGTTTGACAGTGTTGAGGGAATTATTTGTTAAGCAGAATAATGGCGTTCGGGGAAAAACTGCTTGTGTCTAGTTGTTCTGGTGTGCAGTGCTCTATAGCGTCATTTTGAGGGTAGGAGTTGAAACAATTTATGTCCAAGATGCGAGGGGTCAGTAAATATTTTCACAGCCCTCTTTTTGACTCGTGCAGTATACAGGTCCTCAATGGAAGGCAGATTGGTATAATTGTTTTTCCTGCAGTTCTAATTATCCTCTGAAGTCTGCGTCTGTCTTGTTGGGTTGCAGAGCCAAACCAGACAGTTATAGAGGTGCAGATGACAAATTCAAAAAATAGAAGGGTTTGTGTTTGTGTACACACACACACACACACATAAAGACACAAACTTGCTTGTATAGATGGTTGTGCAGAAAGGGGAATAATGAAGGATGAAGTCAGAGAAAAATCTTCTGGACATTGTCCGCTGATGACGTAATGGCTAGATATGAAACAGCTATTCTTCAGCTGGCAAATTAATTAATGCACGTAGGGAGAATACAGTGCTTTATCTGTTTAGTCCCCAGGAAATTTGAATTCGCTAAGGGTTCCAGCAACGTTTCCGTCTGCAGGGAAATAGGACTTCTAAGTCTTCTGTTCAAAGATGCTCACCTTGAGGTTCCTGTAAAGTATTCTGAATCTGAAAGCATGCAGTCAGGGATGCGTTGTGAATATTGCCATTTCTGGGGTCAGACATGGGTTCACAGTTTTTCACAGAATGACCGGCCAGTTTGCCCTTGTGTCGGAGGCACAGGGCACGGCTATCAAATTAGTAGCAAGATTTGGAAGATTAGAAGATGAGAAAGGCACACTTTAGGGTAGGATTGTGAGAATGCTGGTGTTTTTTTTTTTTATGTTTTTTTTAATTTTTAAATTTTTATTATAGTTCAAAAAAACAAAAACAAATACAAATGTATAATAGTTTTTCTATCACGGTGTAACATCACCAAAATATCCATGTATATATACGCCAATAATCAGAATGTAAAAATAGAAATTATTTACATATTCTTATATACAAATTTGCATTTCCAATACTTATTGATTACCATAATTATACCATCATCTATAATTATAAATCCAACATTATCCTTTATCTCTCTCCCATCGTTTCTGGATCTAATCATACCACATGTTCCAACTACTATAAAAATCTGAGTCTCTTTTACCCTGGATCAGTTTTGTAAGTCTGTTGGACTCCGCACATTCCATAATTTTATAAATTATTTTTGAGTCCGTTGATAAGTCCTCATTCTTCCATTCTTGTGCGAATGTCAGTCTCCCTGAGAATGCTGGTGTTTTGATCTCCCTTGTAAAGATCCAGGGATCTGTGGAAGGCAGTGGGGTGGGGTGCTCCTGAGGAGAAGTTTAGCTTCATTGGATGCTCTTCCTTCATGTGGCCATTGGGGAATAGAGGGTTAAAAAGAAGAAAATATAAATTGAGAGATGTATGAAAGGAATGTACAAAATTGTAGTGTCTTGTTCCAAAGATTGTAAATACCTTTCTGGATTCATAAATATATTCTGATCTTCTCCTTCTCTTTTTCTTTCTTCTCCTTCTCCTCTTCCTCTTCCTCCTTTCCTCCTCCTTTCCTCCCCCACCCTCCTCCTCCTCCTCCTCTTCTCCCTCCCCCTCTCTTCTCTTTTCCTGGAAACCAACTACCCCTTTCACCATGTATTTATTTATTCAGGTTTTCTGGCTTTCACTTCCTTCCTTGTGACTCAGCAGATACATCTTTTCAAAATCCCCCCCTCATGCCAATACTTTTTGTTCCCTCTTTCTCCCACCCCCCACTCCCACCCCCTTTAGAATAACCGGCTTCTTTTCAGATGCCTCTCCGCAACTGCAATGGTGCTTCGGATTTTATTTCTCAATTACCATAATAGAAGGGAAATTGTACTTCCATTGAAGACATCTTCAGGGCCTTAAGTTCTACGCAAGCAAGGTTCTACTATGGAGAGCAGACTTCAGTGACCTGAAGACCACTTTAAGTAGAAAAACAAATTTCTAGCCCTTATCTATCTTTCAGGGAAAATGAGTTAGAACCATGGGGTTGGAAGGGAGGTCTTCTAATCCAGGGGTCAGCAAACTTTCGGACCTCAGGGACCACTAAATTCATAATTTTAAATCCTGCGGGCCACTAATATGATCTGCCTAATAACTGGCTGGGTGGGCGTGGCCAACTTGATGTCACTCATGCCGAAGGGCGCCTCGCCGGCCTCTACTTGCCCCTCCTCTCCCAGCCAATCCTCACTTCCCCACCTGGGCTCCTTAGGGCCCCAACAGGAAGCAGTTGTTGGAGCTAAGCAGCCACCACAAGAAAGAGTTGGCAAAACAGCTGACTCAGTTCAAATTGGATCTGACCGAGAAGGAGGCTCATCAGAAGCACCTTACTGAGGACTAGGAGCATAGGCTTTCCAAGCAGAGGGAAGACCTGTGGGAGTGTAAGGCCAGGTACCGGCGCCCGGAGGCTCAGTGGGCTGAGATGGTCAGCCAGTTCCAGGCCATGATGCAGTCCCACTGGAACAAGGCCCTCCGGCTCTTCGCTACCAGCGGCGCTTCCCTCCAGTCTTCGCCCAAAGCCCTGCACCAGGAGGCCAAAGCAGACCCCAGGTCGGAATTTCTGCCCCCCTCCAACCCACACAAAAAGACCCCGAAGGGGGAGACTCTCTGCAGCAACACAAACGTTCATTGCACGTATCTTGCCTAGGGGGCCCATAGTTTGAGGACCCCTGATTTAGTTCAGTATAAAAAATGCCAATAATTTTTCTGGGGACCACCAAAATTTTCTTGCGGGCCACCAGTCGTCCACGGATCACCAGTTGGTGACCGCTGTTCTAGTCCAGGGGTCTCCAACCTTGGCAACTTTAAGCTTGGAGGAGTTCAACTCCCAGAATTCCCCAGGCAGCAAAGCTCCTCCAGGCTTAAAATTGCCAAGGTTGGAGACTCCTGGACTAGTCCAATCTTCTGCCCAAGGCAGACGAACCTATACCCATGATGGCGAACCTATGGCACACGTACCACAGGTGGCACACGTAGCGATATCAGTGGGCACGCGAACTCAGCTCCGGTGTGCATGCGTGTGCCGGCCAGCTAATTTTTGGGTCTTCTGGGCCCACCAGAAGTAGGGAATCAGGCTGTTTCCTGCCTCTGGAGGGCCTGGGGGGGTGGGGAAGGCCCGTTTTTCTTTCTCACCTGGCTCCAGGGCCTCTCTAGGAGTCTGGGGAGGGCGAAAACGGCCTTCCCCACCCCCTCCGGAGGTCCTCCGGAGGCCGTAAACAGCCCATTTGACAACTTCTGAAAGTTGTCAAATGGGCCGTTTTCAGCCTCTGGAGGACCTCTGGGGGAGGGGGGGGAGGCCGTTTTCGCCCTCTCCAGACTCCTAGAGAGGCCCTGGAGCCAGATGAGAAGAAAAATGGGCCTACCTGGCCATCGCGTGCAGGGAGTGGGGGGAGGTGTCGCATGCACAGGAGTGGGGCGCATAGAATTATGTGTGTGGGTACGAATGCATGTGATCCCACCCCACCCCTCCTGGCATGCGATGGCAAAAAGGTTAGCCATCACTGCCCTATATCATTCCAGACAAGTGGCTATCCAATCTTTTCTTGAAAACTTCCAACAATGGAGCACCCACAACTCTGGGAGGCCATCTTTTCCGTTGGTTACTTGTTCTCACTGTCAGGAAATTCCTCCTTAGTTGTAGGTTGGATCTCTCTTTAATGATCCTCCATCCATTACTTCTTGTCTTGCCCTCAGCTGCTTTGGAAGACGAATCAATCCCCTCTTCTCTGTGACAGCCCCTCAAGTACCTGGAAGAAAGCTATCATGTCACCCCCCCCTTCTCTTCGCCAGGCGAGACATACCCACTTCCTTTCATCACCCATCATATATTTTAGACTCCAGGCTCCTTATCGTCTTCGTTGCTCTTCTCCGTACTCTTTTCAGATTGATTCCAAGCAATTATTAATGGTTGTGCTGAGAATCAGTTGTGTCGTTTGTGTGTTTGGAAAAAGAATCCTTCCTCCCAACCCCCAAATTGTTCCTAGATCCGTGATGGCGAACCTACGGCACGCGTTCCAGAGGTGGCACGTAGCGCCCTATCTGATGATATATGAGCCGTCGCCCTAGTCCAGCTCCACTGTGCATGTGCGCATACCTCTTGCTGGACAGCTGGTCTTCGGGTCTCTGCTGCGCATGTGTGGGGGCCTGGGACTGTGCGGGGGGGGACATGGGCACATGTGCAGGGAGGTGGGGCACATGTGGGCCACGTGTGCATTTGAGGGGGTGGGCGCATGCAGGGAGCTGCGTGTGCATGCACGGGGGAGCGGAGCACATGTGCGGGGCCCCGCGCACACATTGCATTTTGGGGGTTTGAGTGCGCATACGTGCATTCTGGCGTGCACATGCACGCTTTGGGCACTTGTTTGGAAAAGGTTAGCCATCACTGTCCTAGATGATCCTAGATTCATAGGCTTGGAAGGGGCCTTGGGAGATCTTGTAGTCTAACCCCTTTGTCTAATGGAAGGATCCTAGTATCTAACCTTTCTTTGAACCCATTCCCCCCACCGCTCCTTAATAGCTCTCCTGGCCAGGAAATTCCTCCTTATTTCAAGTTTGGCTCTCCCTCTGTAAACCTTTCCTTAATTGGTAGGATGAGAAGAGAACGATAAATGGAATGTATCTCCCTGCATAGATGTGTGTATAAGATAAGTTTTTTCTTTTTAAAGGAAAACCATAAAACACTGTTGTGTAAAAAAACTAGGGGGGTGATAGAATTTGACGTACAGGTAGTCCTCGACTTACAACAGTTTATTTAGTGACTGTTCGAAGTTACAACTGCACTGAAAAAAAGTGACTTTTGGCCATTTCCCACCCTTATGACCGTTGCCACAGTCCCGAAATCAAAATTCAGACACTTGGAAACTGATTCATATTTATGACGGTTGCGGTCTCCCGAGGTCATGTGATCACCTTTTGCAACCTTCTTGACGAGCAGAGTCCATGGAGAAGCCAAATTCACTTAGCCCACCGTGTTACTAATTTAACAACTGCAGTGATTCACTTAACAAATGTGGCAAAAAGAAAAATCGCAAAATGAGGGCAAAACTCACTGAACAAATGTTTCACTTAGCAACATGAATTCTGGGCTCCATTGTGGTCGTACGTCGAGGACTGTATTGGTTAAGGGAAACCACGTTTCCACCAGAGCAAGTGGGCATTAAGGAGATTGTGAAATTAGACAGAGGAATTTGTGAATAACAGCATGGAAATTGGAATCTCCAGGAATAGAGTCGGGTGTAAAACACTAAAATTAGTTGGCAAACTAGTGAATGTTCCATACTTTCTTAGCTCTTTAATCATGGAGTAAAGGGTGGTGAGAGTCCAATTGTTAGAGGCTTCTATATTTATTTTTAAGAAAGAGTCTGCTATATTTATACAAGTATCATGTTCTGTCAGGTTGACTTCCTTTAAGGCTCAAACGGCCCAAGAGCTAACTTTATAATCAGGAGGAGGCTTTGCAATCAGGACTTGCCAGCCCATTTAGGAAACAAACAACATCTGTACAGCATCACAGATAATTTCCTTATTTTTGTATCCCGTGCAAGCATGCGGAGACACACAAACACACACAAAACTTGTGATCTGAGATGAGATGATTGCCAATCACAGCTGCAAATCCAGGAGCGAATTTGAATCTCTTCTTGCCACTCTCTGTGAATCGGGATTACTGTATTTTTCGGAGTATAAGACACTCTGGAGTATAAGACGCGTATTAGATTTTGGGGAGGAAAACAGGGGGAAAAAAAACCCTGCCTCTGCCTACCAGCATCCATCGGTATTGCAGCAAACAGCCTGGTAAGCTTAAGCACATTATCACAGCCTGATTCAGCACAAGGAGCTGATTGGCGGTTGGATCGGCCTCCCAGAATACCGCCAATCAGCTGTTCCAGGCTGTGCGGATCACCACAGCCCATCGCCACCTTCGTATGTCGCATTTCGGCCTCCGCACGCCCCATTTTTAGCCTCTGTGAGTCTTATTTTCGGCCAGTTCTGGGATTGCCGCCAAAAACACAATGCGCGGAGGCTGAAAACGCATTGCGCAGAGACGGCGATTGGCAGCAATGTGCTTTGGCGATCCCTGCAGCCTGGAACAGGTCTAAAATGGAGTGCGCGGAGGCTGAAAACAGCCAAAGGGTGGAGGCCATCGGGTGGGCGGGGCTTCGGCAACATTCGGTGTGTAAGACGCACCGCAATTTTCACCCACTTTTGGGGGGGTAAATGCATCTTATACTCTGAAAAGTACAGTACATTTTGTAGGTTTGCCCCTCTTCCCTGTTTCCTCTTGTTTGGTTTAGGTTTGGTTTGGTTTATTTGATTTGTATACCGCCCTACTCCCGAAGGACTCAGGGCGGTGAACAGCCAACAATAAAATACATAAATACAAAAAATTTAAAAACCAGATAAAATCAAATTAAATCATTTTGGCCCAGACAGATTAAAACACCCCAATAATTTAAAAACAGATTAAAATTTACATATTTAAAAAGGGAAGAAATTAGGCCAAGCCCGCCTGATGGAATAAAAAGGTCTTCACAGCACGGCGGAAGGAGCGCAGATCCGGGATCCTCCGTATCTCCGGGGGGAGCTCATTCCAGATGGTAGGTGCCCCCACAGAGAAGGCTCTCCCCCTTGTACGGCCTTCTCTTTATGGAAAAAAAACAAACAAGGTTCATCTGTGTGAAAGTTTATTTAAAATAAAAACTGCAGTAGGCAGCACTCGGGAGACATGAGGGGGGAAAAAATACGAAATCCGGTTCCAGTGAGGTGTCATGGAAAAAGCTGCCCTTAATCCTCAACACATCTGCCCAGATGTAAGGGGGTGGGATGATCCAATTCTGGCTTATTCTTGATTTCCAAAAAGATCATTTCCCCCCAGCCTCCTTGCTGCGCTTCTTCCTAGGCAAAATTCATGCAGAGAAACTTTTTATTCTATCCTGTTTCCCCTAAAATAAGCTATCCCCTGATAATAAGCCCAATCGGGCTTTTGAGCACATGCACTAAAATAAGGGCCCCCCCCCCGAAAATATTTAAACACATGCGAAGCAGGTCCCTGCCATTTCCTCTGGTTTCCTCCACGCACCCCAAAATAATAAGAGCTCCCCGAAAATAAGGCCAAGTGCTTATTTCGGGGTTCAAAAAAGCATAAGACAGGGTCTTATTTTCGGGGAAACACAGTAGGATCAGAAGGTTCGGCTTCAAACCTGTGAATATCACTGGGACAAGGAAGGGGGGGGTGAGGGAAAGGATGTTTGCCCTGCCTGCAGCCGCCTCCCAGCCCCAAATTCTGCCTGCAGAGGCGAAGGAGGCGGTTGCCAAAAAGAAAGAAAAAAAAAACCAAACCCATCGTCTTCAAACAGCCTCCGCTCCGAGGCCACACATCAGAGGGAAATTTCCTTTTTGGGGAAGCTGCTGTGAAAGAATTTCCTGTGTGGGCAGACTCAGCTTCCTGAGCTGAAGGCTGCTTGGATGGGAAGAGAATTCATAATGGAATGACAAATTAAAGACATACAGCCCAGAGCTCTTCCAAACAGCTCTCGGAGGAGCTTGAATGGCCCCGTTTCACTGGAGGATGAGAATAAAATCTTCTCTTGGGGGGACAGAAGACCTCGCTTCTCAACTGGGCTTCAGTTTCCCGCCTTTTAGCTCTTGCTGGCTTGTTTTCCTCCTTAAATAGTTTGGTGCAAAGTTCAGAGTTGCTGTGTCTTTTCTGAAGCTCCCTCTCTCTGCAGTGATGGAAAAGCCTGTCTCTCTCGACTTTGCATTCTCTTCCACAAGACGGGTCAGTTTCCCTTAAGACGGTGTTGGCGAATGTTTTTGGCACTGAGTGGCAAAATGGGAGCGCTCACATCGCGGGGGAGCACTGGAAACCGGAAGAGCAGCTCCCCGGTGTGGATGCGCGGGAGCACAGGAAACCAGAAGAGCAGTTCCCTGGCACACATGCGCATGCTGGGAAGCTGAGCTTCCGGTTGCCGGTGCTCCCGCGCACGAGAAGACCAGATGGCCTGCCATGCACACATGCATGGCAGAAACCGGAAGAGCAACAGGACGACGGCTGGTGTGCCCGGAAAGATTGCTCTACGTGCCACTTCTGGCACACGTGCCATAGGTTCGCCATCACGATCTTAAGAAAAGCTCTTCCCTACAAGGCATAGTCCCAATAAAAACAAAAAAAAAACAAACAAACCCCCAGACAGTCTAGTACAGGCAGTCCTCCACTTATGACCGCTCACTTAATGACCATTCAAAGTTAGGACATCTCTAAAAAGGGACTTACGCATTAGGGCGTGTCAAATTTTTCAGCTTTCCATTTCCAAACATTAGTGGGGGCTCAAAAGTTGTGACGTGCCTTGGGGATTGTAAAGATATTTTGGGTTACTTTAATATAATTCACTTGTGCTTGGTAAGCAACTACATAAGTACCATCACTTTTTAAAACATTTTCTTTGTTTCATATACGCATTTTATTTGTATGTCACCTTGTATTATTTTTACAGATAACTCAGGGCAGTGAACACATCCAACACAGAGATTCGAAGTTCTGACATAAACAAAACACACACACACACACACACAGAGAGAGAGAGAGAGAGAGAGAGAGAGAATGGTCATGTGACCAGATTTTGGGTGCTCAGCAGAGGTGGGTTTCAGCAGGTTCTGACCAGTTCTGACGAACCGGTAGCGGAAATTTTGAGTAGTTTGGAGAACCGGTAGTAAAAATTCTGACTGGCCCCGCCCCCATCTATTCTCTGCCTCCCAAGTCCCAAGTGATCGGGAGGAAGTGGGGATTTTACAGTAACCTTCCCCTGGATTGGGGAGGGAATGGAGATTTTACAGTATCCTTCCCCTGCCACGCCTACCAAGCCACGCCCACCAAGCCACGCCACGCCACACCCACCAAGCCACACTCACAGAACCGGTAGCAAAAAATTTTGAAACCCACTACTGGTGCTCAGCCAACAAGCCCGCATTTACAGCCATTTGCAGTACCCTCTGGTCATGCAATTTTGCCGGAAACCAGCATTTATTTCCACTTTCTGGCAAAAAACACACCACCCCAACAGATTTGCTTAAACTCCCAGAATTCCTCAGTCAGCCATGTTGAAGCCCACCTAGCTTAAACTTGCCCAGTTGGAAAAATACTGACGTACAATATCTCGGGTGAACACCCAAAAGTGAGATCTATAAAAGTGTGATCTATAAAAGTGTGATCTTTGAAGAATCTACAAATCTTCCGTGCCTAGAAATTGGTATTTGTTTCGGCTGCTGCTAAGCCATCTTGTAAACATCTATAGGCTTAAATGGCTTCAGTGACTGGAGTCAGGTTTGCTACAGCCCTTCCTGCCGAAGCCACGTTTGAAATGGGATCTGGGGACATTTCTTGCCTTGCTAAGAGCAGACGAACAATTAGAGGCGCAACGGGTATTTGGCTTCAGGGAAATTTCCTTTCTGAGGAAATTAGTCATGCAGAAATGTGAAAGAAAACTTGAATGTGGGTAGAGGGAGTGTCTTGGTTGCACATTTCCTGGAAAAAACAGCTGTTGACATATTATTGACTAATGCTGAGTTTGGCTCTCGGAAGGCAGCCCCCTTACTGTCATCTCCATCCAAAAATGGGTGGTGGACATGTTGACTGCATAGCAGGCTACGTGCTTCCCATGCGAAAAGCTCCCAAAATACCATTCTCAGCATCCATTTCAAAATAAGGAGGGGTCAAACTCGATTTCATTGCGGGCTGCATCAGGGTTGTGTTTAACCTCAAGGGGCCCGGAGTGGGCGTGGCTAGCTCACCGTCACTCATGTCGGGGGCGCCTATGGTGGCCCGAGCGCTCTGCCAGAGAAAAGGGGCTCCCTGTGGTCCATTTTTCGGCTGCGACGGCTTCCTGCAAACCTCTGCCAATGAAAATGGAGCTCGGGAGGGCCGTGTGCAGCTCTCCAGAGCTCTGTTTTCACTGCCAGAGCCACCACGGGCCGGTCCTTTGCTGTTTACAGGATAGCCCCGTGGGCCAGATCTAAGTACCTCACCAGCCACCTGGGCCTTGACTTTTGACACCCCTGCCATAGAGTCTTAATACAACCTGTTTGTGTTAATTGCGTCCAAGCTTACTCGGCAAATATGAGATATTGTAGCTGGGTGGACCTTCCAGATAACTGCCCTTTAACCATGTTGTAGCATCTTGACAATTCATCCTTGGGTTCAAGCTACTAGAGTGCAGGGAAGAGCCTCAAAGTTGATTGGAGGCTACAACGATGCTGGAATTGGCTATGTCTAGTTTAATGAAAAGAAGGACTAGGGGAGACATGATAGCAGTCTTCCGATATCTCAGGGGCTGCCACAAAGAAGAGGGAGTCAAGCTATTCTCCAAAGCACCTGAGGGCAGGAGAAGCAGCAGTGGATGGAAACTAATCCAGGAGAGAAGCAACCTAGAAGTAAGGAGAAATTTTCTGACAGTTAGAACAATTAAATCAGTGAAAATACTTGCCTCCAGAAGTTTTGAATGCTCATCCTGATCATTTAGGAGTGTCATTATCCCAAAGGCTATGACAGTTTCACGATCTTTGCTCTGAGAATCTTTTGCAATTATTACGTACTTTCAACCAGGGAATCAGATCAAGGTCAGCATGATTAACTTCCAAATAAATGAGGAGAAACATGACTAACTTCCAAAGGAAAAAGGAAAAACACGGTTAACTTCCAAATAAATAAGGAGAGTCATTGAGTGCAGGCTCTTTTGGTTAGTCTGCAAAGTCAGTTTTGCAGATAATGTGCGCGATCGGGGAAAATCTTAAGAGACGCGTCTCACCTTGCTGTATCCTTTCCTTGTAAACACTTGCCATGGCAAATCATCCTTACTTAGTCACGGAAACACAAGCTCAGTTTCAAACAACCCGCTGTACCGGAATTGGTGCTAACTACAGTTTAGAGCACAAGACCTCCTATGATAGATTGCTTGTGGGAACCAGCAAACATCCCTCTTACACTCAAAGCACCAGATGAAAAGTTCCATTAATAAACAAGCTTTTTACTCATCGTGCATTTAATAATTTCCTTGTTCTGGCCTGCGGTAGTTAGAGATGTCCCCTTTTAAAGCTTGGAATGGTGACATGTTCTTTCGAGTGACATACCTTGGGGTATTGATTCAACTCACAGGAAGACAGATTTTTGGATGAAATCCAGGGCTGGCTTCATATATCATGCAAAACAGGAATGAAATTCAGCAGGTTCTGACAGGTTGTGGAGAACCGGTAGCGGAAATTTTGAGCAGTTCTGGAGAATCGGTAGCGGAAATTTTGAGTAGTTGGAGAACCGGCAAATGCCACCTCTGGCTGGCCCCAGAGTGGGGTGGGAATGGAGATTTTGCAATATCCTTCCCCCAGGAGTGGGGAGGGAATGGGGATTTTGCAGTATCCTTCCCCTGCCACGCCCACCAAGCCACACCCACAGAACCGGTAGTAAAAAAATTTGGATTTCACCACTGATGC
Source organism: Pituophis catenifer annectens (assembly GCF_029215685.1). Lineage (NCBI taxonomy): Eukaryota > Metazoa > Chordata > Lepidosauria > Squamata > Colubridae > Pituophis > Pituophis catenifer. Next base: position 10,093,266 of record NW_027256887.1, on the reverse strand, counting down.
AAAGCTTTGGTTTTCTTCTAATCATAGCTTGTTGATTAAGCCACCTAGGTTAGAACCCCAGCTTGTGCAATGCAGCATGTTTTAACAAACCCATGATGGTTATATTCAATTCCAGAAACCCAACCCATACCCCAATAATTAAGGAAATTATTATTATAGCAGAGTGTGAAAGCTCAGGGAAGAAAGAGGTATGTAAACCAGAGCGTATTCAAGAGTTAATTGTTTAATCGGAAATGTTATTTCTCCCAAATCTGAGAATTAGACGAAACTTTGGAATCTGAGCCCCCTGCTAATGTGCCTTTGAAATGTAAATCTGTCTTCCTATGAGTTTCTCTGAGCCACCATGGAGGCTCCAGATGGCAACTGCGGTGATATCTGGACCCTTGCTGTTCAGGATCTAAATAAATTTTCTGTCTGGAAAGAATTTGCATTTTATAATTAGCACTTCCTCAAATGTTTATCCTAGTGAATCCAGATTATTAGGAAGATTTAAGAAAATCATTTTCTTATCCAGCTTTAAAACTTCACAGGAAATTTAATCTGCAGCTGGAACAATGCAAATGGGATGGATGAAAAAGGAGGTCTAGACAACATGAGAAAAGAATTTCCTGTTGGTAAACCTAAAGCAGAGGCGTCCAACTTTGGCAACGTGAAGACTTGCGGACTTCAACTCCCAGAATTCCCCAGCTAGGATGTGTGGCTGGAGAATTCTGGGAGTTGAAGTCCACAAGTCTTCACGTTGCTAAGGTTGGACACCCTTCCTTAAAGGGACTTCAAGAGACAAATGTTTTCAAACTCCTAACTATGATTTGGAGATTAAACTAGCTTGTGTACTTTTGCCTTTTTCCTGTATCTACACTAGTGGTGTCAAACTCAAGGCCCACAGGCTGCATCTGGCCCGCAGGGTGTTTAAATCTGGCCTGGGCCAGCCTGGAAATAGCAAAGGATCGGCCCGCAGTGCCTCTAGCAGCCAAAATAGGGTGCAGGGGGCCTGTGTGAGGCCCCCCTGTGGCCCATTTTTGGCCTGGATGGCATCCTGCAGCACCCTGCTGGCCAAAACGGGGCACAGGGGGGCACATAAGCTCCCCCTGCCCCGTTTTTGGCCTGGATAGCCTCCTGCAGCACTCTTTCAGGCGCCCCCTGCGCCCCATTTTGGCTGGCAGGGTGCTGCAGGAGGTGTCCGTCCCGCCTACCCCCCCCCCCCCCAGTTCCAGCTCGCGGAGAACTACATTGCTGATCTGACCCTTGAAGAAATCCAGTTTGACACCCCTGATCTACACTAATTAAAATTAATGACTTATAATCATAGCTGTGCAGTGTTTGGAGAAGCAGATGGAAGTTTGTCTACGTACTGTATTCTGTTTCTTCAGGTCCCTAGAGTACGGGAAGGCCAAATGCTATTGTACTGTACTAAATTTGGAACAGATAAAAAGAAGAAATTCATTCATCGGCTAGGTTTAGGCAAACAGAGATCACTTAATGAAGCTGCCTTATGAATCAACTCTTTCTTACAAACAGCTATGAAATCAAAAAAATCCCCAGCGATGGCTACCAATTTGAGAAGAGCCCTTAGCTAAGCATTTGTAGTTTGCTTGGTAAACCTAGTTGTCTCCGTTGAACTATATGGTTAATTGTGGATTTAGTCACAATATGTATAGGGAAGGGCTTTGGCTCCTGTCCAAGTATACCATACAAAACAATGATATCTTGTATGAAATTGATATATGGAATTCCCCCATAATATTGGCCAACGAATTCGTGAGGGAAAAAAAAATAAAGTTACATAGTCCTAAGGACATTCTCTGATTCTTTGTACATCAAAAATCCCTTTTATTTAAAAATATAAAATTGGCATGCTTCAAAACAGACGATGAAACTTCACTTCGTCTTTAGTTCCAAGATTACTGCTGGGTCTCCCAGCTTTCTGAGAAAGTAAAAATGGTACAGATATACCGTATTTTTCAGACTATAAGATGCACTTTTCTGTCTCCTAAAAGGGGGTGAAAATGTCTGTGGGTCTTATAGACTGAATATTGCCGAAGTCCTGCCCACCCGCCAGCCATTTTTTGGCCTCTGCACGCCCTGTTTTGGGCCTTTTTTCAGCCTTTTTCAAGTCTTTTTTGGCCCATTTTCGAGGCTTTTTTTGGCCTGTTTTCGGGGCTTTTTTTTTTTGGCCCCTTTTGGGGGCTTTTTCAGCCCCTTTTGGGGGCATTTTTCAGCCTGATTTTGAGGCTTTTTTAAAAAAAAAATGGATGCAAAAAGCCTCGAAAATGGCTCCAAAAAGCCCCCAAAACGGGCTGCAAAAAGCCTCGAAAATGTGTTGAAAAAAAGCCTTGAAAATGGGCTGCAAAAAGCCCCCAAAACGGGCTGAAAAAAGCCTTGAAAATGGGCCGAAAAAAGACTGGAAAAGGGCCGAAAAAACAATTTTTTGTTGTTTTCCTCTTCTAAATTTAGGTCCGTCTTATAGTCCGAAAAATACGGTATAGCTTAGCATTTTTTTCAGAGACCATGCCTTATAAAAAGTAAGCGGGATTTACAGGTAGTCCTTGACGTACAATAGTTCATTTAGTGACTGTTCAGAGTTAACAATGGCACTAAAAAAAGCCACTTATGACCATTTTTCACAGTTATGACCTTTCCAACATCTCCATGATCATGTGATCAAAATTCAGACGCTTGGCAGCTGGTTCACATTTGTGACTGTTCTTGTGTCCCAAGATCACGGGATCGATCCCCTTTTGCGAACTTCTGACAAGCAAAGTCAATGAGGAAGCCAGATTCACTTAACAATCTGGTTACTAACTTAACAGCTGCAGTGATTCACTTAACAACAGTGGCAAGAAAAGTCGTAAAAGGGAGCAAAGCCGCTTCACAAATGTTTCATTTAGCAACGTAAATTTTGAGCTCCACTGTGATCATAACTCGAGGAGTACCTGTAGTTAGAAGTTAGAGGGGAAAAGTCTCAAGTGGCTTATTTTAGAAGGCTGGTTGCCATCTTCCTAAAGGAGATAAATCATACTACATTCAGTTTTGGTCACCATGATGTAAAAAGGATGTTGAGACTCTAGAAAGGGTGCAGAGAAGAGCAACAAAGATGATTAGGGGACTGGAGGCAAAAACATATGAAGAACGGTTGCAGGAACTGGGTATGTCTATTTAATGAAAAGAAGGACTAGGGGAGACATGATAGCAGTCTTCCAATATCTCAGGGGCTGCCACAAATAAAAGGGAGTCAAGCTATTCTCCAAAGCACCTGAGGGTAGAACAAGAAGCAATGGGTGGAAACTAATCAAGGAGAGAAGCAACTTAGAACTAAGGAGAAATTTCCTGACTGTTAGAACAATTAATCAGTGGAACGACTTGCCTCCAGAAGTTGTGAATGCTCCAACACTGGAAGTTTTTAAGGAGATGTTGGAAAACCATTTGTTTGAAGTGATGTAGGGTTTCCTGCCTAAGCAGGGGGTTGGACTAGAAGACCTCCAAGGTCCCTTCCAACTCTGTTATTCTATTCTATTCCATTCTTCTCCAGGTGGCATTCAAAGATGACAGGCAGATACAGGTAGTCCTCGATTTATGACCACAATTGGGATCAGAATTTCTGTTGTTAAGCAAGGCAGTTGCAAAGTGAACCGCACCCAATTTTATTACCTTTCTTGTCACAGTTGTTAAGTGAATCATGCAGTTGTTAAGTGAATCTGGATTCCCCTTTGACTTTGCTTGTTGGAAGCCAGCTGGGAAGATTACATGACCACATGACCCAGGGATGCAGCAAACCACCGTAAACACGTGTTGGGTGCCAAGTGCCCAACGTTTGATCACATGACTGTGGGGAGGCTGCAATGGTCATAAGTGCGAGGACTGGTTGTAAATCCCTTTTTTCAGTGCCATTGTAACTTCAAAAGGGCGCTCAACACATGGCTGAAAGTCCAGGACCACCAGCATAAATTGACTATGTTCATAAATATATGAACAAGGAAGAAGATACTTGGCTAGAGCATTTAATGCTGATTTTATTAGTTTCTCTGAGAACTTGGCCTTTGAAGATCTTATAGGAAAGCAGCGGAAAATGCATGTTTTCTGCCTTGACTACAACAGGGAGAGAAATTGTGCAAAGGGGGAATTTTTCCACGGAGGTGGTTGCGCAAGGTTGAGTAGATGAGCCGACGGAGGAAGGGTAAAATATTCTGATGCTGCTTGTGGAATCGCTTGCATATTTCTGCAGGGGTTGAGAAAACTCCAGCAAGATATTTCTCTTCCTCCTCGGGGTTTTAAACAGGGAAAGGATACGTTTCCTTTTTTTTTTTTTATCCTGGAATTGTGATGGTTTCATAATCCGCACAATAATTATTCTGATGGATTCACAAGGCATGACATGCTGGATGAGTAAAGTTGCCATCTCTTACGGACCGTGCAATCTCCAGGCCACAGTAGAGAAAGCAAAGAGTGTGGGTGTCTCTGCTTTGTCTTGCCTTCCCCCATGTCTGTGTAACCCACTAGAGATCTACTTGCTTCCTGTTGCATTGGGAGGTTAGAATTAGATATCCAGAGCAGGGGTCTCCAACCTTGGCAACTTTAAGACTTGTGGACTTCAACTCCCAGAGTTGGGAGTTGAAGTCCACAAGTCTTAAAGTTGCCAAGGTTGGAGACCCCCTGATCCAGAACAACCGTTTGGAAAACAGTCACAGCCTTGATCTGATCCAACTGTGGTGATCATTCATTGCATGTTTCAATTTGCTCCCTTCCTTGATCCAAAACTTGCAAAACCTTGACAGAAACTGAGATTTAATATTGTAGGGATGGTTAGGTGAAGGTAAAAGTAAAGGTTTCCCCTAGCACATATGTGCTAGTCGTTCCCGACTCTAGGGGGCGGTGCTCATCTCCGTTTCAAAGCTGAAGAGCCAGCGCTGTCCGAAGACGTCTCCGTGGTCATGTGGCCGGCATGACTCAATGCCAAAGGCGCACCAAACTCTGTCACCTTCCCACCAAAGGTGGTCCTTATTTTTGTACTTGCATTTTTTTACGTGCTTTCGAACTGCTAGGTTGGCAGAAGCTGGGACAAGTAACGGGAGCTCACCCCATGACGCGGCACTAGGGATTCGAACCGCTGAACTGCCGACCTTTCGATCGACAAGCTCAGCGTCTTAGCCACTGAGCCACCGCGGCCCCTTTTGGTTAGCAATAGCCAAATAAGAAACCACAGGCCACTTTCTACGGCTCTTCCCATCTTTCCTTGCTCCAAGTCATCTTTGAGAATAAGCCTTTTTGAAAGAACTTGTGAAAAACCCTTGCATACATAAATGCAGGTAGGCCTCGACTTTCAACCTTTGGTTTAGGGACCGTTCGAAGTTACAACAGCACAGAAAAAAGGGACTTACAATTGCAGTATCTTCTTTTCACCCTTACGAAAAAAGTGACTTTATGACGATTGCTGTATCTCAGGGTCATGTGATCCCCTTTTGCGGCCTTCTGGCAAGCAAATTCGATGGGGAAGCCAGATTCACTTAACAGCCGCGTTACTCAGTTAACAACCGCAGTGATTCACTTAACAACTGTGGCAAGAAAGGTTGTAAAACGGGGCAGAATTCACTTACAAACGAGTGTCTTGCTTAGCAAAGAAATGTTGGGCTCAATTCAGTGGTGGGTTCCTCCTGGTTTGGCCCGGTTCAGCCGAGCCATTGCGTCACCGAACCGGTTCTCTGTCTTCGGAAGCTGGGCCCTCCCGCCCGCCCCCGCGCTATTCCTACCTTTTATTTTGTCTTTTTTTGCCCAGCTTAGAGGTGCGGCAGAGTGGATTGCCACACCTCAGCTGGGCCGATTTATAATGCACTTGCGCGGTAGCGCAAGTTTGGCGCACATGCGATCGAAGCGAGTATGCATGCGGCGATCGCGCACATAGCGCCTGACCGAAGAGGCGATCGCATGTAAAGTGCGCGCACAAAGAGAACCGGTAGTAAAGCCGGTTAGAACCCACCACTGGCTCAATTGCGGTAGTAAGTCGATACAACAATACAAGAACAATGCAACAATGCGGTACAAAGACTGTAACATTTATCTTTGCAGGAGCAAAAGTTCAAAAAGCTTCATCGATCAATAGTGTGATAGAAGTTGGAACTCTAGCTAGTTCCTGCACAAATTGGATTTCTTTTGCTTTGCTTTGTCCTGGGCAGTTCAACCCCTGCACCCAGTCCCCTACTGAGGAATTCTGGGAGTTGAAGTCCACAAGTCTTAAAGGAATTTGTCTCTGGTACATAAACTCTCAGTGTACATACAAACAACAAAGTAATATCATCATTTCGTAGAATTGGCAGAATGTTTTTTTTTTTTACAGTGTATTAAAATACATACATTTTTAATATAAAGACAAACTTCAAAAGCCATTTTTCTTTCATTTACAAATAAAAGTGAAGTGTGGGAAGATTCAAAGAGAAGATTAGAATGGAAATTCTAGAACTGAAAAGATCGGAAGAGTGGAAAATATATTGATAAGCTTATTATTACATACATATATACACATGCCAGAATTTTCTATGTGACTTTTATGGAAGAATGGCAAATAAAACTTAAGGAGCAAAGTTTATAAAACAAGACGAGACAAAGATACAGTGGAATAGGATTATCATCTGGTTCTTTGCAGCTCAGATCTAGTAGTCCTATTTTCCACAGTAGAAAATTTAATCTTTAAATAAATTTCATGTTCATGGGCTAATATGTACAAATCAATTCCTAGACCCTAGGAAAAAAACATCCCATATTGCCACCTTTTAAGAAAATGGATACTCTCTTCAATCCATTTACAAATGGATTTTATATATATATATATATATATTTAATATTTTACAAATGAATTCCTGAGCAGCAGCAAAATTGGCAGAATGTTAAGGGCCACTGGAAGTGGTATCTGTATCCGAAGAGGTTGAACTGGTTTTAGGCGAGTGCCTGCAAGCAAGGAAGAATCTCACCAGGACCAATTAACTGAGTGAATTTTGATATGACAGAGGTCTTGTAAAAGTTTGTTATGACCAGTTCTGGGAAACAAGTAATGTAGTTTGCATGAATTTGTTTCCCGGGGAAGTACAGACTCATGATCTAAAACAGTCTAATCTATCTATCTATCTATCTATCTATCTATCTATCTATCTATCTATCTATCTTTCCTTCCTTCCTTCCTTCCTTCCTTCCTTCCTTCCTTCCTTCCTTCCTTCCTTCCTTCCTTCCTTCCTCTTCTTTCTTCTCCTCCTCCTCCTCCCCTCCCCTCTGCCTCCCCTTTCTCCTCCCCTGCTCCCCTTCACTTCCTCCTTCTCCCCCCTTCCCTTTCCCCTGCCCCGCTCCACGTCCTCCTTCTCTTTCTCTGGCAATCACATGACTGCAGGATGGTGTAGCCATTGTAAATAACATGCTGGTGGCAAAGCATCCAAATTTTGATCATGTGCTGTGGGGATGCTAACCATGGTCATAAGTGCAAGCCACTTTTTTCAATGCCTCTGGAACTTTGAACTGCCACTAAACAAATGGTTGTAAGTCAAAGATTACCTGTGCGATATACAGACAACACCAGCTGAAAACTTGGAAAGGGGAAGAACAGTACAAGTAAATTCTTACTGCCTCCTAGAAGTGAACAGCCTTAGAAGAAATGTTCAATATAGTAAATGTGTTTATTAACAATTTGCATGCAACTTGTTAGAATTTTCTGTGTCAGGGCTAATGCATCAGCCTAGGACATCATAATGCAATTGGACTTTCTAGAGATACTTACTAAGTTGTTGTTGCTTATTTGTTTATTATTTTGTTCTATTTTTTTTATTATTGGAACGGATGGCTGTATTGCTTTTATTCTGCTGTTTCTAACCACTGTGAACCTCCAGAGAGGAATGATTAGGGCAGCATAGATATTTTCTTAGAATAAGTAAAAGAAATATATCACACTCTGTCATTGCTAGCTACCAAGTGTAGCATAAGTGATATTTATTTCTAGTTCGAGGAATGTGCCGCGAACTCATCCCATCTTGTAGGTATCCTTAAAAAACTGAACTGGCGGATGTCTGTAGCCCAGCTTACTGGCTGGAGAATTCTGGGAGTTGAAGTCCACACATCTTAAAGTTGTCAAGGTTGGGAAACACTGATCTAGGATTAGATTGTTCATACAGAGAAAACCAGACGTTTACATCCCAAAGTAAACACCTTCATTTATTAAAATTGGGTCCTTCCTCTTCACCTCTACCTCCATACATAGACAAATAGACAGACAGACAGACAGACAGACAGACACACACACACACACACACACACACACACACACACACAAACACATTGATTGAACAGGCCAGAATTTGCCCCCCGCATTCCAAGTGCCTTTGTAGTAAGGGATGCAGTGGCTCAGTGGCTAAGATGCTGAGCTTGTCAATCAAAAGGTCGGTAGTTCAGCGGTTCAAACCCCTAGTGCCACATAATGGGGTGAGCTCCCGTTACTTGTCCCAGCTTCTGCCAACCTAGCAGTTCGAAAGAATAGAATTTTTATTGGCCAAGTGTGATTGGACACACAGGGAATTTATCTTGGTGCATAGGCTCTCAGGGTACATAAAATAAAAGATACGTTCATCAAGAATCGTAAGGTACAACACTTAATTATAGTCATAGGTTACAAATAAGCAATCAGGAAACAATATCAATATAAATCGTAAGGATTCTATTCTGTTCTAAAAAATGCAAGTAGAAAAATAGGGACTGCCTTTGGTGGGAAGGTAACAGTGTTCCATGCACCTTCGGCATTTAGTCATGCCTGCTACGTGACCACGGAGATGTCTTTGGACATCTCTGGCTCTTCGGCTTTGAAGCGGAGATGAGCACCGCCCCCTAGAGTCGGGAACAACTAGCACCTATGTGTGAGGGGAACCTTTACCTTTAGTACCTTTGTTTCTGTCATACTTTAGCAGAAATGATTGTTCAGAAAGTGAAAGATTTCCATGGGAAGCAATGTTAAACAAAAAAAAAAAAGTCAAAATGTTGACTAGAAGGGATTTTGTGCAGTCGCCATCTTGACTTCTTTGACTCCTTTTCTGTCAGACAATTCTGCAAAGGTGTGTCTGTTGGTTGTTGAAATGGGAAACATTTCATTGTGCTTGACCGAGAATAAGAGGAAGATTGGAGAGTGTTGACAACAAGGAAATAACTGCCGACAAAATAATCCTAAAGAATGGGAAAGGAGGTGGGGGGGGAGAGTGGGGGAAGTCAAGACAAAAGTCCTCTCGGAAAATTAAATAGCTGTAAAGATTTCAGAAGCAAAGGGAGAACCAGCTCCAACTTCCCTCTGTATAAATTAGGGCATAGCTTTCTAAGCCTGCTGATGTTCTGTATTCAAACTGAATAAGGAAGGTAATAATTAGAGCTTGGGAGAAAGAGCTTTTAGAACTAACAAGGAAGTATGATAAAGAAGCCGGAAAAAATAGCCAGGGGATATTTAGAGAGGCTGATTGAACGTGGCCTAGCAAGAGATGATACATGGCAAGCAAACATTGAATCTCAGGGATTGAAAGGCAAGGCGGGCTAGATGCCAGGAAACTCTGAATTCAAGTCCTGCTTTAGGCATGGAATGCCAGCTGGATGACTTTGGACCAATCACTCTCTCTCTCAGCTCAATCCCACCTCACAGGGTTGTTGTGGGGAAAATAGGAGGGGGAAAGGGGTATTAGGCATGTTTGCCACCTTACCGTGTTTCCCCGAAAATAAGACCCTGTCTTATATTTTTTTGAACCCCAAAATAAGCTCTTGGCCTTATTTTCAGGGAGGTCTTATTATTTTGGGGCGCGTGGAGGAAACCAGAGGAAATGGCGGGGACCGACTGCGCATACGTTTACATATTTTCGTGGAGGGGCTTATTTTAGGGCATGCGCTCAGAAGCCCGATTGGGCTTATTATCAGGGGATGTCTTATTTTCTGGGAAACAAGTTATTTATGAAGATAATAAAGGTGAGATATAAACAAAAGAAAGAGAGAGAGAGGAGAGAGAGAGAGAGAAAGAAAGAAAAAGAAAGAAAGAAAGAAAGAGAAAGAAAGAAAGAAAGAAAGAAAAAGAAAGATAAGTAAGTGGAAACATAACTGCTTTAAGCAGACCTCATAGCAATGACTTTTCCTAGTTGAACTCAACTCCAGGAGACCTTGCAACAGATCTTGAACAATCAGTTGGCCCTTGTTTTCCTCTGTAATTTTCTTTCGGCGCCTGTGACTTGTGAGTAGCTCTTGCATAAAGAGAGTTTTTGACTATTTTGATAGGTAGTTTTATGATACGTATCCTGTACTTTGAAAGTGGGCTCAGCAAGTGGTCCAGAATGTGGTTCTTTCAGAGGAGAACAGGTCTTCAGGTTCTCCCTTGAACTATTTTGAACTTGGAGATCAGTTGGATCCAAAAGAAAATTATAAAATGTGCTTGATCAGGAAGCCGTAACTCACATTCTGGCCTTCCAACAGATTTCTGTGAGCAGTACCTGACAATGATTTAGCTTGGACATTATTGGTGGCAGGAGATCTGGAAAGACTGTCCAGCATACTCCATAAGTGATGCATTGATCTACTTTGGGCAGAATTCAACCATGTTGCCCCCCCTCAAGAATCCAAAGTCAGTTTGGGGCTGCAAACCTGGTGCATAAAAGGAAAAAGCATAAAATAGAGAGCCGGTTTGGTGTAGAGATATTTGCTGGCCTAGAAGCTAGGAGACTGTGAGTTCTAGTCCTGCTTTAATCTTTAGAAAGCAATTATTTCTAACCATCATCTCTTGCCCTGATTAGTGCTTCGATTCTTAACCTGTTTTTTTTACTCGTTTCCCACACACCTCCTCTTTATCTCTAACTTCATCTCTATCTTTCTTATTTAATCCAAACATTACTCCCAATGCATTCTTATATTGCCACTTCTCCCACATGTCTGCCCATCTCCCTCAGCCATTTCTGATTCTTCCTCCCCATTTTCCACGTGTAAGCTCTTAGTAGTTGCTCAAGCAGACCTAATCCATAACCCTGCCGGCTAAAAATACTGAAGGGGAGTGACCCTTGTGTCAAAATCTATCTCTGTGGGGAGAACAGAGGCCAGCAAAAACAAAAAAAAAAAAACACCCGCTCCTTTCCCAGTTATGAGTGCTTTTTATTCTTGGGCTCCTTTCATGCTGAAGACCAACCCTGTGCCAAAACAAATGCACGGGGGTGATAAAAGCAAACAGGAATGTCTGTTGGACCACAGGAAATTTCCTGTGCAGGAAGAGATCTTTGGAACTTCCTGTGGGAAGGGGGCATGGTGGGCTTGTTGGCAGGAGGCTCTTGACCACAGCTGCAAGTTTGGTGGGTGAAGGGAAGTTGGAGCACGCCAGGGACAGAAAAAAGGGCTGATGAGCATTGTCAGAAGTCTATCTGGGGACAGTTCAGAAATAGAGTTTGAAACGCAGCTTTCTCTCCCCTACCCCCACCCCCAAAATATATATTTTGCATTGACAATCTTTCAATCAAAGTTGTGGATTTGCGGTAGATGTTGCTGATGGCCAGGAAGCCAGAAAAACTGTGTCTGGATTCTTCCCCCCACGAAAGGAACTTCTTCCTGGCAGCCGAAGAAGGCAACAAAAAAATTTGTGGCACTCCAGATATTTGGTGCAAGGGATTTGGTGGCTCAGTGGCTAAGACGCTGAGCTTGTCGATCGAAAGGTCGGCAGTTCAGCGGTTCGAATCCCTAGTGCCGCGTCACGGGGTGAGCTCCCGTTACTTGTCCCAGCTTCTGCCAACCTAGCAGTTCAAAAGCCCGTAAAAAATGCAAGTAGAAAAATAGGGACCACCTTTGGTGGGAAGGTGACAGCGTTCCGTGTGCCTTTGGCGTTGAGTCATGCCGGCCACATGACCACGGAGATGTCTTTGGACAGCGCTGGCTCTTCGGCTTTGAAACAGAGATGAGCACCGCCCCCTAGAGTCTGGAACGACTAGCACATATGTGCGAGGGGTACCTTTACCTTTAGATATTTGAAGTTATGGGCCATTCAGACTCATTCGGGCTCATGCAGCTGACCAGGTTGTTGAGAAAGGCTCAGTCTGGATCTAGGGACATGGAAGGAGACTTATTTATTTATTTATTTATTTTATTGGTTCGATTTATATGCCGCCCTTTCCAGAGACTCAGGGCGGCTTACAATGCTTTAAACAATAGCCTTCATACTTTTGTATATACCTGCTTAGTAGGGTTTTCGGGCCCCCCCTAAGCGGTGTTCTTTTTTATACAAAGTCAGCTTATTGCTGACTTTGTATAAAGGTTGAATTAAAAAAAAAAAAAAAACCTGCAGGACTTCATGTCTCTGTTGGTCCCTCACCAACAGAACAGAGCTCAAGGAAGTCATGACTAAATGGGTTTGTTTTTACGAGGGATACTTTAAACAGGACTTCAGACACCGATGGTCACCTTGCAAGGACTTGAAAAATCCCCAAACTCTTAGGGAATATGTTTTTCAGCCTTCTTCAAGCCAGTTTACCAATTTCCTGGGACGTTTTCCTTAAAAGGACAGTTTCCCCAGCTTGTTGAAATCAATATGATAGATAGAAACTCCTGCTGCTGTATGCACATTTTTCAGTTATTTCAATATTATGGATGCAAATAAATGGGGGGAGGGGGGATTTTTGAAGCCCAGTAAAAGCAGCTCAATCTCTACATCCACCTCTGACACACACAAGAACACCCATATCCCACAGATACCCCTTCCTCTTCAGCATTCATAAACATACATTCTTTTTTACTGCTTATCAAACGTGCGAGGAGTTCAGTAACCCACTAATTGTAGCTTAAATCCCATAAGCCATGTTACTCCAGACAATCTTGATCCAAAAAGATCTTTTAAAACCATTATTTTATCCCTGTCTGGTCTTCTTGAACATGTTTCTTCTGTTCGTTTGGCTTTTTACTGTATGTGAGTAGATTCAAAGCAATGTTTTTCGCAACCTTGGCAACTTAAAACATATGTGGACTTTGATTCCCAGAATTCCCCAGCCAGCAGACCTAGAGAATCGTGGGAATTGACGTCCACACGTCTTCGAGCTGCCAAGGTTGAGAAACATATCTAGGGGATTGACTTCTTCAAGGAATAATCCTGTTTCACTCTTTGCCCCGTGACTTAGTCCTCAAGCCGTATCCAATCTTTGATATTCTGAAGAGCTGAGAACAATGATTGGGCGGTGATGATAAATCAGAGGAACAAAGATGATGAAACGCTGCTAAGACTCCATCTTGGCTTCTGTCCTTTCACAGTAAGAACTGTAAATGAAGACACAGTGTCACCATTGCAGTTATTCATTGTTGTCCAACTGAGCTCTTCAGGAAACTGAAGGACATTCCAGAAAGTTCCAAGGCAGTGGTGAAATCCAACTTTTTTTACTACCAGTTATGTGGGCGTGGCTTGGTGGGCGTGGCAGGGGAAGGATACTGCAAAATCTCCATTCCCACCCCACTCCAGGGGAAGGATACTGCAAAATCCCCATTCCCTCCCCACTCCTGGGGAAGGATACTGCAAAATCTCCATTCCCACCCCACTCTGGGGCCAGCCAGAGGTGGTATTTCCCGGTTCTCCGAACTACTCAAAATTTCCGCTACCAGTTCTCCAGAACCTGCTGAATAGCACTTTATTACATCCAAGGTGTAATAATTTGAGCCTCAACCCGTCATAATATTGATCGTTCTTATTTTGCGCGAAATGCTTTAGTAACAGGGAAGTTTGTGACTAGGATACTGGAATAATTATGGTTATTTTTCAACCTCCAAACCATGAGCATATAAGAAAAGTAATGGAGGGATTAAATAGTAGAGATATGAACCAGATCTAACCAGGGTTATGTTTTGGGGGTCAGCCAAGGTTGAACCAAGATGCTCAAGTCAAAGACATGGAGAAGCCTCCCTTAGTGTACAGGCTGAAAGCTGTACATTTACAGATCTGCCCCATCCCAATTGTAGCCTGGTTTTGGAGCAGAAACAATCATGGTATCTATGTTTCTCAACCTCAGCATCTTTAAGATGTATGGGCCTCAATGCCCAGAAATTGGACATGTTCTGTAAGTTAACCCATTTGAGGTACTTCGGTTCAAAAGTTGTTGCACTGTCTCACAGTTAAAGATCACAACAAAAAAGAGTTTTAGCAGCATATAAATTGCTGTATTTAGCTTCATTATGTTTTCTTTTCCCCCCGTTGATGTTAGATGTGTTCTTTAGAAGCTAACATGGAAGCATTTTAACATAAAAAAAGAAGAGCTAATAAATATTTTAAACCCATCAGCCAATGATCCATAAGGCTGACATCTTTTTGAATTAAAAAAAAAAAATCTGAGACTCTGAAGAAGCTGCCTCATCCATGTCCAACATTCTTTAATTTTTGCTGACTTTTAACTCTAGAATATTTTATTCTTACTTTAGCTGGGAATAGATTCATAATACCACCTTATCCCTCAATTCTTGCAGCTGGGCTTAGCGGAATTTCTCTTCTCATTATATAGAAGGAAGGCAGTTGAACTAATTCATTCTTACTTTGGGATTGACTCCTTGAAGTGTGTCACAGCAGTTAAGAAGTTTTTTTATATATATACTTGCTGGATAGCCGTGCTTCGCTATGAAATTATATGTTGGGGCTTGATAAATTGACCGTTAAAGCTTGAAAATTAATAAGTAGTTACGATCGGCCTCTCCTCTCCCCTTCTCTTCCTTAGGCTTGCCCCCCAGAAGCCTCCCCTATCCTATCTCCTCCTCTCCCTCAGCCTTGCTCCACAGAAGCCTCCCCTATCCTATCCCCTCCTCTCCCTCAGCCTTGCCCCACAGAAGCCTCCCCTATCCTATCTCCTCCTCTCCCTCAGCCTTGCCCCACAGAAGCCTCCCCTATCCTATACCCTTCTTTCCCTCAGCCTTGCCCCACAGAAGCCTCCCCGATCCTATATCCTTCTCTCCCTCAGGCTTTCTAGCCCCTTCTCTCCCTGAGCCTTGCCCCATGGAAGCCTCCCCTATCCTATACCCTTCTCTCCAGAGTTATTTTCAAGTTGGGAGGGGGAGTAGAACATCTAACTAATTAGCATCAGAGCGTGTTATAATACTAATGCTAATAAATACCATACTCTGATGGTCATTTCAAAAAATCCTTTCTTAGTGAGCACCTAGAAGCCAAGGGGAACATAC
This sequence comes from Pituophis catenifer annectens, assembly GCF_029215685.1. Classification (NCBI taxonomy): domain Eukaryota; kingdom Metazoa; phylum Chordata; class Lepidosauria; order Squamata; family Colubridae; genus Pituophis; species Pituophis catenifer. The sequence goes on along the minus strand of NW_027256887.1, from coordinate 10,078,098 downwards.
GTGGCAAATTTCAAGTTTGTAGGCTTTACGGTTCTGGAGTGAGTGGATTTCACTTTTATATATATATAGATAAAGGTAAAGGTTCTCCTCATACATAAGTGCTAGTCATTCCCGACTCTAGGGGGCAGTGCTCAGATAGATAGATAGATAGATAGATAGATAGATAGATAGATAGATAGATAGATAGATAGATAGATAGATAGATAGATAGATAGATGGATGGATGGATACAGATATATTGGTCTATTTTGGAAATGATTCTTCTGAATGTTTAGAGTGACCAATGGTTCTTCTGCTTTTTCTGGAGAATTAAAAATTAACAAAAAGCTGTCAGATCGCCTGAATTATATGGGTGCAAATGTTAAGTTGGAATAAGATATAGTCCAGGGCCAGGAATTCACTTGCATGCTTCCTCTTCTATCAAGACAGATCACCTCCAACTCGACTTCCTTGTTCTGTTCCTGGAACTGAATAATAAATTCAGCCGCCTTACCAGAATGACCTAAATGCTATTTCAGCTTGCCACGGACTGTTTTCGTTATACCCCAAAGCTCTTTGTTTGCCTGATAAGTGCTTCCTCCACAGGAAATTTCCTGTGACGGAAAAGGCAGGGGAAGCTTCCTGTCAAAAGCCAGATGCTGGAAAGGCCAGATAATAGCAGTGGTTCAGATCTCAGGTTGCAGCAGCTGCAGAGGGCTGGCCGATTTCCTTATAGTCTGTGTCAGCCATGAAACCTGAAGGGTTTGTTAGAAGGAGCGTGGAAAAAGCCTGCATGATGATTCTTCCTGAAGAACGGACTTCTCTCTTTTGAACCGTGCTTCCATGTGGTAGCAATCAAGGACATTTGCAGGGGAAAGTCCAAAAAGTCAAGATGGTAACAGTCTGCATGGGATAAACGCCCTACTCTTTAAGGCAGGGGGCTCCAACCTCTGGGCCATGGCCCACTATCAGGCTATGGCCTATTCGGAACCGGGCCACGCGAGTTGTGGACTGACGCACATGCGCTCATGAAACTCAACTTTGTGCAAGTTGAGCTGCATGCACATGCATACCGGCCCGCCATCCCTCCCCCTCCTCCCTCCCCCCGGCTGGGCTCTTAAACCCCAAAGATTATGAACTGCTACTCTAAGGCCTAGTCCTAACCCAGGAGTCAGCAACCTTAAACACTCAAAGAGCCACAAAGCCCCCCGCTCAATTCTGGAGCCGGCTGGAAATCCAGTTCCCCCACCATAGAGTCTCCTTCTAGCGCAGCGTCCTTTTTCCCCTGCCGACTGGAAGTCCGCTTCCTGCACCATAGAGTCTCCTCCTAGCATGGCGTCCTTTTTCCTCTACCTGTTCTAATCAAAAGCCCTATCAATTGTGGAGCCAACCGGTGACAGCGAGCTGCAGCAGAGGGATGAAAGAGCCACATGCGGCTCCAGAGCCGCAGGTTGCTGACCCCTGCCCTAACCTCTAGAGAAGTCTTGGATTTGAGTAGATGCAGGCTTCAAAGTATCCTTCCTTGAGAACTGCCACCCTTGTCCCACCAATGTTCTTTTTGCTCGTTGCTGCTGCTGTAGGAAAAGTGTGCAGCGTGGGCATCCAAGAGGGTTAGGAATGGGGCAGTGGGGGGTTTCAAAATTTTTTACTACCGGTTCTGTGGGTGTGGCTTGGTGGGCGTGTCATGGCTTGGTGGGTGTGGCAGAGGAAGAATACTGTAAAATCTCCATTCCCACCCCACTCCAGGGGAAGGTTATTGCAAAATCCTCATTTCCTCCCGATCAGTTGGGACTTGGGAGGCAGAGAATAGATGGGGGTGGGGCCAGTCAGAATTTTTACTACCGGTTCTCCGAACTACTCAAAATTTCCGCTACCGGTTCTCCAGAACTGGTCAGAACCTGCTGAAACCCACCTCTGGAGTGGGGAAAATATGGGATGGCTGGCCTCATGGCACATATTGTACAATTGGTGCCTTTCTTGCATAGTTAAGTTGTGATGCACATAACATCGTTGGGGCTTCTTCTGGATCTCTCAGGTGGCCTTGGTTGGTGATGATGTTGGTGGTCCAGGTCGGTGAGTTGGTTGAGATGCTGAGAGACCTTTGAAAGTAACCTAGGGTAAGGGTCCCCGGGATGTGGACAAGCATTGGAGGGTGGCATGCCAGCCACCGGGCCACACAAGCAAGCAAAAGCCCCATCCGTGGGATGCAGGCAGCACGCAAAACTATGCCCCCTCCAGTCCACAGAAAAATCTCTCTCCACGGAACTGGTCCTTACTTCCCAAAAGTTTGGGGCTAGGGAGCTCCTTGTGAGCAGTTATGGGATAGTTATGGTTACATTTCTGTACTACTTCTGTAGGGATCGGACTCACTGATTTAATGAATTAGTACGCTTGGCCTCGTTCCACGACAGCAAGCATGGCAATGCAAGGCATAATTTGTTACAGTTTGTTAGGATTTGGAAAAAGAATTTAAAAAGTCATATGTCACTTTTTTCAGCGCCGTTATAACTTCGTACGGTCACTAAGCAAACCGTTGTAAGTCGAGGACTAGCTGTATTTCTGCATTGCCGCTGTGTATTGGAGAGGCCCCACCTAAGAAGCTTTCTTCCTGACTTCTAACTTGGCCTTGATGTTGCTAGCATCAAGTTTTTTTCCATTCTCCTCCCTTGCAGCAAATGCCTTTATCGTATTTCCTTCTTCCTTATTTTTGCTATCGTTTTCATTTCCCCATTCCACTCTGTTATTTCTTTCTTTTTTTCTTTTTCTTTTTTCTTTTTTTCTGGTTAAAGGCGAGAGCGGGAAGTCCCAAATCTAAATGTCATCTTTTCAAAAGCAAGGAAGCCACCGTTTTCTCAGTCTTAGTGGGATTGGCCTACTTAATGGGGGGGCAAGGTTACCAACGCAGTTACGCCAAAGTAGGTCAAGGCAAGCCCCTACCCCCCGCCCCCCCTCCCATTTTCATCCAAACTCTTTTAGATCTAGATTTAGCCTATCTTGCTTAGAATTGTGATGCCGATCCTCTTCTCCATCTCATTGACTGGAAAAGGGAAGTTGGAAAAAAAAAAAAAGGAATAGTAAGTGAACTATTTGCAGGCAGTTTAAGATATTTTAATATCTTAAAATATTCAGGATTGGATTATTTTTGGTGGGGGTTTTTTTTTTTTTGCTTTTTTTTATGCCCACCTTTGGGTTTTGCATTCGTTACCAGGTGCAAAAGCAATTTATGGAAATTCTGATAGTGAAGATCACTATTATATCTATAGGCCGCAGAAAATTCAGATGAGTATTAAGTACTGGCCTCAAACACACAAATGTGTTTCATTATGACGTGAGACTGTAACGAAGCTTCCATTTTACAACTTTTTCTGTGGCGGTCATTAAGAAAACATCTGTTATTCTATTCTATTCTATTCTATTCTATTCTATTCTATTCTATTCTATTCTATTCTATTCCATTCCATTCCATTCCATTCCATTCCATTCCATTCCATTCCATTCCATTCCACTCCACTCCACTCCACCGCACCCCTACCCCTACCCCTACCCCTACCTATTCATTTGATTTTTATGACAGAGACCAGGAGAAAGAACTATTATTGAAAGAACTCAAGTCCAGACCCTTCCCAGATAGATGGAATTTTAAATATTTTTATCCTTGAAGAAGAAAAGCCAAAAAGGCCAACTTCCTCATTGATTTTAAAAGTAAATTCTCCAACTTGAATGATGACAACTTAGTGGACTTTGCCAGTCAGTTTTCTTAGCAACCATTAAGGAAGTGTTTTGCAATTTTTCTTCCTCTAAAATGTCTTTTGACTTCTCCGTCTATTTTAGATGAAAACTCCGGTATTTCCTGGTCATTTCCAATCTAGATACATGGCTCATCTGACCTTGCTTACCTTTTCAAGGATAACCAAGTTTGAATTTGCTTACATCAATCTCGGCATGCCAATATGTAATAATTGCTACCCTCTAGAACCAATATTAGACGCTCCTTCCAGGGGTGAAATTCAAAAATTTTCCCTACCGGTTCTGTGGGCGTGGCTTGGGGTGGAGTCATGTGACTAGGTGGGCATGGCCAACTTTTTTTTTTTTTTACTTTTTAAAGCATTTTTTAACTATTTTTTTTTAAAGTTCCTACAATCAACTGTGGCAACTAGCTGTGCCCGTGATCGTGAGAACCTTTTTTTAAAAAACCTTTTTAAAGCATTTTTTTACTACCGGTTTGGGCGAATAGGTAGTAAAAAAAATGCTTTAAAAAAGTTTTTTTTAAAAAAGGTTCTGACGATCGCGCAGCACAGCTGATTGTCATAGCTGATCGTTGGAACCTTTTTTTTTTTTTTACTGTTTTAAAGCATTTTTTTTACTACCTATTCGCCAGAACCAGTAGTAAAAAAATGCTTTAAAATTTTTTTTAAAAAGGTTCCAACGATCAGCTGTGACAATCAGCTGTGCCGTACGATCATCGGAACCTTTTTTTTTACTTTTTAAAAGCATTTTTTACTACCAGTTCGGGCGAATAGATAGTAAAAAATGCTTTAAAAAATAAAAAAAAAAATAAAGGGTTGTAACAATCAGCTGTGCCGCGTGATCATCGGAATCTTTTTTAAACTTTTTTAAAGCATTTTTTACTACCGGTTCGCATGAACCGGCCCGAACCGGTAGCATTTCACCCCTGGCTCCTTCTCATCTATTCTGGATATTTCTGAATATCACCGCACCAGAGTGATGCTGACAAATTAGAAAGAAAGCCAGGGGAAGATCAGTGGTGGTATTCAGCAGGTTCTATCCGGTTCGGGCGAACCGATAGCGACGGTAGCGGGAGGCTCTCTCTACCCGCCTGGACATCATCACACCCCGTTTTTAACGCTCTGCGCATGCACGAGCTCACATTTGCGAACCGGTAGCGAAGATAAGTGAACGCCATCCCTGGGGAAGATGATAGAAATCATGCAGGGATTTGACACAGGCTGAAGGGACATGGAATGCTCAGCTTGGAGAAAATAAGATGGAAGAGAGAAATTACAGGACTGATCAGGTGCAATAAAAGAATTCCATGGGAAGATGGCCATGGACTCCCTTCCAGGGTCACAGATGAAAGTTCCAGATACCTTGGTTTCTTCCTTAAATATAAGGAGAACACTTCCTTATGATCCAAGTAAGGAATGGAACAGCCTACCTATGTTGGGTGTGAGTTCTCTCTCTCTCTCTAGTGGTTTTAAAGTACAGGTAGTCATTGACTTAATGACCACAATTGAGCCCAAAAATTCAGTTGTTAAGTGGGTTTTGGTCCATTTAATCACCTTCCTTGCCACAGTCGTTAAGTGAATCACTGCAGTTGATAAGTTAGTAACCTGGTTGTTAAGTGAATCTGGCTTCCCCGTTGACTTCGCTTGTGAGAAAGTCACAAAACGTGGATCGATCACATGACCCTGGGATGCTGCAGTGGTCATAAGTATGAAGCAGTTGCCTAGCATCTGTATTTTGATCACTTGTGCATCGGGATCAGGGGTGGGTTCTACTTACCTTTACTACCGGTTCACATCGTGCTCGCACACGCTCTTCTGCGCATGCGCAGATCACTTCTTATGACGTCCGGGTCAGTGGACGGAGATTCCCATAGGTTTTACTACTGGTTCTTGCGAACGGGGGGCAACCCACCACTGATCGGGATGCTGCAAAAGTTGTAACTGTGAAAAATGGTCATAAGTCACTTTTTTTCCAGTGCCATTGTAACTTTGAATGGTCACTAAATGAACTGTTGTAAGTCGAGGACTGCTTTGAAGGCTGGACAGTTACCTCTTAATTGTTTTTTTTTTTTTTTCTTCTGTAGAGAGGGGTAGACCAGATGATCTTTGGCAACTTTACAATTCCACAATTCTGGAGTTCTGGGCATCTCCTCCAAACCAGTAGTGGAACAATGCAAGAGTTAATGCAGTCCCATCTTCATATACATAGTCCTTGACTTACAACCATTCATTTAGCGATGATTCAAAGTTATGACGAGACTGAAAAAAAGTGACTTACGACCATTTTTCACACAACCATTCCAGCCTTCCCATGGTCATGTGATCAAAATTCGGACGGTTGGCAACTGCCATGTAGGTTGCACTATCCCAGGGTCAGGTGAACCCCTTTGGCGACCTCCCGACAAGCAAAGTCAACGGAGAAGCCAGGTTCGCATAACAACCGTCTTACTAACTTAACAACGGCAGTGATTCACTGAAAAACTGTGGCAAGAAAGGTCGTAAAATGGGAGCAAAGCCCAAGAGCTGTTTGGCTTTGCAACAGAAAATTTGGATTCAATTTTACTACACGAGTGTTTCTACTGCAGACCTGGGACCAGTGGTGGGATTCGGCCGGTTTGGGCAAACTGGTTGTTAAATTACTGGCTGGCCCCACCCCTCCCCTTCCAGGAGTCCCCACGCGCCCCGTTTTGACTCCCAGGTAAGTGCAGGGAGGCCTCCTAGGCCCAAAATGGGGCACAGGAGGAGACAGCGACCCCCCTCCCCATGGCCCATTTTTGCTCCCAGGAGGCTGCAGGGAGACCTACTAGGCCCGTGATGGCGAACCTATGGCACGCGTGCCACAGGTGGCACGTGGAGCCATATTTGTGGGCACGCGAGTGTTGCCCTATCTTAGCTCCAGTGCGCAAGAACGCACCAGCCACCTGATTTTCGGGCCTTTCGGTCCCACTGGAAGTCAGGAAACATGCCGTTTCCGGCCTTCAGAGGGCCTCGGGAGGGAGGCCGGTTTCGTCCTCCCCAGGCTCCAAGAAAGCCTCTGGAGCCTGGGGGAGGGCGAAAAACGGGCCTACTGGGGCCACTGGGCCAGCGCGGGGGGGGGGTCACATATGCATGCGTGGGGGGGCGGGGTACATTGAATTATGGGTGTGGGCATGCATGTGCGTGACCTCCCGTGCTCCCCCTGCTTTTGGCACGCAACAGCAAAAAGGTTAGCCATCACTGTACTAGGCCCAAAACGGGGCGTGGGGAAAGCAGCGCCCCCCTCCCCATCGCCCGTTTTTGCTCCTGGGGGGGGCAGGAGGCTGAGTGCTACCTGTCACATCCCCTGGCCACACCTACTATGGACATGCCCACCCAGTCAGTCATTAGGGCAGAGAACCGGTTGTTAAATTATTTGAATTCCACCTCCGCCTGGGACTGTATGTATTATGCTCGTTTTGGAAATCCTGACTCGTTTAAGGGATCCTTACTTATTGCAAGGAACAGAGTGCATCGTTTCCCTTCATTTAACCGTTTAATGGAGGAGGCGATAAAGCCCCCACACAGACCCAATTCATTTTCGTTGTTTCAGGAAGAAGATTGGAAAATTTCCGGCAGGTTCCCTGGGTTATGTCAGCAGCTGAGAGGTTGATGGCGCTGGATTCTCAGGCTAGTTCCAGAAAAGGGTCAACCAAGACTCCTTCCAGGAACCTCTGCCCAGAAGTTACGAAGAGTTATTTGCTCATCTCAAAAGGGCTCTGAGTCTTTAAAGAAAAAAAAAAATCAATAGGTTTTTCTCAGGTCTTTTAAATGAGGTCCTTTCCGAAAAAGAAGCAGAGAGAAAAACTTTGCTCGGTTCTTGTTGATTAGATTTAGTATGACATCATCTTGTGCATCTCTACAGGAAGAACATAACTCAGATTTCAGAGTGTCTAAATTTAGAGAAACGTCCAGCCGAAAAAGTCTGAGGAATATCTGTGGGAAGGCTCAAAAAAGTCAAGATGGCATCCAGCACCTGGATTGGAGACCCACCGAAGAAGCCCTTTTTCATACATGCATATATAAAAAAAGGGAGTGGGTCAGAAGTGCCATCTTGACATTTTTGACAGACATACATCACCCGCAGATACCTGTCTCATCAGCAGCAATTTTAAGATGTGTGCATTTTACAGAAAATTGAAAATACAACATGGAAATGGAAATTGTACAGCGTCAGAAGTGAATAAAGGCGAGTGAGATCCAGAATCAGTTTGTGGATCAGTGGGTTCAACTATAATACTGACTTTTAGGTTTTTTTTTTCTTCAAAATGTAAAATAAACTACTTATGACTTTGTATGTGGAAAAAACTGAAATCGGCATGACATTGGAGACCTCATGTTTTTCTTATTTTCACCTTACTAATCATACTTTATTCCGTTTCTTTTTATATGCCTTTCCTCTTTCACGATTTATATTATATACATATATCATCATCATCATCATTTTTAGCCATTGTCTACCCACTTCAGGATGAAGGCCTCTTCACATGTTTCTAACCAATACGGTTCTCGACTTACGACCACAATTGAGCTTAACACTTCTGTTGCTAAGTGAGTGGAACAGCCTACCTATGTTGGGTGTGAGTTCTCTCTCTCTCTGGTGGTTTTAAAGTACAGGTAGTCTTTGACTTAATGACCGCAATTGAGCCCAAAAATTCAGTCGTTAAGTGAAACAGTTGTTAAGCGAATTTTGCCCTGTTTTACGACCTTCCTTGCCATTGTTGTTAAGTGAACCAATGCAGTTGTTAAATTAGTAACACCGTTGTTCAGTGAATCTGGCTTCCCCGTTGACTGTGCTTGTTGGAAGGTCTCAAGATGTGATTGCAGGAGCCCAAGGCCCTGAAACTGTCATAAGTGTGAAAAATACCGTGTTTCCCTGAAAATAAGACCGGGTCTTATATTAATTTTTGCTCCAAAAGACTCATTAGGGCTTATTTTCTGGTGAGGTCTTATTTTGGGGAAAATACGGTACTAAATGCATCCATCTGGCTGACAATCTTAACTGGGGCTTATTTTGGGGGTAGGGCTTATATTACGAGCATCCTGAAAAATCATGCTAGGGCTTATTTTCCGGTTGGGTCTTAATTTCGAGGAAACAGGGTAGTCATAAGTCACTTTTTTCAGGGCCGTTGTAACTTTGAATGGTCACTAAATGAACTGTTGTAAGTCAAGGACTACCTATATATTTTTTTTAAAACTTCAGTTGAGAAAAGGAATTCTGAGCAGCAAAAAAAAATACACCCTTATCTAAAATATTGGAATGCAATGCATTTGTAAAAATAAGTTCCTAGCCCTCATGGTGTTGAATAAAATATAAGCCTGGCATTGTAGATCCGAATGCTTGGAAACAACAAAGCACCAACAGCCACATCTCTATTTCTGTTAGCAGTCTATGGCTTTCAAAAGGTTGAGAGTTGATTCATCGTTTTGAAATACCAGGCTGCCAAAATAGCCCACTTTCCTTTATTCCAATCTTCTGTTCTGAAATGCCCCCGTGGCTATCCTTTCTAGCTTGATTTCAAAAGCTGGCGTGTTTCTGCCAAGATTGTGTGGCTCAACAAGAGTTTGTAGGTTATAATTAGCATCAAAATGCTCCCCCCACTTTGCTTGTGATGTGATTCCCCCCCCACTCACACACATATTTGATACGTGTGTGTGTGTACTTTCCCACCTCATCTTTCCTTTCTGCTACCCACTTGTTGAAATGCTGAAACATCTCAGCTCATTTTTCCTTCCCTTCCCTCCCCTCCCCTCTTCTCTCCTTTTCTTTTCCTCTCCTCTTCTTTTCTTTTCTTTTCTCCTTTCCTTTTCCTCTCCTCTCCTCTCCTCTCCTCTTCTCTTCTCTTCTCTTCTCTTCTCTTCTCTTCTCTTCTCTTCTCTTCTCTTCTCTTCTCTTCTCTTCTCTCCTCTCCTCTCCTCTCCTCTCCTCTCCTCTCCTCTCCTCTCCTCTCCTCTTCTTTTCCTCTCCTCTCCTCTCCTCTCCTCTTCTTTTCCTCTTCTCTCCTCTCCCATCCCCCCTTCTTTTCTTTCCTCTCCTCTTCCTCTCCTCTCCTCTCCCCTCCCCTCCCCTTCTTTTCTTTCCTCTCCTCTCCTCTCCTCTTCTTTTCCTCTCCTCTCCTCTCCTCTCCTCTTCTTTTCCTCTTCTCTCCTCTCCCATCCCCCCTTCTTTTCTTTCCTCTCCTCTTCCTCTCCTCTCCTCTCTCCTCCCCTCCCCTTCTTTTCTTTCCTCTTCTCTTCTCTCCTCTCCCCTACCCTACCCTACCCTCTCCTTTCCTTTCCTCTCCTCTCCTCTCCACTCCTCTCCCCTCCCCTCCCCCTCCCCTCTCCTCCTTTCCTTTCCTTTCCTTTCCTTTCCTTTCCTCTCCTCTCCTCTCCTCTCCTCTCCTCTCCTCCCCAAATAATAAGACCTCCCCAAAAATAAGGCCAAGCGCTATTTTTCGAGATTCAAAAAATATAAGACAGGGTCTTATTTTCAGGGAAACATGGTAGAAGATGCGCAGCCTCAGACTAGCGTATATCCTCAATCTATTCACATCTGAGCTCTGTCAATTCAATGAGAAATTGTTTTGTTTTTTTGCCTGAGGCGTAGCAATGGGATGGGAAGAAATAAAGATCCGAGGGACATCGACACTAAAATCAGTGGTGGTGAAGCCTGGACAGCTTGCTGCAAACTTTAAAATTTAAGAGGCTCCTGTTAAACTGCTCAATTCATGAAAAGGTTCAAGGAGAAGGATTATGATGATAAGTTGCTTTGGCCTGGAAAAATGAAGTCTTTCCAGGACGAATAATTGTAGGACAAGGGTGTCACACTCGATTTCATTGAGGGCCGCATCAGGGTTGTGTTTGAGCGTGTGCGGGGGGGGGCGTGGTCAGCTAAATGTCACTCATGTCGGGGCGCCTATGGTGGCCCGAGCGCACAGCCCACCCTCCAAATTTGCTCCTCCAAATCTCCTCTGTAGCCTTCTTGAAAAGTGTTTTATACAGTCCTTCCACCGGGTTTGCAACCAAACAGAAGAATTTGCCACTTTGGCACAAGTATCACAATAGTTGTCTGAAAAAGTACAAAAGCGTCTTGCAAAACTCCATGCTGGCTGTCACTCAGGCTCAGCAGTTGCTTGGTATCAAGGTGCAGAGTATTCATTTGCAGCAAATTCATAAGAGAACATGGGAAAAGACAACTGCAGGTAACATATGCAGCTATCTTAATTGTCCCCCATAGTGCACACATCCATTTACCTTGCCTATTTGTTAGAACAGAGGTCTTCAAACTTGGCAGCTTTAAGACTTCTGGACTTCTACTCCCAGAATTCTCCAGCCAGCATAGCTCCAGCATAGTTGACTGGAGAATTCTGGGAGTTGAAGTCCACAAGTCTTAAAGCTGCCAAATTTGGGGACCCCCTGAGTTAGAAGATGCTTTTAAAAAAAGAAAAGAAAAGGTAAAGATGGTCTTGAGTTTATTCCAACTTCTTGTTTCTACATTTATTCATTGATTTCTTGTTTCTAAGTTGTTTGTCATTGCTGCCTTCTGCCACTTTCTGGTCTAGTCTAAACTTCGGGATTTCTTTGTGGTCTCCTCTTCAACAGCTGATCGGTCATGACACAGCTTAGTTCCAAGATCAGCTGGATGATGATATCTGCTGAGACACTAAGATGCTCTTTCAGGGCTACAGTTGAAAGAAAAAAATTGTCGTGTCATTTTTGTATAAGACTTCATGGACCAGATCTTACTTTGAGGGATGGAGTTTTGTTCGTCAGAATATCCCAGAACTTTCTTTGCCCTGTTCTCCTGGACAGATGACAGGAAACATTTCCTGGGTACAAAATCCATTTCCCTAGGTCTGCTCACACCTTTTTGTCTTCCTTAACACTTCAAATCTTTTGAAGAACACTTCTTCGTTTGTTTGTTTGAACATTTAGCTTCTTCAAGTCTAAAGGCCAATGCTTCACCATTGTTTTCCATTGCTTCAACCTGAAGCTGATCGCACCATAATCGGAGTAGATCCTTCATTAATGTAATATCTCATCTCAGCAGATGACCTCATTGTTAAAGACACAACATGTTTGTTTGTTTGTTTGTTTATAACATTTCTGGACCACTCATCTCCATCAAAGAACGACCCATGAGGATGCTTTTCTGGTTCAGGAACTCTGGGCCCATTTCTTTCAGAACCACATCCTTCAAGGACATGATCTTTGATCAAGTCCTCCAATTTGCTTAAGATGCCAACATAGGATCCCAGTTGGTTAGAAAGCACCAAGCTATTACGCTAACAGAAGTAACATCTAGATCAGTGGTGAAATTCAATTTTTTCTACTACTGGTTCTGTGGGCGTCGCTTGGTGGGCATGGCAGGGGAAAGATACTGCAAAATCCCCATTCCCTCCCCACTCCTGGGGGAAGGCTATTGTAAAATCTCCATTCCCACCCACTCTGGGGCTAGCCAGAGGTGGTATTTGCTGGTTCTCCGAACTACTCAAAATTTCTGCTACCGGTTCGCCAGAACCTGTCAGAACCTGCTGAATTTCACCCCTGATCTAATTATTTTACTTGTACTCAGAAAGCCAGGAAAAAGAAAATAGTTTTCTTCTCATGATGTGGTTGTCCTTGTTCAGATGCTAAGTTGTGTCTGACTCTTTGTGACCCCTCCGTCCTCCATTGTCTCTCAGAGTTTGCCTAAATTCATCTTCATTGCATCAATGACACTATCTAGCCATCTCCTCATTTGCTGTCCCCTTCTTTTTTTCTGCCTTCCATCTTTCCCAACATCAGGGTCTTCTCCAGTGAGTCCTCTCTTCTCATTTGGTGGCCAAAGTATTTGAACTTCAGCCTCAGTATCTGACCTTCCAAAGAACAGGCACGGTTGATTTGAGTCAATGTTGATCCGGTTGTAGCCATACACTAATTTGAAGGACCTCAGCAATTCTTCAGTAGGTTGCATCACTCCATCTTGAAACATACACTAATTTTAAACCAATTTGTAATGGGCAAAGTTCAACGTTTTGATTTATTTCACCTCAAAGAGGAAAAAGGAAATGCAATTTTGTACCTGTCTCGTAACAGAAAGGTTTTGCCGAGAAAGAGCAAAGTGCAATCTTTGGTATTTTTAGCAATCCGTCTTCCAGTGTGTGATGTCATTTCGGGGGGCCAAATGTTGCCCTTTGTCTTTTGGCGATTTTTTAAAAAATAAATTTTCAGTGATATTAGAGAATTTCTCAATATATCCAACTTAAATTTATGGATGTCCCTGTTGGCTGTATTTGTGGACTCCTGTTTTTTGATTTTGTGTACAGGTGATTGAGTACATAGAAAATTAACTTTATCAAAACACATATCCATCATTCTAATTCAACCTACCTACAGATTTATTAGATAGTCTTCTTTTGCCCGTCTCCCATGTTGAATATAGCAATTCGCAGAAGTTCTCCAAATGCAGCAGTCTGTGCAAGTTCTATTTTTTGTGTGTTTATATTTATTCTTTCTACCTGATCCCCAAAATGTAATATATTTTGTGGACACAAATGCAATTAGGTTTGCATCACTTTAAATGATAGTATCAGGGAGCTGAAGACTCATCTGTTGGCTTGCAGGTGAAGACACTAAAATCATACCATACATGGCAAAGTTCAGTTTTATAGCCTTGCAGATATGGGACTTTCGAAGAAAGAAACAGAAAGTGTTGGAAGACAGTGGCTTTGCTCTTACCGTTGTACATTGTAATATTTTTTATTGTTATGTACAGTAAGTTTATGTTTTGAATTTCTCCTTTACTAGAAAGGACTTCATGGTGGCATGTTGCTCTGTATAGCAGTGCTATTATCTGGAAGATGGCAGGTGGAGCTTCTCCTTTCTCCCAATGGCAGATTGTGTCTCTGTTGTAGCCCGCCAGCAGAGCTGGCAGCAGATTCGGACAGTGAGGAGGTTGTGGAGGAACATGGGCCAGTCTTGGAATCTGGGGAAAGCTCTGATGAGGGTTCTGCATCAGAGGCAGAGAGGGATCTAGGGCCGTATGACAGGTATCAGCTGCCTTTGGAGTCAGACATCAGTGAGGCAGATGAACAGCTGGAGCCTGTTCCCAGTGTGCGCATGCACAGAGTTGCCAGACGAAGGGAACAGCTAAAGAACAAGGGACGACTTGGGAGTAAGGCCACAGGTGGACGATGAAGGGCCCCTCCCATACAGAATAAAAGAAGAGCGAAAGGGGAGTGGAGTTTGCAGGAGACAATTAGTTCATTACTGCATTCTTGCCAAGTATTGCCCCGTCTGAAAGATATCGGCCTGGCCACTCTCCAAGCCTGACAAAGGTCAATATTGTGAACTATCTTGAAAGACTGCAGGAGAGGAAAGACTTTGCTGGAGAGAAATTCACTGTAAATTAATAAAAGGGGTTTATCGGGAAGAGGACTCGGCTTCGTGTTGCTGGGGAAGCCTAGGTTAGAACAGTCTCCTTTCCCACAGGCGAAAGCAAGGGACTCCTCCCCTTGATCCTCTGAGGGTTTCCTGTGGTTCCAAGACTAAGTTTTAAGTCTAAGGGCAGAGTGCATAGACTAAATCTATAGGCAGAGTTCATTTTCTCCTGACAGATTATGAGGGTATGGGATGTCTTCCTTGATCTTGCTCGGGAGTGTTAAACTCAAGGCCCGTAGGCTGGATCCGGCCCGTGGGGTGCTTAGATCTGACTGGCGGGGCCGCCCTGGAAACAACGAATGATCGGCCCGTGGTACCTCTACCAGTGAAAACGGAGCTCGTGAGGGCCACATGCAGCCCTCCCTCCCGGGCTCCATTTTTTGCTGTGACAGCCTCCTGCAGCCCTTTGCCGGCGAAAACGGACCCTCATAAGGCCACACGCGGCCCTCATAAGCTCTCTTTTTGCTGGCAGAGTGCTAGCAAAACAAGCTACTAGCAAAAGTGGCATTTGATCACACGTGTGATGTCGAGCTGGCCACACCCACCCTGGCCATGTTCCCCCAGCACCCTCCCAGGTCAAACACAACCCTGATGCGGCCCTCAATGAAATCGAGTTTGACACCCCTGATCTTGCTCTTTGTCTAATCAGGTAGATTACACAACTCCGTATTTGCAGAAATACGGAGTTGCGCTCTAAAATAAAAAAAGAGAGAGAGATTGAGATTGAATAGTCAAATGGAGGAGCTGAATATCTAAAGCAGGGCCCCCCAACCTTTTGGGCACTAGGGACCAATTCCCCAGAGAAAGGTTTTTCCATGGACCGGAGGGGGCGTGGTTTTGTGTGCTGCCTGCATTCCGCTGATGGGGCTTCGCTTTTTTTCAAGGCCCCGTTGCTGTCATACCGCGGACCAGGGGTTGGGGACCCCCTCAGAACGGGCTCGCAATTTGGCTGTCCTCCTAGACTCACAGCTAAGATTAGAGCAACATCTGACAGCTGTGGCTAGGGGGACCTTTGCACAGGTTCGCCTGGTGTACCAATTGCGACCCTACTTGGATCAGGAGGCTCTCCTCACAGTCACTCATGCCCTTGTCACCTCACGGTTAGATTATTGCAACCTGCTCTACATGGGGCTACCCTTGAAAAGTGTTTGGAGACTACAGTTGGTCTCGAGCGCGAGCTGTCGTGGGTGCACCTAGATACACCCACATTACACCAATTCTCCACGAGCTGCACTGGCTCCCTATTGGTCTCCGGTCACAATTCAAGGTGTTAGTTATTACCTTTAAAGCCCTACATGGCTCAGGGCCAGATTATCTTCGAGACCGCCTTCTGCCGCATAGCTCCCAGCGACCGGTAAGATCCCACAGAGTTGGTCTCCTCTGGGTCCCGTCAGCTAAACAATGCCGGCTGGTGGGCCCGTGGGGGAGGGCCTTCTCTGTGGCTGCCCCAGCTCTGTGGAACCAGTTACCTCCTGAGGTCCGGACCATCCCCACCCTATTGGCCTTCCGAAAAGCGGTGAAGACCTGGCTTTTCCGGCAGGCCTGGGGCCGTTGCTCTCGCTCTTGTGATCTGGCGAGATCCGGCCATGAATGGCGTGAATGAGTTTTTAATGTTTTAATGTTTTTAATTTTTCAATGTTTTTTTATAATGATTTTTTGGAATGTATTGTGAGTCACCCTGAGTCTTCGGAGAGGGGCGGCATATAAATTGAATTAATTAAATTAAATCTACAGTATCTGTGTTGCGGTCAGTATCAGAAGACCAGGATATCTCCAATCCATGAGTTCCAGCTTCTCTAACTTAATGCACATACCTGCATATTTGTGCTTTTGAAATGCTAATTTCATGATCCACATTTCTCCATAATCATGCAACCTGCTGGCCTCCACCAGGGGATTGTTAAGTATCTTGTTGTTGACATCCTTCTGTTGATTTCTCTACAGGTTTGCAACCCATCTACTGGAGCAGAGACGATGTGGGTCAATGGCTAAAGTGGGCGGAGAAGGAGTTCTCCCTTAGAACCATTGACAGCAATACCTTTGAGATGAATGGCAAAGCTCTCTTGCTACTAACCAAAGAGGACTTCCGATACAGATCTCCACATTCTGGTAAGTAATTTTAAGAACTATCGTATTTTTCAGAGTAGAAGACGCACCTTAATTTTTTGGAAGGAAATTAGGGGGGTGAAATTTCTGCCTACCAGGTATTCATCTGGCTAGCGTCCTTAGCACATTAGTTCTCTTGCTAGTTTTGAGGTTGGGGCTGGTTGGGGCTGAAAAACAGCTTCAAAAGCACAGCTGATCGTCTGAGGGAGCTCCAGTGACTAAAGCAGGCAAAGCACGGAAGGGGTAAGAAAAGGCAGCAGCTGTTCTGGGTAGCCATTTTGGGCACCGCGCGTCACGTTTTCAGCCTCCAAATGTGTTGCGACGATCGGGGGCGATGTGCTTTGGCGCTCCCCGCAGCCTTGAAGGGCTCTCAAACGGAGTGTTTGGAGGCTGTATACGCGATGCGCGGAGCCCAAAAACACAAGCCATCATCTGGAGCCAGGAAGAAGACACGTGGAGGCCGAAGGATGGGAGCCGGCAGGTGGACAGGGTTACATTCTGTGTATAAGATGCACCCAAATTTTCAGCTTCTTTTAGGAGGGAAAAAAGGGCGTCTTATACTCCGAAAAATACAGTAATTAAAGAAGGAGATCTCTTACTGCATTAGTGGGCAACAGTGCAAAATCTGTCAGAGATTAGATGTGGAGGAGAATCAACATCCGCAATATTTTTAATTAAACTTTATTGCATTCGTATTATTATTTTTACTTGTTGCAGAAATGGGTTATGTCTCCTGATTTAGTTTAGATTGGAGGTGGGGGAACCCTAACAGCAAACAAATTCCATTTAATATTAACCCCATTTTGCTCATTATTTTAAATAAAGACCTAGTGAAGAGATAAATAAAACAATTCCAAATTCTTTTTTTGGGGAGGGGGGGTAAGTGGGATAGGGAAAATGGAAATTTGATTCATTCTCATCATACAAATTTTATTTCCATTTTCCAAAATATTAGCTATCTCATTCATTTTTGTCATCTGCAAACCTGATAAACATTTACCTCATCCAAGTCACCAATAAAAAACAATATTGTGGGAGAGAAAGGGTACAAAAATGAATATTGTAGCATGCCACAGATTTGAAAAGGATTCACTGGAGATTAGTTTTTGCATACAATTTTGTAGCCGACCATGTGTCCATCTTTATTGCAAATTGGAATGTCACAGAATATTCTGTCAGTGGTAGGATATATTATGATTAGAGCATTCGTACATCTTATTAGAAAATTAGCCATTTTTTAAAAAAAACAAGATAAGGCTAGTCTCAAGGATTAATTCTTGACTAATTTCTTTGGACTTCTGGCAATTGTCATATTGCTACAAGGTTAATTGCTGATATGGTATGAAAAATGCATGTCTTGGAAATATTCATAATTTACCTCATGCAAGATACTCAGAGCAGCAAATAATGTTATTGGAAAGAGTATACAGCAAACATGAAGAATGTTTTAAAGATAGTAATAGTATCTTTAATACTATTAAATAGTGTAGTATTTAATAGTAGACAAGTTGTAGCATTAAAAATAAATGCAACACAGCATTGCAAAGCTGACCCAACTATAACTCCAGTCAACTTGTTTTGGCTTGTTATCTGAAAGTCAGTCTGTCAGTGTAGCAGAGAAGGGCTGTTTTCTAAATGCTGTGATAGTGAGCAAATACAGAGTAGATCAACAGGATCACGTGAGAGAAGTGATCCGGATCCTAGTTTGCTACATTTCCAAAATTAAATCAGAATCTACCTGCTCTTACCTAGGCTTCCCCAAAAAAAGCACGAAGCAGAATCCTGGTCCCGACAAAACCCCTTTTATTAAACAAACAGTGAATTCCTCTCATTCACCTTCAGCAAAGTCTTTCAAGGGAGAATTTACAGTCACAGACCTTATCTGGCTTGGAGAGCTGCCAGGCTGATATCTTCAAAACTTGGCAAAGAGTCTCGGAGAGTCACAAACCAATTAGGCGAACTAATTGTCTCCTGCAAACTCCACTCCCCTTTCGCTCCTCTTTTATTCCCTCTGGGAGGGGCTATTCATCATCCACCTGTGGCCTTACTCCCAAGTCGACCCTTGTTCTTTAGCTGTTCCCTTCATCTGGCAACTCTGAGCCTGGCTCCAGCTGTTCGTCTGCCTCACTGATGTCTGACTCTGAAGGCAGCTGATATCTGGCATTCGGCCCTGGCCCCCTCTCTGCCTCCGACGCAGAGCCCTCATCGGAGCCTTCCCCAGACTCCAGGACTGGCCTATGTTCCTCCCCAACCTCGTCAATGTCCGAATCTGCTGCCAGCTCTGCTGGCCGGTGGCGGGCCACAACACTACCTTCATGTGACCTCAGTTTCTTATTCTGAAATGACCTTCTCTTGTGTGGATAACCTTTTGGTGGCCCATGAGGGCTTTCAAAAAATCAGTCGGTTTTCCTCAAGGCCCCATTCCCGCCATCTTTCCTTAAAAGAACTGATTTGTTGGATCTCACCTTCCCTCAAATCTGAGGTAGTCCTTGACTTACAAGCTCTCATTTAGCGACCGTTCAAAGTTACAACAAAACTGGAAAAAGTGACTTACGACTGTTTTTCACACTTATGACCAGTGCAGCATCCCCATGCTCATGTGATCAAAATTTGGATACTTGACAACTGACTCGTATTTATGACGGCTGCAGTGTCCTGAAATCACCTTTTGCGACCTTCTGACGAGCAAAGTCAACAGGGAAGCCAGATTCACTTAACAACAGTAGTACTCACTTAACAACAGCAGTGATTCAGTTAACGACTATGGCAAAAAAAAAGGTTATAAAATGGGCAAAACACACTTAAAAACTGTCTCGCTTAGCAACATAAATTTTGGGCTCCATTGTGGTCATAAGTCAAGGACCACCTGTAAATACTTTTCTGCCGCTGAAGCAGAGTTTTGTACCTTGAAAGGAAAGAGCCATGGAACTTCTGTGTTTTATTATCCTGGGAGCTGGGCAGTTATCAGAATGAATGCAGATAAATATGTGAATAAATATAACCTGCCTTTCTAGCTTTAGGGACCTCAAAGTCTTTAAAAATTCATTTTCCTGAGTTGGCACTTTTCTTCTTCTTCTTCTTTGTCTTCTTCCAGGTGATGTGTTATACGAGCTTCTTCAGCACATCTTGAAGCAAAGAAATTCTCATATGTTGTTTTCTCCCTTCTTCCACCCTGGGAATTCTGTTCATGCCCCGCCAGATGTCATGCTGCATCAGAACCACGATGAAGGTAACCGCAAGGACTTCTTTATTTTGTGAGGACCAAAATTACATAAACGGGTTAGGTGATGCTGTGGAAAGAAAGAGGACAAGTGGGGGATGGGGTTGGGGAAGCATACCGATAAAAGAGAATGTTTATGTTTGAAATGAAACAGGAGTGAAATGCTACCGGTTCAGACCGGTTCAGCTGAACCGGTAGTGATGGCGACAGGTGGTTCGGAGAACCAGTAGCGACAGCAGCGCGAAGCTCCGCCCACTCACCCGGTCGTCGTTACTTCCTAGTTTTAACCAGAAAGTAGCCTGTTATTTACCCTCTGCGCATGCACAGAAGGGTTTGCGCAAGTGTAGAGGGTCCAAGTGGGCGCATGGCGCGTGCACTTCCGAACCGGTAGGGAAGGTAAGTAGATTTCACCCCTGAAATGAAGGATCGTTGATGCTCTCTGGGTTTAGGGTTGTTTTCTTGCAGAGGTTTCATTACCCAGCTAGGTAACATCATCAGTGTGAAGCATGGAATGGGTGTGGCATCCTATTTAGTTCACTCCTATACAGGGGTGGGCTTCAAAAATTTTAACAAGGGATTCTCTGCCCGGTTGCTGGGTGGGCGTGGCCTAGTCGGCCTCCTGTACCACAGTAGCGGGGTGTTTTTGCCCTCCCCAGGCTCCAGAGGCTTTTCTCAAGCCTCCAGGAGGGCGAAAATGGCCTCCCCAGGCTCCAGAGGCTTTCCTCAAGCCTCCAGGAGGGTGAAAATGGCCTCCCCAGGCTCCAGAGGCCCTCTGGAAGCCAGTAGGCCTGTTTTTCACCCTCCCCGAGTCTCCGCGCGTGCCCTGCACTTATCTGCATCCAAAATGGGCCGCGTGGGGACTCCTGGGAGGGGCGGGGAGGGGTGGGCAGAGCCAGCCAGGAGTGGAATTTGGGGGTTCTCTGAACAGCACAGAATCTTAGCTAGAGGATCTCCCGAACCCCTGCGAACCCCCAGCAGCCCACCCCTGCTCCTATAACTGTGATTTATAAATCCTGAGTATGCCTGTAAAGTTAGAACCGTATTTTTCAAACCTTGCAACTTTAAGATGGGCAGACTTCAAGTCACAGAATTCCCCAGGCAGCATGCGTCGTCACCCTCCCCCTAGGGTAATGTTTGATCACAAACACAGGTACCCATGAAGTTTTTAGAGAATCATAGTTTGGTAATGTTGGGAAATTCCCAGCCAGACAGAAAGGAGGGGTCAAATGAGGAACTAGCCTTGAGTCCTTTTATAGCTACAAGAGACTGCATAGGACTGGCCACTGCCTAAATTCCTTGAATACTTATCTGTCTGTTCCCAGGGGAAGGAAAACAGCCTGGGGAGACTCTTACATTATAGGTAGAACATACTAAAGTCACTGACTTGGATTCTTCACAAATTGATCTAGATAGAATCAAGATCACGTGAAGTGTTAATACCACTTTATAAGGCCTTGGTAAGGCCACACTTGGAATACTGCTTTCAGTTTTGGTTGCCACGATGTAAAAAAGATGTGGAGACTCTAGAAAGAGTGCAGAGAAGAGCAAGAAAGATGATTAGGGGGACCGGAGGCTAAAACGTAAGAAGAACGGTTGCAGGAACTGGGCATATCTAGTCTGACGAAAAGATGGAGTAGGGGTGATATAATAGCAGTGTTCCAATATCTCAGGGGCTGCCACAAAGAAGAGGGAGTCAAGCTATTCTCCAAAGCCCCTGAGGGCAGGACAAGAAGCAATGGGTGGAAACTAATCAAGGAGAGAAGCAACTTAGAACTAAGGAGAAATTTCCTGACAGTTAGAACAATTCATCAGTGGAACGACTTGCCTCCAGAAGTTGTGAATGCTCCAACGCTGGAAGTTTTTAAGAAGAGATTGGACAACGATTTGTCTGAAATGGTATAGAGTTTCCTGACTCAGCAGAGGGTTGGACTAGAAGACCTCCAAGGTCCCTTCCAACTCTGTTATGCTATTCTATTCTAATCTGGTTGCATGCACCTGACAAAATGGAGGCTTTGACTCAATTGGCAGCGAGTCAGATAGCTCTGAACGCTGCCGTCCTCTTTCAGACAACATTGCTGATGGGGAGTTTAATCCCAATTAATCCTGGGTTTATCCTTGCAGTGGACAGGTAGCTAGAAAGGAGTGAGGACTTCAGGAACACAATTGTAGCCGAGATCTTGACTTAATTGCCTCCTACCATGGATGTCTCTGTGGCAGTGGTGAAATCCAAATTTTTTTACTACCAGTTCTGTGGGCATGGCTTGGTGGGCGTGGCAGGGGAAGGATACTGCAAAATCCCCATTCCCACCCCACTCTGGGGCCAGCCAGAGGTGGTATTTGCCAGTTCTCCGAACTGCTCAAAATTTCCGCTACCGGTTCTCCAGAACCTGTCAGAACCTGCTGGATTTCACCCCTGCTCTGTGGGCCAATTGTCTCTGAAAGATTAGCAGACTCTGATTAAGTCTGTGGCCCAAAAACACTGTCTTGTTATAAACCAGAGCTGTTTTTCACCTCCCCTCACCGTATCATCTGAAGACATCATACCCTATACTTGGCCAGACTTCATCAGTGCCCGCCTTCGCCAACGCTCCAAAATCTCTTTGATCTTTTTTCTTTCATTTCCGGCGCCTACAATTTAAAGCTGTACGTTTGCATTTTTTGTGGTCCGCCTCTGGTAGAAATGAAAAGCTGAGGAAGGGTGTTTCATTGGGATTACGGATTTCCTTGCAGCCGCAGATTCTTCTAATCTAGCCAGTGAGAAGAATTGTAAGGAGGAAAGCTGGGTCAGTCTATGGTAACCCAAATTTGGGAGGTGGCTAGTAGCATTCCCCCCCCCCAACTCACACATTACTAAAAGGCAAAAGATTATGTCAGTTGCAGCTTCCTTCATCCTGCATCATTTTAGCACTGGGTCTCTGATGAAGGCAGCTGCCTCTCGCAACAGCTTATGCCCTTTAATATGAATTGGAGCAAATGTGACCAAGCTTGTTCGAATATTGGACTGAGAGAGCAATGCTTTCTACCAAATGTTCACAGGTGGATAATCCCATCTCTCCTAAATCCTTATGGCTTGCATCTCTGGTGTTTAGTGGACGAACTGGAGCAGCTAAATATAGTCGTGTTTCCCCTTTGGGGAAATTTTTTCCTTTGGACTTGCTTTTATTCGGGATTTTGTAACCCAAGTTTAGGGATGCGGTGGCTCAGTGGCTAAGATGCTGAGCTTGTCGATCGAAAGGTCGGCAGTTCAGCAGTTCGAATCCCTAGCGCCGCGTAACGGGGTGAGCTCCCGTTACTTGTCCCAGCTTCTGCCAACCTAGCAGTTCGAAAGCATGTAAAAAATGCAAGTAGAAAAATAGGGACCACCTTTGGTGGGAAGGTAACAGGGTTCCGTGCGTCTTTGCCGTTTAGTCATGCCAGCCACATGACCACGGAGACATCTTTGGACAGCACTGGCTCTTCGGCTTTGAGATGAGCATCGCCCCCTAGAGTCGGGAACGACTAGCACATATGTGCGAGGGGAACCTTTACCTTTAACCCAAGCTTGCTCCATCCAGCTCACAATGGACAGGCAGGCAAGAGAAGGGGTCTTGGCACATGCAAGAGTTTGGCCTTAAGTCTTAAGGTCATCTGCACCAATTGCTCTGAAATGCGATTCCTGCTTGCCATCAGTTTTAAGTTGAACAGCCCTTCTAAACTGCCTGCTGGTTTACAGTCCGTGCTGCAAGGCGAATGTCCTCCAAAAACAGGGCCCTGGAATGTGAAATTTAAGAATGCGGCTCACCCAGCCACGGAAGAGGCTGCTGGTTGCACATCTGGGTGATTCCTGATCTGGACTCCTCTGTTTCCAGTCAGTTATTTTCCAAAGCAACAGAAGGCAAGACAAGAAACAACCTTGGAACTAAGGAGAAACTTCCTGACAGTGAGAACAATTAACCAGTGGAAGAGCTTGCCTTCAAAAGTTGTGGGTGCTTCATCCATGGAGGTGTTTAAGAAGAGATTGGACAGCCACCTGTCTAAAATGGCACAAGGCAGTGATGGCTAACATTTTTTTTTTTTAATTTGATTTATATGCCGCCCTTCTCCGGAGACTCAGGGCGGCTTACAGTGCGTTAAGCAATAGCCTTCATTCTTTTGTATATTTATACAAAGTCAGTTTATTGCCCCCACAAACTGGGTCCTCAATTTACCTACCTTAGAAAGGATGGAAGGCTGAGTCAACCTTGAGCCTTGGCGAGATTCGAACCTGCAGTAATTGCAGGCATCTGGTCTTAATAACCAGCTTAATAACAGAGTGCCTTAGACCACTGTACTACCAAGGCTCTTTTCCAGACCAAGTGCCCAAAGTGTGCGCGCCAATGCGCACGGGCATGCCCAAACCCCCAAAATGCAATGTGCATAGAGCCCCGTGCATGTGCCCTGCCCCCGGTGCATGCATCCCCCGCACATGCACATGTGGGCCCCCCGCATGTCCCCCCCCCCACATACACACACCCCCGGTGCATGCGGGGCAGAGACCCGAAGACCAGCTGGCCGGTGGGAGGCGCACGCGCATGGGCAGCACAGCTGAGCTGGGGCGACAGCTCGTGTGCCCACAAAGAGGGCACAGCGTGCCACCTCTGGTACGCTTGCCATAGGTTTGCCATCAGCAGCCTTGATTTTGCTCTGCTCCCCACAAACAGCTTCAACCCGATCACACACACACACACACACACACACACACACACACACACACACACGGGGCCTAAAATGTCGCCTTTCTCATTGGCTCTCTCTCTCCCCCCCCCCCTTTCCAAACATTCTTCAGTCACCGCAGACAGGGGCATGGCTTGGCACCCGAGTTTTCACTTCCTTGTGCCCGTTTGGGTAAGATTGACCTAAATAGCGAAACAAAGAAAGACCTTTTCTTGTTTATGACTTCGGCTGTGTGAATCATAAAATCCACACCAGGGCCGTTTCCTCTCCAGCTTCAGCCAGGAAACGGGTGGGTGCTGTCTATGGACATGAGGAGCGTCTGAGGGGGCTGGAGTCAGACGGAGGTCAATGCGAGGCACTGGAAGAATCCGAGCCGGATGTGACCCCTGGGGTCTTCAGCAAAGGACCTCTTGGGATTTTGCAGCAAGGGGTGGGGGTGGGGGATCTGATATGTTACTTGGGGGGCTTTGTAAATCTTTCAAACAGTCCCAGTGCAACAACGAGTGGAGAAAATGGAAAAGCAGAAATGCTCCCTGCGGAAGGGGGCAGGGTTAGGGAGTCACACAAATGGGCTGGAACTAATTACGGTTCCACTGAATTAGAAGATTTACATGGGTATATAAAAGCCCTGTTTTGGCTTTGCCAAAAAAAAAAAAAAAATGCAATTCTCTCCCTCTCCCCCACAATAGCAACACATTGTGAGTTTTCCCCATTTTTCCACATCTTACACCGGGGGATGTCGTGGCATGCTGGAGTAGGTCGTCTTGAATCTGAAAAGGCAGAATGCCAACGTGGTCCACGAAGTCTGGTATTTGACATAATAATAAAACACAGTGCAATGATATAGAATGGCATGGCGTAGAGTAGAGTAGAGTAGAATAGAATAGAATAGAATAGAATAGAATAGAATAGAATAGAATAGAATAGAATAGAATAGAATAGAATAGAATAGAATAGAATAGAATTCTTTATTGGCCAAGTGGACACACAAGGAATTTGTCTTTGGTGTATATGCTCTCAGTGTACATAAGGAGAATAACATACATTCATCGAGAATAAAAAGATACAACACTTAGTGATAGACAAGGTTACTAATAAGCTATCAAAACGTACAAGGAAACAAATAAAAACTGTGTAATTGAAAGATACAAGCAACATGGTTAAGTAATAAGTGGGAAGAGATAGATACTAGTAAGGAAGAGAATAATAATAATAGTAATACAGTCTTAGTAAATGATTTGACAGTGTTGTGGGAATTAGTTATTAAGCAGAGTGATGGCATTTGTGGAAAAAACTGTTTTTGTGTCTAGTTGTTCTGGTGTGCAGTGCTCTATAGCTTCTTTTTGAGGGTAGAAGTTGAAACAATTTATGTCCAGGATGTGAGGGATCTGTAGATATTTTCACAGCCCTCTTTTTGACTTGTGCAGTATACAGGTCCTCAATGGAAGGCAGGTTGGTAGCCATGGTTTTTTCTGCAGTTCTAATTATCCTCCGAAGTCTGTGTCTGTCTTGTTGGGTTGCAGAACTAAACCAGACAGTTATAGAGGTGCAGATGACAGACTCCATAATTCCTCGGTAGAACTGGATCAGCAGCTCTTTAGGCAGTTTGAGCTTTCTGAGTTGGCGCAGAAAGAACATTTTTTTTGTTGAGCTTTTTTGATGATATTTTTGATGTTAGTTATCCATTTTAAGTCTTGAGATATGATAGAACCTAGAAACTTGAATATATTTCTTTTCAATTGATTCTTACTGAAGACATCGTTACAGAGTAAAATCATCTAAAGGAAAAAGGAAATAAAGGAAAAGGAAAGTGGTGAGAAGAAGTGAAAGGGAAAAGGAGAAAAGAAAGACAAAATATAAAGAAATTACTTCCAATCTTCTTTGCAGCAACAAATGCATTTCAATTTTATTCTCTCTCTCTCTAAGATTACATTATGACTTCTCTCCTTTCCATCTACCCTTGGTAATCAGCAAAAACCCATAAATCACAAGCATATTTTTATTACTATCAGCAAAAAGAAAAAAAGAAAGTCCACAAAGGATTTCCAGTCACTAATAAATGTCGTTATTGTCTTTTCTCTAATTAAGCAAGTCAATTTTGCAAATTCTATCATCTTCACCAACCATTCCTCCATTGTGGGTATTTCAGAGTCTTTCAGTTTTTGTGCATTTTATTCCCATTATTTCATTGGGAATGGTAGGGACCACAAGCATTTAGGAAAGGGTTTTCTGGAAGGCAGTGGATGAAAATGTGATTAGTTCTCATGCTAATATAGTTTATACCTTCAATCTGTTTCCCTACCTGTATTTAGACAACAATTCTCAAGACTTCCCATGAGTCTTGTTGACTTATAGTCAGGACTTTCCAAGTTGAAGAGAGTATATCTATAGCTCGGGGTAGAATTGTGAACGTGGTGTTAACTTGGTTCTTTGCAGATGTTTCATTACCCAACTTGGTAATAGCATCATCCTGAGTGAGTCTAGGGGTTTCCTGCCTGCTTATATGCAGTAGCTTGCCATGCCAGATTTGTTGAGGGTGTATTGACTTCCTTGGTGGTTCCTTGATTTAGAGTGTTACTTTCTGCCTGTTTTTTTGTCTGGTATTAATCCCTGCTTATCTGAGCGTGGGCTGCTTAGACGGATATGTTCTAGTCTTTTTATTTCCTCCCTAGGTTTTTTTGTTGCCTCTTTTGACTGGTATGTAAATATAGTTTATCTCTAGGGGTTTGTTGATGGCTGATTTGTCTGAAAGACCAGCTTCTGGGAATTGCCTAACATTTTTGGATTTGGCTTGATGTAAGACGCTAATAGTTTCCCAGATGAAACTGTGGCTTAAGTCTGTCCATATGTTGCGAGATGGAGCGCTCACCATATTCTTTTCTTTTATGTACACTGAGAGCATATGCACCAAGACAAATTCCTTGTGTGTCCAATCACACTTGGCCAATATAAAAAATTCTATTCTATTCTATTCATATCTTCTGAGAGCTGGTTGGCATTTGTGGATGCACGAACCCTATACCCTAATCATTTTTACACAATATGCTAGGCAAGTATTTTTGCCTAATTTTGACATTGTTTCTTGGTATTTGTGTGTGTGTGTGTGTTAAATAGGCTTCATTCAGACTTTAATGTGCAGTCTGGCAGCAAGCTTGATTCTGTCCAAGACTTTTCCAAATGTTTTCCCACGCCAGAGACCAAATGCAGGGTAGCTATTACTTAAGTTGCAATTTATTTTATTTAGTTATTTCATCTTGGACCTACAGGCTGCACGCTTGGTTGTAAGCAGTGGTGGAATTCAATTTTTTTAGTACCGGTTCTGTGGGCGTGGCTTGGTGGGCATGGCGTGGCTTGGTGGGCATGGCAGGGGAAGGATACTGCAAAATCCCGATTCCCACCCCACTCCACGGGAAGGATACTGCAAAATCCCCATTTCCTCCTCACTCCTGGAAGAAGGATATTGCAAAATCCCCATTCCGTCCCCACTCCTGGGAGAAGGATATTGCAAAATCTCCATTCCCACCCCACTCTGGGGCCAGCCAGAGGTGGTATTGGCCGGTTCTCCAAGCTATTCAAAATTTCCACTACCGGTTCTCCAGAACCTGCTGAATAGCATCCTGATTGCAGGGTGGATTTGATTTAAATCGAGTTGATTTAAATCACAATTTAAATCATGATTTAAATCACTAGTAAAAAGGCTTGATTTAAATCAACTCGATTTAAATCATCATTTTTAAAGAGCAACCGTCATCTCTGCTACTCCTTTGACCCACTGTTGACTCACCGATAGTCCCAGTGTTGCAGAATATACAGCCTCATGCTACATAACTAAGCTCCATTTCATGCTGAATAAACTAAATTATTTATTTTCTTAAATAGAAAACTATCTTACGATAGATTTTTACCCCAAAAGTTTTTTATTAAAATAAATTCGATAAAAATAAAAAAAAAACTGATTTAAATCAAGAAAATCTGATTTAAATAAAAAAAAAACTGATTTTTTTGATTTTTTTAAAAAAATCATTGATTTTTATCCACCCTGCCTGGTTGTAAGGATGGATATAGTTTTATTGGCCCATTTGATGGCGCCTGATTTTTTTTATTTCTTATCTTTTTTTTTCTCTTTGTTTCACAGACAACTTTATCTCAAGAGCTTCAAGGCAGTCGACAGACTCAATGCATCACAATCCACCTACCATTGAACTCTTACACCGCTCCAGATCACCCCTCAGCGCTAATCACAGGCCTTCGCCAGAGTCTGAGCAGCGGTCCTTGAAGTCCCCCCTGGAGAACACTATCCGTCGCCTCTCGCCAGCTGACCGGCTCTTGGGCACGCGACACCAGGAGAACAATCATCAGGAGTCTTACCCTCTCTCGGTGTCTCCGGCTGAGAGCAACCATTGCCCAACACCTTCCGAAGTGGCTCAGAAGCCTTCCAGTCCTCGCCAGGAAAATACTAGGGTCATCCAGTTGATGCCCAGTCCAATAATGCACCCTTTGATACTGAATCCCCGACACTCCGTTGACTTCAAAGCTTCGAGGTTGTCTGAAGATGGGCTGCACAGAGAGGTGAAGCCCATCAACTTGTCCCACCGAGAAGAGTTAGCGTTCATGAACCACATCATGGTGTCCGTCTCGCCCCCTGAAGAGCACGCAATGCCAATAGGGAGAATCGCAGGTCAGTGCAATATATTTATTTATTTTTATTCATTTAGGGAATTTATATTGTTGCTGTTCTCACCTAGGCTTCCTTAGAAAATAAACAGCACTAACGCAGTCCCGGCAAACCTCTTTAATTCAAACGGCTGTGAATTATTGTCATTCCCAGTCCGAAAGGCTTCTCAAACAGTCTATCAGGGGAGTGTTTACAAACACTCACCTTATCTCCCTTGGAATGCTGCCAGAGAACTAATTGCCAAACGCAGGGCAAGGCCAAACTTAGCACAGAGTCAAATAGATTTTTTTCCAGAGCTTTTACTGACCAGATGATCTAATTGCTTCCTCAAAAGCTCACGTCCCATTCGCTTCTCTTTTATGTCTTATGGGAGGGGCCAATCATCTCCAAGCCTTACTCCCAAGTCGACCCTGTTTTCTTAATTGTTCCTGTCTCCTGGCAACTCTGTGCATGTGCACACTGGGAACAGGCTGACACTGTTTTTCTGCCTCACTGATGTGAGACTCCGGAGGCAGCAAAGAACTACCAGATGGCCTTGGCCCCCTCTCTGCCTCCAACTCAGAGCCCTCATCCGAGCCTTCCCCAGACTCCAGGACTGGTCCACATTCCTCCCTAAACTCCTCATTGTCCGACTATGCTGCCAGCTCTGCTAGCTGCTGGCGGGCCACAACAGCTGCCTATTCGCACATGGTGACTCAAGGTGGCTGACAGACTATAAAACCTCATACTAAAACAATAAAACTAATAAAAGAAGAATCATATAATAAATTAATATGTTAAAATCACCCTCTGCCCTTGTGGTAACAGCTCACACAAGCCAATGGACTCCATCCCAATCTGGGTTACCCAGGCCTGCTGGCAGAACCAGGTCTTCAACGCCTTCCAGAAAAGTGCTAGAGTGGGGGTCATTCTAATCTCTTTGGAGGGGGGATGATGTTCCAGAGAGAGGGGGCTACCACGGAGAAGGCCCTTCTTCTGGGTCCCACCAGGTGTAACCATGCCAATCATGGTTGCCTCTTTAGAACAGGAGTTGGGAACTATTGCCCTTTTATGACTTGTGGACTTCAACTCCCAGAATTCCTGAGCCAGCCAGGAATTCTGGGAGTTGAAGTCCACAAGCCATAAAGAGGCCATACTTCCCGACCTCTGCTTTAGAATAAAACCCACAGCTTTTACTAGCAGGCATGCATTTGCACACTTCTGTGCAGAGGTGGTATTCAGCTGGTTCGGATCGGTTCAGGCGAACCAGTAGCGGAAATCGCGGGTGGGCTGAACCGGTAGCAGAAATCGCGCATGGCCACCCACCTGCCCCAGATCTATGCAGTCTTATTTAGGCACAGTTTTGAGGCTGGGCGCATATGCGGAAGGTGGGCATGCTCAAATTTTCAGGGCTGGGCGAAGCAGTAGGTAAATTATGTCAATCCCACCTCTGCTTCTGTGCCTTAGCTAGATACTTCTGTGTCCCAGATTTCTCCTAAAAATGCAGAATGAGCCACAAACTGAAATGAACCAGAATTATGCAAGGGAACAGGGAAGGCAGGGACGCACTACACACTCCTCAACTAACAGACACAATCAGGACTCAAATTTCCATTGCTACGCAAAGTGGTTGCTAAGTGAATCTCTCCAGTGGTGAAATGTAAAATTTGTTACTACCAGTTCTGTGGGCGTGGCTTGGTGGTGGTGGGGTAATGTGACTGAGTGGGCGTGGCCTTTTTTTTTTTTAAACTTTTAAAACCATTTTTTCTACAACCTCCTCGGCCGAAGAGGTTGTTTAAAAAATGCTTTTAAAAGCCTCTGACAATCAGGCAACTCAGCTGGGATCGTCAGAGGCTTTTAAAAGCATTTTTAATTTTATTTCACTGATCCGCAAAGCTGGAAAAGTTTGGGGAACTCTGGTTTAGCATATCACTGCAGTTTTTAAGTGAATCCCGTGCTGACTCCTCCCTCCAGCTTGCAGTCTTCCCGAGATCTTTTCCAGTTCTGATCGCTCTCAGAATAAAAATATATTTACACTTCTTTTAAGAAGGAAACATCATTTATTTATTTTGGCCAGCTGTAGTTTTAGGAAACTTATGTTAATAAAACTGGGAACCGATTTTTCTGACAGAATAAATAGCCTTCGCCTTCACGCCTTGATTTTTTCCCCACTCATAACGTTTCTCAGAAAAAACATTTATTTTGTGACTGATAAAAATGCTGCGGTTTAAGAGGAATAAATCTCCTATTGTGGCTAGGAAAAGGAGAAGGAGAAATAGACCAGCCTAGAAAAATTAAGAGTTGTCATTCTCAGTGTATACAAGAGTTTTAAGATGGGAATTCAAGGTCTCCCATCCAATTTCATGTAGATTCTGTTTCACATAGCTTCTAAATTGCACGGTTCTGCTAAAGCAGAGAAGGCCTTTAATTTATCTGCAGCATTTCAATTAGCACTTCGGTGATTCCTTTTTTTCTAAAAACAAGCACAGTTTTTAAAGTTCTGTATACAAAGTAGGAGTAACATACCGTATTTTTCGGAGTATAAGATGCACCTTTTTTCCCCCCTAAAAGGGGGTGAAAATTTAGGTGCGTCTTATACACCGAATGTAGCCCTGCCCACCCACGCATACGTGCGAGGGGAACCTTTACCTTTACCTAAGGCTTCTTCCACAGTTGAACGTTCCCCTTTATGCCTTTGTAGACGCCATTTTCAGATCTGTGATGACGGAGATCAGGGGTGGCTCACAGAGAGTCAAAAAAGTCAAGCAACGGGGAGACACCTGCACAGTCGTCCAAACCATATTGCACGAGTAACACATTAAAGAAAGGGGAACTGTCACTTAAGCATGGCTGCCATCTTGTCTTTTTTGAGACGCCGTTCCCCTTCAGAAGCACCCCTGGAAATGTGGCCACCATCTTTCCCAATTATTATTATTTTTTTTAATTAATCTTGTTCCAGCAACATGATGAAGCCAGTTCAAAAAAGAGCAAGGGAAGATGGAAGCTCTGTATCTCAATGAATTAGAGTAGGGGTGTTAAACTCGCGGGCCAGATGCGTCAAATGCTGGCCCCGCCCCTGCCCAGTTTAGGTAAAGGGAGAAAAGTCGCAATACGTCATGTGACGATGCCGTGATGACGCAAGTCTGACACCCCTGAATTAAACCAAGGTATCCCATTCCACAGCCAGCCATGTTGACTGGGGAATTCTGGGAGTTGAAGTCCACGGGTCTTAAAATTGCCACGTTTGGAAAATCCTGAATCAGTGGCATATTTTTCAGTTTAATAAAGCTTGCTACTCCTTGCAAGGAGAAGCCTTTTTAATGTAATTTTTACCTCCCAGTTTGCCTAACGAACGAAATTAAACCAGCCTTACAAAAAATAAACAAGCCAAGTCTTTAAACTTTCATCACCTTTGATTAAAATTAGACCTTGTTGAGAACTTCCTGCACCATTAATCAGAGGGCACCAGGAAACTCGTACCTGTTCCAACGAACCTGATAGGCAGGAATTCACTGTATACATTGGAGGTACTCTCTGGTAAATTACAGCTCTGGTTCCAGGAGAGGCAAGTTTTGATTTGATTGCCAAACTCACATCAGGAGTTACACATCTGCCTTGGCCTTTTAGCCTTACACGGGATCAGAGGTGGGTTTCAGCAGGTTCTGACCAGTTCTGGAGAACCGGTAGCGGAAATTTTGAGTAGTTCGGAGAACCAGTAGTAAAAATTCTGACTGGCCCCGCCCCCATCTATTCTCTGCCTCCCAAGTCCCAGCTGATCGGGAGGAAATGGGGATTTTGCAGTATCCTTCTCCTGGATTGGGGAGGGAATGGAGATTTGACAGTATCCTTCCCCTGCAGTGGGGTGGGAATGGAGATTTGACAGTATCCTTCCCCTGCCACACCCACCAAGCCATGCCACGCCCACCAAGCCACACCCACAGAAGCGGTAGTAAAAAAATTTGAAACCCACCACTGCACAGGATCCATAAGGCACTGCTGAAGATCAGAAGACACAGATCTGACACAGATGAGGCTATGGATGTGTGTTTGTTTCAGTGGTGGGTTCCTCCCGGTTCAGTCCGGTTCGGCCGAGCCGTTAGCGGTGACGATCTGACATCACCGAACCGGTTCTCCCCCCCTGCCCTCCCACGTTATTCTTACCTTTTATTTGGTCCCACCCCCAATCTATTGCTGCCTCCTGAGTCCCAGCTGATGACTAGAGGGGAAAAAACTGTTTAAACTCTTGCCGCGGGGCTTCAAAGGGCCGTCCTACAGCTGATCAGTGTTAAAAGCAAACAAATGAGTCGGGTCGTAAGTGCGAGGACTGGTCGTAAGTGCGAGGACCTTGCAGAAATGACTCTGACCAGCTAGCCACACCCACCTAGTCACATGACCTCCAAGCCACACCCACAAAATAAGCCACTCCCACAGAACCGGTAGTAAAAAAATTTAGAACCCACCCCTGGTTTGTGTGTGTGTGTGTGGCAGAGAGAGAGAGAGAGAGAGAGAGAGAGAGAGAGAGAGAGAGAGAATTTTGCTCCATTTTACGACCTTTCTTGCCACCGTTGTTAAGTGAATTGCTGCAGTTCCTGAGTCAGGAAAACGGTTGTTAAGTGAATCTGGCTTCCCCATTGACTTTGCTTGTCAGAAGGTCGCAACAGGTGTTGCACACACAACTGCGGGACACTGCAACTGTCATAAATGTAAGTCAGTTGCCAAGAGTCTGAATTATGATCATGTGACCATGAGGAGGCTGCAATGGTCATAAGTGTGAAAAACGGTCAAGTCACTTTTTTCAGTGCCATTTGTAACTTTGAACAATCCTTAAATGAACTGTGGTAAGTTGAAAACTACTATATTTTTTGGAGTATAAGATGCAACTTTTTTCCCCTAAAAGGGGGTGAAAATTTAGATGCGTCTTGTACATTGAATGTAGCCCCGCCCACCCACTGGCCCCCACCTTTTGGGCTCTACCTCCCAGCAGTTTACCTCCTTGCAGCAAGCAGCAAGAAGAAACAGCTCATTTCAGCTTCAGCACAGTCTAATTAGCACAAGTTGATTGGATCGGGCTCCCGACTCTCAGCTGTTTTGCTCTCAGCTGTGTGGGCCTCTGCTGCTTGCTGCAAGGAGGTAAATTGCTGGGAGGCAGACATTTTTTTTCTTGTGCTAATCAAACTATGCTGAAAACGAAAACAAAAGTAAAGCAGGCTATTTGCTATTTGCTGCAAAATTGCTGGGAAGCAGAGGCAGATTTCTTTTTCTTGTTTTCCTCACCAAAAAAGATAGGTGCGTCTTATAGTCCGGAGCGTCTTATACTCCGAAAAATACGGTGGCTGTATTAATTTTACAAATAACTCAAGGCAGAAACCATATCCAACATACCTTCCTATATTTCACACAACTGCCCTATGAGGTGTGTCAGGCTGAGAGAGAGGGACTAACTGAAAGTCATCCAGCTGACTTTCCTCCCTAAGATGGGACTTGAACTCATGGTCTCCTGCGTTCAGACCTTGGCCAAACTGGCTATCCATTGTTTTTGGATTTAGGCCCAATACTGAATAAAGTTTCAGGCACGCTCACCATGGCTGGTAGCACCGTTGACAACTGTTGGATGGATTCAAAGATGTGGTTTCAGAGGTGCAAAGGAGCCAGGTGAGCAAAATGGAGCGACTCATAGAAGCACCTGTTGTAGTTTGCATGGAAGGAATGTCTCTCGGCAACCTGTTGATAGATTCCTTGGCGTTTTTTTTTGCATCAGGCTGCAAAAAAATAAGCAACCACTAGATGGAGATAGAGAAAGCCACTACTCTTTGCTGCCATCTGGCGGCCGCCCAAATTTGTGCAGCCCAGATATGGCAGCTCTATTTTCATAGCAAACCAGTAGAGAATCGCCAGCAATTAAGCCGAACGGCTGGGAAAAGTGATTTGGATACTGACATCTAGGATTTCTTATTTGGTCCTTTTATGATCTAGGGCAGGACTCTGGAGCCGCATGTGGCTGTTTCATCCCTCTGCTGCGGCTCCCTATTGCTGGTCGGCTCCACAATTGATAGGACTTTCGGTTAGGACAGGTAGAGGAAAAAGGACGCCACACTAAGAGGACACACTATGGTGGGGGAACCGGACTTCCAGTCGGCTCCAGAATTGAATGGGGGGGGGGCTTCCGGTTAGGACCTTTGTGGCTCTTTGAGAGTTTAAGGTTGCCGACTCCTGATCTAGGAGCCTTCAAATACGTGTTTCTACCACCAGTGTGGCGCTGCGCCCTCAAAAGACTGCAGAAACTACCAAATCTAAACGCACCATTTGAATACATTTTGATTCCCCGCTCCCCACCCAAAAAAATCAAACTCTTAACTGTTGTTTCCAAGCTTCATTTAGCCGAAACGATTAGGGCATTCTTGAGCCTCCAGCATTTGTGGCATGCACAGTGAAGCAGTCACGCAATCACAAAACTCCGGTCACTTGAGGTGGGGGGACTTGTATTATCCCGAGTGACCTTTGCGTTCAGAATGACAAATTGTCTCTCTTATTTAGAGCTGGTAAGTGCAAAAGCAGGTGGCAGAATTAACTGTTGGCAAAGTTCTCTAATATTCAAAATAGCTCTTCTCCTTTTCCTGCTAATAAAGCTGTGTGTGTGTATGTGTGTGTTGAGTTCAGAAATTGAAATCGGGAAGTCAGCTAGTTCCGTGTGAGAGATGCCAGGGGACACTCGGGGATGGAATAGTCACCCCAAATTTCATTTTGTTTAATTTCCTAAAATCTAAGGTCCTTGGCTGGAACAGCAGTATGCAAACCGTTCGTTAACAAGGGGCTGTTTAGTTTAACAGAGGGGATAGTTGAAGATGGGGAAAGTCTTTACAGGTAGTCCTTGACTTACAACAATTCATTTAGTGACCATTCAAAGTTACAACGGCACTGAAAAAAGGGACTTACGACCGTTTTTCACACTTAACGACCGTTGCAGCATCCTCATGGTCACGTGATCAAAATTCAGAAGCTTGGCAACTGACTCATATTTATGACATCCCGGGGTCAAGTGATCCCATTTTGCGACCAGCAAAGTCAATGGGAAAGCCGGATTCACTCAACAACCGTGTGACTAAGTTAAAAACTGCAGTGATTCACTTAACAACTTTGGCAAGAAAGGTCGTAAAATGGGGCAAAAATTCATTTAACAACTGTCCCGCTTAGCGAAATAATTTTGGACTCCATTGCAGTCATGCGTGGAGGACTACCTGTACATAAATTTAAAGTGTGTTTACTTTCAGGAAATAGTAAAGCACAGTCCAGTAAACAGTCCAGGTCATACACATATAAAGCAGGAGATAGCAAAATGACAGTCCAGGGATAATCCAATAACAAAGTCTTCTTACCAGTCGTCGTAGTCATTCACAACAAACAGTTCTTCTGGATTTGCAAACAGTAGCATACAGAGATATCAGAGAGCAAGAACAGCAAAGAGAAACAAACCATGTTTCTAGCTCCCTCTTAAAGAGATTGGCTACAGAGCTAACCAATCAGGACACAGTATGATGCAATACAGCAATCTTAAAAAGTGATTTATGACCATTTTTCACACTTATGACCATTGCAGCAGACCATTGGTCACGTGATCAGAATTCAGGCACTTGACAACTGACATATAGTATTTATTCCAACCCCGAGTTGGAAGGGACCCTGGAGGTCTTCTAGTCCAACCCCTTGCTTAGGCAGGAAGCCCTATATACGATTTTAGACAAATGGTTGTCCTGCCTCTTCTTAAAAACTTCCAGCGTTCTGGAGGCAACTTGTTTCACTGATTTACTGAATTGAATCGCATGGTTCTGTTAATTTCACAACTGCCTCACTTAGCAACAGAAATTTTGGGCTCAGTTGTGGTCATAAATCGAGGACTACTTCTAATCTCCACCGAGAGCCACCTTCTGATTTTCTGCTTGTTTTCTTTGTCTTGTTAAATGGCTGGCCAATAAAACACACGTTTTTTTGTGTGTTCACCATTTTTCTTCTGACTCTTTTTTTTCCAATTTGAAAGGGGGGCGATTTCTTTTATCAGCTAAGAAGGAAACTAGAAGATCGTCACAGGAGAAGGGGATTTTTTTTTTTTTTTTTGCCCTAATAGAACATCAGGAGAACAGAACTCAAATTATTTCTCATCATTTATTCTCTTTGTAATACAACCCTTTGTATAAAAAAAAACCCACACACACCCTTGAGAGATTTGTGAGAAGTTCTGTTTTCCGTTGATCCTAACCATAAGCAGGATAGGGCGGAACTAAACCGGAATTGGCAACAAGGAAAGGGAAGGAAATACGATTCTTGCCTCTCCATCTGCTTTTTGTTCTGGGATTATTATTTTTTTTTAACCACACATGCAAACTGCCATTTCTCTTAAGGAAGGAAAGTATAAAAATAGCTTGGGAAAGAAGATTTAGGAAAAGAGCGGGAAAGAAAAAAGAAAGTTATTCTTCGAAGAATCCCTGTATTTCTGCAGCTAAATAGGATTTTAAGGCAGCGTTAATCAAATTTGGCGACTTTTCAGCTGTGTGGCCTTCAGTTCTCAGAATTCCCCAGCCAGCCTACTAATCTGGTCTAGATAGCAATAGCACTTAGACCAGGGGTAGTATTCACTTACTTTCACTACCGGTTGGCAAATGTAAGTGCATGCGCAGAGTGCCAAAAATGGGACATGATGATGGGCGGGTGGGCGGAGCTTCCCACAGCCACCGCTACCGGTTTGCCCGAACCGGATAGAACCGGCTGAATATCACCACTGACTTAGATTTATATCCCGTTTCACAGTGCTTTACAGCCCTCCCTAAGCAGTTTACAGAGTCGGCATCTTGCCCCCAACAATCTGGGTCCTCATTTTACCGATCTCGGAAGGATGGAAGGCTGAGTCAACCTTGAGCCTGGGGAGATTTGAACTGCCAAATTGCAGGCAGCCGGCGATAATTCATTGGCCTTTTTGGAATATATATTAGAAGAAAAATTGAGTCCGTCAGTCCAGGGGTGGGTTCTACTTACCTTTACTACCGGTTCGCACCGGGGCTGCGCGTGTTGTGGCTCCGTTACCGGAGCCTGTGTCATCGTCAGGAGAGGACTCCGAAAGTGAAGGGGAGGAGTTGGCAAGGCCTCCCTCTCCAGGACCCTCCTCTCTGGCAATGCCTTCGGTGTCCGCCGAAGGGCAAGAGATAGGGCCAGGGCCAAGTACGTCCACGCAGCCACAGGTGGACAGTGATGAGGGAAATGAGTCTTGGCTGGATCCACGCCAGCGTCGCAGAGATAAGCGCGTGCAACAGAAGAAAGGGTGTGCCCGAGATTAGGCTGAGTCACTGGACCACACCCCACAGGATATAAAAGGGAGCGTGGTGGCCAATCAAACCTTGTGACGAACAAAGCTGAAAGCTTCCACGCCATTCTGCATTGCCGGACTTTTGCTTTAAGACTTGATGGGATTATCTCTGGACTTGATTGTAATTATTGAGCTGCTTTCCTTTGATGTATCAGAAGTGGGGAGAAATTATCTCTCCTCTTTGTAAATAATAAACTCTTGGCAGGCAGCCACTAGGTTGTTGCCAAGTTCCGTTATCATAAGGAAAAGGATTTTGCCGGCTGGTTTGGTCTTTAACTCCTGAATGTCTGTTGGTGTGTGTGCATGGGGTTGGGGACAAAACAGCGCGCTCACTTGCTTGCTTCACTCGCACACGCTGTTCTGCGCATGCGCAGAAGCGTTTTGATGACATCGGAGGGCGGGGCCTCCCGCCGGTTTTACTACCGGTTCTATAGAACCGGTGCGAACCGGGGGCAACCCACCACTGCGTCAGTCAAGGGATGTAATTGTAATACCTCCAGAATAATTGCTCTGCTTTTAATGTTTTTATGGAAAAGCTGAGTGTTAGATACAGGCAAGTGAAATATTGCTGAAGTCGTATTAGGTTTATGGTGCATGATTCTGCTAATCTATACAGGTAGTCCTCGACTGACGTTTCGTTTAGTGACCGTTCAAAGTTACAACGCCACTGAAAAAAGTGGCTTATGAACATTTTTTCACACTTATGACCATGGCAGCATCCGCACAGTTAAGTGATTTATATTCTGTTTCGGAGGCTTTCAGAAGCAGGAAAAAAAAAGGCTCTGAATCAGAGGTTTCAGAGGCAGCAAAAAAAGCAAGGCACAGAGCTCACAACCAACAAACCTGTTGCTAAAATTCACCTCTGGGAACAGCTGATTGGGGGGTATTCCGGGAGGCTGATCCACCCGCCAATCACCCGCTTTTTTTCTTATTTTCCTCCCCAAAAACTAAGGTGTGTTTTATACTCCGAAAAATACAGTATATACCACTTTACAGCCCTCTCTAAGCGGTTTACAGAGTCAGCATATTGTCCCCCATGATGTGGGTTCTCGTTTTACCGACCTTCGGAAGGATGGAAGGCTGAGTCAACCTTGAGCCAATCAGGATCAAACTGCTGGCAGTCGGCAGAGTTAGCCTGCAATACTGCATTCTAACCACTGTGCCACCGCAGCTTCTTTTTCTCTTGGCACATATTGGCTATTAACACCTCCTGGCACCTGTCTTTATAACGGATCGGTTTTATTCTAAAATACCGCTTTATAATTGGTGTCAATGGGTTTGGGATTCTTTGCAAGGAGCAACAGTATCTCAATACTTTATGCAGAGAAATAGAGTAACGTATGACAATTTCTGGCATCTTTCCTGGAGGTGAGTCATTGGTGGCCAATTAGCCAATTCGTTTCCAGCAGGAATCTTTTGATGACTTTTCTGTCGTTCTCTTTCCAGACTGCAGACTCCTTTGGGATTACGTCTATCAGTTGCTCTCCGACAGCCGGTACGAAAATTTCATCCGATGGGAGGACAGAGAATCCAAAATATTTCGGATAGTGGACCCCAATGGGCTGGCCCGGCTATGGGGAAACCATAAGGTACAAAGGACCCACGATGGGGTTGGTTATCTTGCAGAGATTGTTAATTAAATGATTGGGGAGGAGTTGGAAAAAGAATAAAAACGATTCTGCTAAAAAAAAGAGAGAAATTCTATAATCTTCTATAAACCATGGTGGTATTTGTTTGTTTGTAAAAATGTATTGGCTGCCCATCTTACCAAAGGGTAATTCTGGCTTGCTTACAATCTTAAAAAGAGAAAAAGAATACATAAACTGAAAGACATAAATAAAATACTATGAAGATCTACATTTATTTTATTTAGCGTATAGCTGTTCACACACAATATTAAAACACTTCATTTTTACAGGTTAAAACAATTAGAAAAAGAGCAGTAAGAAAACCTAAGAGGAAAACAGAAATAACATTTCAGAGTTTAATGTCGAGTTCGGAGATCCAGTCAGTAGCTGTCGTTGTTACGCAGAGGAAGTCCCTAAAATCTCCTGGATACTTTCTGTTAGAGCAGTGTTTCTCAACCTTGGAAGCTTGAAGATGGGTGGACTTCAACTCCCAGAATCCCCCAGCCAGCGCTGCTGGCTGGGGGATTCTGGGAGTTGAAGTCCACCCATCTTCAAGCTTCCAAGGTTGAGAAACACTGGGTTAGAGCATTCCCTCACTCTATGTTGGATAGGAAGATCCAAATTCTGTGGCCTGATTAAAAGATGGGTAGGGCAGTAGCAGGATGGGGGGGAGAGGTGGGATCTGTTGTTAATCTGCCCACTGTTAATGTGAAGGGGGGCCAGATGTTCCAGATAGATAGATAGGTAGGTAGGTGGGGGGGGGGGAAGAGAGAGAGATACGATCAGATAAATAGATGACTGACTGACTGACTGACTGACTGACTGACTGACTGATAGACAAACAGATAGATATGATATGATAAATATGTTCAGATAGATAGATAGATGATGGATGGATGGATAGATGGATGGATAGATAGATAGATAGATAGATAGATAGATAGATAGATAGATAGATGATGGATGGATGGATGGATGGATGGATGGATAGATAGATAGATAGATAGATAGATAGATAGATAGATAGATAGTAAAATAAAATAAGGATAAAAATACCGCTTTAGAAAAGAAGATGTATTTCTCCCCTATTTAATTTCTTCTGCATTACTAACTGAACATGTGGAAATTTCCCATACTTAAGACGAGTAGAAAATATTCAGAGTGGCTCTCTAGGGCTATGCCAAACCCACCGTCCCAGAGTTCCCTGTGAATCCCATTCACACCAGGAACTCTGGGAGCCATTTTTCATTCTTGAAGATTCGTTTCCCAAAAATGTGAACCATTTTGGGCATGGTTTTCCCATCACTAGTGCATTCTGGGAATCTTGTGGGAGGGGGACGATCTGACATGCCCTTATTTGGGATGTGCTTATTGCAAATATCCGAGGAAGACGGCAGGGTTCATTGGCTACTTCGGACCATTGCTGGTGTGAGGACTTTCCTTCTCAAATTTCTGGCAGGAAAGTCTACACTAGCAAGGACGGGGCCCAGTGTAGTGCAAGGAGCAAGGCTCAAGGCTCTGATGAGTAGGTGCTTAGGAATTCTAGTACATGCTTTCATTCCTTTCAAGTGACGTCTGCTTATGTAGTCTCTTCCAACAGCAAAGTCCTTTCTCGGGCTTCCCCACTCTTTATGTTGATGGGGAGGGCTAAAAAGACATGGGCAGATTGCACCTGCTCCTAATTTTGATCGTAGGCAATTGACTTAATAGCACAATTCCTCCTTCATTGTGTCAATTCACAGGAAAAGCTTCCCAGTCTGTCTCTTCCCCCCACTCTCCCGGAGATCACCGCTGTCCTGGCAATTGGTGGAAACCAATGGAAGGATCATATGTGATCAAATTCATTCTTTCTTTCCTTCTTTCTTTCTTTCTTTCTTTCTTTCTTTCTTTCTTTCTTTCTTTCTTTCTTCCATCCTTCCTCCCTCCCTCTTTCTTTCTTCCTTCCTTTCCTTCCTTCCATCCTTCCTCCCTCCCTCCCTTTCTTTCTTTCTTTCTTTCTTTCTTTCTTCCATCCTTCCTTCCTCCCTCCCTCCCTCTTTCTTTCTTCTCTTTCTTTTTCTTCCTTCCTTCCTTCCATCCATCCTTCCTCCCTCCCTCTTTCTTTCTTCCTTCCTTCCTTCCTTCCTTCCATCCTTCCTCCCTTCCTTCCTCCCTCCCTCCCTCTCTTTCTTTCTTTCTTTCTTTCTTTCTTCCATCCTTCCTTCTCCCTCCCTCCCTCCCTCTTTCTTCTCTTTCTTTTTCTTCCTTCCTTCCTTCCTTCCATCCTTCCTCCCTCCCTCTTTCTTCCTTCCTTCCTTCCATCCTTCCTCCCTTTCTTTCTTTCTTTCTTCCATCCTTCCTCCCTCCCTCTTTCTTTCTTCCTTCCCTCCCTCCCTCCTCCCTCTTTCTTTCTTCTCTTTCTTTTCTTCCTTCCTTTCTTCCATCCATCCTTCCTCCTCCCTCTCTTTCTTCCTTCCTTCCTCCCATCCTTCCTCCCTTTCTTTCTTTCTTTCTTCCATCCTCCTCCCTCCCTCCCTCTTTCTTTCTTCCTTCCTCCCTCCCTCCGTCCCTCCCTCTTTCTTTCTTCTCTTTCTTTTTCTTCCTTCCATCCATCCTTCCTCCCTCCCTCTTTCTTCCTTCCTTCCATCCTTCCCCCTTCCTCCCTCCTTCCTTTTCTTTCTTCTTTCTTTCTTTCTTTCTTCCATCCTTCCATCGTTCCTCCCTCCCTCCCTCTTTCTTTCTTCTTTCTTTCTTTCTTTCTTCCATCCTTCCTCCCTCACTCCCCTCTTTCTTTCTTCCTTCCTCCCTCCCTCCCTCCTTCTTTCTTCTCTTTCTTTTTCTTCCTTCCTTCCTTCCTTCCATCCATCCTTCCTTCCTCCCTTTCTTTTTTTCTTCCATCCTTCCTTCCTTCCTCCCTTTCTTTTTCTTTCTTTCTTTTTCTTTCTTTTTTCTTCCTTCCTTCCTTCTTTCCTCCCTCCCTCCCTTTCTTTTTCTTTCTTTCTTTTTCCTTCCTTCCTTCCTTCCTTCCTTCCTTCTTTCCTCCCTCCCTCTTTCTTTTTCTTTCTTTCTTTTTCTTTCTTTTTCCTTCCTTCCTTCCTTCCTTCCTTCCTTCCTTCCTTCCTTCCTCCCTCCCTCCCTCCCTCCCTCCCTCTTTCTTTTTCGTTTTTTTGCCGTGTGTTGTCATTGCTATTTATTGATTTTTTTAAAAAAAATTCTATGGATTTTATGCTGTTTGCAGGTGAGAAATTGGGTTGCTTTATTATGTTGCTTTTTTGTTGGAAGGATTGGCAACATGCAGACTTAGTAGTAGCAGGGTAGTACCCTGTTTCCCCGAAAATAAAACATCCCCTGATAATAAGCCCAATCGGGGCTTTTGAGCGCATGGCAATAAGGCCAAGCGCTTTATTTCAGGGTTCAAAAAAATATAAGACAAGGGTCCTTATTTTCGGTGGGAAACATGGTAGTATGAAGGATGCCCAGAAGTGAGGCATTTTGGAGACAAGATTTTGCTCTCCCAACTCACATCGCATGTGCAATGCATGTTTAAAAGGGTTGGGAGTTTCAATCATGCAGGTACCCACCTCCATCTTGACTTTTTTTAGTCTTCCTCCTCTCGCTGGTAGATGGCCATGTCTAGACAGGCCTCCAGTCCTATCCGGCTGAGGCCCTTTGAACTTCTGCGCAAGAGCAGCTTCTTTGTTTTGTTTGTTTGTTTGTTCATTTGTTTATGAAATTTAGAGGTTGCCTGACTCCAAAGTGTCTCTGGGCAGCTTACACTAAAAATAGCAAACAATTAAAAACAACAACAAGACTAGAAATGAAATCCCGTACATCCGGACAAACACACTCCCTCAGATAGAAAACACAACCAACAAAGCTCAACAAACACCCAACCACTCCAAGGCCTAGTTGAACAGCCAAGTTCTTAAAGTCTGGAAGTTGAGTCATGGCGGTTAGGCTTCTCTTCTCTTCTTTTTTTGCTTGAAACATTTCACCGCTTGTCCAAGTAGTTTCTTCAGTCTTTAAAGCGTTCCAGAACATTGTCGAGGTTGGGGGGGGGGGGGGGGGGGGGAGAAGGGAGCTAGACAGATCTGTGGGGGAGATGCCATTCCAGAGGGCGACAAAGAAAATGGCATGCTTCTGGAGTCTCAATTGATGTCTTGTACGTCTGAAGGGTCTCAAAGCACCCCAACTCTGCTTGTGCGTACCGGATGGGCAGAAACTTGGTGTAATGGAATATGTGGATGGAGGAGAAGGGACCTCCTGCACCCCTCTGGGAGCAAAAAACGGGCCAGAGGGGGGATGCGCTGCCCCCTACACCCCGTTTTGGGCCTAGTAGGCCTCCCTGAAGTCTGGGACCAAAAACGGGCTGTGGGAGGGCACACCCCACCCCCTTGTGCCCCGTTTTGGGCCTAGGAGGCCTCCCTGCACTTACCTAGGAACCAAAATGAAGCGCAGCGGGGGGGACGACTCCTGGAAGAGGCGGGGAGGGGCGGAGCCAGCCAGCAATTTAACTACCAGTTCGCCTGAACCAGCCCAAACCGGCTGAATCCCATCACTGACTCAGTCTAATAGGCCAAACTGTTAAAAAAACGTTGGTGGGAAGTTCGTACTTTTAGACTTGCAAGATTCTGTTAATGTAGCCTTGCAATAAAGTAAAATTAGTTATCTGGTTTGTGTTTCTTGCCCGATTGACCTGGAAAAGCTGACTCCTGGTTCTAAGCCATCAAGAACTTCGTAGATGATAATCAACATCCTGAATTGCACCCAGAAGCTTACTGGCATCTAGTGAGTGCATAGATCAGTGGTGCATCATGGGCATACCAAGGACTGTCCAGTTCTGTCCTGTGCCACCACATTCTGGACCAATAGCTTCCAAATCACCTTCAAAGGCAGCCCCATCTAGAGTGCATTACAATAGTCCCAACTGCTTACATACTTAAGATAAACGAAAGAGCGGGGAGCCCTTAAGACTCAAGCCTACCCAATCTCATATGTTGATTTATTAATTTCCTCCCAAGTTGTAGACTATACAA
The DNA here is from genome assembly GCF_029215685.1 of Pituophis catenifer annectens. Classification (NCBI taxonomy): domain Eukaryota; kingdom Metazoa; phylum Chordata; class Lepidosauria; order Squamata; family Colubridae; genus Pituophis; species Pituophis catenifer. The sequence continues at coordinate 10,033,287 of NW_027256887.1, read as the reverse complement.
TTTCATGGGCTCAGTGTTATCTAGCATGACATAAGACAGTGATGATTAACCTTATCTCTTTTATTTGTATAAGCGCTATATAAGTGATATTAGAAGTATTATGTTTAAAAAATAGGATTTTATATATGGGGGGGTTAAGAATTTTTTTTTTAGGGGGTGTTAGTTTAATGATTGGTTATGCAATTTAGTTTATTGTTAAAGGTCAATAGAAATACCTTGTGTTCTGCTCTGGGAAGTCGGGGAGGGGGAGGGGGGGGTTGGGAGGGAGGGTTGTGGGGAAATTGTGTTTGTTTTAAAACTTTTTCAATAAAAAAAAAAAGACAGTGATGACTAACCTTTTTGCCGTCGCATGCCAAAAGCGGGGAGCGTGGGAGGGGTCCCACGCATGTGTGTCCCACCCCAGCCCCACGCATGTTTGCACAACCCACGCTCACCACTTTTGGCACATGATGGCCCAGTGAGCCCGGTAGGCCTGTTTTTTCGTCCTCCCCAGGCTCCAGGGGCTTTCTAGGAACCTGGGGAGGGCAAAAATGGCCTTCCCCAACCCCTCAGAGGCCCTCCGGAGGCCAGAAACGGCCCATTTGCCAACTTCTGGTGGGACCAGAAGGCCTGAAAATCAGCTGGCCGGTGCACGCATGCGCACTGGAGCTGACCTAGAGCAACGCTTGCGTGTCCACCAATATGGCTCCGCGTGCCACAGGTTCGCCATCACGGACATAAGAGAAGGCAAGCAAAAACAAGGGACAGGGAATGTGAACCGGGGTTTAGCCAACCCTTCTTTCCTTTATCGTTTTGGTAACTTGTTTTAATTCTTGCTTTTCTTTGTCTTAAATGAAACAGAACCGAACAAATATGACCTACGAGAAAATGTCTCGTGCCCTGCGCCACTACTACAAGCTAAATATTATCAGAAAGGAGCCAGGACAAAGACTTTTGTTCAGGTAATGGTGTGTTTTTTTGTTTTTTTTGTGCTTTTGTGCGTTCCAAATTTTGTGAAAGCATCTTGGTTCTGTTGATCACAGAATTTTTGTGTGATCGTATTTTTCGGACAATAAGAAGCACTTTTTTGTCTTCGGCCGAAGAGATTGTAGAAAAAAAATGCTTTTAAAAGCCTCTGACGATCCCAGCTGAGTTGCCTGATCGTCAGAAGCTTTTAAAAGCATTTTTTTACAACCTCTTTGGCCGAAGAGGTTGTAGAAAAAATGCTTTTAAAAGTAAAAAAAACAAAAAAGTTGGCCATGCCCACCCAGTCACATTACCCCCCCCCCCCCAAGCGACGCCCACAGAACCGGTAGTAACAAATTTTACATTTCATCACTGACTCAAAGGGAACATTAGTTCTGGAAATACCGAATCTTATTTAAACTCCTGATTTCTCAGCTGTACAGGTAGTCCTTGACTTACAACAGTTTGTTTAGTGACCGTTTAAAGTTACAACGGCACTGAAAAAAAGTGACACATGACCGTTTTTCACAGTTACGACCATTGCTGCATCCCGTGGGCACCTGCTCAAACTTTAGGTGGTTGGCAATTGGTTCATGTTTATGACAGTTGCTGTGTCTCAAGATCACCTTTTGAGACTTTCTTGTCAAGCAAAGTCAATGGGGAAGACAGATTCACTTAACAACCATGTTACTAATTTAACAACTGCAGTGATTCACTTAACAACGTGGCAAGAAAAGTTGTAAAATGGGGCAGAATTCTTGCTTAGCAAACAGAAATTGTGAGCTCAATTGTAGTTGTGAGTTGAGGACAACCCATATACAGGTCAGCCTCAATTTATGACTATAATTGATCCCGGAATTGCAGTCATGAGTCATTAAATTTCTTAACCGGGTCACCACATAATCCCACCCTATTTTATGACATTTTTTCTGATGGTCATTGTTAAGGAATTCGCAGAATAACCCTTGAGTAGCAAGCGTGTGCACATGAAAGCGATTGAGAGTAGTTACGAATAAACACAGCCAACACACAGATACACTGAGTTGTGTTTACTTTCAGAAAATAGTAAGGCACAGTCCAATAAACAGTCCAGGTCATACACATATAAAGCAGGAGATAGCAAAATGACAGTCCAGGGATAATCCAATAACAAAGTCTTCTTACCAGTCGTTGTAGTCATTCACAATAAACAGTTCTTCTGGATTTGCAAACAGTAGCATACTGAGATATCAGAGAGCAAGAGCAGCAAAGAGAAACAAACCATGTTTCTAGCTCCCTCTTAAGGAGATTGGCTACAGAGCTAACCAATCAGGACACAGTATGGTGCAATACAGCAATCTTAAAGCTATATTGAGGGTTTATATATTGCCAACCCAACAAGTTACAGTAGGTAATAATCATTTCCTAACAGTCATTAAGCAAGTGCCGCAGCCATTAAGTGAATCCATTTTACCTAGTGGGCATTTTTTGCTGGAAGTAAATGTTGAAACCAGCAAAAAAAAAAAAAAAAAAAAAAGTGAGAAAACATGGCCAGGTGGTGATCGCAGGATGCTGCAAATAGCTGTAAAGATTGGCCAGTAGCCAACAATCCAAAATGCAGTCATGTGATCATCAAGGGTCTGTGTGTGTTTCTGGCTGTTGTAACTTTGGAATCAGGTCGTTCATTTTTGGGGAAGGGTGTGATAATTTGTCACTAAGTGAGCAGTCAAAAGTTAAGGGCTACCCGTGTACTGAGAAGATACACATCTTTTAGAGTTCCCTCAATAAGATAAATTATGGCTGGCTACTAAATCTTTTATATGCATTCTAATGTCCTTGTCTATAGGGATGCGGTGGCTCAGTGACTAAGACGATGAGCTTGTCGATCGAAAGGTCGGCAGTTCAGCGGTTTGAATCCCTAGTGCCGCGTAACGGGGTGAGCTCCCGTTACTTGTCCCAGCTACTGCCAACCGAGCAGTTCGAAAGCATGTAAAAAATGCAAGTAGAAAAATAGGGACCACCTTTGGTGGGAAGGTAACAGCGTTCCGTGCGCTTTTGGTGTTGAGTCATGCCGGCCACATGACCACCGAGATGTCTTCGGACAGCGCTGGCTCTTCGGCTTTGAAACAGAGATGAGCACCGCCACCTAGAGTCGGGAACGACTAGCACATATGTGCGAGGGGAACCTTTACCTTAATGTCCTTGTCATTAGCAATGCCAATAGCCAACTCAAAATTCTTCCCACCATTATAGGCCTGGTCGCTACTGATAGTTTGAAAAAACTGAGTTTCCCCATTTCGATTGGTTAAAATAATTAACAATTTGCAACGTAGTGGTCGCCAGAAAAATTGGCTGCAGCTCACAAATCCTGTTGTCCAAAGTTCTCAGAAGCAGTGCAGAAACACCAGCGCCAGTAAAATAATAATAAGAATAAGAATTAAACACTGCTGCCCTCCACCCCACCTTACTACGTGCTCTTTGTTTCTGCAGGTTCATGAAGACGCCAGATGAAATTATGAGCGGCCGCACTGACCGTTTAGAACATCTGGAATCTCAGGAACTGGATGAGCAGATCTACCAGGAAGACGAGTGCTGAGGATTTGATCCACTTCCTTCACCGTGAATTGATGGAGAAACCGTCTCTGGAGATCCATTGGGCTGGGAAAACAGGGCTCCAGGACTTGGCATTTATCTCGGACTGGCAGGACCTCCAAGCACCTTAGCGAAGAAACAGATTGGCAAGGGTGGTTGAAAGAAGAGAGCATAGCCCTTTCGCCTGGTGGCTTTTAGGACCTGTCTCGCCTTGGGCTTGATATTTTTTTGTTTTGTTTTCGATTGGTCAGTTTTATATATATATCTATATATAAAGGAATTTTTAAAAAAGCCCAAATATTACTTGGACGGGTTAATTAGAAATTAATTAGAAATATATATATATATTTCTAATTAATTTCTAATTAACCCGTCCAAGTAATATTTGGGCTTTTTTAAAAAATCCTTTTTGTAGAGCAGAACGTCAGGGGGCTGCGTATTCTGAATGCTTTCCTATGGAAATTAGCACAACTGTGGGTCGGCGCAGATTCTCACGAGAGCCTCTGTAGGAAAAAAAACAAAAAATAAAAAAATCGAGGGTCGGCGGGCAAAAGAGGCATCGGAGAGAAACTACAGAGGCCAAAACTGCTTGCAGTCGGCATCCGTCGGCACAAAGATAGATCAAAGAACGTTGGACTGCAATCCATGGTTTTAGAGCATGAGAAATACCAAAAAACGCCTTCCTGGTGGCCGAGGATGGAAAGTGGATGCCGTCGTTTGGGGAGTGTTGTTGGTCAGCGTTGGCTCCTCAAAGCACACGGACCGAATCCGGGCGCCTGAGCACTGTCGAAATGAGTCGGAGAAACGATCCCAGAAACCAGTATAAAAGGCAGGAGATTCATGCAGGATGGCCCAGCTTCGAGAAAGGGTTATGCAGAAACCACACCTGATGGGGGTGGATATTTTCTTTTGCCGGATGGTTACTAAAAGGTATTTCATCTGCAAGGCTGAAGAACGTGTGTGGGCCAGCGAGATGGTTTTTTTCGGTGTCTCTCCCCCTCTTTGGGTTGGGGCCCAAAGCCAGCCGCCTCTGGTCCGTGAGGTAAATAGTTGGTCCTCCAAAGAGAAGGAAGGATGTAGAATTTTCAAAATGGTGGCTATAATTTTCCCAGGAAGTGGCCTTCACAGCTCAGAGAGGTGAAATTGAATCTCTGGGGCTGAGCTTCGTCTCCGTTCCCTTCACTTCTGCTCTATCCACGCACACACCCTCCTTCCCTCGAAGTTTTCTAGTCATCTTCCTCATTTCTTAGGTGGATGTGAATACTGAAGACTACTATTTTTATTACGTTTCAGTGTTCTGGATTCTCGCGACGACCGATGAGCTTCGTAGCCTTAAGAGGAGATTTGTATGTGCCTTTGGTTGGTAGGAAGACTGTTCTGTTAAACTCCTTCGAGGTTGAAGTCATCCCTCTTTCTATACCACAAATGAAGTTATTCCTCATTAAGTTCAGAGGTTCTTTTATCATGACAAAATGCTGGCTATATAAGGGTATTGTTGTTTTTTTCCTAACAGCCATGGACAAGATCATGTAAATCATACACGAAAGAAGTAAAAAAAATAAATAAAAAAAAATTCCACAGTAATTTAAACAGCGTCAGAAAAAGTAACGGACTATATCCCTGGTTTCTTTGGGGCAAATGAAGTATATTTGCATCTGGTTTTTTTCTTTACTTTGTGTAATAATTGTCTGCTTCTCCCGAGCTGAGAAGCACAAAGACTTGTCTTGAATTTCATTTTCACTTCCCATCACCGGAAACCTTGTTTTCTTGTTTTGGAAATTTCATCGCAGCTTTTTGAAGCCTATTTTCCGAATTGTTAAGGGCTAGAAGCTTACTTTTTGAAAAGGGAGTGTTACGTTGGGGGTTCTCAAGGTGGTGAGTACGCACAATCCAAGATACAGGCTAGCTGACTTCTTACCCACGTTTTTGCAGGAGTGTTCCTTAAAAAGAACTAGAAACTTCCTTTCTAAGAAAAAAAAAACCATAGAAACTTCCAGGAAGGGGTGTTTTTAAAGCGGTCAAATTGTGGACTAATTGCGTGGTCAAAGCCTGTATGTAAAAAGAGGATGGGGCTTCAACTCACATCCACAGGTGTCATCTTGGCTCATGGAGGCACCTTGATGAGCAAAAACCCTTTGCTTTTCATTTCTTTCCAAAGCGAAATGAAATTCGCCCTTGGCAGAAATGTGTACCTTCCATTAAAAATGGCAGCAAATGAAAATCGTAATACAAACACATACAAAAAAGAGAGAAAAGGTTGCTGCCCCTTTCCTACAGTTACTTCTTCTCCTTTCCCACCAAAGCTTCAAAGCGACTTCAGATCCACCCGTCTTACCAGCTAAGTAACCCACCGCATATGTTAGCCAAAAAGAATACAAAGCAGTCAAATCTAACCCAGTCCCAATGGGGGAAACCATCATTGCTGCCGAACGAAAAGCTACAATTTTGAGAAGGCAAGAAATCCCGAGAACAGGATCGTGTCCGGTATTTTGGGGTTAAATGATGACGATGAGGGGGGTGGGAATGCGTGTCTGTGTTGTCGTTTGTCCTTCATCCACACAGCCCATCATCCAAACTTACAGGCGTCTGGCCAAAAGCAATTCATGAAAATATGGCATCTGGGGAGAGGGGGGGGGAAAAAAAAATAAAAGTCTGGCTTACGATAGATATTAAAAGAGAGAGAGAAATTGAAACTGGAACAGTGTGTTTTCCATATTCGGGAACTGAATCACGATGTTTGTTCCTTTGAAGCCAAAGTACACATTACAATTAATGCACGGCTGCCCTTCGAAAGGGCAACGGTGGGACTATTTGGTAAGAAAAAGAGAAAAAAAAAATCTTCCTGTTGTAACATTTGGCATTTCTCTACTCTCTTAGCCAGTGGTAAAAGGAACAGAAAATCTGTTAAATCGATGTAAAAAAGATTTTGGAAAAGAGCCCCTTGTAAGAATTCACTCGGAAATTCCCCATGTATACCGAGAATTGCTGGCAGCTCAAGAGTAGAACTAAGAATGAAACCTATTAGCTGCAGCCATATGCAAACTCGAAAGGAAATAGTGCTTGTCACGTTGCTTTCTTTTTTTTTAAAGGAAAACTCCTTTTTTTAATTATTTTCTTAAGTAAATTATAATCTGTTGAAGATGGCGCTTCCTATTTTCTTCGAGGTGTGGGGTTTAAGGGAGTGAACTGAATGAATGTAAACAAAGCAAAATAAGAATGCCTTTACTCAGGGCCAGTGAGTTGCAAATAATTTTTAAATGCTTGTAATTACATCATCTCAATAAATTTTTTTAATATAAAAAAAAAGCAGAGACGGCATTTTGTCCTTCGAAACGCCTCGGGTGGAAATTCAGCATTTATTTGGGTTTTGTTCTTTTTTTATTATTTTTTTTTTCATTTTCCTCCTCTGTCTTCTTTCTAACAGACCTCTTTAACCCAAGGCACCGTTTGGGTTAAACCAGGGACACGGTGGTTTTAAGACACTGACTTTGTCAGTCGAAAGGTCGGCAGTTCAGCGGTTCGAATCCCTAGTGCTGCGTAATGGGGTGAGCTCCCGTGACTTGTCTCAGCTTCTGCCAACCTAGCAGTTCAAAAGCACGTAAAAAATGCAAGTAGAAAAATAGGGACCACCTTTGGTGGGAAGGTAACAGCGTTCCGTGCGCCTTTGGCGTTGAGTCATGCCGGCCACATGACCACGGAGACGTCTTCGGACAGCGCTGGCTCTTCGGCTTTGAAACGGAGATAAGCACCACCCCCTAGAGTCGGGAACGATTAGCACATATGTTCGAGAGGAACCTTTACCTTTACCTTACTAATCTAAAATAATCTTGGCAAAAGAAGAAACAGACTAGGCATGTTACCTTGGGAAATACAAAATATTTTTGTTCTGTTTTTTAAACTTTTCTGGATAGATTTGAAACTTTGAATTGCAACATTCTCTATCAAGGAACAAGAAGTAGTGAATGTGGACTCATCTCTTCATTGTCCTTTGTACTGTCACAATCCCGGGAGAACTATTGGCGTGAGCAGCGTTAAAAGGTTGAGGGGGTGGGGTCGCTCTGAACACCTCCTCCCATTTGCCGATCTTCATAACTGCCAAAGGCTGCCAGTAACAGAGAGATCAAATCAAGATCACATGAAGTCCTAGTACTGCTCTACAAAGCCTTGGTAAGACCACACCTGGAATATTGCATCCAGTTTTGGTCACCGTGATCCAAAACAAGATGTGGAGACTAGAAAGAGTGCAGAGAAGAGCAACAAAGATGATTAGGGGACTGGAGGCTAAAACATACGAAGAACGGTTGCAGGAACTGGGTATGTCTAGTTTAATGAAGAGAAGGACTAGGGGAGACATGATAGGAGTGTTCCAATATCTCAGGGGCTGCCCCAAAGAAGAGGGAGTCAAGCTATTCTCCAAAGCACCTGAAGGCAGGACAAGAAGCAATGGGTGGAAACTAATCAAGGAGAGAAGCAACTTAGAACTAAGGAGAAATTTCCTGACAGTGAGAACAATCAATCAGTGGAACAACTTGCCTCCAGAAGTTGTGAATGCTCCATCACTGGAGGCTTTTAAGAAAAGACGGCCATTTGTCTGGAATAGTATAGGGTCTCCTGCCTGAGCAGGGGGTTGGACTAGAAGACCTCCAAGGTCCCTTCCAACTCTGTTATGTTATTCTATTCTAATCTGGTTGCATGCACCTGACGGGCTGGACTAGAAGACCTCTAAGGCAGGGGTGAAATGCTCCCGGTTTGGACCGGCTCTTGCGAGTAGGTAGCAATGGCGGCGGGCAGTTTGGAGAACCGGTAGCAAAAATCTCTGCCCCTGCCCACCCATGCCCAGCTGAGCCACGTGATCATCAGAGCTTTTTTTCTTTTAAATGCCTCTGATGATCCAAGCTCTGACGATCCCAGCTGAGTTGCCTGATCGGCAGAGGGTTTTTTAAAAAACTTCTGACGATCAGGCAACTCAGCTGGGGTTGTCAGAGCCTTTTGAAAGCATTTTTTACATGGCTTTACATGTAAAAAATGGTTTTAAAAGTAAAAAAAAAAAATTGGTCACGCCCACCCAGTCACATTACCCCCCCCCACCAAGCCACGCCCACAGAACTGGTAGTAACAAATTTTAGATTTCACCACTGCTGTCAGGTCCCTTTCAACTCTTGTTATTCTATCATCTTGCCTAAATAAACATCCAGCGTTACAACCCCAGTTTAGAGAAATCAACACTTAACCCTCCAACTCTGCAGTACAGGTAATCCTTGGTTTAAGATCACAACTGGGACTAGAATTTCCACTGCTAAGCAAGGGAGTTCTTAATGGAGCCACACCCAATTTTACCACCTTTGCTGCAACAGTTAAGTGAATCACCCCCGTTGTTAAGTGAGTCATGCACTCATTAAGTGGATCCAGCTACTCTCGTCGTCTTTGTTTTGCCAGAAACTGGCTGGGAAGGTTACAAACAGGTGGGTATTTAGCCGGTTCAGACCGGTTCGTCTGAACCGGTAGCGGAAATCGCAGGTGCACTCGCCCACCCATCCCGGCTCTATGCCATCCTATTTAGGCACATTTTTGAGACAGGGCGCATGCGCAAAAGGCGCATGCGCCAGCAAAGCACATGCGCAGAAGGCCAGGCGCATGCAGGGATGGGGCGCGTGTGCTCACATTTGCGAACCGGTAGGGAAAGTAAGTAAATACCACTCCTGGTTACAAATGATATTTACGGGACCCTGGAATTCTGCAACTACACTTGTTAAATACAGGCCGGTTGCCAAACACCCAAATTTTGATCACATGACCTTGGGAACGTTGCAAGAATCCAAGCGTCAGCACCAGTTGTACATCACTTTTTCAGTGCAGTTGTAACTTTGAATGGCTACTAAATGAATGGTTGTAAGTCAAAGACTACCTGCATTTATGTTGTCTTCTGTTGCAAGATGCTACTGGAACTCAAAGTCAACCGGTCCACTTTTCCTAGGAATCCCCAGGCCAGGTTACTCACTGAAACATTTAGTATTTTGATATTTAACGTTTTTTAATATTAACACTGACCTGAATCAGATGTCAAGGAGCCCTGAAAAGACATCATTCTCCCCATCCTATGCAAAAAAGAGCTTCCTTAAATCATTGAATAGCATGGCTTCTATTACAGCTTCTGTTTTTCTTCACATGGTAGTATAAATATTGATAGCAGTTGCTGGAAGAAATGTCCATCTGGGTTCAGTTCCAAGTGGGGAGAAAGACAGTGGAAACATGGAGACTGCTTGAAAAGATGGTTTAATGGTGGACAGGATCACATGGCTTTGAGGTCCTGGGCAAAAAGGCACATGGCTTGTGTTCTGATTGGTTGTCAGACTCCCATGGGGCCATGCAGGGGTAACTTTGTAGGTTGTCTTTTGAGTCCCGGGCTTGGTTGACTCTTGCTGGGTGATGATGTAATGAAAGGGCTTCACTGCCACAGAGAGGAGCTCCTCCGGGTGCCGTCGGCCAAGCAATGTTGGCTGGCAACCCCCAGGAGGAGAGCCTTCTCTGTGGGGGCACCCGCCCTCTGGAATGAGCTTCCTCCCGGAATACGACTGATCCCGGATCTCCGCACTTTCTGTAAGGCCCTGAAGACGTTTTTATTTCAGCAAGCCGGGCTGGCCTAATTTTTAAATTTTTTAATCGTTAACTCTTAATTTTTAAATGTCCAAAACGGGTAGTTTTATTTTAATTAGATATGGGCCAAATTATTTAATATTTCTTAAATTGTTTTTTTTAATTTTATATCTGTGTGTTTTATTCTGGCTGTACACCGCCCTGAGTCCTTCTGGGAGAAGGGCGGTATACCCACCGGCCAGTACGCTCCCACAGAGAGGGACTCCTCAGGGTGCCGTCAGCCAGGCAATGTCGGCTGGTGACCCCCAGGGGGAGGGCCTTCTCTGTGGCAGCTCCTGCCCTCTGGAACGATTTGCCTCCGGAGATACGAAGGATATCGGATCTCCGGGTCTTTCGCCGTGCCCTGAAAACTTTTCTTTTCCATCAAGCAGGGCTGGCGTGAAACCCCCCCCCCCTTTTTTTTTTAGCTTTTTTAGTTTTTTAAATTGTCAATGGGTTTTAGTTTGAATGTTTTAAATTTTGGGGCCAAAGTCATGAAATTCTTTTAAAAAATTTTAAATTTTGTATTGGTATGTGTTTTAGTTTTGGCTATGCACCGCCCTGAGTCCACTAGGAGAAGGGCGGTATACAAATTGAATAAAATAAAACAAACAAACAAACAAACAAACAAACAAATAAATAAATAAATAAATAAAATATAAATTAAATAAATAAATAAATAATAAATAGATCTTTGTTATGTAGAATAGACTGGCCCAGGCCTTAATGGCCCATTGACAAAGATGGGGGGCAGCTGTGTTTCTGCCTCCCTTTTAGGGGAAATATTCTGCCCTTTTAATATTTCCTAAAATATCTCATTTACCTAGGAGAGGGGTGGGTGCTAACTTCCTACAGCATAACATAGAACAAAATCCAATATTCAGCAGTCCATTTACATTTAAGAGACAAAGACCACTCTTTTGAAGACAGCAAAGTCCACATTTTGGACGGAGAGGACCGCTAGATTGAAAGAGGGGTCAAAGAGGCCATATATGTCCTTAGAGGACCATCTGACGGCCATAACCAGGGGGGCCTTCGCACAGGTGCGTCTTGTGCGCCAGTTGCGCCCTTTTCTAGACCGGGATGCCCTCGCCACGGTCACTCATGCCCTCGTTACCTCTAGGTTGGACTACTGTAACACCCTCTACATGGGGCTGCCCTTGGGATGCGTCCGGAGGCTCCAGCTAGTCCAGAACACAGCAGCGCGGGTAGTTACAGGGGCGTCTAGATACTCCCGTGTAACACCTCTCCTGCGTGAGCTGCACTGGCTGCCGGTGGCGCTCCAGATACATTTCAAGGTGCTGGTGCTCACCTATAAAGCCCGTCATGGCTTAGGCCCGGGGTACTTGCAGGACCATCTCCAGCCGCTCTCCCAGCGTCCTGTGCGCTCTCACAGAGTCGGCCTCCACAGGCTGCCGTCGGCCAAACAATGTCGGCTGACGGCCCCCAGGAGGAGAGCGTTCTCGGTGGGAGCCCCGACCCTCTGGAATGGATTGCCCACCGAGCTCAGAACAGCCCCCACTCTTCTTTCCTTCCGTCGCGAGCTGAAGACGTGGCTCTTTTCGTCAACTCAACTGATCCGTTTGGGGGTACCCTGTCATAATTTTAAACCGATTTTAATAGGGTTGCTGATTTTAATTTTATTTCATTGCGATTTGTATTGGAATTTGTCATTTTGTAAGCCGCCTTGAGTCCCCAGGGAGAAAGGCGGCATATAAATCGCAATAATAAATAAATAAATAAATAAATAAATAAATAAATAAATAAATAAATAAATAAATAAATAAATAAATGTCAAAACTGAACAGGGGAAAGGATACAACATCATCTATCTCCAATCTACAACACAGTCCTTTCAGCAATTCCAAGAAGGCTCCACACCCATTTGCACCACTCAGGTGATCCTGAGGACACAGATAAACCTCCAGGCGGCCTTTTAACGACTCGCTAAAAGGATGCAAATGACCAGGTGTGGCAAGGAGTTTGTATGTAAAACAATGTTTCTCAACCTTGGCAACTTAGATATGTGGATTTCAACACACCTTGTGGAACTCCCAAGTGTGCACCAGCCTCACAAAACCAATCTCCTGGGAATCCTTCAGAGAATAAAACATTGAGAGATCATCGCAATGCCCGGTGCCATCTCAGGGTTCAGAAACACGACCGTTTCAAAGAGGAAGAGAAGCAGGTTCAGATGACTAGAAACGCTAAAATATGTAAGGCAAAATGAGCATCCTTCAGCAGGGAGGAGCCTCGAGGTTATGCTCATTGCAGTAATCCAAATTAAATTCTCCCAGACATATATGTGGTATATAATCAGCCACATTTCTTTCTAGGGTTCCATCTCGTATGTAAAGTCAGGCATTGATCTGATTTCACCATCGAAAGGAGTTTCTGGATTATAAGTAGTCCCAGGGTTCGGAGGGTTTCGGGAGAACTTCTAGCTAAGATTCTGTGCGGTTCGGAGAACCCCTAAATCCCACTCCTGACTGGTCCCTCTCGCCCCGCCCCTCCCAGGAGTCTCCACGTGGCCTGTTTTGGATGCAGGTAAATGCAGGGCGTGCGTGAAGGCTCGGGACGGGCGAAAAACGGGCCTACCAGAAATTTGGGAAGGCAAGAAACAGGCCCATTTCCAGCCTCCAGAGGGCCTCTGGAGCCTGGGGAGGCCGTTTTCGCCCTCCCGGAGGCTCAAGGAAAACCTCCAGAGCCTGGGGAGGGAAACCCCACCACCACCATGGTGCAGAAGGCTGACTAGGCCACGCCCACCATGGCCACGCCCAGCCAGCAATCGGGCAGGGAACTCCTTGCTAAAATTTTTGAAGCCCACCCCTGGGTAGTCCTTGACTTATGAGTACAATTGAGCCCAACTGTCAGGTTTCGATGTCATCTCAAATAAATTGCACTCCCGAACAATTAATCTTTGCTGAAATATTCCATTTATTGAGTACAACAGATCTGGTCCCTTCGTCGTAGCCGATACTAACCCTCTGACCCCCAAACCCTTCCCTTTTCCGTTCCCCAATTCTCATCTTCTCATTGGCCATCTTCCAGGTCAGTCTTCCCAGCTTTTGACCTCAACCCACAGGAATGTCCCCCCCTCCCATCCCATCTCCTAGGGGATATTATCTACAGAGAAAATAAGTAGGTGAAAAGTCAAGCCTCGTCTCCTCCTTTTTATGGCAACATCAGAATGCTGACATCAACATTTCCACTTCCACTAAGCAAGGCAGTTGTTAAATGAGTTTTGCCCCATTTTACGACCTTTCTTGCCACCGTTGTTACGTGAATCGTTGCACTTGCCAAGTTTGTAACACGGTTGTTTTAAGTGAATTTGGCTTTCTCATTGACTTTGCTTGTCAGAAGGTTCCCAAAAGAGGATCGCATGACCCCAGAATGCTGCAACCGTCATAAATACAGTACATGCCTGTTTACCAGTTGTCCAAATTTGGATCACGTGACCATGGGATGATGCAATGGTTGTTAGTGTGAAAAATGGTCACAAGTCACTTGAATGGTTGTCTATTAAGGGTTACCTGTAGTGATGGTTCCTGGATAGGAACACTGCTCTGCATTCTTCTACAGATTTAGAATAGAATAGAATAACAGAGTTGGAAGGGACCTTAGAGGTCTTCTAGTCCAACCCCCTGCTTAGGCAGGAAACCTTACACCACTTCAGACAAATGGTTATCCAACATCTTCTTAAAAACTTCCAGTGTTGGAGCATTTACAACTTCTGGAGGCAAGTTGTTCCACTGATTCATTGTTCTGTCAGGAAATTTCTCCTTAGTTCTAAGTTGCTTCTCCCCTTGATTAATTTCCACCCATTGCTTCTTGTCCTGCCCTCAGGTGCTTTGGAGAATAGCTTGACTCCCTCTTCTTTGTGGCAGCCCCTGAGATATTGGAACATTGCTATCATGTCTCCCCTAGTCCTTCTTTTCATTAAACTAGACATAATTCCTGCAACCATCCTTCATATGTTTTAGCCTCCAGTCCCCTAATCATCTTTGTTGCTCTTCTCTGCACTCTTTCTAGAGTCTCCACATCTTTTTTACATTGTGGTGACCAAAACTAGATTCAGTATTCCAAGTGTGGCCTTACCAGAGGTGGTATTCATCAGGTTCTGACGAACCGGTATAAATATCACCTCTGACTGGCCCCGCCCCCATCTATCCTCTGCCTCCCGAGTCCCAGCTGGTGATGGCAGAAGCCAAGGAACAACACTGAATAGTAGTATGGATCCTCAGACCAACTTTGAGAAAAGTGAAGCCCAATGGTGAAATCCAATTTTTTTTTACTACCGGTTCTGTGGGCGTGGCTTGGTGGGCGTAGGGTGGCTTGGTGGGCGTGGCAGGGGAAGGATACTGCAAAATCTCCATTCCCACCCCACTCCAGGGGAAGGATACTGCAAAATCCCCATTCCCTCCCCACTCCTGGGGGAAAGTTATTGCAAAATCTCCATTCCCATCCCACTCTGGAGCCAGCCAGAGGTGGTGTTTGCAGATTCCCTGAACGACTCAGAATTTCCGCTACCGGTTCTCCCGAACCTGTCAGAACCTGCTGGAGTTCACCCCTGGTGAAGCCCCATTTGCACATTTTTATGAGTCTCTTCTGCTCTTAAATGCTGTTCTACAATCACTTGTGCAAAATACTTGCAGAAAAGAATAAACTCTTCAGACTCTTGGAATCACTGTAAAAATGGTCCAGGAGAACTTAGGCACAGCATACAGACAATTGCTAAATGACTGGAGCTACACCTGTCCTTCTCACTACAAAGAAGACTGAAACAATTCTTCATTCTTTCTTTCACAAAGTAAAATAAAGCACAATGAAACCCTTTTATTCCTGACCATACCATCACTTGGAAATGATGCAGGGGAAAAAAAAAATCTAAGTATCAGTGCTTACGAAAGTCTCTATGTTTCACAATGCTGGAAAGAAGGTACTTTCCATGAAGAACAGGAAGACAGGTGCTAAGGTGACTGCCCAAAAGGCTCGGTGGTTAGCCTGAAGTCATTGATCGGTAGCCAAATCTGCTCACAGCATAAAGTTTCCTAATTGTTCTTGTTCCATCTTGGGAGGGTGGAAGAAGAAGTTGACAGACAGGTCCTTCTAACAAAGAAAGAACTGTGCGAAATCCTGACTTCCCTTAGGGATAGGATGTCCCAGATCTGCCCTTTAGAATAGCACTTCCGAAACCTGGGTAAATGATCCAAAACTGGGAAAAAGTTGGGTTGCTTTTTCCTTTACCCAAAGGGACACAAACCAGGGATGGGCTTCAAAAATTTTAGCAAGGGGTTCCCTGCCCGGTTGCTGGGTGGGTGTGGCCTAGTTGGTCTCCTGCACCATGGTGGGGGCGTGTTTTTGCCCTCCCCGAGCTCCGGAGGCTTTTCTCGAGCCTCCAGGAGGGCGAAAACAGCCTCCCCAGTCTTCAGAGGCCCTCTGGAGGCCAGAAAGGGGCCTTTTTCCTGCCTTCCTGGACTTCTGGTAGTCCCGTTTTTCTCCCTCCCAAGCCTCCGTGCGCTCCCTGCACTTACCTGCATCCAAAAAGGGCCGCGTGGGGAGTCCTGGGAGGGGCAAGGTCGGGTGGGTGGGGCCAGCCAGGAGTGGGATTTGGGAGTTCTCCAAACTGCACAGAATCTTAGCTAGAGGTTCTCCTGAACCCCTGCGAACCCCCAAAAGCCCACCCCTGACACAAGCCCATTATCCAATCACAACACGGACATCTACATGAGGACTTTCTGATAAGTGGTTTTGGGGTAATGAAGGAATGAAGGAAGGAATGGGTTTGAGAAGCAATGTTTTAGAGCTTCAGTGTTGTTTTGAAATTTAAGCAGGTTTTTCGTTAAGTGTCCATTTACACCCACGCAATGATCTTCATCCCAACCTGAAAGACTCTAGTCCAGATCTTATTCAGGATAAAGTTCTCCGCCTTGATGAGTTTCTCCACTATGCAGCTGTATGCACAGCTAGTACAAACTGGGGGGCTCTGCTCGGAGGTGTATTCAGCCGGTTCAGGTGAATCGATAGCAGAAATTTTGAGTAGTTTGGAGAATTGGCAAATAGCACCTCTGGCTGGCCCGAAACCTGCCCGCCTGCCCACTCGCCCCACCCCACCCCACCTGCCCTGCCTCACCCCACCCCACCTCGCCCTATATATCTTGCCTTCACCACGTGGCCCAGCTAATTTCTGCACCTCACTCGCCCGATCTGCTCACCAAAGGTAAGCATGCCACCTGCTCACCCTTCGTCTCAGGTGTGAGCCTAGGGACGTGCCTATCAGGTTTCGAAGTTGTCTTGAATAAATTGCATTTCAAACAAAGTCTTTGAAAAGAAACTCTAATTTATTAAGCACGTACATTCTATCTCCGACTCATTGCAGCCAAGTCTGGCTTCCTCAGGCCAGACCCTCCTTTTCCTTTCCCCACTTCTCTATACTCATTGGCCATCTTCCCCGTCACTCTGCCCCTAATCTACTGCTCCCCTCAAAGGAATTTCCCCCCTCCCATCCCATCTCCTAGGTCAGTATTTCCCAAACTTGGCTATTTTAAGATGTATGGACTTCAACTCCCAGAATTCCTCAACCAGGCATACTGGTTTGGGAATTCTGGGAATTGAAGTCCATGCATCTTAAAATAGCCAAGTTTGGGAAATACTGTCCTAGGTGATATTCTCTCCAGTGAAAATAAGTAGGTGAAGGGTCAAATGTCTCTTTCCAAATGCCTCCACTTCTTCTTCTTATGTCAGCATTGGAGTAAGTGCAGCGTGAAATGCTGACATCGCCATTCCCCAACTCCGGCCTTGCCCCGGAGCTTCCGCCCGCTCGCCATTCACCTTGGCTGGGTCAGGGAATGTGCGCTCCCATTTTAGGCGAACCAGTGGTGGAATTATTTGAAACCCACTACTGGCTCTGCTCATGGTCACTCATGCCCTGGTTACCTTCCAGCTGGACTACTGTAATGTGCTCTTACGTGGGGCTGACCTTGAAGAGTATCCAGAAATTTAGTTGGGGCAAAATGCAGGAGTATGGGTAGTTGTGTTTGTTCCTAGAATGGGACATGTTACACACTGCTCCGTGTGCTGAATTGCTTGCCAGTTCGAATCACGGTGCTGGTTTTGATCTTTAAAGTTCTTCACGGTATGGCACTGGGTTATTTGAGGGATCTCCTTCACACAATCATATTAGAGTTCACCCAACTTATTAGATCTGGCAGGAGAGGTATGCTGAGGTCTGGTGGGACCAAGGAGGCAGGGCTTTTCTGCTGAGAGCACCTACCCTGTAGAAGACCATCCCCCAAGGTAAGATTTGTCCTATCCTTGATGTCCTTCAGAAGCCCTCAAAACATAGTTGTGTCAGCAAGTTTGGGAATCTCACGGAAATAATGATCTAATGAGATGGCTGCATTGCTTTTAACATCAATCTTCTCTAGTATCTTGCCATTAATAATATTGTTTTTAATTTATACTGGCTTTAATATTTTGATGTTATGATTGTATCATGCACCACCTAGAATCTGTGGGGTGGGTAGCTCTATAAATATGATGAACAAATAAATAGGCTTCCCCAAAACAAACCCAACTGTTTTTTTAACACATTAGCTGAGAAGGGACTTGTAATTGCTTCCGCAGAAAGCTTCATCCACACAACCTCTGTGTCACCGCCTTCCTTTTCTTTCATTGCTTCATCCTTATGTATCTGCCCTATATTGATCTAACTCCCTGATGAAAGGAACCGAATCTCATCAAAGCTTTTCTTTGATAATAAAATTTATTGTCTTCAAAATGTGTGGTCAGATTCCTAGAGGTGACCTGCAGCTTATCAAAACCTGTAGCCTCCATACCTACAGGAAGTACAGTAGAACCTGTGGTCACGAACGCTTCTGACGCAGGGGTGGGTTCTACTCACCTTTACTACCGGTTCGCATTGCGCCCGCGTGGGCACAGATCACCTATGATGTTGTCCGGGTCAGTGGATGGAGCCTCCCGCCAGTTTTACTACCGGTTCTTGCGAACCGGTCTGAACCGGGGGCAACCCACCCAGTGATGGGTTTCAAAATTTTTTACTATCGGTTCTGTGGGTGTGGCTTGGTGGGCATGGCATGGCTTGGTGGGGGTGTTCTTCCCTAGCTACAGACCCCAAAGAACGCAGCACACACAAAGTCTGTACAAACCTTAGTTTACTAAATTAAATCAGTCTTTTTCAAACCAAGGCTGTTAATTAACTTCCTTAACAGCCTACAAGAATCCAAAGAATAAATAATCGTAATCTTACTATGGTTGGCAGAAAGCCCAGAAGCAATTTGCAGAGAACTAAGATCAGGACGTGAAGGAAAGTGAACGAAGTTGTTCCCTGCAAATTGCCTCAGTTGTCGTCCTTCCTTAAATAGGCTAAGGGAGTGGCCAATTAGCCCCAAGCCTTACTCTCAAGGAGACCTCCTCCTGAGGAGCCACTCCTGCCTTTTGGCAGCTCTGCACACCCGTGCATCGAGAAGAGGCTCCTCCTCTTCTTCCTCTTCATTTATGGGAGCTTCTGGAGGTTCTGAAGGCCCTGGCTGAATCCCTGCCTCTGGCACCACATCTTCTCCAGCCTCCTCATTGTCTGACTCGAGTGCCAGCTTCACAGGCTGCTGGCGCAGCACCACACCAGCCTCCTCGCTGTCGGAATCAGCTACTAGCTGCACAGGCCGCTGACTGGCCACAACAGGGAGCAGGGCGTGGCAGGGGAAGGATACCGTAAAATCTCCATTCCCTCCCCACTCCAGAGGAAGGTTACTGCAAAATCCCCATTTCCTCCTGATCAGCTGGGACTCGGGAGGCAGAGAATAGATGGGGGCAGGGCCAGTCAGAATTTTTACTACCGGTTCTCCGAACTATTCAAAATGTCCGCTACCGGTTCTCCAGAACTGGTCAGAACCTGCTGAATGCCACCTCTGAACCCACCACTGTTCTGACCACGGTTCATCGTGATGAACCTGTTCATCAGGTTCCGACCAAAAAATTCACTTTTTTTTTTCATGGCCGATTTCCCCTTCCACGCCATTTTTTTTTGTAAGCGCCAAATTTCCCAAATTAGGTTCAGGTCACGACCAAATCAGATTGCGACCAAAGTTATAGGACGAATTATGGTCGTGACCAGAGGTTCTACTGTATATACAACATAGAATAATAGAGTTGGAAGGGGACCTTGGAGATCTTCTAGTCCAACCCCCTGCTCAAGCAGGAGACCCAATACCATTTCAGACAAATGGTGGTCCAGTTTCTTTTTTGAAAGCCTCCAGTGATGGAGCACCCACAACTTCTGGTGGCAAGCTGTTCCATTGGTTGATTGCTCTAACTGGTTGGAATTTTCTCTTTAGTTCACAGTTACTTCTGGATTGGAAGTATGTCCAAAACATATCTTGCCTAGTTGTATCAAAGACAGGCTTTTTGCAATCTGGAGCAGAATCTTTTCATATTTATTTATTTATTTATTTATTTATTTATTTATTTATTTATTTTTTGTTTGTTTGTTTGTTTGTTTGTTTGTTTGTTTGTTTGTTTGTTTATTTATTCATTCATTTATTCATTTATTTATTTATTTATTTCAATTTGTATACCGCCCTTCTCCTAGTGGACTCAGGGCGGTGAACAGCCAGAACTAAAACACATGCCAATACAAAATTTAAAATTATTAAAAGAATTACATAACTGGCCCAATTTAAAACAATTCAATTAAAACCCAATGACAATTTAAAAGCTAAAAAACTAAAAAAGACTAAAAAAGGGGGGAGGGGGTTCACGCCAGCCCTGCTTGATGGAAAAGAAAAGTTTTCAGGGCACGGCGAAAGACCCAGAGATCCGAATATCCTTCGTATCTCCGGGGGCAAATCGTTCCAGAGGGCAGGAGCTGCCACAGAGAAGGCCCTCCCCCTGGGGGTCGCCAGCCGACATTGCCTGGCTGACGGCACCCTGAGGAGTCCCTCTCTGTGAGCGCGTACTGGTTGGTGGGAGGCTATCGGCGGCGGTTATTAATTCGTTTATTTTATGAATATCCCACTCTTCATCCAAGAACTTAAGACAACGTGTCTTCGCTTCTTCTTTCCTCTTAGCTCTACAATAACAATCCTGTTAAATAGGATGGGGTGATTCAGAGGGACTAGGATGACCCTGTTTCTGTGACTGAGGACAGACTTGAATCGAGGGGCACCCATGCGGGTGGGTGGGGGGTATTTAAAAAAAATCAGTATGGTGGCTAAAAAGGTAAAGATTCCCCTCCCACATATGTGCTAGTTGTTCCTGACTCTAGAGGGCAGTGCTCATTTCAAACTCTAGAGGGCAGTGCTCCATTTCAAAGCCGAAGAGCCAGCGCTGTCCGAAGACATCTCTGTGGTCATGACATGACTAAATGCCAAAGGTGCACGAAACGCTGTTACCTTCCCACCAAAGGCGGTCTCTATTATTCTACTTGCATTTTTTACGTGCTTTCGAACTGCTAGGTTGGCAGAAGCTGGGACAAGGAACGGGGACTCACCCCATTACATGGCACTAGGGATTCGAACCACTGAACTGCTGATCTTTCGATCGACAAGCTCAGCGTCTTAGCCACTGAGCCACCGCGTCCCTCGGGATGGTAGCTACATCCATACATTTAAAGCCCAGCCACTTTTTGTAACATTTGTTGCACAGGTACATAAACAACTGATGCCTTTTCCTTCCCAGCACCACCACAAAAACCTGTCCTCCCTCTTTTAGTCCAACACCTTCACCGCAATAAGTAAAGGTACAGGTAGTCCTTGATTTACAACCACTCGTTTAGTTACGACAATGCTGAAAAAAAGTGACTTATGGCTGTCTTTCACACGTACGACCGTCGCAGCATTTCCATCAAAATTCAGAGGCTTGGTAACTGGCATGTACTTATGACAGTTGTAGGATCCCCGAGATCATATGATCACCTTTTGTGAGCTTCTGACAAGCAAAGACAATGGGGAAGCCAGATTCAAGGAGCGTTGAAGTCCACCTGTCTTAAAGCTACCAAATGTTGCTTTAAACAGAGGAAAATACGCTTTTGTGTTGATGGAATCAAAGACTGAAGCTTCAGCCAGTGGGACTATCATTTTCTATCCAAAGTGTTTTTGAATATCCATCTAAACAGAGTGATGGGAGGGGACTTCCTTGCCCCTTTTTTTCCTTCCGGTTGTTAGGGTAAATTCAAAGCCACTCACTTCCTTCCTGTGAGTGGAAGGATGCTCAGACCTGGTATTTTTCTCTCGGGGCTGGGAAAACAGCTTGGGAAAAGATACGGATCTGAGCGGAATGAACCAAGCAGCAGGAAAAGGAGGGGTGGCAGCCCCACAGCCTGTTTTCTCCTATTGCTCGTGGTGTTCTCGATTTTCATTTTAGAAACTACTCCGCCTGTTAAAAAGTAAAAAAAAAGAATGACTCGGTGGAATTGACGGAGCGGTTGACTGGTTGATAGGGCAACACTGCCCTAATCACAAATTCTCATAATTAACAGTGCAACAAACCCAGTAATAAAAATAATTAATATCATCAGTAAAATACAGTAGCAAAAACCAAGCCAAAGGACTCAAAGGTGCTTTTCGATCATGTGACCATGGCACGGGTGGATTCTAATTTTTTTTACTACCGGTTCTGTGGGCGTGGCTTGGAGGTCATGTGACTGGGTGCGCGTGGCTAGCTGGTCATGTGACCGGGTGGCCATGGCTATGTGTATAGGGACTACTCAGAGAGCTGAAAAAAGTCATTTCTGACAGGTCCTCACACTTTTGACTGGTCCTCACACTTATGACCATCCTCACATTTATGCCCGTGCAGCATTCTTAACAACCATGTCACTCATTTCACAACTGCTTCTCTTCACCATGGTGACAAGATAGGGCAAAAAACGTAAAATGTGAGGACAGTCATAAGTTCGAGGACTGGTCAAAAGTGTGAGGACCAGTCAAAAATAACTTTTTCAGCCCTCTGAGTAGTCCATATGCATAAAAGGACTACCCAGAGGGCTGAAAAAAGTGATTTCCGACAGGTCCTCGCACTTTTGACCAGTCTTTGCACTTATAACTGGTGACTATAGGGATGCTGCAAAGGTCGTAACTGTGAAAAATGGTCATAAGCCACTTTTTTCAGTGACATTGTAATTTTGAATAGTCACTAAATGAACCGTTGTAAGTTGAGGACTACCTGTACTTAAGACCACACCATGTCTAAATCCAGTCCCGCCTGATGTCTTGAGGAATACCTAGGTAATGGGCATAACACAACTTTCCTTTAGATGCTAAAGTCATCTGTCTATCCATCCACCTATTCATCCATCCAACTGTGTCCCTCTTTTTCTGTTTGCCACCATTAATGTAATGTGAATGTAATATTGGTTTATTAAATACATGCATAGTTGGTTAGGAAGTAAAATACTGTATACTTGATATATAATGAAGTAGGAGAGATGTAAATTTGTACATAGAGCAAGGAATAGATTACTTATGAACTTGATTTTGACGTAAATGTTAGAAACCAGAGACGCTGAGCAATGTCCATTGTTTTACTTTTAAAACTAATAAAATAATATAAATAATAATAATAGTGATGATGATTTCAAGAATTGTGATATAATCTTGAATCAACTGTGCATTTAATTGCATCCAATTTCTACTTCCTCAAAGTATAAACAGGACTTCCTAAACATCAGGAAGACATAAAAACAAATTCTCTAATAGTGACCAGTTTCTTGGATAAAATTGCTAGCATGGAGAAAGAACTTCCATTCTTTTTGACAAACATTTATTATAGACATTGCTTTGTTACATTCCGATGACATTAAATCATGGAGGATTTCATCTTGAGGCAGTTGCTCAGCTCTTAATCAAACAAGCTGGCAAAGCTATCCCCAAATGTAGAATGAATCCACAAACTCTTAGTAAGTCCATAGCAGATGCTACAAACGGAGACAGATAAATATCTATTCATTTTCTCTAAGGGCCCTTTTTTGAGATCATGTAACACCAGAGTTTTGGCCAGTGTAAATGTGATTAAGATTGGAACAGGGCCACATTAATTCTCCTTATGTTCAAGGCTTTAGAAAGACATTGCTTTTTCAACAAACTGATCCATCGGCTCAATTGGCTGAAACCCAAGATTTCCAACAGCTGACGTAAAGAGAACTACCTTCATTTTCCCCCCCATGTGCAAAAGAAGTAGAACTTCATTGAAGAGTAAAATGTACTATTGTGGCCCATCAAATCCTTGCAAGTTCTCAAATGGGTCAACACTCAACAGCTTCCCAATTGGGATTCCTTCAGAGTTTTTCTCTTATTTTCTGAGTAGGAGAATTTAGGATTGGAACAAAATCCAATCCAATCCAATTTCAGGTTGAGTATTTGGGAGGATAAAGTTGGTCTATCTCATACAAAACCTGGTTCTATTGTTTTCTCTGAAGAGTCAGTGATCTTTCCTATCTCAGAGACTTCATCGTGGTGTACAGAGACAAAGTTTGCTGTTCTGGATATGACTGTAAACTACTTGATGCATTTCCATGTTCTTGGATTTTTCCACTTCTTTCAAAGGTCTGCAATCACTGACAGGCACCAGAATGTTGCTGGCAAGTCCTAAATACAGTAATGGCCAAAATTGTGGAAACCTTTTGGGAAAAGTGTATTTTTGAGGTTTGATGGCTAATAACACCACTTTTTTTTTTTTTTTTTTTTGAGTTTCAAGATAATCGTATTCCACTGCTGGAATGGCCTGGGAATAGCCCAGACCTTACCCCAATTGAAAATCTACAGAGCCGACTAAAGCAAGGGTCCCCAACCTTTCGTACCTCAGGGACCACTAAATTCATAATTTTAAATCCTGCGGACCACTAATATGATCTGCCTAATGACCGGCTGGGTGGGTGTGGCTAGGTGGTCATGTGACTGGGTGGGTGTGGCCAACTCATCACTTCCCCGCCTGGGCTCCTTAGGGCCCCAACAGAAAGCAGTTGTTGGAGCTAAGCAGCCATCATGAGAAAGAATTGGCAAAACAGCTGGCTCAGTTCAAATGGGATCTGACCGAGAAGGAGGCTCAGCAGAAGCACCTCATGAGGACTAGGAGCATAGGCTTTCCAAGCAGAGGGAAGACCTGGGAGTGCAAGGCCAGGTACCATTGCCTGGAGGCTCAGTGAGCTGAGATGGTCAGCCAGTTCCAGGCCATGAGGCAGTCCCACTGGAACGAGGCCCTCCGGCTCTTCGCCACCAGTGGCACTTCCCTCCAGCCTTCACCCAAAGCCCTGCACCAGGAGACTGAAGCAGATCCCAAGTCAGAATTTCTGCCCCCCTCCGACCCACACAAAAAGACCTTGAAGGGGGAGATTCTCTGCAGCAACACAAACATTCATTGCACATATCCAGCCCAGGGGCCGTAGTTTGAGGACCCCTGATTTAGTGCAATATTAAAAATGCAAATAATTTTTCTGTGGACCACCAAAATTTTCTCGCGGACCACCAGTTGGTGACCGCTGGACTAAAGAAACTTATTAGTCAGAAGCGACCCAGCAATAAAACCCAGTGAATAGAAGCTATCATTCAATCTTGGTTTCACATGATAACAGCTGCAGAACTAAAAGACTTGATTCCCTCCATGGGAAGACGTTGTAAGGCCGTCATTCATGCTAAAGGTTACCCAACTATTCACTGATATGATAATTTTTGTATATCTCGTTTTTTCTATGTGTTTCACTTTTCTTCTTTATACTGTACCTGCTATTCTAATAGCAAATCCTTCATAAAAGTTATTGCACTACATTCTTGATTAAATTATCTTTCCATTGATATATAATTTTATGGTACTACTCCAAAAAGTAGTGTTATTACAGTGGTGAAATACAATTTTTTTTACTACTGGTTCTGTGAGCGTGGCTTGGTGGGCGTGGGGTGGCTTGGTGGGCGTGGCAGGGGAAGGATACTGCAAAATCTCCATTCCCTCCCCACTCCAGGAGAAGGATACTGCAAAATCCCCATTCCCACCCCACTCAGGGGAAGGATACTGCAAAATCCCCATTCCCACCCCACTCAGGGGAAGGATACTGCAAAATCCCCATTCCCACCCCAATCTGGGGCCAGCCAGAGATGGTATTTGCCGGTTCTCCAAACTGCTCAAAATTTCCGCTACCGGTTCTCCAGAACCTGTCAGAAGCTGCTGGATTTCACCCCTGGCTTGACTCTTCTTTGTGGCAGCCCCTGAGATATTGAAACCCTGTTATCATGTCTCCCCTAATCCTTCTTTGGCCTCCCTGAATCCTCACGGCTGTCTTTGGATGATCATATGACGGCCGTGGCCAGGGGGGCTTTTTATCAGGTTCACCTGATTTCCCAGTTGCGCCCCTTTCTGGATCGGGACGCCTTGCGCACAGTCACTCATGCCCTCGTCACTTCCCGTCTGGACTATTGTAACACTCTCTACATGGGGCTCCCCTTGAGGAGCACCCGGAGGCTCCAACTGGTCCAGAATGCGGCCGTACGAGTAATAATGGGGGCGACCCATCGCTCCCATGTAACACCCCTCTTGCGCAAGCTGCACTGGCTCCCGGTGGTCTTCCGAGTATGCTTCAAGGTGTTGGTTACCACCTTTAAAGTGCTCCATGGCTTAAGACCTGGCTATCTACATAGACCGCATTCTGCCATCGATTGCCTCCCACCGACCGGTACGCTCACACAGAGAGGGCCTCCTCAGGGTGCCGTCAGCCAAACAATGTAGACTGGCGACCCCCAGGGGGAGAGTCTTCTCTGTGGGGGCCCCTGCCCTCTGGAATAAATTACCCCCGGACATACGAAGAATCCCTGACCTCCGCGCCTTCTGTCGTGCAGTGAAGACCCTGTTATTCCAGCAAGCCGCTCTGATGGGATAAATGATTTTAATTTGGTTTTAATGGGGTTTTAAAAATTGGTTTTAAAATGAGAGTTTTAAATTCGGCCTATGATTTAATTATTTTAATCTGCTTTTAAATTCTATTTTGTACATTGTTTTATTATGGCTGTTCACTGCCCTGAGTCCTTCGGGGGAAGGGCGGTATATAAATTAAATAAAATAAATAAATGAATAGTTCGTTTCTAACATTGTATCACAGGGTGTTTTATGAAACTCTTAACCATCTCATAGTCACATTAAGTATCTCCAAATTCAAAACATCAAGGGATAGGCCTTTAGTCAGGGAAGGGGTAGGGCGTGAAAAGTACTAATGGGATACTAGCCTGTTGGTCCATCTTGCCTACTGCTTCAATTGTCAGAGCAAAGGTTCTCCCGTGTCATACTTCTCTGCCAACCTCTTGCCAAAGCCAACAGAAGTATCTCCAGGCAGGTTGCCAGCAACTGTTGGCAAGGTCAAAGGCAGTTCGGTAGTTCCTGCTTACCTTGGAGAGAATGACTGACTTTGATTTAACTGACGTCCCAAATTAATTAATGTGGAAAGATTGTTGTGGAAGAATTAACCCGTACACGATCAACTTCGTGTGTCTGTTCAACAAATTTCCTAAAACACAGATTCTCCAATTTTGCACTTCTATCACCCTTAAAGTGATATAAAAATGTGTGCAATCTACGCCCCTGAATAAAATAAAGGATTGCTCCAAGCAACATTGAGGTAATGATTGGATGTGAATTAAATATACTACTTGCTTCCCATAATTATATTATAATCTACATATCACAGGGTCCTCAAAATTTGCATCACCACAACAGTCCACTGCAGGCTTGAGAAGGTCAAACTAGAAACAAAATGGGATAACAAACTGAGAATGAGTTTTGATAGTATTCTCACTTTGGATGCCAGATCGTTTTAGAAAAGAATTGTGATCCACCATAAATTCCTTGTGATCTTCCAACATTAACCACAATATAAGAAGTCATATTTTAAAATAAGACGTTTGTTTGGATTGTGAATACCATGTGAGATCACCTGTATGAGTCTCTGCTCCAAAATATCCATTGTTCTGATCTAGGCTTCCCCAAAAAGCACGAAGCAGAATCCTGGTCCCGACAAAACCCCTTTTATTAAATAAACAGTGGATTCCTCTCATTCGCTTTCAGCAAAGTCTTTCAAAGGTGAATTTACAGTCACAGACCTTATCCGGCTTGGAGAACTGCCAGGCCGATATCTTCAAAACTTGGCAAAGAGGACTTCCGGTTTGTCTCTTGCCACCGCCAGACGATCCCTTCGGATCGCCGCCCCATTGCCTGTAAAGAGACGCCTTTACAACTGAAAGGCGGCTCGAAAAAACTCCATTTCCATGTGGAAATGGAGATAGAGCCGGCGGGGGGAAGGTAGAGCTCTCTGCATAGCCCCAAAAGTTTTTTTTTTACTTTTGGGGACGAAGCAGACGAAGCTCCCTATTTCCCCCGCCGCTGCTCCGGGCTTTGGGAGACCTCTGCCCATGCAGAGCTAGGCGACAAGAACAAGCCTAAAAAAATTAACAGAACAATTAAAAAGGATATGAGCTGGACCTGTGACCCTGAATCGCAAGTATTTTATTCATTTTATAACAGTTATTGAAGAAGGAAAGGGAAAAGGAAAAAAAGAATTTTTAAAAATGGCGACTGCCGAGGCTTGAGAAGGGGCTGAAAGGGAGAGTCCTTCCGTTTCCCATTAAGATACAAAGTAGCGGAATAAATACTTCTGGCTACACTTAAGATAAAGCTCTATTTTTGTGTTTTTCTCTTCCTGGAGATCTGATATTGATCTTGGTTGGAAAGAAGTCCTTTTTTTCTTCTTTGCCTCTCTTTTTTTTTTTAAAAAAAATAGTTTGTCTGTGTGGAAATATGGCATTAAAGCTTGCAAAGCCGGACAAACAAGCTGTGGGGGAGGGATTCCCCCATTAATAAATTACGTGAACAAGTTTTAAAGCTCCAGTCTCAGAAAACTGATTTTAATATAATTGAATTTCTTTTGGAGGAGATTGTAAGAAGGGATGAGATTGTGAATCAGAACTTTGAAAAATTTAAGCAGGAAATTAAAGAATTAGTGCAATTAAAGTTTGATACTCTGGACCGAAAGATTATAAAAATGGCTAATGGCTTTTCAGAATTTATGATCAAGTTGGATGCAAATACTAACTTATTAGAGTCTAAAGTGGAAGAAATTGAGGACAATTTGGACAATAGAATACAAAAAATTGAAAATGATTTGACAAACACTCAAGACAATAGCTCAGAAGAAAAACCTAAAATGGAGGCTGATCAAAAGACTTGTAATGCAGAAAACATGCAACAACGGATTGAAAGAGAAGTTTTAATGATGCAATATAATTTTACTGAATATGCGATTAGACTGAGAGGATTGCAGGAAAATAACAGAGTTGATTTAAGGAAAATATCTTCTGAAATTCTGGCTGGGATCTTAAAGGTCCAACCTGAGGAAGTATTTTGTAGGATCGATAGAGTTTATAGAATAAACTCCTGGATTGCAAAGCAAAGGCAATTGCCTAGAGATGTGGTGATTTATTTTACGGATAAAGAAATTAGAAATAATATTGTGCAAAATTCCTTCAACTCTACTTTGCAATTGTTTGGAAGAAAGATTTGGATTTACAAAGAGCTCCTGCCCAAGATGTTATTGGAAAGGAAGAAATTTGGTTTTCTGGTGACTGAGCTAAAAAAAAGAAATATTCTATTCAGGTGGGATGCCCCAGTTGGTATAATATTGAGATATCAAGGAGAAAGATACCAACTAAATACTGTTGAAAAAGCGGAAGAATTTTATCAAAAAATTTTGAAAATGAACTTAACATCTTTAGGCACAATACAGGATAAGCAGAAGGAGTTGGAAATAAAGGGAAAACATCGAATTACAGAGGCTGTGGTGGACAAATTGCCTTTGGATTCTTTAGACACCTCAGCTGGATTATCTACAAATATGAGAGAAGTGGCATCGGACTTTAACGTGATGATTCATCAAGTCACAGACAAGTATGGAGCAAAAAAGAAATATGAGACACAAAAACAAAACCAACAAGATCAAGTTATAAAGCAGAATGAAAACCGATCAGTTGATATACAACTTGTAGAAAGGAAACTAGGATGGAGATCAAACCCACAAAAAGAAAAGAAAAAAAGAAATAGGTCTCATAAAAATAAAAACTTCTAAATTAAGCAACAGTGAAGCCAGTTATTTTTTTTAAAAAAATGAATGAATATATGAAAAGATAGTTGAGGCGAAGTATTGGTTAATATTATCCTGAGGAGAGTGACAGACCTCTGCAATACCGTAATTTTAGGATATGAAAAGAGCCTTACATTGTTGAATTGGAATTATCTATTTTGGATTTCTTTTTTTTATTGATAAATATATTATATTCATCTTGAGTTATAAGGCAAGAGAGCTATGTTGGGGCATGCAGAAGATCTGGTTGTTACCCAATATGATGATGGGAATTAATAATCCTGATGAAAGCCACAATTACAACTATATGGAATATAATTATAATGTCACTCGGGTGGTTGTTTTTTTTCTTTTATATACATATAAGGATATTCATTACTGATGGGGGCAGATGATGACGGAGGATTTTGAACAAACTGTTGCGCCAGGATGCTATGTTACCCTAATATGGATGATGGACTCAACAATCCAGTGGAAAGATATTAAAGAAGATATTATATGGATTATAAATTTAAAGTCATTGATTTTTTCTATATAACGGAATATATTTTTTTTAGTAGGGCGGGCAGTGGCTTAAAGATATTAAGAATGGTTGTGCATGGCAATTTTGTAGGAAAGTGGGTGGAAATAGGTTAGTTTACTGATTGTTTAGTTTAAGAAAAGGGATGTTTAAGTGATATATTTAGGGGAGTGGAGAAAATGGATAGAGTTGAATAAATGTTAAATTAGGATTTATGGGGAAGGCTGCTTTGAAATGTTATATTAATATACATAAAAGATTAAATGTTAAAGTAGGATTTATTATATAGTTTTAAAGTGGAAGGTTGTTTTGAAATGTTGTAATAATATACAGATAAAAGTATGGGGGAGGAGAAAAAGGGCAGATTATTGCTAAATTGGGAGTTATAATAATATTATGTTAAATTAGAAGTTTTCATACAATGTTATAGTTGAATGTTTTTTTGAAAAGGGGGGAAGTAATAATATTAATAATATTATTAGTAAGTAAGGGTCAGTATTTAGAGGAGGGAGTAAGGGGATGGTAAAATATTATATAATCTGTTATGAATTAGGTTTTTGTTGTGAAGAAGTCTCAGGGGGGGATGGGTGGTGAGGGGGGGTTAGGGAGCAGGGGGGGAGAAAAATGGGGGAAAAATTTGTATTTGAAACTTTTTCAATAAAAAAAAAACTTGGCAAAGAGTCTCGGAGAGTCACAAACCAATTAGGCGAACTAATTGTCTCCTGCAAACTCCACTCCCCTTTCACTCCTCTTTTACTCCCTCTGGGAGGGGCCATTCGTCGTCTACCTGTGGCCTTACTCCCAAGTCGACCCTTGTTCTTTAGCTGTTCCCTTCGTCCGGCAACTCTGCGCATGCGCACACTGGGAACAGGCTCCAGCTGTTCATGTGCTCCACTGATGTCTGACTCTGAAGGAAACTGATAACTGGCATCCGGCCCTGGCCCCCTCTCTGCCTCTGATGCAGATCCCTCATCAGAGCCTTCTCCAGACTCCAGGACTGGCCCATGTCCCTCCCCAACCTCCTCACTGTCCGAATCTGCTGCCAGCTCTGCTGGTGGGCTACAACACCCATGTTTTTGAATCAGGAAGGGGTGGGGCGGGGAAAGGAAACATTGCCGTAATGGCAGTGTGTTTCAGCCAAGCATGGCATCTCTGAATGGATAACTCTACAACTGAATATGCCAGCAAAATCCTCTTGCGATGCTCCATCCAATATTTTCAGAGGTCTTTGACAGAGTAAAAACCCAGGACCCTTTAGGAAAGAGGATTCTTTTCTAGAATCACTTTTGGTATGCAAAGAGTTTCCAGACCAGGGGTATCAAACTCAAGGCCCGGGGGCCAGAGGTGGGTTTCAGCAGGTTCTGACCAGTTCTGGAGTGTTAGGGTGTGTGTAAAAAGTATTTGTTGCTTGTGCAACGAGCAGAGCAGAAACACACAGGGAAGGAGATAAACGTCCAGCTCGTGTGAGAATAATACTTTATAGATAACAGTCTCGGTGTAAGTAAAACAGTCCAAGGTCATAAACAGTAATATCAGTCCAGTAAGTATCTTCCCTTACCAAAGCAAACAGACTTTAGTAACTCTTGGTATTCAGTACCATATAACAGACGCAGTAAGCAACAGGATACAATCAGGTATCAATCCGGAAGAAGCAGGAAGAAGGAACGCTTCTCTGTGCTGCTTATTTATGCTCTGTAGCCTAATTACAGGGTTCAGCAAACCCTGATTACGTGGCTCAGTTGTTTCTTAAAGAAACAGATATTGCCTGACCAACAAGTTAGGAGTAAGCTGCAAGCTGAACCTAACATTCTCCCCATTGGGCAGGACAATATACACAATAGATACAGAAACAAAAATACACATCCAAATTATACATTGTACAGTGGTATCAGTTACATTTCAGATTCTTAATCCAAATCTTTCACAACAATTGGTGTGTTTAATGGCACCTTGCGCTTTAGTAAAATTATCGGCAATATTATCCTCTGATGCACAATATTCCAATGTAATCATGTTATCCTTAACACATTGCCGAACATTCAGATAACGTATATCAGTGTATTTAGTCCTTGTCTTTACAGCAAGATTCGTAGCCATTTTAATGGCTGCCTGGTTATCCTCATAAACTGTAATAGGATAATCCATTTTGAATCCAATATCTTCCATCAACTGTTTATAATAAATCAGTTCAGTACATGTAAGTGATAGACAAGAAAACTCCGCTTCCATGGTAGACAAACTTATGTGTTTCTGGCGAATTGATTTCCATCCAATCAGGCAGTTATCCAACATGATTGCTATTCCAGACGTAGATTTTCTGGCAAAACTGGCATCAGCATATGCCTTTAACATCATATTGGCATTTGGTTCTAAATACATAGCAAAATGCAATGTTCTTTTAAGATACCTAAGAACACGTTTAGCAGCCTGCCAATGCCTATCAGTAGGCTCTGAACTATATTGTGCTAGTTGATTAACACTAAAAGCTATATCAGGCCGTGTCCAGTTGCTCAAATACGACAAACTGCCTATTAATGATTGATACAGTTCTTTACTGAACTGTGGACTCTGCAAACTATCCTGTTGGAATTCTTGTGCCATAGGAGTCTTGGCAGGTTTACATAATTCCATCCCATATTTTTTCAACAATTTGCAGATCTTATTAGATTGTGAAATTTTAAATCCTCTAGATGTTTTCAGGATATCCAGCCCTAGATAATGCCGTATATGTCCTAGATTTCTAAGTTTAAATTTTGTTTGCAACTGACTGATAATCTCTCTGGCCTCAGCGTCAGTTCTGGTAATTATGGCAATATCGTCTGTAAAGAGTAACAAGAATGAAACACATCCATCCTGTTCTTTTTTAAACAGACATTTATCTGTTACGCCCTCATAGAACCCAATGTTATGTAATTCCTGCACTATACATTGGTTCCACTCGTAACCTGATTGCCTTAAACCATATAGGCTTTTTTGTAGCCTCCAACACTCAGTTCTATCCTGTGTATCATAACCAGGAGGTTTCTTCATATATATTGTATGCCTCAACGGAGCGTTCAAGTAAGCTGTCTCGACATCTATATGAGTAATAGAGCATTTATTTCTAGCTGCCCAAACAAGCATCGTTCTCAAAGTGCTCGCTCGTAGACTTGGAGCAAAAACCTCATCATAGTCTCTATCTGTCTGTGAGAACCCTTGTGCAACAAGCCGAGCTTTATGGGTTACTACACCATCTACACTTTTCTTTACCTTATAGACCCACCTACAGCCTATAAGTTTCTCATTTGGTGGTATTCTTACAACTTCATAGACACCAAGCCTCTTCAATGAATCAATTTCTCTATCCATTGCCTCTTGCCAGGCTTTTTGCTCCTTTTCTGGATATAATTTTATATCATGATAACTGGATGGTTCGTTATCTACTTGGCAAACCACTGTGGCTTTATAGCGATCTGGTGGATGCCGGTCCCTGGAAGATCGTCTAGGCATAACAGGACTAACATCAGGTATATTGGGTTCATCCTCCCCTAACCCTAATTCCTGTTCCTGTTCTTCAACCTTAATAGATGGTTTATCATCCATCTTAGATGAACTATCATCAGGAATATGGTCTACCTTAACATCTACATCTGTAAAACCATAGTCTGCTTTTTCTAACCTGTCCCAGCCTTCATGTTCTAGGAATTTAGCACTAGCGCTACACAAAACTTTTGTTGTTCCTTTTTCCCAGAACCTATAGGACCTATGGTTAGCCTCATAGCCAACAAAAATCATTTTCTTTGCTCTCTGTTGGTCCTTCCTTCTCTGACTAACTGGTATATGCACCCAAGCTGGTGCACCAAAAGTATGTATATAACTTAAATCAGGCTTCCTCCCGTGCCATAAAGTAAAAGGAATTTTTCCTGTAGAGGAGTGCACCACATTATTTAAAATATGATTGGCACATAATATTGCTTCTCCCCACAATTTATCAGGTAAACAAGCATCAGCCAGCATAGTCCTAGTCATAGCTTGTAGGGTCTGGCCTCTTCGTTCAATATATGCATTATGTTCTGGCCGAAAAGGGGCAGAACGTTTATGCTGTATCCCAGCATCCTTCAAAAACTTAGCCAACTGATGGTTAGTAAACTCAGTTCCATTGTCAGTAACAATGCATTTCACCTTAAACCTCTGCTTCCTTTCTACAAAACGAAGCCAATTTGTGATACATTGGAACGTATCACTTTTGGACTTCATAAGGTAGCAAAAACCATATCTGGTAAAGTGATCAACTATACTTAAAATATAGCATGCTCCCCCTAAACTGGGTTTCTTTGGCCCTATTAAGTCTAAAAAGACTACCTCCAAAGGTTTAGTTGTTTTAAACCCATTGCAGCGGTTTGCAGGTGTAACTTTACTTTTATGCTGGTTACAAGTATTACAGTTCAGGTATTTGCTGCAAGCCCTTAACTTTATGCCTTTAGACTGCTTAACAGTTGAATTTAACAACCTGAAATTCAGATGACCAAGCCTTCTATGTAATAAATGTAAGCATTCATCATGAGGCTTTACATTTCTAAATTTAGCTTTTGACTGAACTAACAGTAATGACTTATCCCTAATAACAAATAAGTCGTTTTCTAATTCTGCAGTAACTACAGTGCCTTTACATTCCAGCAAACATTTGTTGTTTTTAAAAGTTACTGTAAACCCAGAATGTAGTAATGACTTTACAGATAAAAGGTTATATTTCAAACTAGGGATATAAAGCATGGGTAAAGGGTGCTTACTAATAGAACATTGAACAAGTCCCTCCCCAGCTACAGTCACATTCCAGCCATTAGCTAATTTGACCTTTTTAGTACTTTTCTTCATGTTTAGAAACAGTTTTCTGTTTTTTGTTATGGATTGAGAGGCACCACTATCAATCACCCACCAATCATCTTTTATATTATTAGATGAACTGGTTGCTAAATTACACCCTTTCCTGGGTTTAGCAGAGTTTCTAGCAGATACTTTCTTATTATTACAATATTTTGCAATGTGCCCCTTAGCCCCACAAGCATAACAGCGTTTAACAATATTGACATTCCATATACAGCTTCCACTTTTGGTTGCTGTTGCATCCTTAACTGGTCTCGTTCTTGCCTACGTTTGGCCTCATCCAGTAACCTACCAGTTATACTGGTCAATGTTAGTTCATCTCTAGACAATACTTCTAATGATGGAACAAAAGAGTCATAACTGTCATCCAACGATGAAAGAATAATATAAACTTGCTGCAGTTCAGTAAACACAAGGTCTTTCTCATGTAGCTCCTGGAAAAGCCCTGTCATAGAGTCCAGGTGAGCCATCATGTCTCCTCCTTTCTGAAGATGTAAGCGAAATAATTTCCGTGTCAAGTAGATATGGACACCCACAGAGTCACGAACGTAGAGCTTCTTTAGCTTTGACCAACACCTCGCAGCAAACTCTTCGCCCCGGAAATGGACAAGTTGCTGGTCTTCCAGTGTCAGGCCAATGATGCATAAAGCACGCTCGTTGTCCCTGTGAAACTTCGCTATCTTTTTGGCATCTTCTTCTTCAGCATTCAATGCAGTTATGACCGGTGGATTATTAACCATGTCCCACAGTCCTTCTTTTCGCAAAAGTAGACAGCATTTTGTGGACCAGGTAACATAGTTTGTTCCATCCAACCGGGTTATAGTAGAATAACTTGTACCTTGCTCAAAAGCCATCATCTTGACTACTACACCCACTGCCTGCACTTCTCACTTCCACAAAAACAAATTAAAGAGCCCTGGAACGTTCTGGGCCCATAACCAATGTTAGGGTGTGTGTAAAAAGTATTTGTTGCTTGTGCAACGAGCAGAGCAGAAACACACAGGGAAGGAGATAAACGTCCAGCTCGTGTGAGAATAATACTTTATAGATAACAGTCTCGGTGTAAGTAAAACAGTCCAAGGTCATAAACAGTAATATCAGTCCAGTAAGTATCTTCCCTTACCAAAGCAAACAGACTTTAGTAACTCTTGGTATTCAGTACCATATAACAGACGCAGTAAGCAACAGGATACAATCAGGTATCAATCCGGAAGAAGCAGGAAGAAGGAACGCTTCTCTGTGCTGCTTATTTATGCTCTGTAGCCTAATTACAGGGTTCAGCAAACCCTGATTACGTGGCTCAGTTGTTTCTTAAAGAAACAGATATTGCCTGACCAACAAGTTAGGAGTAAGCTGCAAGCTGAACCTAACATGGAGAACCGGTAGTGGAAATTTTGAGTAGTTCGGAGAACCGGTATATACCACCTCTGACTAGCCCCGCCCCCATCAATTCCCTGCCTCCCGAGTCCCAACTGATCGGGAGAAAATGGGGATTTTGCATTAACCTTCCCTTGGAGTGGAGTGGGAATGGAGATTTTACAATATCCTTCCCCTGCCACACCCACCAAGCCACGCCTATAGAACCGGTAGCAAAAAAAATTTGAATCCCACCACTGCCGGGGGTGGGATCCGGCCCGTGGGATGCTTAGCTCCTCCCTGGAAACAGTAAAGGACCGGCTTGTGGTGTCTCTGCCAGCAAAAATGGAGCTCAGGAGGGCCGCATGCAGCCCTCCCGAGCCCCGTTTTCGGTGGCAGAGGGTTTCAGGAGGCCGTCACAGCCAAAAACAGAGCTCGCAAGGGCGCAGGTGGCACTCCAAAACTCTGTTTTCACTGGTAGAGGGTTGCAGGAGGCCGTGGTAGCCGAAAACGGAGCTCAGGAGTCCGTGTTTTCTGGCAGAGTGCTCAGGCCACCACAGGCGCCCCCCAGAGGCCAGCTTGTGTGACGTCAAGCTGGCCACATACACCCCGGCCACCCCACCCCTGCCCCCCAAGGTCAAACACCTTTCATTGCGTCCCTCAATGAAATCAAGTTTGACACCTCTGTTCCAGATGAAAATGGGAACTATTTAGCCAAACTCCTTTAAGATCTCCCTTCTCTTAAGTGGGAGAAACGAAGCATGACTTTCACAACCACATAACACAAAAACTCCAACCCTGCTGCCATCTTGACCTCTTTGACTTCTCTTCTGGACCCTCCTGAAAGCAGAGGCCAAAACAGGCACCCAGTTAATAGGGCAGGATTCGTTTTTACCGTAAGGCCTGGGGAAACCATTCTGTTCTGCTTCCTGATTACTTTTTCACATGGCTCAATGTTAAATGTACCTAACCAGGAAGCTGCAAATCATCCACATTCATGACTGATAAGGTTATTAACAGGCATAGTGTTCTCTTTCCGCTATCATCTGGAGCAGTGTTTGAAGGTGACGTTAAGGAGGGGAAAAAACCCCCAATTTGTTAGTTTGGAGAGAAATTAGACTAGGGACAAGTCAATCTATCAGCTATGGGCTGATAGATCCATGGAAGCCATCCAAACAAACATCTGGTTCCTAAGGTCATAAAATAAGAAGCGAAGAACATACGGTCTGGTAGATCACTTCTTCCCTTCCTTCTTTTAGTTGCCAACATAATTTAAATGTTATCCTGCAGCTCCTAACCATCATTTATGAGGTTGAAGAGAATGATCGCTATTCTGGGAAGTCACCAGACTAGGAGCAGATTTGTGCATGAATGGGAAATAGATGGATAATATTCAGGGTCCTCTCCTATATCTCATCCATGATTTCTTAAACAGGAAATCAGCTCAAATTCCCCCCTCAATAGGCTTCTTTATAGATGAAGAATTCTTCTCCATTAACCAGCACCTCACACCTACAATCCCAGTTCAGTTGAGTTTTCACAGGAGGTTTTTAATATTCAGAAATCCCTAGCCTCACCCGCAAAAGGATACTGGAATTCCAGATGTTATGGCCATCTTCTTCTGTGATCTGCTACCCTCATTATATTTTTCTAGCGCTTTCTTTTTTTCCTCCATGATGGGATAAACATGAAGGTTATATTTCATTTGGTAGCAGTAGTAGAAGAACCCAAAAACTCACAATAATGGTGGTTTCCATGTAAGTATCTCAGAATCGCACAGAATTGTCTAAAGATTCAGAGTCCATCTTCAGCTTCGGAGGTTTACAACCAATAAGAATCTATTTATGTTATTTTAGTGACTCCAAAAGACTCTTTTATTTCATGAAAATGAAATATGAAATTCTTCAAAGAATTCCTTGTCCTGCAAATGGGTCTTCCTTCAATGCTTATGGTCCATAATGGGAAGATACACAAGTTCTAGAGCAGGGGTCAGCAACCGGCAGCTCTGGAGCCGCATGTGGCTCATTCATCCCTCTGCTGTGGCTCCCTGTTGCCAGTCGGCTCCACAGTTGATAGGGCTTTCAGTTAGGACAGGTAGAGGAAAAAGGACACCGCGCTAGGAGGAGACTCTATGGTGGGGGAACTGGACTTCCAGTCACCAGAGGAAAAAGGATGCCACGCTAGGAGCAGACTCTATGGTGGGGGAACCGGATTTCCGGTCAGCTCCAGAATTGAATGGGAGGCTTCTGCTTAGGACCTTTGTGGCTTTTTGAGTGTTTAAGGTTGCCGACCCTTGTTTTACAATAATGGAAACATTTCACCAATCACTCTAACTGGTAGAAAGTGGCCAATACAAAGTGAAAGTTTGATCCATTCTTTATATTACGTTCCTTTTCGGAACTGGAGGGCTAAATGACATCTTGACCACGAGCTGCATGAGTTAAAGATCTCATTTGAGTGTGCTGAACATTTTTTCTAGTCATCTTGATCTAGCCCAGAATCCCTGAAACTGTCAAACAAAGGCAAGTGGAAGAGGAGGTGGAACTGGGAGACCAGTGAACTCTAAATAGCATCCCTATAGCAAGTATAAATATCCTCCTCAAATATTTCTATCTTCTAAATTTGGGGTAGGGTGCAATTAGAATGCCAGTCCTCTGCCTCCTACTGACAAATGCCAAAGTATCAGGCTGTTGACACTAGACCTAAATGTATAAAATATCTCATAGCAACCATGTATGAAGATGTGAAAACACTACAAGGGCAGCACAATAGAGTTGATCTATGTCTCCTGGAAGGGATCAGATGTTCACAACTGGATCCCTTTGAGAGTAATTCCTGACCAAGGATCTCTTATAACAATCCTTGCCAACACACTGTAGGAAGTTAGTACCCACCCCTTTCCTAGAAGAATGAAATATTTTGGGAAATATTAAAAAGGCAGAATATTATGTTTCCCTGGATGAGAAATGGAGAAGCATGTTTTAAAGACAAAGCAGCTCCCACCTTCCTGCCCCCACCCTTTTGTTAATGGGCTAGAGGCAGAAACTCAATCTTTGTCAATGGACCTCATCTGCAAGACAATGGGACCCATCTAGGACAAAAACTCACCACATGGCACCTGGGAAGATTACATCAGCCAGCAGGGCTATCTAAGACCCCCACCCTCTGGAAGTCTGACAACCAATCAGGATACTCTTTCTGGGCCCCAGGAAGTTCAAAGCCAGAGAGAGCATAAAACCCGGAGACTTGCTGTATCTGCCCCTTTTTTTTCTGTTCAGGAACTCAAGCCATGTGATCCTGTCCACCATTAAACCATCTTTCCAAGCAGACTCCCTGTTTCCAGTGTCTTTTTCCCCACTTGGAGCAGAATCCAGAAGGATATTTCTTCCAACTACACTTTAAAAATCAAGTCAACCATCTTGACCTGCTTTGGCAATAAATGCAGACTCCACTTGGAATCACTTGAAGGTACAATGATTTCCATGACCCTCTTGATTATTGGTTGACTTTAAGCCAGTTGTTTTCTCTTATTTTTCTCCATACAATAGAATTGTTTTAAGGACACAGCCAGAAAATATAGAATGACTTGGACTTAGACTTGTATTGTGGTTCGCCAGCAGCCTGCGGAGCTGGCAGCGGAATCAGACAGCGATGAGGCTGAGGAAGAACATGGGCCAGTCCTGGAGGCTGGGAAAGGCCCGGATGAGGGCTCTGTGTCGGAGGCAGAGATGGGGCCAGGGCCATCGGGGAGTTATGTGCAGACTCCAGAGCCTTCAGAGGCTGACAGTAGAGAGCCAGAGGAACAGGAGGAGCCTTTTTCTAGTGCATGTATGAGAAGAGCTGCCAGAAGGCAAGAGCAGCTAAAGCAAAAGGGACAACTCAGGAGTAAGGCCAGGAGATGATTGGCCCCTCCCATAAGGCTTAAAAGACCAGCAACGGCTCTTGGCCTCTTTGCCGGAAAACAACGTTGATAATCTTGCTGCACTTATCTCTTGTCAAAGTCTTCTGCTTTTGAACTTTTGCCCAGAGAAGCCTTTGGCAGTTTGCCTAATTATACCAAGGTTGGTGATTAGACTGAAGAATTTGTGTTATGAAGAGTTTGTTTTAATTTAATTTAATTTGGACTACGCTGAGAATGAGTTAATTCTCAGCTGTTCTTTTTTTTTTTTTATTGCAAAAGTTTTACAATTACATTTTCACCCCTTTTTCCCCCCCCACCTCCCCCCCAAACTTCCCAACCTCCCTAACCCTCCCTAACCCTCCCCTCCCCCCCGACTTCCCTATAATTCTCAGCTGTTCTAATAAAGTCTGTTTGTTTTGGAACTGTTTGCGTCGATTACTACCTCGGTCACAACAACTTAGAATAACTTTATTGTCCCTTTGAATGTACACTAATTGGCATACATTAAAATGAAATTTCATTGCATACAGCTCTCAAAGGGTCTCCACCTCCAATATAATATAATGAATGAATGAATGAATGAATGAATGAATGAATGAATGAGGCAAATTCTAAAGGTGAAAATAGTCACAATGCAATGTAATGAATAGAATCAGCTGAGAAAGAGCAATCAAAATAAAACAGTGATAGCCAAGCACATTTGTCAAAGAAATATGAATCGATACTCCTATGTTTTGTTCACATTTGTACTAGAAAGAGAATAAAACAAAGCAGCGAATAAATCAAATGCAGGTGGCGGTGATGGTGGTAGAAAGCTGGCATTCTCAACATTCATGCAATTCTTCAGCCAACTGGTAGATAAACTAGTTGGAAAATGAAGTAGACGTCCCTCAAATGCTTCTATTTGATTTATCTTTTGCAGATTGCAACTCAGCTGTTTCTGATCTTAAGAAGGCTTGGCATAATTGTCTTAGAAGTGACATTCCAGTGCTAGATGAGCAATAAATATAAACAAGAAGTGTGATTATCTCGTGTAATGATATCTGATGTCAGAACATACAGAGAACACCCTGGATGGAAGGTGGAGACGCCATAGAGACGTGACCTTTGGAACAGATCTGCGATAAGGATGTGACTGTCCCTTGGAACCCATTTTTGAGAAGTTAACTACAGGAGAAAGCAATGAGAAATAGTTTGGACTGAAGTAGGGGGTCAAGGACAATAGATGGCCATACCACACAATAAAGATTGTGCAACACGGGGCCTTAACCAGGGGTGAAATGCTCCCGGTTCAGACCGGATCGCCTGATCCGGTAGCGATGACGGCGGGTGGTTCGGAGAACCGGTAGCAAAAATCCCTGTACACCCCCCCCCCATGCCCAGCTGAGCCACGCGATCATCAGAGGCTGTTTTTTTTACTTTTAAAAGCATTTTTTCTACAACCTCTTCGGCCAAAAAAATGCTTTTAAAAGTTAAAAAAAAAGCCTCTGATGATCACGCGGCTCAGCTGGGATCGTCAGAGGCTTTTAAAAGCATTTTTTCTGCAACCTCTTCAGCTGAAATGGTTGTAGGAAAAAAAATGCCTTTAAAAGCCTCTGGCGATCCCAGCTGAGTTGCCTGATCGTCAGAGGCTTCTAAAAGCATTTTTTTCTGCAACCTCTTCTGCCAAAGAGGTTGTAGGGGAAAAAAATGCCTTTAAAAGCCTCTGGCAATCCCAGCTGAGTTGCCTGATCGTCAGAGGGTT
Organism: Pituophis catenifer annectens; assembly: GCF_029215685.1. Taxonomy (NCBI): domain Eukaryota; kingdom Metazoa; phylum Chordata; class Lepidosauria; order Squamata; family Colubridae; genus Pituophis; species Pituophis catenifer. The sequence continues at coordinate 9,991,628 of NW_027256887.1, read as the reverse complement.
TTAAAAGCATTTTTTTCTGCAATCTCTTAAGGTTGTAGAAAAAATGCTTTTAAAAGTAAAAAAAAAAAAAAAGTTGGCCACGCCCACCCAGTCACATTACCCCACCACCACCACCAAGCCACGCCCATAGAACCGGTAGTAACAAATTTTATATTTCACCCCTGGCCTTAACCTTTCATCTGGTTATATTTCTGCATTAAACTGGCATTAAATTTAATATTCATTTAAGTAATGAACACCTTCATTGTTAACCTAATCATTGTTAACCTAATCTTGCGAAGCTTCTTCTCTGGTAACATTGTATTGCTAACTAGGGCATTCAAAACCTTTGCCAGACCAATTCTTGAATACAGCTCCTCCTGGAATCCACATTTTATATCGAACATTAACACTATTGAGCAGGTCCAGAGGTATTTCACGAGAAAAGTACTCCACTCCTCTACTCACAATAGAATCCCTTATGACACCAGACTTGAAATTCTGGGCTTGGACAATCTTGAGCTGCGCCACCTGCAGGCCAATCTAAGCGTAGTACACAAAATTGTCTGTTACATCTTACCTGTCAACGACTTCTTCAGCTTCAACCACAATAATACATGGGCAAACAATCGATACAAACTCAAGGTAAACCGCTCCAAACTCGATTGCAGAAAATACGACTTTAGCAACAGAGTCCAGGTCAACACCTGGAATGCTCTACCCAACTCTGTTGTTACATCCTCAAACCCTCACAGCTTCAACCTCAAACTGTCTACCGTGGACCTCATCCTATTCCTAAGAGGTCCGTAAAGGGGGTGTGCATAAGCGCACCAGCATGTTCTGTCCCCGTCCCACACACGCACCCCCACAGACGGCCCGGAGTTAATAAGCCACAGGACAAAGTCTTTGAAGATAAAGCTGGCAGCAACCCAGTGGCTAGCTGCCAATTCAGACTTTACTCACACAAAACAAAGATTAGACTGCAAGCATTCCGATAAAGCAGGCAAAGTTTCAGCAATACAAGGATTAGTCCAAATGCAGTCCGACAAGGCAGTCCAGTAATGCAGAGATCATGAATTATTTCTAGTTTTTGCTCGTCACAAACTGAACCAGCCACCACACCCACATTTATACCCTGTGGGGTGTGGTCCAGTGACACAGCTAATCTCTGCCACGCCTTCCCCTCTGCTGCGCACACTTCTCCCTGCGCCACTGTCAAGGATCCAGCCAGCACTTATCTCCTTTGTCGCTGTCTACCTGTGGCTGCGGGGACGTGCTTGGCTCTGGACCTATCTCTTGGCCTTCGGTGTCCTCTGGAGGCATTGCCAGAGAGGAGCGTCCTGGAGAGGGAGGCCTTGCCAACTCCTCTCCCTCACTCTCGGAGTCTGCATCTGTCGATAGCCCAGGCTCAGGCAACAGAGCCACAAAACAGCGTGCCTACCGTCCCTGTCCTACTGTCCCCATTTACCTGTACTTCCTTCCTTCGTTTATGTTTATACCTATACCTGCTAGCTTGTACATGTTTGACAAAATAAATAAAATAATAAAAAAATATTTAAAAATTTCATGAATTCCCAAAGATGCCATGGCCCCTATTGTCCTGGTATCTCCCTAAAAAAGGAGGTAATTACAGAAATTTCCACACCCCTGCTTGCACTTGATCTGATGTGCCCCAAAGCACTTCAAAGTTGGCATTTGTCTTGGAACCACCCAGTGGTAGGTTTCAAATTTTTTTACTACCGGTTCTGTGGGTGTGGCTTGGTGGGCGGGGCGGGGCTTGGTAGGTGGGGCAGGGAAAGGATACTGTAAAATTTTCATTCCCTCCCCAATCCAGGAGAAGGTTACTGCAAAATCCCCATTTCCTCCCGAGTCAGCTGGGACTTGGGAGACAGAGAACAGATGGGGGCAGGGCCAGTCAGAATTTTTTTTAAAAATTTTTTTATTAATAATAAACAAACATACATATACAAGCATACACACATAAAAACAAACTATACATAAACAAACTGTACACTAAAATCAAGCCATGCAACTTGAGCTTTGTGAATGGAGTGACATCGGTAATTTGTATATCCATATATCTAGCTTATAGCATATAGCTTGGTGGGCATGGCATGGCTTGGTGGGCACGGCTTGGTGGGCGTGGCAAGGGAAGGATACTATAAAATCTCCATTCCCTCCCCACTCCAGGGAAAGGATACTGCAAAATCCCCATTTCCTTCCAATCAGCTGGGACTTGGGAGGCAGAGAATAGATGGGGGGCGGGGCCACTCAGAGGTGGTATTTACCGGTTCTCCGAACTACTCAAAATTTCCGCTACCAGTTCTCCAGAACTGGTCAGAACCTGCTGAAACCCACCTCTGGTCCACTCAGAAAGTGGCTCGCAAGTAATTCGTTGTGAGCTGAGAATCCATTTTGGCTCATTCAGAAACTCACTGAATGGCTTTCAGGAAGACATCTAATGTAGCTTTAATGGGGTGGAAGAGCTCTGAAATCTTATTCCCTTCCCTAAAAATGCATTCCAAAGTGTGCGTTCAATCCACATCATCCATATTCATCTCCATCCTCACACCTTCCTCCAAATGCAAGTGAGGAAGACAATTACACCAAATCCATGTATAGTTGTAGTGGGTGTTTGTTCTGTTTTAAGAGTACATGTAGTGGTTCTTTAAAGTCCCACCTGGGTAAACACTGAACTCTCTTAAAAATATAATAAAAGCAGGGATGGGATTCAGCCGGTTCGTACCAGTTCAGATGAACCGGTAGTTGTGACCTGCAGGTTGGCCCGTCCACCCACCCAGGCATTATGCCGTCCTATTTAGTGGCATTTTTTAAGCCATGCACATGTGTGCAAGTGTGCATCTGAGCAAAGAGCATGCATAGAAGTCCACTTGCACGCGCTCACATTTTCGGTGCTGGGGCGAACCGGTTATTAAATTATGTGAAGCCCACATCTGAATAAAGGCAACGTTTCACTCGAGTCAAGTTCAACTCCTTGTTACACTGTAGATAAAGGTAAAGGTTCCCCTCGTACATATGTGCTAGTCATTCCTGACTCTAGGGGGCGGTGCTCATCTCCATTTCAAAGCCGAAGAGCCAGCGCTGTACGAAGATGTCTCCATGGTCATGTAACCAGCATGGCTAAATGCCAAAGGCGCACGGAACGCTGTTACCTTCCTACCAAAGGTGTTTCCTATTTTTCTACTTGCATTTTTTACCTGCTTTCGAACTGCTAGGTTGGCAGAAGCTGGGACAAGTAACGGGAGCTCACCCCGTTACGCAGCACTGTAGATACATCCACACAATTTCATGACCATCCTATGAAAAGGGCCTGTCAGGGCAACCTTATGAGCTATTTCTTCAACAGTCTATCTTCTAACCATGATGGAATTCCATCCAAGCATTAACCAGGTCCAACTTTACTTAGGGTTTTTTTTGAGATCTGCTAAGGTCAGTTTTAGTTATGTTCTGCCACCTGCTGGAACAATAAAGTTTCCTTTAATACATTATTGTTGATGTGGACAATTCCACGAGCTTCAAATGTGGATGAAAGAGAGTTGGGGGCTACTTAATATTCTGTCCCCAAGAACACAGCCGCTCTGGGGTTCCTCCCTCCTTTCTTTTCACCGACCCACACGACAGAGGTGTGAAATGACATTCACAGCAGCTGTACTCAACCTCCCCCCCAAAAAAATCTTCCTGCTGCCACCCCCATCTGCCTCTTGCCAGCTATTTGAGGGCATCTCATCTCCCTGGTGATTAATGTAAAAATCCATATCAAAACCAAATGGCAGAGTCTTTAAACTGCAGCTGTCCCATGCAGGACTGGTTTGTCAAGCTTCTTTCAAAACTGGATGTTGGTGGAGAAAACTTTGTTTCCAAGAATAAGACCAGGTTTAAAACAGGGGTGAAATCCAGCAGGTTCTGACAGGTTCTGGAGAACCCATAGCGGAAATTTTGAGCAGTTCAGAGAACCGGTAGTGGAAATTTTGAGCAGTTCAGAGAACCGGTAGCGGAAATTTTCAGTAGTTCGGAGAACTGGCAAATACCACCTCTCGCTGGCCCCAGAGTGGGGTGGGAATGGAGATTTTGCAGTATCCTTCCCCTGGAGTGGGATGGGAATGGAGATTTTGCAATCTCCTTCCTCCAGGAGTGGGGAGGGAATCAGTGGTGGGTTACCCCCCGGTTCGGACTGGTTCTTGCGAACCGGTAGTAAAACTGGGGGAGGCTCCACCCACTGATGCTGACATCATCAGGAAGCTTCTGCGCATGCGCAGAAGTACGCAGGCAGTCCTGATGCAAACAGGTAGTAAAGGTAAGTAGAACCCACCCCTGGAGGGAATGGGGATTTTGCAGTATCCTTCTCCTAGAGTGGGATAGGAATGGAGATTTTGCAGTATCCTTCCCTTGCCATGCCCACCAAGCCACGCTTACTAAGCCACACCATACCCACCAAGCCACACCCACAGAACCAGTAGTAAAAAAATTTGGATTTCACCACTGGTTAAAAATTCAGCTTTCCTCCATAAACATTTACAGAAATCATTTAAGTATCATAAACTACACCATTGACTGTGAAATTGGTTGAACTGAGAGTCAAGAAGCTGCTGAGAAGCATGTTGGTGCACTACATTTCCTTAGAACAGGGGTCTCCAAACTTGGCAACTTTTAAGACTTGTGGACTTCAACTCCCAGAATTCCTCAGACAACACAGGAAGCTAGGTTGAGAATGAGCATGGCTGAGGAATTCAAAAGATCAAAGTTCCAATTTTTTTCTCCAAGTCTTTTTCCATTAAACCCCAAAGAAAAGTTTCTGGCTCCATCTTTATCTTCATTTTAAGAATTTTCCATATTAAAATATGAATCTTACTCCAAAACTTATTTGCTTTATCACATGACCACCATAAATGATTAAAAAGTCCCTTCTTTGCTTTTTACAATTTCAACATTCATTTGAAATATCTTTATATATTCTAGATAACGTATCCGGTGCTAAATACCAGTGATACATCATCTTCTATAAATTTTCTTTTAAATTATAGTTTGGTGTGAATTTTAAACTTTTTGTCCACATATTTTCCAATTGTTCAAACATTACATTATATCCTAAATTCCTTGCCCGCTGAATCATACCATGTTCACCTTCCAAATTTAATATCAGTAACATTTTATAAATCTTGAGTAGTCAAGATGTGGAAGTAGATAGAAATAAAGATCCAAGAGAGGAATATGGGAGGCAAGCTAAGAAACGAACAATTAAAGCTTTGAAGCGGGTAAAAGACGATGGCTAGAAAGGGAATATGTTTAAATCTAGCAAAGTCATTATTAAAGATCAACATTAACTTTAACTTTATCATACCATAGATAACATATAATTTTTATATGGTAAGATATAAAAATTAACAGTAGAAATTAAAAATTAAATTAGGGTTTTTAAAAAATTAAATATTATAGAAAAATGACAAACATCAAAATATATCAAATCCTAAAATGAATTATTAGAGGTGGGAGGGGTCTTTCAAAGGACTAATTAAGGGAAGACTTTCCAACATGTTGTTATGTGCAAGTCAATGAGCTAAATTCTTTGTTCCTCTCCTTCTTCTCTTCTAAGTTTAACCAAAGACAGGTGCATATTTATTGGATATTTGCCGAGGGGGATGGTGAAAAGAGTCAAAGGAGTAGCCAGGGATGTGTGAACAAAGCCTTGGTCCTTTTTACATGTGTAGAACACGTGAGGCATGTAGGAAAGGAGTAGGATTTCACTCTATGAATGTGGACGCCATCTTAAGCTTTTTGACACCTGAGGACATAGTTGAGAAGGAAACAATCCAGCTTCTTTGAAAGGAGCCACAAGTTCAGACAACATTTGAAAAATTCCCTCATATGATTCACTGTAACAGGCCTTAGTTCATACTTAGATTTGGGGGAAATAACAGTTTAGAAATGTTATTCTAGGGCAGGGGTGTCAAACTCAAGGCCCAGGGGCCGGATCTGGCCCGCAGGGGGCTTAGATCTGGCCCATGGGGCTGCCCTGAAAATAGTGAAGGACCAGCCCACAATGCCTCTGCCAGTGAAAATGAAGCTCAGGGGGGCCATGCGTGGCCCTCGTGAGCTCCGTTTTCGCTGGCAGAGAGTTGCAGGAGGCCGTTGCAGCCGAAAACGGAGCTCAGGAGCCCATTTTCACTGACAAAGTACTTGGGCCCCCACAGGCACCCCTGACACAAGTGACGTCATACTGGCCATGCCCCCTGGCCATGCCCCTCACCCCCCCAAGGTCAAACACAATCTTGATGTGGCCCTCGAGTTTGACACCCCTGCTCTATGGCAGTGTTTCTCAGCAAGTTTAAAGATGCGTGGACTTCAACTCCCAGAATTCCCTGGGAATTAAACTTGCCAAAGTTGAGAAACACTGTTCTAGAGAAACTGCTGATCAGCAATGAAGGGGCCAATCTTTGCATGGCTGCCATTTTGACTTATCTGACGATCACTTGCTAACTCCCACACTTTCATACTAGAGCTATCATATTTATTTATGATTAGATTTGTTATAGCCACCCCGCACCAAAACACTCTGGAATGCAAACATCCTTTATAGCCTCCAGGTGGCAGCCAGGAGCTCATCCTGCACCTCTTTGCTGCCCTCAAGTGGTAGCTGAGAGTCTGTAATCCGGATATGGTAGCCTACTAGATTGTATTTATCCTCCTTCATCAACTCATGCGCTTTGAATCCAAGTCCAGGTGAAGACAGAATCAGTCTAGGATTGGGACAGGTCTGGAAGCTGCCTCATGTTTTTGCATCTAAAACTTTGTAGAGGAAAAGAGTTGCCTCAACACCCCATAGAAGCAACTCCTATGAATCTCAATGATGAGATTCCATCAGAGGAGAAGGTAATTTAGAAAATATTAGAATGCGCAGAAATGGATAGATTAACGCTCACTGTTAAGGATAAAGAAGAAACTGAGGTTTTTTTTGATATGGGATGTATTTTATTGATGGCTAGACAACAGAAACAGGAGTTAGAAAGGAGGAGGAGAAGAAAATGCAAATGTGGAGAGTTGTTAAAGAAAATGATGTAAGCAGTGGTGGATTTCAAAAATTTTTACTACCAGTTCTGTGGGAGTGGCTTGGAGGGCGTGGCTTGGAGGGCGTGGCAGGGGATGGATCCTGTAAAATCTCCATTCTCACCCTACTCCAGGGGAAGGATACTGCAAAATCCCCATTTCCTCCCAATCAGCTGGGACTTGGGAGGCAGAGAACAGATGGGGGCGGGGCCAGTCAGAATTTTTACTACTGGTTCTCTGAACTACTCAAAATTTCCATTACTGGTTCTCCAGAACTGGTCAGAACCTGCTGAAACTCACCTCTGATGTTAAGTATTATTGTTACTATATTATAACATTATCAATATTATTGTGATGAATACTATAACAAATATGTGGATTATGACTGTTTAAAAATAACCGTACCCAGATCACACACTGTTTGATGGAAATTGAATGTTATATAAATAAAATAAATAAAACATGAAAAAGAAGCAACTCCTACTTCCTGGCCTAATATTGCTACCTAGAGCTGGTCTGGATTGACTGGTGGTTTTTCAACCCTGGCAACTTTTAAGATCTGTGGACTTCAACTCCCACTCAAAAGGTACTATTTTCCCATCGATTCCTCTTCATACACAGCACCCAGCTGCTGTTTGAGGCAGGACCTGTGGGCTGGCTGACAAAATTACAAGGTGGACTCATTTCTCCATCTGCTTCCGTTACTGGAATGCTGTTTATTGACCTATGTTGAGGCATTGTACGTTTGCCCCCAAAGGAGTAAATTGTATGTATAAGGGTGCAATTTATGCAACTAAAAGAACACCGCCATTTTGCTTTTTGACTCACAGCTGCTGCTGTTCCATCAGGTTTCCATGGGCTCTCAACATGGAGGCGATCGTGAAGTTTATAGTCCAAATGTCTATGGAGATTCTCAGTCATCCAGGTCATGGTTGTCCCAAAGGTACTTTTTCAAGAGGCAACTGGACTTTCTGGTTTTTCTTTGAAGACGTTTCGCTTCTCATCCAAGAAGCTTCTGAAGAGCTGAAGAAGCTTCTTAGATGAGAACAGTGGTGGGTTTCAAAAATTTTTACTACCAGTTCTGTGGGTGTGGCTTGGTGGGCGGGGTGGGGCTTGGTGGGCGGGGCAGGGAAAGGATACTGTAAAATTTCCATTTCCTCCCCAATCCAGGAGAAGGTTACTGCAAAATCCCCATTTCTTCCCGAGTCAGCTGGAACTTGGGAGGCAGAGAACAGATGGGGGCGGGGCCAGTCAGAATTTTTTTTAAAATTTTTTTATTAACAATAAACAAACATACATATACAAGCATACACACATAAAAACAAACTATACATAAACAAACTGTACACTAAAATCAAGTCATGCAACTTGAGTTTTGTGAATGGAGCGACATCGGTAATTTGTATATCCATATATCTATATCTATATATATATCCTTCATTATATAACGATATTTATGTAGTGATATTAATTTTGGTTCCTCATTTTTGTGTCCTTGAGTGGTATTCCCTTATTTCGTCTTCTTTTTCTCTAACCAATCGTACCATTTTTGCCAAATCAAATAGTAATCTGAGTCTTCTTTTTCTTGAATTTCTTTGGTAAGTCTGTCCATCTCCGCACATTCCAATGTTTTTTGTATTGTTCTCTCTTCTGATGGCGTGTCTTCCAATTTCCACATTTGTGCAAAAGCAATTCTGGCTGCTGTAAGAATGTGTATTATCAAATATTGTATTTCTTTTTTGTAGTCTTTTGTCAATATTCCTAATAAATAAGTTTCTGGTCGAAGAGGCACTTTCTGTGTAGTAATTTCTTCCAGTTGTTTTTGGGTCATTTTCCAGAATGTTTTAACCTTTGAGCATAACCACCACATGTGGCCAGTCAGAATTTTTACTACCGGTTCTCCGAACTACTCAAAGTTTCCGCTACCAATTCTCCAGAAACCCACTTCTGGATGAGAAGCGAAACATGCTGCAGATATCCGTATGACCTAGCAGTCTTCCAATATCTGAGGGCTGCCACAGAGAAAAGGGGGTCAACCTTTTCTCCAAAGCCCCTGAAGACAGGACAAGAAGCAGTGAACTTCTCAAAGAGAGAAGCAATCTAGAACTAAGGAGAAATGTCCTGTCAGTCCTGTCCTGTCCTATCAGCGAAATGGCTTGCCTCCAAAAGTTGTGGATGCTCCATCCCTGGAGGTTTTTAAGAAAAGATTGGGCAGCTATTGATTCGGAATAGTACAGGGTCTGCTGCTTGAGCAGAGAGGATTGGACAAGAAGATCTCCAAAGTCCCTTCCAACTCTTATTTTATTATTTAAAAGTTTGATAAAGCACAGCCTGAATTGGGATCAGAGAAATGAAACGTTGAAAACGATTGCCATCTGGTGGCAGGAAGTGTCTCCAAAGTTTAAAGAAGTACAAAGCTTCTTTAAATCTCAGTTGTGGGCTGAGAGTCGGGGTATAAATTATTTTTTAAAAAATGACTAAATGGAGGAAGAAGGAGATATGACTCCTAGAAGTTTGCTCTCTCCACTGTAGCTTCTCAGCAGGCACCCAGAACATCAGGACTTGGCTTCCTCTTCATCCAAAGACCAAGGTCTTAGGGAGATCACTGCTCAGTGAGTTGTCGACATCTTGCACCCGTGTTCTGTGTGTGTACCGAAGCTCTTTGCCCAGGGAGACTAATTTTAGAAGCATATTCATTACAGACAAGGCTCCAACTTTTCATGAAGAAGCTCTTCAACTCCCTGATGGCTTTGGATCGACCTCCTTTAGATTTTTTCCATCTCTCTGGGTGATAAGAATAGGAGTCCAGATGTTTCTGCACTACAGGTCCAGTGGTGGGCTGCAGCCGGTTTGGACCAGTTCGGGAGAACCGGTAGTTGCGACCTGTGGGTGGGGGTTCCCTGTTCTGCACAGGGAAAAGAGAACAGAGATTGTAAAAGTGGTGGTGCCACTCACTTAACAACCACCTCATTTAGCAATAGACGTTCCAGCCATGCTTGTTGTCATAAGTCAAGGACTACGTCCAGATCTGGTTAACACTTGGAAGGGAGGTTCCATGGAAAGGATCCAAAATGCCAAGAGGACAGTTGCATGGCCGCCATCTTGATTTTTTTGGACACCTCTCCATTCCCCCGTGGGATGTCAGAACCCAAAATGTAACTAAATGAACAAAGTTGCATTTTAGTATTGAAGGGACATAATAATAATAGAATAGGTAGAATTAGTGGGACATAATAATAGAGTCAGTAGAATTGGTTTGACTTGCTGTTTTGCTTCTGTAAGAATTGCTTTGCTAAGAATTGGAATTGCTTCTGCCATTTGCTTCTACCAGTGATCTAACTTCTGTTATCTTGTTTTTTTTGTATAACTCGGTGCCTGGTGCATATCTCAAGAAGTGGGGTATGTCATGGATTGGCAGGGTTACATCGGGCAAATAACTGTTGCTAAGCACTCAATCCGCCTGTTCCTTGCTGCACTGCCCCCAGAGGGGCAGAATTGGATACTAAGCTGATGTCTCTGAAGATATAAAAGGACGCCATACTTTCCCCAAGGTGTGGCCTTTCACTGCATGCTCTTTTTTTGTATGTAGTGCAGTGGTGAAATGTAAAATTTGTTACTACCGGTTCTGTGGGCGTGGCTTGATGGGGGGGTAATATGACTGAGTGGGAGTGGCCAACTTTTTTTTTTTACTTTTAAAACCATTTTTTCTACAACCTCTTCGGCTGAAGAGGTTGTAAAAAAATGCTTTTAAAAGCCTCTGATGATCCCAGCTGACTTGCCTGATCGGCAGAGGCTTTTTTTCCTTTTAAAAACATTTTTTCTATAACCTCTTCGGCCGAAGCGGTTGTAGAAAAAATGCTTTTAAAAGCCTCTGATGATCCCAGCTGAGCCGCATGATCATCAGAGGCTTTTTTTTTTACTTTTAAAAGCATTTTTTCGGCCAAAGAGGTTGTAGAAAAAATGCTTTTAAAAATTAAGAAAAAGCCTCTGATGATTGCGCAGCTCAGCTGGGCAATGGGAGGGGGGGCAGGGATTTTTGCTACCAGTTCTCCGAACCACCCGCTTCCATCGCTACCGGATCAGGCGATCCGGTTCAAACCGGGAGCATTTCACCTCTGATGTAGTGGTATGATCTACCCAGCTCTTCTTTGTACAAATAAAAGCTGATATTTTTTCCAAGCCTCTTCTTGGGTCTCTCTCTTTGGCATTCTGGTGACTCAAGTGCATTTTGGGACCTTACGGTATGAAAAGATTTACCTCTTTTGATCTGCAGGAATAATCTGGTCTAGTTTATGTTTACAAAGGAATACCAAGAGGAAGCAGGTATATTTCATCCTCCAGAGGACTCAGGGATGGTTAAAAGAAAAGATCAAGATGGCAGCCACAACACTGGGAGTGAACTTGTTCCTGTTTTTATGTGTGTTGTACCTTGTGAACACCTGCAGGAGTTCTAGGAGTAGAAGCAATGCCGTGTTTTTAATCCAAGGCTTCTCACCTGGTTTCCAATTCAGGCCTCTCCTTAGTGTGCATTATGATAATTTGCTTTTCACACCTTATCCAAACTTTAAGGACTCCACCGTTGTAGTCTAGGCAAAGGGCCACATCTTGATAGGGCATCTCTGATAAAATCAGGGAGTTGAAAACTAACATTCCACAAAGCGTAACTATTCAGAACGTGATTGGCTAATGGGATTTATTCGATGGATCTCAGGTGGATAAGAAAGCTCTCCACCCACGGCATTATATTTCCAGTCCCCAATGAAGCTCTCTTCCAGTTTATGTAAAATTGTAGGACATAGCAAATGGGGACAAGCCAGTGGTGAAATCTGAACTGGTTTACTACTGGTTCACTGGCTGTGCATGTGCACCACATGCCAAATGTGTGCTGTGCATGCACAGTACACACCACGCACCATGTAAAGGAATTTGCGGAGTAACCCTTGAATAGTAAGGGTATGCACATGAAAGCGGTTGAGAGTAGTTATGAATAAGCACAGTCACCACACAGATACACTGAGTTGTGTTATAGTTTACTTTCAGGAAAAGGAAAAGCACAGTTCAATAAACAGTCCAGGTCATACACATATAAAACAGGAGATAGCCAAAACGACATTCCAGGGACAATCCAATAACAGTCTTCTTACCAGTTGTCTTAGTCATTCATAGTAAACAGTTCTATTTGATTTGCAAACAGAAGCATACAGAGATATCAGAGAGCAAGAACAGCAAAGAGAACAAGCCATGTTTCTAGCTCCCTCTTAAGGACATTGGCAACAGAGCTAACGAATCAGGACACAGTATGATGCAATACAGCAGTCTTAAAGCTACATTGATGGTTTATATATTGCCAACCCAACAAGTTAGGTAATAGCCATATTCCTAACACACCAAATGCAAGGTGCACGCACATGCGTGCAGTGCACACCAAAAGGAGGCATGGGGTAAGTTGAACAGCATGCACAGGGGGGGAGATCAGCTGTGGTGAGCGATCTTCAGAGCCTTTTTTGTTTTACTTTTAAAAGCATTTTTTACAACCTATTAGGTTGTTAAAAAATGCTTTTAAAAGTTAAAAAAAAGGCTCTGACTCACGTGGCACATCTGTGATCATTGGAGCCTCTCTTTTTTTTACTTTTTTAAAGCATTTTTTAATACCAGTTCTGGAGAATCGGTAGCAAAAAATGCCTAAAAAGTAAAAAATAAAAGTGCTGACGATCAGCTGAGCAACACACAATCTTCGGAACTTTTTAAAAAACTTTGAAAAGCATTTTTAACTACCGGTTCTGGAGAACCGGTAGTAAAAAAGTGCTTAAAAAGTAAAAAAAAAAAAGTTCGGACGATCGCGCATTGCCCAGCTGATCGTCGGAACTTTTGTTTTTACCTTTTTTATTACCGGTTCGGCAAACCAGTAGCCTTTTTTACTACTGGTTCAGGCAAATCGGACCGAACTGGTAGCATTTCACCCCTGGGACAAGCCACAGAATTGCCCTCAGATCAAACTTATCATCGGCCACTCATTTCTGATGATGATGGAGAGATCTTTCATTCTACCATTTGCTTTTTGTCTTGGATGGTTGTGCAACAATGTTTTATGAATCCCATTAGCACTAGCACTTAACACTTGTATACCACTTCACAGTCCTTTACAGCCCTCTTGAAGCGGTTTACAGAGTCAGCATATTTCCCCCAACAATCTGGGTCCTCGTTTTACCAACCTCGGAAGAATGGAAGGCTGAGTCAACCTTGAGCCGGTGAGAATCGAACTGCTGGCAGCTGGCAGTCAGCAGAAGTAACCTGCAGTACTGCACTCTAAACACTGTGCCACCATGGCTCATCAGCTGTCCCATCTGGCCTAACAATGGTTTAAGAGATAATAACTGCATTCCTTACTTGTCTGTCTCAACTTTTCACATTCAGCTTCACTCCAGCCAGCCAAGAAAAGGGACAATCTTTTCTTAAAAGCATGTCCTCTCTTTGCTATAAGTCCACAGAAAGGACACCTTCCGGTGAAATTTGAACCTAACGACTCCGTGTATCATCCCATGCAGGTTGGGGAACAATGTAGAAAGGGTTTGCTCTTGACTTTTGCCAGGATGTACTTTCAACTTTTCGTTGTGCTTTCTCCTCTAAGGGCTACTTAAGGATGATCCTACTTAGCTTTGGGGTTAAATACTGGTCGACGTACGACCACAACTGAGCCCAAAATTTCTGTTGCTAAGCAAGACGCTTAAGTGAGCTTTGCAACCCATTTTACAACCGTCTCTTGCCACAGTTGTTAAGTGAATCACAGCAGTTGTTAAGTGAGTAACACGGCTGTTAAGTGAATCCGGTTTCCCCATTGACTTTGCTAGTCAGAAGGTTGCAAAAAGAGATCACATGACCCAGGGACACTGCAAGCAGAGGTGGTATTCAGCCGGTTCGGGCAAATCGGTAGCGGCACCCAGCATAATGCCGTCCTATTTAGCCACGTTTTCAAGGCTGGGTGCCTGCGCGGAAGGCACGTGTGCAAACAAAGCACATGCGTGGAAGGCCGGGTAGATGCGTGGAAGGTGCGCGAGTGCGTAAAGCGAGCATGCGCGCGGCAAACCGTTGGTAAGAATACATGAAACCCACTGCTGACGGCAAGGGTCATAAATACGAGTCAATTGCCAAGCATCCAAATTTTGATCACATGACCATGCGGTTGCTGCAATAGTCGTGCACAAAAGGGTGGTAAGTCCCATTTTTCAGTGCCATTGTAACTTCAAATGGTCACTAAACAAATAGCCGTAAGTCGAAGACTACCTGTATATGCTGCCATCAATAGGACAATAATAAGCCCTTTGGTTTGCCTGACTGTATAGCCAGCCGTACAAACAGGCTGAAGAACAGTTTTTATCTGTGGGCTGTCAAGACTCCTGAATGAGAAATAACATCATAACTACGTAGTATGATGGACTGCAGGGCCGGTGCAATGTGAAACATGTTCACACTGGTGCAATAGGACTGGGCGTTTTGTTAATATGATTTATTGGGTTAGGGATTTTCTGTCTTCACTGTGAGTTGTATTGTGTTGAGGGTGGGGTACACTGAGGGAGCTCAACATTGCACATATGTTGTGCACTGACAATAAAGATTTGAATTGAATTGACTGAAATTTAATACATATGATTACAGGTTGTCCTCACGTTACGAATGTAATTGAGCCTGGCAATAATAAACATAGGCATGATGGTCGTAAAACAAGTCACCACATGACCAGATCCAATTTTACTACCTTTTCCATGATGGTAGTTAGGTGAATACCACAATCATTAAGCAAGCACTGTCGTCATTAAGGGAACCCATCGTTCACTATGGCGTGGTTTTTGCTGGAAACCAGAAGTAAACACTGATTTCTGGCAAAAACATTGCAAAACGTGATCATGTGATCGTGGGGTGTTGCAAATAGCATTAATGTGTGCCAACCGCTTAGCACCCTAAATGTGGTCACTTGACTGGTCAGAACTTCAAAACTGGGCTGTAAGTAGCTTTTGGGAGATCTATTGCAGCTTTAAACTTACCGGTCATAAGTCAAAGCCTCTGTGTATTCTTATTCCAGGCCCTGATGTTGCAAAAGTCCCAACATTCTATTGCAAAAGAAAAGGATATAAAAGAGGTACATGGGGAAGAAAGGTTGCTTCAAAATCAGAGGTGGTATTCAGCCGGTTCGGACCGATTCACCTGAATCGGCAGCAGAAATCATACCCACCCATCTGCCCCGGCTCGATTTAGGGATGTTTTTGAGGCCGTGCGCATGTGCGGAAGGCAGGCATGTACACAAACCGGGCGAGGACGCGCACGAAGAGAGCGTGCACGGTGAACCGGCAGCAACATAATGTGCAACCCACTGCTGTTCAAAATCTGTACAACAGGAATGGTAAACATTTGGTAGTTTTCTTGGTTTAAAAAAGGTAAAGGTTCTCCTCGCACATATGTGCTAGTCGTTCCCGACTCTAGGGGGTGGTGCTCATCTCCGTTAAAAAGCCGAAGAGCCAGCACTGTCCAAAGACGTCTCCATGGTCATGTGGCCAGCATGACTAAACGCCAAAGGCGCACGGAACGCTGTCACCTTCCCACCAAAGGTGGTCCCTATTTTTCTACTTGCATTTTTTACGTGCTTTCGAACTGCTAGGTTGGCAGAAGCTGGGACAAGTAACGGGAGCTCACTCTATTACGTGGCACTAGGGATTCGAACCGCTGAACTGCCAATCTTTCAATTGACAAGCTCAGTGTCTTAGCTGCTGAGCGACCGCATCCTTTAGTTTCTTGGTTTACCATACTTATTCTGATGAAGAACAACAAAGTTAGAAGCATTTTTGATTTCTCATGCTAAGAAAGTCTGTTTTTCTGAACTTCATCCAGATCTGGGCATCTAATCAGACTGGAGTCCCCTTAGATAGGCCCAAATTTGATCGGTTATTTCCAAACTGGACCGAGTGCTTTCCGCAAAACCATGTTTAATATTTTTTTTGTCCACTAGAAGTCAGGGTAGTGACATTGAACCAACACATTTTAGCAACAGAAGTCAAATATTGGCTTATTGCCTGTTTATTGACTAAGGTCTGCATTTATAAGGGTTTTGGCTATAATAGCAGGAACTCAATGGGGTGATTTTCCTCCTGAAGTGGAATTGAAATCTGAACAGTGTTTATAGGTCTCTCTCTCTCTCTCTCTCTCTCTGTTTTGGCAGATTAATTTCAGAAACCTGTGCACCCTTAAAGTACTGTCATAATCAAGGCAGAGAACCAATTAAGAACAGATTTCCCCTACTCTGAAAATGAATATAGGGAGTTGTTGTTGTTAGTTGCGAAGTCGTGTCCAACCCATCGCAACCCCATGGACAACCTTCCTCCAGGCCTTCCTGTCCTCTACCATCCCCCGGAGTCCATTTAAGCTCACGCCTAATGCTTCAGTGACTCCATCCAGCCACCTCATTCTCTGTCATCCCCTTCTTCTTTTGCCCTCAATCGTTCCCAGCATTAGGCTCTTCTCCAGTGAGTCCTTCCTTCTCATTAGGTGGCCAAAGTATTTGAGTTTCCTCTTCAGGATCTGGCCTTCTAAAGAGCAGTCAGGGTTGATTTCCTCTAGGACTGACTGGTTTGATCGTCTTGCTATCCAAGGGACTCGCAGGAGTCTTCTCCAGCACCAGAGTTCAAAGGCCTCAATTCTTTGGCGCTCGGCCTACAGGGAGACTGGGCTGCAAATCCTCAAAGAGCAGATTTGAATCTCTCTCCTTTGAGAAAGAGCTTGCTTACTTCTGACCACAGTGGTTTCCCATTGGAGCTGCCGATTTGAAGAAAATGGTGTTGATCCTGAAAACAGCAGCTCTTTCCTCCTTAATGAACAGAACTTAACTCCTCCTTCAAGTGTAGCTTATTTTATTCAGTCTCAGCTGTCTTTCAGTGCAACCTTTCCCTCTCCCACCGAGGGGATTTTCACGACTCGTGTAGTAAAAAAAAAGACTCAGCTCTTCTTTTGATGGTTGACCTTGGAAGTGGAGATAGAGAACTTAGTGGTCAGCCACTAGAGAGGCAATGGGTTCTTCTAGATCAAGAAGTGGAATATGTTCTAACAACGTCAGTTGAAGGCATAGATTTCAGATGTTCAACCAAGAAGCAACTACACTAAAAGGAGAAGAGACCGTGGAGAGTACTTCTCTAGAAAATACCGAGACTTTGGAATTGCGAGAAGAACAAAAAAACAAAAAAACATGTTCTGCTTTGCTGGAATTAGTTTTGTTCAGTTGTTTGTTTGATTTAGGTCCTCCTGGTCTAGATGTCTACGCCTGAGGAATATCTCACGAGCGAATTTCTTTGCCTCCAAAACAATAGAGGCTGTGCTGAGAGATAGAGGATTGCCCAAGAGGTTTCCAAGATATTCCTTGTCACCGTTTCAAGACGTTGCTTAGATGATGTCCCTCACCCATATCTTTTCCTGTTGTTTTTGCATCTCGTGCAGGATGCCCTTTGATTTCAAACTAAGTCAGAGTGACTTCATCTTGGGTGATGTTTAATTTCTGTTTGAGCTTGTTTGGGTAACTCCACCCTTTAACCTTTGGCTGCCTAATGAGGAAGTGAAAGCTCTTCTTACTCTTTCATTTGAATTCCTCACGTTTGCTGTTGGACTTGCAGCTCAAACGGGGGGAGATTCCATTGTATCGACTCTCAACCATTTAGTAATTTTATAGGCAGACCTAGAAACCTGTAGAAAGATCAGGAAGACTCTCCTTCTTCAGGACCGTCGGGACACTAAAAATTCAAAGGTATTGCTTCAAATTATTCATAATAATGAGCTACGTTGAAATGTTGGGTTTGTTTAAACCTGGATGGTAGATATCCTCTTGGGAGTTTTGTTACATCGATGTTACCAAGCGAAGCAACTTCTAGCTCTGCTGAGGAAGGGGGGAAAAAAACTTGACGGTGTTTCAGTGTTCCTGCAGTACATATTGCCACCACAGACATTCATTTGCTGAATGTTCTTGTCTTGACTTTTCCTTGGGCAAAGGAGGTGGCAAATGGGTTAAAATGGGGCTGAAAGGTTTAACAGATTTAGCAGATTAACAGAAGGGATCTTGTAGGACATCTAGTCCAACCCCCTTTTTGGGGTTGATGTTCCTGGCAGTGGAAAGGGATGAAAGTACCGTGGAAAGGGATGAAGTACCGTATCTACCCATTGCCGTTTTCTCTGGGAAGCCCAAAGAAAGAGATGACATCAAGGTCCCTCGTAAAGTTCTGGCACTCTTACAAGCTTCTTCATCGTCCCTTTGACTTCTCAAAATGTTTCTGAAGAAACTTTTTGCCTTCAATGGAGGCTGCGTTTCTGAGTTGATTCTCCATCGAGTTATCATTTTGGTTGCATATCCTTTCCCGGGACATTTTTGCTCACGCTTTGGATCCTTGTAATGTTTTTGGTGGGACACGGTGGCTCAGTGGCTAAGACGCTGAGCTTGTCGATTGAAAGGTCGGCAGTTCAGCGGTTCGAATCCCTAGTGCCGCGTAACGGGGTGAGCTCCCGTTACTTGTCCCAGCTTCTGCCAACCTAGCAGTTCGAAAGCATGTAAAAAAAAAATGCAAGTAGAAAAATAGGGACCACCTTTGGTGGGAAGGTAACAGCGTTCCGTGCGCCTTTGGCGTTGAGTCATGCCGGCCACATGACCATGGAGACGTCTTTGGACAGTGCTGGCTCTTCGGCTTTGAAACGGAGATGAGCACCGCCCCCTAGAGTCGGGAACAACTAGCACATATGTGCGAGGGAATCTTTACCTTTAATGTTTGGTGGGTTTTTTTAATTGAACCTGGAATCTTTCCAGAGAATTTGGGTTATTGGGCTGGTGAAAAATATATGTAAGAAGGAGGTGAGCATCCTTGCAGGAGAACCCTATCTGTAGGCATCTGGGAGAAGACGATAAGATGCTACATGATGTCTCTACTTTTTGCCCTCCCAATTTAATGGACTGTTCGAATTTCTTTGGGGATATTTTTAATGATCCACTCGTCTGCAGCTGTCCCCAGAAACAGTGTACTCACTGTATCACTATACGAGTCAATGGGCTATTTTTATTTTCATGAAAAATACACTTCTCCTAGCAGCTGTTTTTTTTTTCCCCCCAGGAAGAATTTCTTTGTCGTATCACCCTTAGCGCTCCCATTGGTGGGAAAAGCCTTTATAATGAACCAGTCTAAATGCAGGCAAGGAAGAAGAAATATACTGTAGTTCAGAATTCTATCTGAATCGCTAATCTTTTTTTTTTTTAATTGATTCAATTGTGTCTGATTCTTAAAGGCTGCCTTCGACAAATCCCTGCAGTTTTCTTGGCAAGGTTTTTCAGAAGTGGTATGTCATTGTTTCCTTCTTAGGGTTGAGAGAAAGTGGCTGGCCCAAGATCACCCAGCTGGCTTTGTGCCTAAGGTGGGATCGGAACTCATAGCTTCCTGGTCCCTAGCCTGGTGCCTTCACCAGTGTACCAAACACGGACTCCATTTATCTATCCATTTATTTATCCAGAACAACTAGACACGAAGACAGTTTTTCCCCCATGCCAGCACTCTGCTAAACAACTAATTCCCACAATACTGTCAAACTATTTACTAAGACTGTATTACTATTATTCTTCTCATCCTTCCTATTACCTATCTCCTTTTCTACCTATGACACTAACCTTGCTGCTTGTATCTTTACGATTTATATTGTTTTATTTAGTTTCCTAGTAGAATTTCTGTTGGTTGCTTATTTAGTATTCTATGACTATCTCTAAGTGTTGTATCTTGTGATTCATGAGGGGGGGCCACCTGTCAACCCTGAAGCTGACCTGACCGAGGCCATTTTGATGCTGCCACACTGGAATTGGGGGATAGGGAAGGGAGAACAGAGATATTTGGGGTTTGTAGCCAAAACAAGATACTTTCTCCTGGGAACCAAGGACATTCCCAGACAATTTCTAGTTTAATGAAGAGAGGAGCTGGGGTGACATGATAGCAGTCTTCCAATATTTGAGGGGCTGCCACAAAGAGGGGGGGCATCTATTCTTCAAAGCACTTGAAGGCAGGACAAGGAGCAATGGATGGAAACTAATCAAGGAGAGAAGCAACTTAGAATTAAGGCCCTTGCTTCCTAACAGTGAGAACAATCAATCAGTGGCACGACTTGCCTCCAGAAGTTGTGGATGCTTCATCACTTCAAGAAGAGATTGGACAACCATTTGCCTGAAATGATGTAGGGTCCCCTATCTCGGCAGGGGGTTGGATTAGAAGACCTCCTAGGTCCCTTCCAACTCTGTTATTCTATTCTATTTTATCTATGTACACTTATATCTTCTATGTACACTAAGAGCTTATGCACAGGGGTAAAATGCACTTACCTTCGCTACCAGATCTGAAATGTGAGCATGCGCGCCTCTTCTGTGCATGCGTAGAGGATCAAAAATGGGACTTGATAACATCCTGGCGGGTGGGCAGAGCCTCCCACCTCCGGCTCTACCGGCTCGCACGAGCCAGATAGATCCAGCTGGATTTCACCGCTGCTTATGCACCGAAGACAAATTCCTTGTCTGTCCAATCACACTTGACCAATAAAGAATTCTAATAATTCTAAATTTATGCTTGCGTGGAAAGGGTAAGTCACACAAAATACCTCCTTGATGGTTATTGAAATGATATAAGCTTATTTGTTGAAAAGAGCTTCTTAGAGCCAACAGGGCCCTGCCAGAAAAGTAGTGGGCAATTCTATGCTGAAGAAATGTTTTGATTTCTCAGAAACGAGAAGTGAAGCAGGCAATCACATCCCTTTTGTAAACTGGCACAAACTTGTTTTTGTACTTTGAACGGGCTCAAGAAGAGAAATCACACCAGAGTTTACGAAGGTTACGAAGGCTGATACGCCTAAAATAAATCAGCTGGTCTAGAAATAGTTTGCTAGCAGTTTCCTTTTAGCTTCTGTAAAATGAAGGAAGCAAGGAGATAGAAAATGGGCACCTTTGGACTTGTATGAAACCTGGAATTTCCTAAGTTTTTCAGGTGTGCCATATGTTTGATCCATGCAATGAGCATCTTAAACAAAGCAGATTTTTTAAAAAACTTGGTGCCTAGCTCATCATTTGGAATGTATGGGGATATTAGACCTGGCTACATCAGTGAATTAATTTACCAGATGGAGTTATTTTGATAATGCTGTCAGGATCTGGAGAATCATAGGATTGGGCCAGGTGAGCCCAAAGAAGATGGGCTGTTTGGAAAAGCAGACCCTTATTCAGTGATGGGATTCAAATAATTTAACAACCGATTTCCGGCCCTAATGACTAGCAGGGTAGGTGTGGCTTGGTGGTCATGTGACTGTGTGGGTGTGGTCAATTCAACGTCACTCACATCGATGGGCACTTCGCCTTAGCTGTTACAATGTAATAAGGGTTAACCGGAGAGGCAGTTTCTGTAAGCAGGGTGATAAATATTAGGCAGGAAGCAACACCAGAATGTTTCCTTCCTGCCTTCTTTACAGGATTAGCCCCGTAAAGTGGAAAAAAACAAAATAAGATTTCTTCCAACAACCGGTTCTCCCGAATAGGTGCGAACTGGCTGAATCCCACCACTGCCCTTATTCCCGTGTAAAAGCACACACAAAAGGGTTAACTTTTTGGTTTTATTCAACGGCCATTAATTGACTGGGCAAAGAAAGTGTTGAAATCCGTAGCATTTAGTCGTCCATGCTAGTGAGGAAACCCTGTGCTAAATTTTAGAGAAGTCACACATTTGATTTCTGGCGGCTCTTATTGTTGCTGTTTTCAAAGAGACGAAAATGAGAGTTTCCCATCCTGAATCTAATAGAATCGGGTGACTAGGAAGAAAATATAAAGAGTCATTGAATTTCTTCTTGAAATAAATGTGTGGCTCCCAACAGTGAGAAGCAGGGGTGGAATTCAGCCGGTTTGGGCGAACCAGTAGCTCCGACGATCAGCTGAGAGTGAACCTGTTCTCTCCGACAATCAGCTGGTCCCGCCTCTCCGCCCCTGTGCTATACCGACGTATATTTCCTTTGTTTGAAGCCCAGCTGATAGGCACGGCAGATCGGATTGCTGCGCCTCAGCTGTTTTACTCACCGCGACTGCAGTAGAAGGTTAGTTTTAAAGCTGTTTTCAAATGCACTGCACGTGCACGGAGCATGTGATTGGCACACATGCAAGCGTAGCGTGCTCAGCACATACTCAGCAAACCGGTTTTTACACTGGTTGAATCCCACCACTGGTGAGAGGTTGAATGCTTTGGCCAGTCCTGGAGGCTGGGGAGGGCCCAGATGAGGGCTCTGCGTCGGAGGCAGAGATGGAGCCAGGGCCATTGGGGAGTGATGTGCGGACTTCGGAGCCTCCAGAGGCTGACAGTAGAGAGGCAGAGGAACAGGAGGAGCCTGTTCCTAGTGCACGTATGAGAAGAGCTGCCAAAAGGCAGGAGCAGCTAAAGCAGAGAGGACGACTCCGGAGTAGGGCCAGGAGATGATTGGCCCCTCCCATAAGGCTTAAAAGACCAGCAACGGTTCTTGGCCTCTTTGCCGGAAAACAACGTTGATAAACTTGGTTCTTATCTTGCTTGGCGTCCTCTGCTTCTGAACTTTTGCCAAAAGAAGCATTTGGCAGTTTGCCTAATTATATCCAGGTTGGTGATAAACTGAGGAATGGTGTTTTGAAGAATTTGCTTTAATTGAGTTTGGACTACGCTGAGAATGAGTTAATTCTCAGATGTTCTAATAAAGTCTGTTTGTTTTCGAACTGTTTGCATTTAATACTAACTACTTGGGCCTGGGTCACAACACCAAGTTGGAGAAACACTAAAATAGAGCATGCAGGAAATGCCTAATAAGAAAGACTCTCGTACATCTGGCTAACAATCAGAAGAAGACAAATAGCACCTTTTTTAAAAAAACTAACACACTTTATTAAAAGTAGAAGCTTTTGTGAGCGTTGATAAAATGTGTTAGTCAGAAAAAGGACTACTCGACTCCTCCTGATTCTTGGCCACCATATCTGAGATGATTCTCCTTCTACAGAGAATGTGTCTGGCTCTGGGGAATCCATGGGAAGAGGTAAAAAAATGTCAAGATTGTGGTGGTTTTAACTGTGTGCTTAAAGCCTTCTCTCTATTTTTTTTTTTAAAAATCTCCTACCATTTGGAGATGCCATCTCAGCTGTTTTTGGCTACTCCTGGACTTGGTTGTTGGGTGTAAAACAGTTTCATCCAGTGACCATCTTGACATCTCGAAATGTTCATTACATTCCTCACAGTGGTGGAATTCAAATTTTTTTTACTACTGGTTCTGTGGGCGTGGCTTGGTGGGTGTGGGGTGGCTTGGTGGGCATGCCAAGGGAAGGATACTGCAAAACCCCCATTCCCTCCCCACTCCAGGGGAAGGATGCTGCAAAATCCTCATTCCCTCCCCATTCTGGGGCCAGCCAGAGGTGGTATTTGCCAGTTCTCCGAACTACTCAAAATTTCCGCTACCAGTTCTCCAGAACCTGTCAGAACCTATCGAATTTCACCCCTGTTTCCTCAGCTGAGAATTAAAATGGCAGAAAAGAAGGGAAAGTGTTAAAAACTTAGAAGTGATGTGGATTTTTCTTCTTTTCCTATAGAGTGGAAGGACCTGATAGAACCTGCAGGATGAACAACGAATATCAGAATGGCTTGGCCAACATGGAAGAAATCTCTTTGGAGGATACAGACAGAACCAGCGTAGAATTCAGAGTCCTGATGGTCTACGCACAGCGTCGACTGTCTGCGAGCAAATATGGGCAATTATTAGAAAGAGAACCCAGAGTCCAGGAAGAGGTTGTGCAAGCTAACACTCTAGCCAAGGGAGAAGAAGTGACCCTCCCAGAAATTTGTCCAGAAGATCATAAACCACCAAAGCAGAAGGACCAGAAGAAGGCAAAGAAGAAGAAAAAAGCAAAGACCAAGACAAGAACCAACTGGAAATGCTTTTGTATTCCTTCTTGCCTAAGGCCACAAGCAACAGATGCCAGGAACCGAGCATCCCTTAAGCAGGACTCCGTCAACGGCCATGCCATGAAGCTGATCGCCAGAGCTGACGGTTTACCAGGTGGGCATGTCATGGGTTTCCTATAACTTGGGTTGTATACAGTAAGGGGAATTAATTGTGATAGCATAGCAGCCTTTCTTCAAGGTGACCTTCCTACAACTTATTTCTAACAACAGTTGACCATAAGTCCTGGTGAAAGAAGTCAAGATGGCAACTGGATGTGTGCCTGAAGTTTTCTCTGTCTTTTTATGTACAGTGGTACCTCGGTACTCAACTGCTTTGAAACTCATCGAATTTGGTACTCAAACGCATTTTGATGTGAAAATTTTGTCCTGGTCCTCATTGTGCGTGGTACTCAAGCTAGCCTTGTGACTCGCTACATTATTCCTTGTCGGGAAAATTTGTTTGGCACTCATGGTTTTTGGTACTCAACAAGGCCATCCAATTGGGCATGACTCGGTTAACTGCTTATGAAAGGTATCTTTGGTCCCAATTGTGGGCATAAACCAAGGATTACCTGTAATTTTCATGGGCTGTTCTCCTTTCCCTCTGGTCATGGAGCCAAACTGGATTCCAAAATGGCTGCCGTTTATTTTTCGGCTGTAACGACTAAATGCATCTTCGGATGATGCAGCGGATTGTATGTTCCTGAATAATGCATTAGCTGGAGGGAGATGGTTGAATGGAATTCTTCCACTCTTATTTTGTTTTCCTTTCCTAGATGACTCGGACATTTCTCGTTTGGCAGAGAGACTTGTTGAGATAGTGGATCATTCCAGATTTCCCGGTGGGAAGAAAAGCATCCCAGTAATGGAACGTGCATTGAGTCTAGAAGAAGATGGTGGCTCGACCAGCAAGCCAATCCCACCTCCCGCAATTGATGGACTAGGTAAAGTGCTTTTTCTTCATGGGGACATTTCTTGCTACTGATTTTCTGTTCATGGACATTCGCAGTCCCTTGCCCACATGGGCTTTGCAGAAAGTTTCCATTTTAACGTAAGTTCTAGATGAGACCCGAACTTGCTTTCTGAATGCCTTGTAGCAGTTCCACTCATTTCAACACAACTATCCTCCACAATATTTTACTGAGGAGTCTTGAACGTATTCCCAGGATATGCACAGGGCAAAAGATTTCCCAGGCTGTTGTTCAACTGGTAATTGAGGGATTTCTAGATCCTTGTTTCCAAACTCAGCAACTCTGTTACGGAGAGGTCATCTTGCTTAGCTAGTCAAAGCAGCTCAAGTAAAGGACTTGGAAAGGAGGGGTTGGCCATTGTCATTGGGGAGAGCTAAGCAGGGCGGAGCTGAACACATATACACCCAACTCCTCTAGTACAAAGGAGAAATCTGTATTTAAGAGGAAGAAGAGAAGAAGGCAGTGGCTGAGGTTTGGTTAGAAATTTTGTTTATATATAGCACCACAGAGCAAACAAAGAGTACAGTCACCATGTGCTTTACTGCTCATCTATTTAATCATTATAGGAAACAGGAAACTCTACTTAGAACAAAAGAGCATAGAGTATATACCATAGATCCAAACTTGTAAACACTGTCGTCTACTGGTTGAATACTACTATAGTTGTTGCATAAAAATACATCCCAACAATGAATTCCAACAGGTTTTCACTTGAAAATCACTTGAAGAGGTGTGGACTTCAACAATGCTGGCTGGGGAATTCTGGGAGTTGAAATCCACACCTCTTCAAGTGGCCAAAGTTGACGAGAATTGGTATATGGTGACAAGATTAGAGGTACCATGAACTGCTTAGTTCATCAGATGTTACAAGGGGCAGAACTGTCCCCCAAAACAGGAACCTTAACTGGTTCAATGCCTCATACTGGCCAAGGAGAGCTGTTGTGAACATCACAGCCTCTTCCAGCCATTTTGCCTTTCTGCTGCAGTCAGTGGAGTTGGTTCCCTGAGCAGCCAACCTAAGCTATCCCTCCTGTTGGCCCTGCAGGCGTGAGGCATGATGGTTAACCTATGTCACGTGTGTCACACAGGTGGCACACGGAGCCATATCTGTGGGCACGCAAACGTTGCCGTAACTCAGTTCCAATGCGCATGTGCACACTGGCCAGCTGATTTTCAGGCCTTCTGGGCCCACTGGAATTTGGGAAATGGACTGTTTCCGGCCTCTGGAGGGCCTCCAGGGGGGTGGGGAAGGCTGTTTTCGCCCTCCCCAGGCTCCTAGAAAGGCTCTGGAGCCTAGGAAGGGCAAAAAATGGGCCTTCTGGTCACCCCGGAAGTTGGGAAATGGTCCGTTTCCAGCCTCTAGAGGGCCTCTGAAGGGGGAGGCCATTTTCGCCCTCCCCAGGCTCCTAGAAAGGTTCTGAAGCCTGGGAAGGGTGAAAAATGGGCCTACCGGGCCCACCATGCCATCATGTGCCAAAAGCAGGGGGAGCGCAGGGGGCGTGTGCCCATGCATGGGGGCGGGGCACATTGAATTATGGGTGTGGGCATGTGTGTGACCCCCCTGCACTCCCCCCGCTTTTGGCACGTGACGGCAAAAAGGTTAGCCATCACTGCCAAAGAGCCTCTCTGAGCCAGCCTGGAGAAGCAAGTGTGGCTCATGAAATGATCCTGACAGATTCCTCTTTCTCCGGAGGAGAGATCTGACCTCATTTCAGATTTTTCATTTGGTAGCAGAAGGAGACCAAACTGGACAACCTCACTCTCTGTTTGCTTTGATTTCTCTTCAATCGTTTTGATCTTTTCTTCAGTTTTAGCTAACATCTGCTGAAAATTTCCCATTTTTTTCATCCATGCTTTCCATTTTTTCCTTCATCTCTCCCATTTCCATCTCTCCCATATCGTTCCTCACTTCATTATGGTTCTTGGCGATATCCTCTCGTAGTGACTGAAACAATGCATGTCTTTCTGAAGTGAATTTATTTCCTCCTGCTGAATCAAACTTTCTATAGACCTTTGGCTTATAGGGCTTGACGTTGCTGATGATGGTGCAGATGATGGTGCCTATGGGATTTCCCCCCCCCACCCCAATTTGCTTAAATTTGAGTTTGACATTTTAAACTACCGAATTTTTCAGAGTATAAGACGCACCTTTTCCCCCCAAAAAAGAGGGTGAAAATCTGGGTGTGTCTTATACTCTGAATATAGCCCCATCCAGCTTCTCAAATGGAGGTTTCAGAGGCTGAAAAAACCATCAGAAATGAAGCTTCAGAAAAGAAGCCCCCAAACAGAACTTCAGAAAAAAAAGCCTCCAAACAGAGCTTCAGAAAAGAAGCCCCCAAACAGAGCTTCAGAGGCTTTTTTTCTGAAGCTCTGTTTCGGAGGCTTTCAGAGGAAGAAAAGAAAGTTTTTTCTGAAACAGAGTTTCAGAAGTTTCAGAGGCAGAAAACAAAGCAAAAAAAAAAAAAGCAAGGCACAGAGCTCACAACCAAGGAACCTGTTGCTAAAATTCACCTCTGGGAACAGCTGATTGGGGGTATTCTGGAGGCCGATCCACCTTCCAATCAGCTTTTTTCTTATTTTCCTCCCCAAAAACTAAGGTGTGTTTTATACTCCGGTGCGTCTTATACTCCGAAAAATACGGTATATCAATAAGGATTTTGAAAGCAATAGGAAGCTCAAGGCATTTGAGTGCCTTAATTACTGTTTATCCAGTAATCATTTTTTTCATGGAAAAAATCTCTATGTGGTCAAAGAAGGAGTTCGAAAACAACTTGATGGCACCTAAGCAATCAATCATTTCTAGTAGCATCTTACAAAACCATTAGTCCAAGAGCTTTGTTATTTTACTTGCTTTCTTAAGAAAAGAAAATCAGCCAGTTATTTTTATCTTTTTACCAGACAATGAAGAAAAGGTTATTGATGCAATAGTTGCTTTGTTACGGAAGTCCGGAGATGAGCTGGCGGAAAAGGTAACCTAAGGTGGCATAGACTCCGAAGCTCTGTTTGCAAATTAACTGAAGAAACGTTCACATCACTCCCTTATTTTTCTTCATTTACAATTTAGCGCATGGATTTTAGTGCTGTCTTCTGAAAAACTCTCCGGGAAGAAGATCTTCCCTTGAATTCAGAGAAAGCACGGAGCAACTTGAAGCTTCATTAGATTGCCCCCCCCCCTTGGAATGGTGCGGTGGCCTAGAGGTGGAGCTCTCGCCTCACAATCAGGAGGCTGTGAGTTCAATCCTAGGTAGAGGCAGATATTTCTCTCTCTGGGCACACTGAGAATAGATCTGCTGAACAAAACTCCCCATTGGTGACAGGAAGGGCATCCGGCCACTAAAACCCTCTTCTAGTTCCATTCAGTTACCCAGAATCCACCTACCCCACCAGTGGTGGGATTTAAATTTTTTTACTACCGGTTCTGTGGGTGTGGCTTGGTGGGCATGGCAGGGGAAGAATACTGTAAAATCTCCATTCCCACCCCACTCCAGGGGAAGGATACTGTAAAATCTCCATTCCCACCCCACTCCAGGGGAAGGTTACTGCAATATCCCCATTTCCTCCCAATCAGTTGGGACTTGGGAGGCAGAGAATAGATGGGGGGAGGGATCAGTTAGACGTGGTATTTACCGGTTCTCCAAAGTACTCAAAATTTCCGCTAATGGTTCTCCAGAACTGGTCAGAACCTGCTGAAACCCACCTCTGCACCCCGTACAGGACTTTGGGCTTGTTAAAAGAAGACGATTAGATTCCCCACCTTGGTTTATCAAAGAGAAAAATCTCCCAAGAATGCAGAATTTGGTCATCTCTGAAATAAGTCATTATTTATTAGTTCCCCTGTCTATGTTGAGCACAATTTCCCCCACCCCCACCCCCCAAAGATCAACTGTGTGATTTTCAATGATCAGAGCACCTGGAAGTATTCTCACAGACATACATTAGAAAGGCGATTTCAAAAAAATCACAGAGTCTGTAATCCTAAATACCCTTACCTGGGAGTAAATTCATTAAAGTCCTTGGAAAAGCCATGGATTTTTACTGGAATAAACTGTCAAAAAAGTCCACCATTATTATAAGGGGGGCATTAAACAACCTGACTTATGGGTGAGGGTGAAATAAAATATGGAGGGAACCATATTTTATTAAAATAAAAATAAAATAAAATAAAATAAAGGAAAATAAAATCCTAGGGAACCCATTTTGAGCTCCCACAGAAATACCATAGGATATAAATTTGAAGCTATCATAGAATCGCAGATGATAAGGTTCAAATTATCCTCAGTCCTAAGGTCATCTAGACCAAGGGCTCAAAAACGTTATCAAGAAGCGCCATTTGAGTGCTTGGGCATCTTCTTTTTGTTTTTGGTCCTTAATTTCTCATACAAGCTCATCAAAATACAGAATAGAATACAGAATAACAGACTTCGGAAGGGGCATTGGAGTCAATCTCTTGCTCGGGAAGGAGATCCTATACCATTCTGGAGAAATGGCTGCCAATCTCTTCTTAAAAACTCCCGTTGATGGATCACCCACAACTTCTAGATGCAAGCCATTCCACCAGGGGTGGGCTTCAAAAATTTTTAGCAAGGGGTTCTCTGCCTGGTTGCTATGTGGGCATGGTCATGGTGGGCGTTTTTGCCCTCCCCGGGCTTCAGAGGCTTTCCTCGAGCCTCCGGGAGGGTGAAAAAGGCCTCCCCAGGCTCGGGAGGCCCTCTGGAGGCCAGAAATTTCTGGCCTTCCCGTACTTCTGGTAGGCCCATTTTTTGCCCTCCCTGAGCCTCCGAGTGCACCCTGCTCTTACCTGCATCCAAAATGGGCTGCATCGGGACTCCTGGGAGGGGAGAGGTGGGCGGGGCCAGTCCGGAGTGGGATTTGGGGGTTCTCTGAACTGCACAGAATCATATATATATATAATAAAATATAAAATAAAGTAATACAATAAAATAGCTTCTCTTTCCTCTTCCAGATGAAGAAGGATAAGACCTTCTGTCAGAGTATCTGGGATATGATGACCTCCTATGCCTTCTTCAGGAGAGTGACGGACCAGTTCCTTGAGGAGATGCCCATAGACTCCACAGTGAATTCAGAGGATGAAGTTAAGAGCATGAAAGTTGCATTGATTATGGAAGCCACGACCAGACTCACTGCAGTGGACAATCATCCCATGAATCTTGTGCTGGGCTTTGGAACAAAATACCTGCAGGAAAACTTCAGCCCTTGGATTCAAAGCCAAGGGGGATGGGTAAGAGATTGTCTAAATCTGTTTTTCTCAGCCGTGGCAGCTTTAAGATGGATGGACTTCAACTCCCAGAACTCCCCAGCCAACACGCCGTCTGGGGAATTCTTGGAGTTGAAGTTCACCCATCTTAAAGTTGCCAGGGTCAAAAAAACCAATGGTTTAATCAACTTGAGTCACATGTTCTTAGATGCTACCAGAGGTGAAATGCTATTAGTTTGGACCAGTTCGGGCAAACCGGTAGTAAAAAATGCTACCAGTTCAGGTGAACCAGTATTTCCAATGATCAGCTGGGCGACGATCAGCTGTTATGTGCTATTTATATTAGCTAGAATCGTCGGATTTCCTGCTTTCTAGCTAATCTAAATTGTGTGGCATAGTGGATTCCCTCCCCTCGCTGTTCTACTTATCTTTGCAGACTTGGAAGGCTTCAAAATGTTCCTTTTTTAGCGCTGCACAGGCGCGCAAAGCTCGGTAACAGACTCACAGAACTGGTAACAGACTTCAGAGGATTTCACCACTGGATGCTACTATCTGTTGTCCACTTTGGAGACTTGGGGTTCTCTGCAGTCTGTAAAAAGGGCATCACCTTTAAAGGAAACCAATGCTTTCATCAACATTATTCCTATAACTGCATATGTTTTCATAAGCTCTTTCAAGAAGAATGTAGTCATTGAACTGAAAAGTTAAATCTTCTCAGATAATTCCATAAATGGTAGCTCTGCAACACGAAGCAACTGAGGAGGAGGTTTTAAAAGCATGTAGTTATGATGAGTAGGACAACCACTAGGAATCCCAAAGCAGTTCTTCATCTCTGTAGCTTAGAAGAAGAGGTCCATGCTGCTCAGAATGACTATCCTTCTGGTAGTCCTCAGTTCCTACTTTCCTCCTATTCCTCAAAAGCCAGGGATGGGATTCATCCGGTTCAGGCTGGTTTGGGCGAACCAGATGTTAATTTTAATTTGGTTCACTGAACTGGTTGTTGCAAGGACTGGCTGACCATGCCCACCCCACCTTGCCCCTCCCAGGAGTCTCCACGCAGCCTGTTTTGGATGCCAGGTAAGTGCAGGGCCACAGGGAGGCTCTGGAGGGCGAAAATGGATCTACCGGAAGTTCTGTTTCCAGCCTCCGGAGCCCGGGGGAGGCTGTTTTCACCCTCCCAGAGGCTTGCGGAAAGCCTCGGAGTCTGGGGAGGATGAAAAAGGGGCCAGAAGACCTAAAACGGGCCAATTTTCGGCCTCCGGAGAGCCTCCAGAGCCAGAGGGAGGCCATTTTTGCCCTCCTGGAGGCTCAAGGAAAGCCTCCGGAGCCTGGGGAGGGCGAAAAATGCCTCCCCGTGCCATGGTGCAGGCGGCCAACTAGGTCACGCCCACCCAGCAACAGGATAGAGAACCCATTGCTAAAGGATCTGAAGCCCAGGGTTGTCTCCCTGTCTGTGGGACAACCATGAGCTGGATGACTGAGAATCTCAGGAGACACTTCTAAATCCCATTGATCCCTTTTCTCCTTTCTTTTTTTTCTCCCCCCAGCTGAAAGCTTTAGGATTACCAGACCAGGAAGAAGTTGAATGAGGAAAAGAGCTCATCTTCAAGAGCGTTGGTCAATATGGAGAAAAGTGATTGGGATGTGAGAGGAAAAACTTAAGTTACTCTCATGATTGCCTCCAATTCGGGGAGATGATGGTTCATGGAATCTTTCAGAAAACCAGTAGATGTCACGGGACAAGAACAGGATCTGCAATTATCTGTTTTAGTTCTGCTCTACCTGACCAAGAGACGAAAGAGCCATGCGGCCTTATTACTGGAAGGACCCGAAGTCTCCTGGTGGAATGAAGCTTACTTATTTTGCAAATTTGGATTCTGGGCCTGTTAAGCACGTGACGCAAATCATCCTTGCTCCTTCAGTCTGGATGAGAGCTTTAGGGCAAGCAAGAAGGATGGCTGCCTTGAGCCAGGAATGTGAAGACGGACATTGGGCTGCCGCCATCTCCTTTTCCTGGGGGTGTCTGAAGAGTGGGGTTCCAAAAAAGACAAGATGGCTGCTACTTCTTGACTTTTTGTGAGCTCCCTCCCCTTTTTCCCTGGGGTCGTCATCAGTGTTGCTCATAAACCACTGTAGCTCTTTGGTATCACCATCTTGAGGATGCTTTCTTTTTTTAATTGAACAGATCTCTCGACCCCCCCCGCCCCCCGGCCTTTCCTTGGGGAGGTTTGGTACAAGTGTAAATAGGACATGACACAATGGGTTTGGCCAAAGAAAAGGTGTACTAGGGATGATAGACCCGAATCTAGATCGGAAAGTGATTAAATCCTAAAACACAAAATTAGCTTAAGTCACAACAATTGATTTAGATGTACATAATTAAGAGAACAATAAAACAAGTGATTTCCCTCCTTCTCTGCATTTTCTTGTTTAGTTCCTCTGCGGAGTGAGCTCTGTTCTTCCTTCCTTGGCATCTTAAAATCTAGCGAACGAGTCTGGAATCACGGTGATCATCTCTTCAAAGTTTCTTAAGAGACGAAGGTGGCTTTCTTGGGTTTTGAATTAAGATCGTTGTCTTAGTCATTAGGCTTTGGAAGAGGCACATGTTAATTATTGTCACTGTGGCTTTTCTTAGCGCCTAGCCCCCTTGTCTAGTACCACCAACAAAAGCCAACAGAACAAGAGGTTCTGACCAGTGATGGGTTCCTCCTGGTTCGGCCCGGTTCTCCCGAGCCGGTAGCGGTGACAATATGATGTCACCAAACCGGTTTTGCCCCCCCCGCATCCCTCCGCCTCCCCCCACTCCCCCCACCCCCCGCATTATTCTTACCTTTTATTTGGCCCCACCCCCAATCTATTGCTGCCTCCTGAGTCCCAGCTGATGGCTAGAGGGAAAAAAACTGTTTAAACTCTTGCCGCGGGGCTTCAAAGGGCTGCCCTACAGCTGATCAGTGTTAAAAGAAAACAAATGAGTAGACCGGTGCCTGCAAAAATAAATGGGTAGACCAGTGCCTGCAAAAATACATGAGTAGACCAGTGCCTGCAAAAATACAGTACATGAGTAGATCGGTGCCTGCAAAAATAAATGGGTAGACCAGTGCCTGCAAAAATACATGAGTAGACCAATGCCTGCAAAAATACAGTACATGAGTAGATCGGTGCCTGCAAAAATAAATGGGTAGACCAGTGCCTGCAAAAATACAGTACATGAGTAGATCGGTGCCTGCAAAAACAAATGGGTAGACCAGTACAGCTCTGCAAGCAGTTAAAAGCCTGGTAGACCAGTACCTCTGCTAAATCCTAAAGAATTGTCACATGACCATCAAGCCACACCCACAGAACCGGTAGTAAAAAATGTTAGAACCCACCCCTGGTTCTGACCCAGCCTTAGCAAGTAATGATAAGCCACTTACTTGTGAGTACCAACAAACCCCTTTTCAAATAGGGTAGGAACAGTCTTTTATTCACGTGGCTAAACACAAATCAAATGCAGGGGTGGGCTGCATATACCACCTCTGGCTGACCCCAGAACAGTGGTGGATTGCTCCCGGTTCGGACCGGTTCGCAAGAACCGGTAGTAAAACCAGCGGAAGCGCCCCGCCCACCACCCCTGATGTTGTCATCGGTGATCTGCGCATGTGCAGAAGCTTCCGCGCATCCACAGAAGCAAGACACATGTGCAAGCACAGCGCACATGAGCAATCCCGTTGTGAACTGGTAGTAAAGGTAAGTAGAACCCACCCCTGCCCCAAAGTGGGGTGGGAATGGAGATTTTGCAGTATCCTTCCCCTGCCACGCCCACCAAGCCACGCCCACAGAACCGGTAGTAAAAAAAAATTGAATTCCACCACTGCCCCAATCCCCTCAAGACTCTGTGGTTGAGGGAGAACTAGAACCCAGGTTCCTTCAGTTCTAGTTCACCACCACTACATCATGCTGGCTTTCACAGTTACCTTCATTATTGTGTCATTTATATGAGAAACCAATCAGATTTTTAAGATTTTTTTAAAAAAATACAAATGCAAGCATTCAAAATGACGAGTCAGTTGAAATTGGCCCTGCTTACACTGAGTTGACGCTGAAGAAGGAGCCTTATAACTCAGAGATGCCAAACACAAAACCACACACTTAAGGAATCCCTTGTGGTAGCGCACAGCCGTAACAGGCATTTTATCACAAACCACCCAAATAAAATAAAATAAAAAGGCCAGAAAATGCAACGCCGTTGGAGAGATCGTATCCTTAGTCCCAGTTTAATTTGCCTGAGGACTGAGCTATTTTCACAGAATGGGTAGAAGTGATTGTTGTTGTTTTTTTAAGATCGTAAAATGGGGTTTTTAGATCAGGAGGTAAATCTGGCGGTTATGAAATTATGGAAATGCCCTGCAAAGGCTGATTCAGTGTGCAGTCACAAGGAAAAAAAGAGTAATTCCATAGTGTGGTGTTAAGAAAGTAAGAGAAGCATAGTTGAAAGTATTACAATGCTTTTAGGTATCACTCACTCAGCTTTATCATCATTTATTTATTTTATTTTATTTTATTTTATTTTATTTTATTTTATTTTATTTTATTATTTTATTTTATTTTATTTTATTTTATTTTATTTTATTTTATTTTATTTTATTTTATTTTATTTTATTTTATTTATTTATTTATTTGTTTTAATTTGTATACCGCCCTTCTCCAGCAGGACTCAGGGCGGTGAACAGCCAGAATAAGATAGAACATACAAAATTTAAAAACAGTTTAAAAATAATTAAATATTTTTGGCCGCAATTTAAAACAACCCAATTAAAATCAATTAAATTTAACCAAAACTGTGGGATCAAGCCAGCCTGGCCAGGTGAAATAAATAAGCTTTCAGGGCTCGACGAAAAGTCCGGAGGTCTGGTATTGTACGTATCTCTGGGGGGAGGTCGTTCCAGAGGGCGGGCGCCGCCACAGAGAAGGGTCTCCCCCTGGGGGTCGCCAGCCGACATTGTCTGGCGGATGGCACCCTGAGGAGGCCCACTCTGTGCGAGCGTACTGGCCGGTGGGAGGGTATTGGTGGCAGAAGGTGGTCTTGTAAATACCCCGGCCCTAAGCCATGGAGCGCTTTAAAGGTGGTCACCAACACCTTGAAGCGCACCCGGAAGACCACCGGGAGCCAGTGCAGTTCACGCAGGAGAGGTGTCACATGAGAGTGCCCCGTTGCTCTCATCATCATCATCATCATCCTAATAATAACAACAACAATAACAGTAACAGAGTTGGAAGGGACCTTGGAGATCATCTAGTCCCGTGATGGCGAACCTATGGCATGCGTGCCACAGGTGGCACGCGGAGCCATATCAGTGGGCACGCAAGCGTTGCCCTACCTCAGCTCCAGCACGCATGCGTGCACCAGCCAGCTAATTTTTGGGCCACTGGAAGTCGGGAAATGGACCGTTTCCAGCCTCTGGAGGTGTGGGGAAGGCCGTTTTCGCCCTCCCCAGGCTCCTAGAAAGGCTCTGGAGCCTGGGGAGAGCGAAAAATGGGCCTACCGGGCCCACTGTGCCATTGCATGCCAAAAGCAGGGGGAGCATGTTTGGGTCACACGCGCATGGGGGGGGGCGGGTGCATTGATTTATGGGTGTGGGCACACGCGCACGTGACACGTCCACACACACGCCCCACTCTTTTGGCACGTGACAGCAAAAAGGTTAGACATCACTGATCTAGTCCAACCTCCTGCTCACGCAGGAAACCTGTACTAGGGATTCGACCCGCCGAACTGCCGACCTTTTTGATTGACAAGCTCAGTGTCTTAGCCAGTCAGCCTATCCTAGAGGAGATCATGCAATTTTTGCCAATAACCACATTAAAAAAAAAGCTTCAGGGAAAATATTGCTAAAGAGCAAGAGTCAGTCAAAACCCAGGTAATTTCATTAACATCTAATGTCATCCATCCCACTTAGTTCCGGGGTCTCCAACCTTGGCAATTTTAAGACTCGTGGACTTCAACTCCCAGAATTCCTCAGCCAGGCTGAGGAATTCTGGGAGTTGAAGTCCACGAGTCTTAAAGTTGCCAAGGTTGGAGACCCCAACTTAGTCTAATTAGCAAAGACAGACCCCCTGGTTCATTCCTTTTTTCCAAGGGCGGGGTGAAATCCAGCAGGTTCTGACAGGTTCTGGAGAACCGGTAGCGGAAATTTTGAGTAGTTCGGAGAACCCACAAATGCCACCTCTGGCTGGCATCCGAGTGGGGTTGGAATGGAGATTTTGCAATATCCTTCCCTCAGGAGTGGGGAGGGAATGGGGATTTTGCAATATCCTTCTCCTGCCATGCCCACCACGCCCACCAAGCCATGCCCACAGAACCGGTATTAAAAAAAAAATTGGATTTCACCACTGTCCAAGAGTATATTTTACCGAGAACAAAGCAGTTACAGATGAGAGCAAAGCAGAATCTGTTGACACGGCATGAAAAAGATGCAATTAAGTCCCCCTTTTCCCTGGCCACAGCCCCCCGCCTTGTTTTCACTCAACGTCCAATTAAACATTCTCAGGTTGTTTTGGAAACAGATCCTGCATTTGTGCTTTTCTCATCCCTGCGTTCCTTTTGCTGATCTTGCATTGGATTGGTGCGACTCATAATCAAGGGCTGGCATAACTTCAATCCCCAACCCCCCCTAAAACCACCCACATTCTGATCTCTCTGCCTCCCCCCCCCCACATGGCCTTTTCCCTAGAGACGGCATTGTCACTTCAAACGTCTGGTCTGTTGTGACCCCGACTCCCAAACCTGTCCTAACAGAGGAAGAGGACTCAGAAGGTGATGGGAGAAACTAACAAGGCCTCCCTCTCCAGGACCCTCCTCTCTGGCAATGCCTCAGGTTCCATCCAAAGGCCAAGAGGAACAGCCTGGGATATGCCAGGAGGAAAGCATATTGGAACAACAACAGATAGGAAGTGAGGATGATGAATCCTGGCTTGATCCCAGGCAGCGTCGGAGGGAGAAGCGTGCGCAGCCACAAAAGAGGCGTGGGAGGGCCAGAGATTGAGCTGAGTCACTGAGCCACACCCCACAAGGAATAAAAGTGGGTGTGATTGCTCTTCAGGCTTTGTGATGGTCAAAGTTAAAAACCTGAGAGTCACATTGCGTTACCTGGAATTTGGCTTGTACATATTTGGATTGGACCTTGGCTAACTCTTGCTTCGTGGATTACTTTTTGCTACTGGACCGGACTGAGGATAAACCCTCTCTTGCTTACTGTGAGTGAAAACTGACTTGGCAGGCATTACACAGTTTACTGCCAAAACTCTTATCTGCAAGGGTTTCTAGTCTGATTGCTTAATAAAAACTTGGCAGGCATGCCTGGTTGTGTGTTTGCCTGTGTGGGGAAGGGGGACAGAACATGGTCCATGCTTCAGCTCATTCCCATATGACATGAAAGTAGACATGGAGAGGGAGTCTGTTGTTATGGAGAGCATCTTAGAGGGACTGAATGCCTTGTGCGCCTGGGGAAGGAAGGAAGGGATACAGCAGGGACTTCTTAACAGAATAACAGAGTGGAAAGGGACCTTGGAGGTCTTCTAGCCCAACCCCCTGCTCAAGCAGGAGACCCTATACCAGTGAGGGCTAACCTTTTCGGTGCCCAAACTGGAACACGTGTGCACACTGTGCACTGTGCACTGTGTGATGGAGCACCGGAAACCTGAAGACCAGCTGGCCGGCGTGTGCATCAGAGGTGGGTTTCAGCAGGTTCTGACCAGTTCTGGAGAACCGGTAGCGGAAATTTTGAGTAGTTCGGAGAACCGGTAGTAAAAATTCTGACTGGCCCCGCCCCCATCTATTCTCTGCCTCCCGAGTCCCAGCTGATCAGGAGGAAATGGGGATTTTGCAGTAACCTTCCTCTGGAGTGGGGTGGGAATGGAGATTTTACAGTATCCTTCCCCTGGAATGGGGTAGGAATGGAGATTTTACAGTATCCTTCCCCTGGAATGAGGTGGGAATAGAGATTTTGCAGTAACCTTCCCCTGGAGTGGGGAGGGAATGGAGATTTTACAGTATCCTTCCCCTGCCACACCCACCAAGCAATGCCACGCCCACCAAGCCACACCCACAGAACCGGTAGTAAAAAATTTTGAAATCCACCACTGGCGCGCATGCCTGTTTTTTTGCCGTTTTTGGTCATTTTTTTGGCCGTTTTCAGGCTATTTTTTGGGCTGTTTTCAGGCTGTTCTTCAGGTCATTTTGTGGCTTTTTTCAAGACATTTTTCGGGCTGTTTTCAGTCTGTTTTCTGGTGCTCCAGCCCCCACAAAGACTAGCTGGCCAGTGCGCATCTGCTTGCCGGAAACCAGAAGAGCAGTTGGTGACGGTCCACATGCCCACAGAGAGGGCTCTGTGTGCCACCTCTGGCATGCATTCCATAGGTTTTGCCTTTGCACATGGCCATCACATGTGATAATATGTGCCCAGTGCCTGATTGCATTTCCAACATTTGGCAGGCAGATGCCACCTATAAAACATTTTGTATAGGTTTTCTTTCTAAGTAGTTGCCATTGTCGATTTATAATTTCTATCCCAAAATTTATTGAGGCGCCCACAACTTCTGAAGGCAAACCATTCCACTGATTGATTGTCCTCACTGTTAGGAAGTTTCTCCTTAATTCCAGGTTGCTTCTCTCTTTGATTAGTTTTCAACCATTATTTCTTGTCCTGCCCTCAGGTGGTTTGGAGAATAATTTGACCCCCTTTTCTTTGTGGCAGCACCTCAAATACTGAAATAATGCTATCATGTCACCCCTAATTCTTCTTTTCTTTAGACTAGCCAGACCCAGTTCCTGCCACCGTTCTTCATATGGTTTATTCGCCAGGCCTTTGATCAACTTAGTTGCTCTTCTCGGAACTTTTTCCAAAGTCTCGACATCTTTTTTTGTAGTGTGGTGACCAAAATTGGTTGCAGTATTTCAGGTATTTGTCTTACTAGGGTTTTGTAAAGCGGCACTAATACTTCACATGCTCTTGATTCTATTCCTGTTTATACAACCCAGGATTGTATTAGCCTTTTTTGGTGGCGGCTGCACATTGCTGGCTCATAGCGCTTTGCAACAGGGATAAAATGCACTTGCCTTTCCTACCAGCTTGGTAATGTGTGCGTGCCACACGCGCGCTGCGATCACATGCTCCATGTTGTCTGTGCATGCGCAGAGGGTCAAAACTGGAACGTGACGATGTCCCGGTTTGGGGGGAAGCCTTCTGCGCATGCGCAGAGGTTGAAAACCGGGATGTGATGACGTCCTAGTTGGGGGGGGCGGAGCCTCCTGCCGCCAGCGCTACCGGCTCGCCAAACCACCCACCGCAGTCACTACCGGCTTGTGCAAACCGGATAGAACCGGCTGCATTTCACCCCTGCTTTACAGCCCTCTCTAAGCAGTTTACAGAATCGGCTTCTCTCCTTGATTCGTTTCCCTCTATTGTTTCTCGTCTTGTCTTCCCTTGCTTTGGAAAATAGGTTGAAACCCCTCCCCCCTCTTTTGTGTTTCTTGTCTCCTGAAGATGAAGAGAATGTGGAAGCCCCTCCTCCTTTTCCACCCTGCCCTTTTTTCTTTTAAAAAAATCCCCACCATAGGCTGCCAAAGGCTTTCAGCATATCTGACTCGGTCCTTTTTTTCTGCACTGTTGGCATTCTCCGAGCACGTGATGCTTCCTGTTTTAAGCCTTGGGACTCAATTGTCTCTTTTAATACATGCGGTTACTTCCTTAAAATAACCCCCAAAGTCAGCTTATTCATTTCTGAATAAAGAGACAAATGCTGTTCAGCGGAGTTCGGCCCCTGGTGATCGCATCCACGCAGTGTTCTTGGCAGCACGATGGAAATTGCTTTCTGTTTCTTTTTTTCCAGGCTAACCTCTCCAGATTCCCCAGGCTCTGGGCATGCAAAGCTTACATTCTTGCCATCGGTTGAAGTCGGCTTTGGTGCTGCCACCTACTGTAAAATTGTACTTTGCTATTTTTATTCTATTGTGCTGAAAAAAGTTGGAAGTCAGTGTTTTTTTTACATGTAACAGAGTTGGAAGGGACCTTGTAGGTCATCTAGTCCAACCCCCTGCCCAAACAGGAGACCCTACACCATTTCTGACAGATGGCAGTCTAGTCACTTCTTGGAAGCCTCCAGTGATGAAGCTCCCACAACTTCTGAAGGCAACTTCTATTCCATTGATTGATTGTTCTCACTGTCAGAAAATTTCTCCTTATTTCCAGGTTGAATCTCTCCTTGTTCAGTTTCCATCCATTATTCCTTGTCTGGTCTTCAGGGGCTTTGGAAAATAGCTTGACCCCCCCCTCTCTTTGGCAGCCCCTCAGATATTGGAAGACTGCTATCATGTCTCCCCTGGTCCTTCTCTTCACTAGACTAGCCATGCCCAGTTCCTGCAACCGTTCATCATATGTTTTAGCCTCCAGTCCCCTAATCATCCTGGTTGCTCTTCTCTGCACTTTGAGTCTCTACATCTTTTTTATAGTGTGGTGACCAAAACTGGATGCAGGATTCTAGGAGTGGTCTTACTAAGGCTTTATAGAGTGGTATTAGTACTTGTGTGAGTTTCTGCTCCAAGAAATCAGCCAGCCTTTATGTCAGGATTTTTCAAGCTTGGCTGCTTGGCTGTTTTCTTCTTTCCCCCCCTACCCCACGCTTCCTCGCTTCCCTATTTTTATTTTCATTTGTATATTACAAAATGCAATAAAAATGTAATAATAGATATTATTCACACATGATCAGTCATACGTGTCCAACTTCCAACTGCAATCCAGGGTCCTTCCCATTTATCATGTATAACTGACATGAAAGAAAGATACGTCTAGCATTTGTCACGCACAAACCTCATTTTTCTATGTCTCCCACACTGAGGTTGTCACTGCGTTTTGGTATTTACCAGATGAGCTTTTATTTTTGGATTTTCAGACTTTCCGTAGCTTGCCAAGTTTCTTATCTTTAAGCTAACTGCGCATGCCTACATTCCTTCACTTTCTTTGTTCTCCTGCCAAGAGAGGTGGCCGGCAGGAACGTTGCCAAAATGTAACTATTTAGATTAGTGAGATGTTTTATTTTCTTTGTAACAAATAAATGAGTTTTTCTTAGAAAAATGTATCTTCGGGTTTATTTTCTTAAAGTATGCTTCAAGGGAAAAGTCTCGATCCACGTCTCTAAATCAAGGTGCGATTACCCAAAAGCAGAATGGGATTAATTAGCACCCTGACAGAGGTTACTTAGCAAAATGTTTGCAAGCCTAAAAGATAACCCAGACTACAAACATCAATAGAACAGAAAAATAATGAATAGAACTGTGATGGCAAACCTATGGCATGCATGCCCAAGTGGCACACAGAGCTATGTTGCCTGGCACGCCGGCCATCGCCCCAGCCCAGTTCCACTGTGCGTGTGTGCATGCCTCCCGCCAGCCAGCTGGATTTCATGTTTCTGCCATACATGCGTGGGGGGGGGGGCGCATGCGAGGGACGCGTGCGCGTGTAGCGCTCACATTGCATTTTGGGACTTTGCGTCCACCCGCCCCGCCGTACCCCGTTTTGGGCCTGGAAGGTCTTCTGCACCAACCTGGAAGCCAAAAAGTTTAATTCAAGATTGTTTGAATTTTTTTAGACTCGAGTGAAATTATCTTCTAGTGGTTATTCAATTCTGGGGTCCAAAAGGAAAAAATTGACACAATTGAGCAGCTGGCATGGAGGAAATTTTTGCCTGCTAAGATGTAGGTACTGTATTTCTGGTGTGGATCTGCGGGCCACTGAAAATCCCACCCTTACCACATCTTTGAATGTACACTTTTTGGCTAATAATACCATTTTCTTTCAATAAGCCACCTGGAGTCTCCGGAGAAGGGTGGCATATAAATAAAAAAATCAAATAAAATAAATAAAATTAAAATAAAATTAAAATGTAGTATGTTTCTTACAGTTAATTCTACATGGTATCTGGAATAGCTTGGCTGTTTATTATGACAAGTAATAATAGGCACCCCTATACTTGCATTGTGGCATTACAGTGGGCTGTTTTGTGGAAGTGAACAGTGAAAGAGATTATGCCTTTTGTACAAAAAGAAAAATCCATTTATACTATGGGCAGTAGGTACCGTGTTTCCCCGAAAATAGGACACGTTCAGCAGGTGTTGCTGCCGCCGCCACCGCCGCCTGCAGAGGCCCGGCAGCCCCCTGCGGCCAAATTCAGCAGCGGGCAAGGAGCATTGGCCATGGCTGGGCCAGTCGAGCTGTGCCTGTCGGGGCTGCCCTCAAATTTACAGCGGACTCACAAAAAGCTTAACATCCAAAGTTCAAACACTGTATCATCACACTCACATGACGGTGTTTTGGGTGATCGGCAACCCCATTAACAATGGGTCCATTTAATGACTACTGTGTCTTCACGAAAATAAATCCTCCCCCCGAAAATAAGCCCTCCCTGAAAATATTTAAACACACGGGCAGCCGGTCCCCGCCATTTCCTCTGGTTAGGGTTAGGGAGACAGAGCTGGAAACCAGGTAAGATGGCAAGAGGATCCCCGTCTTGCTCCACGCGCCCCAAAATAACAAGACCTCCCCAAAAATAAGGCCAAGCTCTTATTTCGGGGTTCAAAAAAATATAAGACAGGGTCTTATTTTCAGGGAAACACGGTACCATGTAAAAGTTGTAAAATCAAGTTTGGTCACATAGTGACCTCTTTACAGCTATCACCACTTATTAGCATAATTGTCACTCAATTTCAGTCATAACTGGAGGACTACCTTAATGCATTACACAGCGACCTAATTTAACTGCCATACCTTACTTTTTCAATTTATTAGCTCGGATCTAAGCCATCAATGCACTGAATAGATTTTCGGACCAAATTTATTATTTAAAAAAAAACCTATGTATTTATTACAACTCCATTTATAGTAATAATAAATGAAAAAAAAAAGGATGAGGAACTTTGTACAAGAGTTATGTACAGCTTGCAAGTAAAACATTCTTTATTTTACAGTACAAACATTTAGCAATTCGAGTGAACTGGGCTGACCAAATGTTGGTCGTCATTATATATCCTTGCAAAGCACCGTCATACAGACATTTATGAACGTATTATTTGGGTTAAAAAAAAAAAAAAACAAGACAGTGACAAAGTTTAAAAGTTACAAAAACAAAGCAAGAACATTCAAAGGTTAAAAAGCAGCACAGGATCCTTCACATAGAACAAGGGTGGGCAACTACAGCCCCTTTACGACCGACGGACTTCAACTCCCAGAATTCCTGAGCCAGCATGGCTGGCTCTGCTCTGGAATTCTGGGAATTGAAGTCCACAAGTTGTTTAGGGGCCAGAGTTGCCCAACCCTGACTTAAGAGACAAGTCTTGCTTCAGCTCCTAGGAGTCTCTTTGCTCAGAGTTTCTTCACTGTTTTCCCCAGATTGGCTTTTTTTTAAAAAATGGCACAATTGAACAGGAACACCAGACTTCGTTTTCATTTGGGGTTGGGGTCAGGGAGAAGTCTGGTATTATAAGCTTTCACTTTTATTTTATTTTTCTTTGACATTCTCTGCTACTGTCAATCTTCCTTTCCTAGTTTGTTTTAACTTTGGTGTTAAAATAGGATTTTTTTTTTACAGCTGTTGCCATGGATAGCCTTGGTTGAAAAATATTTTCAATATAAAAGTGGCCCCTGGGATCAAATGAACCAGTACCTTTTAATGAATATATCAATGTAAATTACAAACCCTCCTTTGTAGCCTCATTCAGCGCAAAACTGAATGAATAAGTACACGCTTTACAATCCCTATGAGGTATTTCTTAATAGATTTGACTGGGAATTGAACTTCCTAACCTACCTATATTTGGAACATGTGCTGAAACATTCCATTTACTAAAAAAAATAAAATCAATTCCTTTATAAAGACTTTATTTCTTTAGTGGTCAAGCTGTTTTGATTACTCCTTTCCTATTTTAAAAGTATTTCACACATTTAAACCCCTTAAGTAAAAACTAGCAATGTTGTTAGCATGCTTTCATGGATTTTTACAGGTCACTTTTATTTAAAGGTTTTTTTTTAAAAAAATTAAATATTGGGTTGTTGTTTTTTCGCAAAAAATGTGTCCTGGGGGGAGAGGTTTATTTTAAGAAAGATCATTTTAAAACCAGCCACAAAGCTTCCTAAAACTAATTGTCCTAGCTTTATGTCTTCGCCGAAGCAAACTAATCACTTTTTAGAATGCGAGAGAATATGAGGTGGAGGAAAATGTTGAAATAAGACAGCTTTCCTTGCCTATGGACCAGAGGTGGTATTCAGCCGGTTTGCATCGGTTTGGCTAGTGGTATTCAGCCGGTTTCGACCAGTTCAGCTAAACCGGTAACGGAAATCGTGGGTGGGCCTGCCTACCCTCCCTGGCGCTATGCCATCCTACTTAGGCACATTTTGAAGCCATATGCAAGCACAGCGCGCATGTGCTCACATTTGCAAACTGGTAGGGAAAGTAAGTGAACACCACTTCTGCTATGGACCTGCAGCTATCACACATCTGATGCGCAACTAAAATTGTGGCGTA
Source organism: Pituophis catenifer annectens (assembly GCF_029215685.1). Classification (NCBI taxonomy): domain Eukaryota; kingdom Metazoa; phylum Chordata; class Lepidosauria; order Squamata; family Colubridae; genus Pituophis; species Pituophis catenifer. The sequence goes on along the minus strand of NW_027256887.1, from coordinate 9,946,869 downwards.
TTGAAGATTTCCAAGGAAAGGTGGAATAAATGGAAGGAGATGTACGCTCAGCCACATCAAAACACATTATCTGCAAAGGTAGCTGCAAAAGTATACTACTTTTATAGCCTTTGACATGATCAGACTAATCAAATTCATTACGGTTGTTGTAAAGGGTTAGTAGGTCTCTTTTTCAGTGCATCTCGATGCCTGCCTTTCTTAAAAGTCTGAGGATGAATTTACCATTGTTCTGAGCTTGGCTGCCCACTGAAGATATGTCCTAGCACCTGATGAGAACCTCAAGAACCCAACAATTCAGGTCTGAGTCTATTAATATCTCTAGTATTGGAATGGATCCGTTCCATGGCTCTGCAGCTTACATTTCCCTGCTGGGATGAAACTGTTATTGTGAGAAACATGAAATTATGGAGAACAGGAGGAAACCTATTTATTTGCCTATTTACTGGCAAATCAAGCCTGTAAAGAAGATACTGTTTCATGACATTTGCATGGAGCCATCCAAACAGGATATAAACCTTGGGAATCCTTTGCCTCTAACGGAGACAACTTCTGGTTCACAAAGAGCATACCTAGTTAAAGTACTTTGCATTTATGAATCCCGAAGGGGTTTAAAAACTTGTGTCCCAAAATCCGATAACGGTTAGCAATCAGCACAAAGCGAGGTCAATCTTATCTCCCAGGGACCGTTTTAAAATCTCTGTGTGATCTTCAGTCCCAAAGTTTGCAATTCAGAGCATCCTTAATAAAAGTTTTTTAGCTGCTCCCTGTCTGCTTTATCAAAAAAAAAAAGCTGAAAACTGGTAGCATTGGAGAGTTTCTCACATTTTTTTCAGTAACATATAATGAAGACAACTGAGCAACCTCTCTTCATTTTATATATATATATATATCTCACCAAGATTTTTAAAAATCAACAACGTCAAGAGCTGAGAAAATATTTTGACAAAGAGGAAGGTTAAAAAACGGGCATTCACAGTGTTTCAGGCTTTAAGAATTGAAAGTTTTGCCAGAGAGCAGGAAGCAGTATGTTGATGTCGCATGCTGCAAAATCTGGCTATGGCCGGATTGATGTTGCCCCAGTGAGAAGCAGCATTTCCAATCAAGGATGCAGCCAGACTGGGGAAAAAAAGTGTTTGCAATTTTCTTGATAAAGAAAAAAAAAAATTAGCATGGTTTAAAATACAAGCTGCCCGTGGCGATTCAGTGCACGTAGAATCACTGAATGAACTGCAAGGGTATATGTTCTTTTTTTTTTTTTTTACATTAAACTAAGAATCCAACGTTCACTTTCATAAATATGCCACCTATATGTTTTATTCTTTGTGTGATTTAAAAAAAAAAGTAGGGCCCCTCTTTGGGGGCACTGAAGTCTACTGAAAAGCTGGGAGGTTTTTTCAGAGGTAATAACCCTTGTCTTGGGTCTGAAAACATCACTGACGTGGTAGGAGAACTAATCCGATTGTACTGGCAGGAAGAAATGAAAATCATTTCTTGCATACACCCATAATTTCTCTGTCTCTCTCTCACACACACAGAGACACACACACACAGAGACACACACACACACACACTCACAAGGAGCCTGATCACCAAGGACTCAGACCCTGGGACTCTACGCAAGTAAGGAAGAAGCAGAGACCCCAATGGTATGTCTGTTCCCTCTCCTGTTAGCAACAGAAGCAAAATCCCTCAATTTTTGGAAGAAGGGAAGATGCTAACTCCCCCCTCATTGAAATGGATGACTTTTCCAATCTTGCAAAAGGTTGTATCTTGTGCCAGGAACGGGGTTGCGCACGGCCTAGCGCAGCTGGAGGGAATGGGGATTTTGCAGTATCCTTCCCCTGGAGTGGGGTGGGAATGGAGATTTTGCAGCAGCCTTCCTCTGGAGTGGGAATGGAGATTTTGCAGGATCCTTCCCCTGGAGTGGGGTGGGAATGGAGATTTTGCAGGATCCTTCCCCTGGAGTGGGAATGGAGATTTTGCAGGATCCTTCCTCTGGAGTGGGGTGGGAATGGAGATTTTGCAGTATCTTTCCTCTGGAGTGGGAATGGAGATTTTGCAGGATCCTTCTCCTGGAGTGGGGTGGGAATGGAGATTTTGCAGCATCCTTCCTCTGGAGTGGGAATGGAGATTTTGCAGGATCCTTCCTCTGGAGTGGGAATGGAGATTTTGCAACATCCTTCCTCTGGAGTGGGAATGGAGATTTTGCAGTATCTTTCCTCTGGAGTGGGGTGGGAATGGAGATTTTGCAACACCCTTCCTCTGGAGTGGGAATGGAGATTTTGCAGGATCCTTCTCCTGGAGTGGGGTGGGAATGGAGATTTTGCAACATCCCTCCTCTGGAGTGGGGTGGGAATGGAGATTTTGGAACATCCTTCCTCTGGAGTGGGAATGGAGATTTTGCAACATCCTTCCTCTGGAGTGGGGTGAGAATGGAGATTTTGCAGCATCCTTCCTCTGGAGTGGGAATGGAGATTTTGCAGGATCCTTCTCCTGGAGTGGGGTGGGAATGGAGATTTTGCAGTATCTTTCCTCTGGAGTGGGGTGGGAATTGAGATTTTGCAGTATCCTTCCCCTACCATGTCCACCAAGTCACGCCCACAGAACCGGTAGTAAAAAAAAAATTGGATTTCACCACTGGCTTGTAAGGGGTCCCCACAGGCTCAGGGAAACACATGGCTGAGTCAATTGTTGCCAAGGCTCCTTAATTCAAATCTGTGTTTTCTTGGGACTCGGTGGCTGCTCCCTCAGTCCAGGAAAAGGCGCTGCTTCTTGAAGAAATTGCTAGCAGGTAGCGGAGGTGCCCCCCACTCCAGGTCTCAAGTATCTTTGTCCACTTTGGATTCAACTACAAGACATTTCTACAGCTTTGGACAAAACCACCTGCAACACTATGATGGAACTTCAAAATAGCGACAAAGAGCTGGTAATGTAGTAGAACACCTGGGACAATTTCAGTGGCGGGAATTCCAGGACATGTTCAGAAGTGTGGGTGAGCATGACTGTTTTGAGTGCGCCGACAGCTCCATTTTTTGTAGGAAACAAAGTTCTTGGTGTACCGATCTGCCTCAACAGTTTTCTTCAAGTTTAATTTAATTGCTCCCGTCAGAGTAAAAAAAAACATTAAGTTACTCAGCTCTTTGCAGGTATTTTTTAAATGCTGCTTTGTGGTTTCTGTCCTTTTACTCTTTTCCTTGTTTTTGCCTTCCTCTTTTTTTTTTTTTTTTTAAAAAGCCACTTCCTCCTTTTTTTGTCTTCTTTTTTGATATTTGGCTCATTGAACAGCAACATCTCCAGGTCCTTCCGTTTCCTTACATGCTCAGTCCCTTCACGGATTTAAGGCATCTTCTTGTGTTCCATTTGGAAAAATAATAATTAAAAAAAACTTTGTATACAAACTTTTTTTAAAAAAAATTTCTTATGTCACAAAGCAGCAATTTCTGTTTTAGGAAAAATATATAAATAACCTCTTTGCTCCCTCCCTCTCCCCCATTCTACAAAAGGCAACTTCCCCCAGGTCAAACTTTCTAACTGTACACAGGAGAGTCTGCTCCCAAGCAACACTATTTACACAGCTGAGCTGGACGCCGTTGAGGTGGGGGGCTTCCCTCATGAGGAATCGGTGCAAGGAGAAGGGGGCGGCGGGTAGAGGTGGTGTGTGTAGCTCCGCTCTGTGTACGGGGAGGGCGGGCAGCTCTCATAGTTCTCCTCTGCGGACAAGTACTGGCTGCGTGGGGTGGGTGGCGGTGGCGTGGGCTCAGAATCGTAGTTGAGGTCGCTGGCATAGCCTTTGCCCCCCACGGTCATCACCCGACGGCTGGGTGCGTAGTCACTGTCACAAACGTCGGTGCTGCACGGGGTTGTGGGAGGTGCAAAATGGCGGTAGCTGTACGGCCTGTAGCTGTGCAGAAAACATTAAGAGGCGTGTGAGCATCAACATCAGAAAACAGCCGAAGGTCTTCTCGAGACATGTGGCGTTGTTATCTGTTGCCACCACGGAAGGACATGTCCCAAAAGGTGCTTTTTTTTTTCAAGAGACAACTGGACTTTCTGGTTTTTCTTTGAAGACGTTTCGCTTCTCATCCAAGACGCTTCTTCAGCTCTGAAACGTCTTGGATGAGAAGCGAAACGTCTTCAAAAAAAAAACCCCAGAAAATCTAGTTGCCTCTTGAAAAAGCACCTTTGGGACAACAGTGATCTGGATGACTAAGAATCTCCGTAGACATTCAAGGAGGACATGATTTTTGGATTGACTTCCTTTTACAGAGTGGGTGGCTCTTAAATGAGATGGAAGGTCAACCTGGCTCTGTGTGTGTCCTCCATCAAGCAGGCTTTCAAAAACAGCTTCCTATTTCTAAGAATTGCTGTAGCAGCAACCAAGCCAGAAGAATTTCATGCCTTCTACAGAAAGCCTAGCCCTGTGGTCCATCTTTTCTCCAGATGCAACGCAAATCACTGCCAGGAAATATCCTGAACCTATCAGACAAGTATCACAAAACTCAGACTGGGGACATGAGGACTTACCTGTATGACCTGTGTGTAGAAGGGCTGTTGGACGAATAACCAAATTCCATTGTGTAGCGGGAGTCCTCTGTTGCTGGTGATGGAGGAGGGTTCAAAATCTTTAAAGGGAGAATAGAGGGAGTGTCAGTTTTACCGTATTTGCTCAAAGGAAATGTTTTTCTCCACACCAGGAAGGCCATACTGAACATCAAACTGAAGTTTATTACATATACTATAGCACTGCTTTTGTAGAGGTATTTTCTTTTTGTTTATTACATTTAAAGCTAGATTTCTTTCCCCTGGTGTAACTATAAGCCATCTTTCCCGTTTGGATTCTGACAATCTTCAGAATAATTTGTATTCTGTGTCCCTGTTACTTTCAGCTGGAATTGGATCCTTTAAGGACGTATTTACTTAATAACTTTATAAATCACTTTTCTGCTTAAGAGCCAAAGCAGTGCTTAGTGCAGTGTTTCTCAACCTTAGCAACCTTTAAGATGTTGTGGACTTCAACTCCCAGAATCCCCCCGCCAGCACATTGACAAAGTCCACAAATCTTAAAGTTGGAAACAGTGGCACAGAAAATAATTTTTTAATAATTTTTTAATTTTTTAAATCAACAGTTATATCCGTTTCTTCTCAAGTCTCACGATAAATCTTTCTTATAGTACATTTTCCTCAAATGACGTTAAAACAAATCCCCAAAATGATCTTTACTTTTATTCTATTCATTATATTTATTTTCTACCCTTTCTTCTTGAAGCACCCATTCTTCATAAATAAAATTTAAACTGGCCAATAGAGTATTTTGTTCAGATAATTTCAACACAGCCAAGAATCCTCCACCAATATACAAATTAAACATTTTAGATTAGCCAGGATCCCGTTCAATTACTCCACTAGATCTCCACAATCACGTTGGAGTTTCCACAATGATCAATAGATGCCCCAACGATCAGTATTAATCTGTTAAATTTAAAGTATCACACTATCCTTCCCTCCCACAAGGATACTTAAGAATTTTCCTCCCCCCCCACCCCCGGCAGTATTTTAAGCAAATGCTCTGATCTGCACTTTTTGAAAGAGTACATAAACAAGATATACTTTGGGATTCACATCTATGGTAACTTTCTTGGCATAACCACCCAAACCAAAATGCAAAGTACCAAAAGGCTTTTTAGTGGTTTTTCTGACCAGGAGGTCAAGGTCTTCCTTCTGCAAGTCCTAATTGGGAAGCCAGGAAAACAGTAGTTAAGTTTCCACTAAGATCTTTGATTGGTGCCCTTTGCCCATTGTTAATTGGTTCAGGTTTGGAATTCTGTAATTTAAAATTTGTCCGTGTATTTTATTGGTTTGGGAAGAGCTAGCAAGCGAGCAAGCGAGTAAGGAAATAGGGAGGAAAGGAGGGGGGGAGGGAGGAAAGAAATAGGGAGGGAAAGCGGGAAGAAATAGGGAAGGAGGGAGGAGTTAGTGAGGGGGGAAGGAAGGAAATAGGAGGAAGGAAATAGAGAGGGAGGAAGGGAGGAAAGAAGGAAGGAAGAAGGAAAGAGGGAGGGAGGGAGGGAGGAAGAAAGCTGAGATTAAAACACCAGTAGAAAGTGTTTGTGAAAGAATATAAGTAATGAGAATGTGCTCTTCATCATAAAATGCTGCCAATAAAGGGAAGTAGGATAGGGCAACATGGTTAATCCCAAATTTTTATGCAAACTTAAACTCACATTTTCTCCCATGTTATCCATATGGTTCCATCAACTTTACTGAATTGCTTCAGTTTTGTGTTGAGAGTCAGTCTTTCAGATTTAAGATTCCAAAAAAAAAAGAAAAGAAAAGGGGGGGGGTGTCTCTTACTGGAGGGAAGTAGGTTCCTTTGATGCTGGAGGAGCTGCTGGAGGACGCCCCGGTGACGTGAGCTCTGTCATAAGGTGGGCCGCTGCTTCCTGCCATGATGCTAAGTGAACTGATCACAGATTTACCGCGGGACATTCCTAAAGAAAACCCAAGGGAATTCAGTTAAAGACTAAGGAGATTTATTTAAGGATCATTTGTCCAACCTAATTTAAGAGGAGTCCTGATTTTATGATCATAATGACGCAGAGGTCATTCTGAAGATGGATTTCCCAGGACCGATGGAGCAGGGGTGAAATTCAGCAGGTTCTGACCAGTTCTGGAGAACCGGTAGCAGAAACTTTGAGTAGTTTGGAGAACCAGCAAATACCACCACTGGCTGGCCCCAGAGTGGGGTGGGAATAGAGATTTTGCAATATCCTTCCCCCAGGAGTGGGGAGGAAATGGGAATTTTGCAGTATCCTTCCCCTGGAGTGGGGAGGGAATGGGGATTTTGCAGTATCCTTCCCCTTCCACACCCACCAAGCCACGCCCACAGAACTGGTGGTAAAAAAAATTGAATTCCACCACTGCGATGGAGGCATTCTGGGGAACGAGAGAACTTAAGACCACAAAAAGATGTGTCTGAAGAATCTGTTTGCCCTCCCCTCTAATTTTACACACTAAGGAAGAGATACGATTGATGTGACACTTTTGCCTTCCCAAATGCAAGTCACAAATCTGTAGCCTTTTTTATAAGATTTCCAGCCACGCTGGACATTTTCTTAACTAGCAAAATGCTTTGCTGGATTCCCTCAATGCTCCAAAGGTCATAAGTGTGAAAAATGGATGTAAGTCACTTTTTTTCAGTGCCATTGTAACTTTGAACGGTCACTAAAGGAACTTGTTGTAAATCGAGGACTACCTGTATAAATCTGACCTGGAAGAGATCCAGAAAGGGAGCTTGGGTGAGGCACATAACCCAGAGGCACAGAAGACGGTCCATGGACAACGTAGTCATTGGTCATTGTTTCTCCATCTCCTTTCATGCGTGGGCACAGCACTCTCTGACAAACGAAGTACATCGCACCAACGACAAAAACCGTAAGGATCACACCGATGATGGAGCCGATTGTGTTGGTGGCAGGTGGGGCTGGTTCTTCGGTTGTGTCTTAAAAGGAAGGAGAAAAATCAAACTTAAAAAAAAGACTACAGCTCGGTAGAACTTCTCTATTCCTTAATGTCTTTTGTCTATATTTACCCATTTGTATAGCTGTTTTACTATTATCCTTCTCATCTTTTCTACTATCTTCTCTAATAGATATCATTAGAGAATATCAGTATTATATCGTTAGTATGAGAGCTTATGCACCAGAGAAAAAATATAGTATAGAATAGCACAGCATAGTATAGCATTAACATAGTATTAGTTTAGTATAGTTTTGTATTCAGATAGTATTAGTACGTTCTATTTTATTCTATTGTATTCTATTCTATAGAGCCGAGGTGGCACAGCGGTTAGAGTGCAGCACTGCAGGCTACTTCAGCTGACTGCTAGCTGCAGTTCAGCAGATTGAATCTCACCAGCTCAAGGTTGACTCAGCCTTCCAGCCTTCCGAGGTGGGTAAAATGAGGACCCAGATTGTTGGGGGCAATAGGCTGACTCTGTAAACCGCTTAGAGAGGGCAGTAAAGCACTGTGAAGTGGTATATAAGTCTATTTGATATTGCTATTGCTATATTCCTATTCTATATTCCTATTCTATTCTATTTTATAGTCTATTCTATTCTATATTCTATTCTAGCCTATCCCTCTCCTTTATTCTATTTCTATTCTTTACTCTACTCTACTCCTATTCTCTGTTCTGTTCTGTTCTATTCTAATCGTGGTGGTGCAGTGGTTAGAATGCAGTATTGCAGGCTAACTCATTGCTCACGGCCGGAAGTTCGATTCTGACCAGCTCCAGGTTGACTCAGCCTTCCATCCTTCTGAAGTCAGTAAAATGAGGACCCAGATTGTTGAGGGCAATAGGCTGATTCTGTAAACCACTTGGAGAAGGCTGTAAAGCACTGTGAAGCAGTATATAAGTCTAAGTGCTATTGCTATTTCCATCCCATCCCATCCCTATTCCTATTATTTCTATTTCTATTCTAATGTGTTCTGAAATCTGCCCAATTATATCAATGGAAAGAGGGACATATCATGAAATAACTGACCTGCTTCACTATATTGATACTTGCCACAAAACCTGAATTTTAGTAAAGCTGAGTATCTTCACACATGAGTAGCCTTCCGCGAGATACAAATTAAAGCAAAATTACACAGAACGAATCAAACTGAGGGGTCCTTGGTGCTCTCTCCCCCCCCTGGTTATTTTCTTGCAGGTGTGTCATTACCCAAATTAGGTAACATCAACAGTACAAATCAAACCTAACATGCCATGTTTCGTTGCACAGAGCAGAACACTGTCAGCATGTGAAGGGCTAAACCTGCCATTCAGCAAAGCAAATTTTATTTTTGCATGCTGCTGAATAATTCTGACTCCCTGCAGCTTACAACAAAACAAAAGACAATGAAGCGAAACAAAGAAGTAAAACATTAAAAACATAGACCCATATACATATGGGTATACTTACAGCAGCCCTGTTCGTCTGAATTGTCATTACAATCTAGGCTGTGATCACATTTCTTGTTTTTCCCAATGCACTGACCACTCGCACACCGGAACTGGTCAGTTAAACAAAGCACTGGAGGGCGGAAAGCAAATCCATCATTAAGGGACGAGAAAAATATTTAAAATTGCAAGTTAGATGTTCAACAGATAAAGACATAAGACAAGTAACCGCATCGGTAAACGTTTTAGACTGAACAAAAATAACTTCCTTATCTTGGATCGCCTTTATTATTGTATACACCTGATTTCAAATTTTGCAGCTTGCTGTTTAAAGGTAAAATTTCCCCAGGGAAGCGTACAATGAAAGGTACACTTTCAAAGCCATGATCTGGCAAAACTAAGCATGTAAACTAGATTAATAAGGAATTTCAAAGGGGTGGATGGCTTATTCAGGGTGAAAATGGACCTCACAGTAACTTACACTGCTTAGGCTAATGCCAGCATTACAAACAATGCCAGAATTGCATTGCCAAGGAACAACAACAACAACAAAAACAATGAGAGTTGCTGGCCACAAATGCACAACATCTCCCCCCAGTGGACAACACAGCCTATTACAACTAATCCTTGACTTAACCATAATTGAAAAAGGTAGTCCTCAGCATACAACAGTTCACATTCCAAGTTACAACAGCACTGAAAAAAATGACTTATGACCATTTTTTCACGTTTATGACCGTTCCAGCATCCTCGCGGTCCTGTGATTTATATTCGGATGCTTGACAGCTGACTCACATTTATGACGGTTGCAGTGTCCCAGGGTCATGCGGTTCCCTTTTGCGACCTTCTGACAAGCAAAGTCAACGGAGAAGCCAGATTCACTGGACAACCGTGTTACTCATTTAACACACACCTGTGATCCACTTTACAACTGTGGCAAGAAAGGTCGTAGAACGGGGGCAAAACTGACTTATCGGCTGTCTTGCTTAGCCGTGGGAATTTGGGGCTCAATTGTGGTCGTAAGTCGAGGACTACCTTTAGCAATCTCTACTTTAACAGTAACAGAGTTGGAAGGGACCTTGGAGGTCATTTAGTCCAACCCTCTGCTCACACAGGAGACCTGTACTAGGGATTCAAACTGCTGAACTGCTCAGGAACATGGAATACCTTTGCATTTCTTTTCGTCTGAGTTATCCTGACAATTTGGTTCTCCGTTGCACTGCAGGGTGGCATCAATGCACTGCCCGCTCTCACACTGGAACTGGGAATCGGAGCACAAGGGGCAGTTCTTCTCATCACTGGCATCTTCACACTCCGTGAACCCATCACAACGCCAGGACACAGGGATGCAGTCAATCTCTCCTGTGTAACACGTGAACTGTTGCGGGGAGCAAGTTGGAGGCTCTGTTGGGGAGAGGGAACTCTCTATTTTCAGATACAACAAAAACAATAAGTGAAGTAGCTGTCTAAATACTGTGTATCTCAGCACAAGCTGGAGTTACATATCTGGAAATTTGGGATTTGATTGAAACATGCATTGCTTGAACTCTCTCTGCCCGTGACCAATGTGTTGTGGCCCGTATGCGGCCTGTGCAGCTAGTAGCTGATTCAGACAGCAAGGAGGCTGGTGTGGTGCTGCGCCAGCAGCCTGTGCAGCTGGCACTCAAGTCGGACAATGAGGAGGCTGGAGAAGATGTGGTGCCAGAGGCAGGGATTCAGCCAGGGCCTTCAGAACCTCCAGAAGCTCCCTTAAATGAAGAGGAAGAAGAGGAGGAGCCTCTTCTCGATGCACAGGCATGCAGAGCTGCCAAAAGGCAGGAGTGGCTCCTCAGGAGGAGGTCTCCTCAAGAGTAAGGCTTGGGGCTAATTGGCCACTCCCTTAGCCTATTTAAGGAGGAATGCCGACTGAAGCAATTTGCAGGGAACAACTTCGTTCACATACCGTGTCTTTGTCTTGCTTATCTTATCAGCTTCCTGCAAATTGCTTCTGGGCATTCTGCCAACCACAGTAAGCTTTCAGTATTATTCTTTGAATTCTTGGCGGCTGTTAATGCAGTTAATTAACAGCCGTTGTTGTAAAAAACTGGTTTGTTTAGTAAACTAAGGTTTGTACAGACTTTGTGTGTGCTGCGTTCTTTGGGTCCGTAGCTAGGGCAGAACACAATGACTCTAGGAACCATAGTTGTACCTCAATATACAATAGCAATAGTGCTTAGACTTACATACCGCTTCACAGTGCTTTACAGCCCTCTCTAAGCAGTTTAAAGAGTCAGCATATTGCCCCCCCCCAACAATCTGGGTCCTCGTTTTACCACGTCGGAAGGATGGAAGGCGTAGTCAAAGCAATATGCTGACTCTGTAAACCACTTAGAGAAGGCTGTAAGGCACTGTGAAGTGGCATATAAGTCTAAGTGCTATTGCTATTAAAATACGACATTGTTACAGTAGCCAGGAGACCACAAAGCTATTGCAGAGTAGTAGTTGGGCTTGCCAAGGGTACCAGCCCTTTTATATGACACGCTTGCGCACTTCCCAAAATGTGCCACAGGAGGGCGAGACAAGTGGCTCTTCCTGCAGCGTCACCCAAGGCTTCCAACCCTTCGCAGAGCTGCCTTGCAAGCGAGCACCACAACCGGGAAGGTTCAGAGTCATCATGAATTTGCCTGCCTGCACAGAGCACCAGCTCATCTCCCCAACGAAGTGGTACCCATCTATCAACTTGCACAGAAGATGTTTTTGAACTGTTAGGTGGACTGAAACTGAGGCGAGTGATGGGAGCTCATTCTGCCATACAGTGCTTGGGCTCGAACCACCGGTGCTGAGACTATCTCCAGCATCATTAAGCCACGGAGCCATCGCACCTCTTTCTACCTAAATCAAGAATATCTTAAGGAAAAAAAGTCTTACCTCCGCAGGAAAGTTCATCTTCAAGAAGGACTAGATGCATGGGACAGGAGCAACGTGTAGTTCCATCGTTTTTTATAATGCAGATGTGAGAACAGCCACCGTTATCTTGGGAGCAGGGGTGCTGTCCTGAAAGATGAAGAGCATTTACAGATGGTATTTTATATCTCAAACACCTGTTTGCCTGCTTTTTTTTTAAATCAGAGAACTATAGATTTCAGACTGCCTCCTAGAAGTGGCTCAAAATCTCCATGAAGATCAGCTACCTCTCCATTATCAATAATTCTTTGAAAAAGTACAAATGATTTCAGCAAGAAGGGCAAATGTAAGCGTAAACTTTAGCATCAAAACATCTTTTCAATGTCTTGGAATGTAAATGCGAAGCTATCGCTGCATGATGACATTTCTGGGAAGATTCTAAGGTCAGCATAGTATCCCAACAGGCTTAAGATGGTCATATTGTTAAACTGACTGATGCACTTTCCTTCCAAAGAAAGTTAAACAATAAGAAATGAGCTGCAAATCTAACATTTTCCTTGGGGGGGCCAGGGGCGTTCTTTCTAGCAATGCCTATCATTCTGATAAAGCCAAAAACAGATGTTGCAAGGCTGATGCCAAAGTTTCATATGGGAAGGGACAAATCCCACCTCCAAGAAATATGATTTTAGAACGTTAAAAATCATAATGTTATCAACTGAGCTTAAAATTACAATCTAAAAAACTGAAACATGTGAAGTCTCTATGCTGTGAAAAAACAAGAAACGTTGTAGTGTCCCAGCCAGGCCATTATGAGAACATGAGTAAAGAAAGGTCTGCTTTCTCAAAGTATCTCACCTGCTAATCTCATGAAAATATTATTTTGCATGGGATCTACTGTAAATGGGAATCTTCTAACTAAGCATAAGAGCTTTCAGACCAGTATTTCTCAAACTTGGCAAGTATGAGGTGAATAAACGTCACTCTCATATTCTCCAACTAATAAATTATAGGGAAGCTGTTTTATGAGAGGTAACATTTAAGTTCTTCCTTCGGTGTGGTGAAATACTTATGGCAGGGTTGTCAAACTCAAGGCCCGTGGGCCGCATATGGCCCGCCGGGTGCTTAGATCTGGCCTGCAGGGCCAGCCTGGAAACAGCAAAGGACCAGCCCGTGATGCCTCTGCCAGTGAAAATGGAGCTCAGGGGGCCGCACGCAACCAAAAACAGGGCCAGCAGAGGGCTGCAGGAGGCCGTCGCAGCCAAAAACAGGGTGCGGGGGACCGCATGCAGCCCCCCCCGCCAAGACTCGTTTTAGCTGGCAGAGGGCTATCAAAACAAACTGAAAACAAAACAAAAGGAGAAATGTTTACCCTTTTGCATTTCAGCATGCAAGAAGGGACAGAAAAGGAAAAAAGGAAAGACAAAGAAAAAGAAGGAAAGATAGGAAGAGAGCAAGGAAGGAAAAATAAGGAAAGAGGGGAAGGAAGAAGGAAGGAAAAAGAAGAAAAGGAAGGAAGGAAGGAAGGAATGAAGGAAGGAAGGAAGGAAGGAAGGAAGGATATAATGTAAGGGATGGTCTCAGGGAAGTCCTGCCTTAGCACTTGGCCACCACAGGTGCCCCCGACCTGAGTGACATCGAGCTGGCCATGCCTCCCTCCCTCGGCCCTCTGAGGTCAAACACAAATCCTGATGCAGCCCTCAATGAAATCGAGTTTGACACCCTTGACTTACGGTATTCCTGCATGTTGAGTTCTTTAACGGCATGGATGTCACTCAGCTGAGCAATTCGAGCCTGAACCTTTGTACGTCCCTCTTGGCGAGTCACGTCAATTTTCTCAATCATCTGTTGATGACGATCAATCCAGTAAAGCCATTTTTCAAATACGGTCAGGCCTATAGGCTGCAGTATGTTGGAATCTTCTAATACTATCCGATTTGCACCTTTGAAATGGGGGGAAGAAAGGGGAAACTGAACCAAAACAAAATATTTTTGACTTCACATATGCTGTGACTGCGTCTTAATGTGAAATGCCTAAACCATAATGCCGAATGAGCTCAATAAAATGCACAACAGCTGTAAACAAATTTCAAACGTTCCAAGTTTATGTTTGGAAACAAAATGTTACAAAAGATTTGTCTTCTCCTTAATAATGCAACATCTCTGGAGCTGATTGCCAGAAGTTTCGGCATAAAGACAATATAGTTTGCATAAAAGATATTAAATTGATGGGATATCCAGTCACAAGACACAATGCATACCTTCCACGACTTTAAAAGTGGACTACCCAGATCCAGTCCAACAACAATATCAATATCAGCAACCAATAAAAGTTCCTGATTTAAGTTGATTAGCATGCATTTCAACAGAAAGTGAAAGGTAAGTATATTTAACATGTATCTAAAATTGATCTAAATGGAACCACACCTGTTTTGAGATATGATAACATCCCTGGGGGGAAAAAAAACCTTTCTAGCAATGCCTATCATTCTGATGGAGCCAAAAGCAGATGTTGCAAGGCTGATGCCAAATTTCATATGGGAAGAGACAAACCCGACTTCCAGGAAATAGGGTTTTAGAACATTACAAATCACAATGTTATCAACTGAGCTGAACATTACAATTTAGGAAACTGAAACAGGTGAAGTCTCTATGCTGCGAAAAAGCAGAAACGCTAGACTGTCCTAGCCACTCCATTATGAGAATATGCGGGAAGAAAAGTCTGCTTTCTCCAGGTATCTCACCTGCTAATCTGAGGAAGACATTCTTGCTACTATCCAGAGGTGGGTTTCACATAATTTTACCACCGGTTCACTGTACACCAAAAATGTGAACTCACGCATACGCTTGCTTCACTTGCGCCCCTTCTGCGCCTGCGCTTCGCTCGTGCGTGCAGCTTGCATGCCAGTGGTGGGTTGTCCCTGGTTTGGACTGGTTCACAAGAACTGGTAGTAAATCTGGCAGGAGGCTCCGCCCATTGCCCCAGATGTCATCATTGGCGATCTGCGCATGCGCAGAAGCAAGGTGCACGCACGATCCCGTTCCGAACCGGTAGTAAAGGTAAGTAGAACCCACCCGATGCACACGGCTTAGAAAACGTGGCTAAATAGGACGGCATAACCCCAGGGTGGGGGTGGGCCACCCACAGGTCGCTACTACTGGTTCGCCCGAACCGATCTGAACCGGCTGAATGGCACCACCTGTTCTTCCACTGTTCAAAAGACTCTCCCTCCAAACTCCAGGGATTATTTTATTCTATAGTATCTTCTATTCTGAATAGAATTGGGGGCATTTGAAGAATCACCGGGGTCACGTTTGTACTGGTTTGTAATTCTGACTCATCCTATTGAAAAGGAGATCCCAACTTCCTTGACAGGGATTGAGGAATGTGGGAGATTTTATTTTTTAAAAGGAAAATCAATGGTTCCAGCTCTCCCACCAATAGAGCTATAAGGTTCTCTAAATCTCATCCAACCAAACCGCAAGATATAATTTTCTAACCACAGAATAGGTCTTCCAGAAACCCCAATTATGACTTGTAAATGTGTTCTGTCGTACAGGGGGAAAAAAAGAGAGAGAGAGAGCAAGAGGCTTCGTAAAAATGCTCTTGTGGTTTAATGTAAATCACTATTTGTAAAGAAAGCAGAGGTGGGAATACAGGTAGTGCTTGACTTATAACAGTTCATTTAGTGACTGTTCAAAGTTACAACGGCACTGAAAACAGTGACTTATGATCATTTTTCACACTTACAACCTTTGCAGAATCCCTGTGATCGTAATTCAGATGCTTGGCAACTGATCCATACTTATGACCGTTGCTGTTTCCCAAGGTCATGTCATCACCTTTTGTAACCTTTTGACAAGCAAAATCCATGGAGAAGCCTGATTCACTTAACAACCTTGTTACCAATTTATCCACTGCAGTGATTCACTTAACAACTGTGGCAAGGAAGGTTGTAAGATGAGGCAAAATTCACTTAACAAATGTCTTATTTAACAACATAAATTTTGGGCTCAATTGTGATAAGTTGAGAACTACCTGTACAGGAAAATCAAAACCTGAAATAAGTAATAACGAAAAGAAGGTAGAAAAGGACTTTTGCAAGCCAGAGAGTATTTTTTTTTTTTTAATTGCTTGCCCAAGTTGCAAAAGGAAGGCTGCAACGTCTTGATCAGAAAGCCCAACTAACTATTCTGGTCAGTTTAACTATTCTGGTTACTGTTTTAATGTCCGTATATGGTTATTGTACAGGAGATTAGCAAATTTCCCTATTTTCTCTGTAATAGGCAGTGCACTAATTTGAGTCAAGGTAACCCAAGAGGAATACACAAATCGTTACAAAGGTAACTAGGAATCATCCATGGAAAAGCTGCAATTACACCGTAATAGGGAAGAGAACAATGCTGGGCTGTATGCATGATTAGATTTAGCATCGTACATTTGGGTTCTTAGATTAGCACAGTTAAACCGTGGCTCAATCTGGAAAGCGTTGCATTGCAAGCCTAAGTATAAAAGGAATGTTGTTAGAACACAACTTTTGTAACAAGCAGTTTGCAACACAGTTTGATTCTCAAAAGGAAGGGGGATTAACTGAAAGCAAAAAAACCAAAACAAAACACTTTATCCTACCAGACAGATCGCTGCTCTCGATTCTCCGCAGGTCGGAGTCTGCCCAGAATAACTTCCCCAAATTGTTATCGACGGCCAAGGCAACGGGTTTACTGAGCCCGCTGGAAAAGAGGACCTCCCGTTCAGTTCCATCTAATGCCGCCCTTTCAATTTTAGGGGGAGATCTTTCTTGGAAGTTGGTGAAATACATGTACCTGCCAAATGAAAGACGATCAAGTTATTTCACGCGTGGTCTTTCTATCCTGTCCCCTACTAAATCAGCAGGCTGGATATCGTTGCACTGCTTGTGGATGCAGGGAAGAGAACACTAACTAAAAAAAAAAACAAAACAAAACACAAGAGGTGCTGGCAAACAGCTGATTTTGAAATAATTAAATGTGATGCACATTGGGTGGGAGGCAGAGGTGGTATTCAGCCGGTTTGGACTGGTTCGCCCGAACTAGTAGCGGAAATCGTGGGTGAGCCCGCCCCCCGCCATCCTATTTAGGTATGTTTTTGAGGCTGGGCACATGTGCGGAAGGCCAGGCGCATATGTGGACGGGGCACGTGTGCGCACATTTGCGAACCGGTAGGGAAAGTAAGTGAATACCACCCCTGGTGGGAGGCTATAAGAAAATCTGAAGCTGAAGGTTGAATGAAGGTTCTGGAAAAAGACAATTCCACACCATTGCCAAAGAAGCTACTTGGAGTTACATGGAATTCAACGTTTTATTTTATTTAAAATTAATTTAAAAAACACAAGAAAGTTTCCTTCCAATTTTCCAAAGCTACGTGTTTTGATGGTATCAGTTACTTAGGGTTCAAAGTTTGAAATGCAGATAATCTTTGATGTCATTTTTTTAAAAAAAAAATAAGAATTGTATTATATTTAAAAAGTAAACAGAAAAGCTGCATGTTAAAAAGCAGCTAATATCTTAATCTGTTAATTATGACTGCATACATAATTTTAAGCTCTCATTAATGAAGTACAGTTCATTAACTAGAGCTTAAAAATCCACCAACTGTTCTGGATTTTCTCTCCCTTTGCTTTGTAGCAGGAAGAATATTTTAATTTTTAAAAAATTCTGTGGTTTACAAAAAACGTGAGACTAAATAGTTCCTAAACATTTTATTTAATCCTTCTGCTTCTATAAAGATTAGGAAACTGCTTAATTTATGGAGGATTCTCCTATTCATTTATTTTATCTGTATTACATACACTATTTACAAAACTGTGCTACATAAATCCTTT
The DNA here is from genome assembly GCF_029215685.1 of Pituophis catenifer annectens. NCBI lineage: Eukaryota > Metazoa > Chordata > Lepidosauria > Squamata > Colubridae > Pituophis > Pituophis catenifer. Next base: position 9,929,187 of record NW_027256887.1, on the reverse strand, counting down.
AGTTTCATAGATGAAGACATCTTTAAAATTCTTAGATGTTATAAAAACAATTTCACATTTCTGTACTGATTTATTATTACAATTATATGCATTCTTTATTATAAATATAGTGCCACTGATTTTAACCTCTTTATTCCATGTTTCCTTGGACCGGCTTTTATTTTGTGTAATATAGTTTAAATCAAGTGTTTTCCGACACTTAAGAATGGAACTCTTAAGCAACTTAGAAAGGTAATAAAAAATAACTCCCACTATTTTGAGTTTGACAAATTTGAAAAGGGATATAAAAAAATGTAACATTTTGTTCATCATTTCCCCTTCTTTCTCTCATGGCTTCCTAAACGCTGGTGCTTCTTGAAGTTTCTAGAAATCAAAAGCGGAAGCAACAAAAAATGGTATCAATTCCTTGAATTGTTCCTTGTTTTTCCTCATGTTTTACACACCCGAACTAAAATGTGCATAACCATTAAAGGCATACAACAATATGTCATTTGTTTAGATAATGCACATTTTAGAACGTGAGTGTTAGCGCCTCAGGATTTATATCGTGATATTGATTTTCTTTAAAGCATTCAAACATAAAATGGTTGACGTGGCACAGCAGAAAACAAGAGCAGGAGATAAGTCAAGTGATAAAAGGATCTGGAACTGGAATGTCTAAACATTTCCCATTCTGCAACCTACTTACCCCTTCTCTGGATTCACAACGATAGCTCTGGGCCGATCCTGTTCGTTTTTCAACACCACGCCCATCAACCGTCCATCCAGCCGCGTGACATTGATGACGTTTGTGGCTTCACAAGTCCAGTAAATGTAACGGCTGTAAATATCAATACTCAGATCATATGGCTGGATATCTAGATTTTGGTTGGGGACGGGACTCATCACAATGGTAGAACTCTGGAAGTAAGGTACAAGATGCTTCAAGGACTCCATCAGAAACAAACCGGAACTTGGCACAGAGCTAACTTAGTGTGGGACAAATTATATAACTCTGTCATTCTCTCAACCTGCTACCCTCCCCAAAATATTTTAGACAGTCCCACCAGCTAGGATACACAATGATCAGTGGTGGTGAAGGACGATGAAGTTTGTTATTCTTTGTTCTTCTTCACTGAACAAGAAACAGTAAGAGCGACAACAGAATAAATGGTGAAAAAGGAATCCAACTTTCCCTGTTAAGCAAATATTGATAAACTCTACAACTGACAGTATAAAAATACTGTATGTGATACATACTTTTTTATATTAAAAAAGAAAAAAAATATTGCTAGAAATGCGAACACAACACTAGACTGCTTTGATGTTTTTATCACTATTTTATAAGCCACCTAAGGTTATGGAATGTAAGATTGATGGCTATATGTATAAATCTTATAAATGATACGTAAACACATCTCAAAAAAGTTGAGCAATTCTTTTGGCTGCAAAAGAATAAAAATACCAATTCAAGTGTTGAGAAACAGTAGATGTGTTAATCCCACCTGTAGATTCTCTTTTAGGTTTGTGTTGGGGTTTTTTTGGCTACCTTCCACAAATGGGAGGATTTGTGAAACTTGATACTTTGACAAAACACCAAATACTCAAAAGAGAGACACACTCAAAAGAACGTAAATTTTAAAAGTCCTGTTTAAATTTCAGACCAAAATATGAGACAATACTGAGAAGAAAACTAAGCTACGTGAGTTAATCTTTCAGCTCCCAATCTGAATTTCCCAAACCAAGAGGGGATTTTTTAAACCCCCTTCAGGCAGTTACTAGGACAATACAGATATTCCTACGGTAGACTTATGACCATGACTAATCCCCAAATTTCTGCTGCTAAGCCGGACAGTTGTTAAGTGAGTTTTGCCACATTTCATAACCTTTCTTGCCACAGTCATTAAGTTAGTAACACGGTTGTTAAGTGAATCTGGCTTCCCCATTGACTTTGCTTGTCAGCAAATCCATGCCAGTTGCCAATCGTGTGGATTTTGATCATGTGACCATGGGGATGCTGCTATGGTTGTAAGTGCGAAACATGGTAACTCACTTTTTTCAGTGCTGCTGTAATTTCAAATGGGCACTAAATAAATTATTCTCAAGGACTACCTCTAATACTGTAGGTACACAGTATTAGCTACCAAGACAATTTACCCAAAAGTCCATTTATATTACTTACAAGATCCAAGGTTCCTTCAGTTATAGCCAGTGCCACAATGGATATTTAAAGGGTTGCACTCATTTTATGTTTCTACCATAACATCAAAAACTTAGGCCCTTGAGGTGTTTTTTCCATGATTACAACATAAGGAAATGTATGGATAAATGTTTTGAACTTAAAGAAGTCAGTGTTGCTTTGAATTATATTCCAAAATCATTAAATCTGAGAGTTTTAGGGGAATTTTGATTATATCGGGCACAGGAATAATCAATATTCAGTACTAATACTAAACTTTTTCAAAGTTTTTTCCTGATTTTTTTTTGGGGGGGGGGGGGTTGCCACATGAAAAAATTGAAATTGAATGTGTCCATTCAGAGCTCATGGCTTAAAAATTCAGAAACTGGACTGATCCTGTATCTACTTTTCAAGAAGCTAAAGAATTAAATAGGACATATTTAAATAAAGATCTTTTAAAAACTTATTTTGATGAGCTTTATTCATATACCTTTAAAACATTTATGCAGTAAAATTAAGCTCTACCTAAACTCAACACTGAATTTGCCTCCTCTATCCAAAATTAAGATGTTCCTATTTTCAGCTGATTTCCATCTGTCAGTTTAATAACCAGCAAATTCTACTGCACAAGCAGCAGCGTTTATAAAGTGTTTCAAACATTAAATCCGGTAAGACAAGAATTCTTTTGCCTTTTGTCTCTCTTTGAAAGCTGAACAGCCCTTGTTTAGATACCTGACTGCCATCCTCTTGTGACCGTCTGATAATGTTTTGGCGAGAGTCGATCCAGTAAAGCTGCTTCTCCAGGGGATCATAGTCGATTGCCCGAACATTTCTGAGGCTGTGTATCGGAAGGATGATCTCTGGACTCTTCAACCCATCGATTATCATACGATTGATTGCATTCTTCTGACTGAAGAGCAAGAAACTTGTAGGGGCTTAGGGAGAAATGCAAACACAGAAGGGAAAGTGTGAGTTAGGCTGAAGATGTTAACTCTGAAAATATTCCAAAGTGCCCCACAGAATGAAAAGATAGCAGCAATTAAAGGAGAGGCCTTCCTTTGTGGAAAGAATTGAGCCTAAAGAGGGAGATTGGAGAAAGGAAGGTGCTATTCAAAGGGAAGGGACGTGGTGGCACAGTGGCTAAGATGCTGAGCTTGTCGATCGAAAGATCGGCAGTTCAGCGGTTCGAATCCCTAGTGCCGCATAATGGGGTGAGCTCCCATTACTTGTCCCAGCTTCTGCCAACCTAGCAGTTCGAAAGCACGTAAAAAATGCAAGTAGAAAAATAGGGACCACCTTTGGTGGGAAGTAACAGCGTTCCGTTCGCCTTTGGCGTTGAGTCATGCCGGCCACATGACCACGGAGACGTCTTCGGACAGCGCTGGCTTTTCGGCTTTGAAACAGAGATGAGCACTGCCACCCTAGAGTCAGGAACGACTAGCCCATATGTGCGAGGGGAACCTTTACCTTTACCTTATTCAAAGGGAAATTCTTTAGGGGGTGGGTAGAGAAATTGTAACTCCATCTTTAAAAATAGAAAATACTTTTTAGACACTAAAAATACTTTTTAGGTTAAAATGTCCAAATCTGGTTGGCAAATCTACTTCATAACTGTTCCTAGGCAATATTGTTAAAAATAGCAATTAATGGGTAAACAGTGCACATCCAAGAAATGAGGGGGAAAAAAACATAATCCTACAGGCATGCCTCTCTAAAACTTTCCATCTTCTGTAGCCTATCCGGATTTGAGAAAAAGATGCAAACTTTATGATTAAGAATAAAAAATAGCCTTGGTTCAATTCAACAATTTTTATCTGAGTACGAGCATAAAAAGTTTATGGCCTCAGTTTATGGCAAGTGAACCTTTAGGAATGCAGGTTAACACCACCATCCATGTTTCTGGCTTACCACTACATGTTCTGTTGTCGGGGTTCAAGGAATAATGAGCAGGACATCCACAGACAAAGCCACCTACGGGCACTGCCAGACAGAGGTGGGAGCAGTGCCCGTTGCTGGAAGCGCACTCATTCCAGCCAGCTTGCCGGGATGAATGGAAGACTAGGATGTCCATCACGTAATCCAGGTGGTTTTGGATGATGGTCCGATTCTGTCCGCTGGTCTTGTTGGCACGTTCGATGCTACGTCGGCTCCAGTCTGTCCAGTAGATGTAATCCTGGTATTGAGTCAGGCCAAAGGGATGCGGTAAATCATCGGCTATAACTTCGCGGTCAAGGCCTGGATTTGGGGAAGGGAATGAAATGAAAGAAAGGTAGAAGATCACTAGATGTATCACCTCTACAGATAATCACTAACACCCTAAGAAATTATCTACAGGTAGTCCTCGACTTACAAGTTCATTTAGTGACCGTTCAAAGTTACAACGGCAATGAAAAAAATAATTTATGACCATTTTTCACAGTTACAACCTTTGTAAGTATCTCCATGATCCTGTGAACAAAATTTAGATGCTTGGCAACTGGTTCACACTTATGACCATTGCTGAGTCCCAAGCTCATGTGATCCTCTTTTGACAAGCAAAGTCAATGGGGAATCCAGATTCACTTAACAACTGGGTTACTAACTTTATCAACTGCAGTGATTCACTTAACAACTGTGGCAAGACAGGTGGCAAAGTGGGGCAAAACTCACTTAACAAATGTCTCACTTAACAACAAAATTTGGGGCTCAATTGTGGTCATAAGTTGAGGACTACCTGTCTTTGACTTACGACTGGTTGTTTAGCAACTGTTTGAAGTCCCCCTTCCCGGAATATTATTTACAACCTGGTTCTGAAATTCCAATGGTTGTTCCCCTTCCCCGCGGTCATGTGATCAAACGTTGGGCACTTGCAATTGGCCAGAGTTTATGACAGTTTGCAGCGTTCTATGATCACATGACTCAACTTATGACTTTTTGCTGAAAATGGCTCATAATTAACAAGAAGTTTGCTCGACTGATACAATTTTAAAATTGGGTTGGTCATGTAGGTGACCTGCTTTATGAGCATCACAATTTACAACTGAAGTGGGCAGGCTCTATTACATTCATAAGTCAAGGACTACCTGTGCGTTGCCATGAATGCCCTGCCTCACGCACATTGCTTATCCCTCACGTACAAAGCAGAATCTGTATCGCTTGGAACATTATGAAACTTGTCAATAAAATACAAAATGGCCCAAACTATTGTACTTATCAAAGGGAACAAACAATGTGTATAATATTAAGAGCCATGGTGGTGCAGTGGTTAGAATGCAGTACTGCAGGCTAAGTCACTGATCACTTCAAGAGTTCGATCCTGACTGGCTCAAGGATCAGCCTTCCATCTTTCCGAGGTCAGTAAAACGAGGACCCAGATTGTTGGGAGCAATAGGCTGACTCTATAAACTGCTTAAAGAGGGCTGTAAAGCACTGCGAAACGGTATGTAAGTCTAAGTGCTACTGCTATGTGTATAATATTCTATTGTTGGAATATAGGTGTAGGAAAAATGTTATTTTTTTTTAATCATAAATATAAAAGCCTGCTTCTCTTCTTCATAAAAGTCTAAAATTTAGGCTGTCTGGCTCAGGTAGCAGCATCTTGTCAGTCTTGGAGGTGTCTGAAAAACACTGCTTCCCTTTCATCAGGAGGTCATTAGGAAACCCATTCAGGGGTGAAGGACACATCTTGGCAATAGTACTGAAATGGTTTGGCATTGCCTTCCTCTGAGATACTTTTCTAACTTCCAAGCCCTAAAGAGTTTCTCATGGGCTCCCATCCAAGTCCTACCCAGGCCTAATCTTGCTTATCTTTGGGCCATCATCTGCAAAATGTCTTATTTAGCTAGGGCCAAAAAGAGATTAAGCTGACAACCGGTGTACCTGCCGGGAGAAGGAATTTCTTAAATGGGGGCCCGTAAGGCCTCGCTCATTCTGAAGAGTTCAGACATTGGAGTATGGAAAGTGTCTCTTTGGGGATATCGTGGCCCCAAACTGTTTTTAAATTTAATTTAATGTAATTTTTGTCCTGACCCTGTCACTGTTCAGAGTCCGAAAAAGATTAGCTTAAGCCACATTTCCATTATCTTTCAGGAATCGTAATTGCAAAATGTGACATTTTTTCTGATGATATAGTCCTATTTCCCATTTCTAGAAGAGAGCTTGCAAGGGTTCATTTGAATCTGCTTTTATTTTTGGGTGTTAATGTGTACATTTTGCTCCATGTCTGAACAGTACTAAAGCATCAATAAATATCTAATTTGTAGAAGATAAGTACTTGATAAATTGACTGTCATAAATCAATGTCTAAAACTTCTAAATTTCATTTTTTTTTCACCTTTTCACCTTTCTACTGATTTTGAGGTGGCTAATACTAAATAAAATGTGAACTACAAGAAGTCATTAAATTGTTAAAGAACAATGGAAGGCCCTGAAAAGGCTTTGAGAAGACTGAGAGGGAGATACAGGAGGAAGCCCCTTCCCAAGTGTCAGATAGTGTTGAGATCTATGGCCAAGCAAAACTCACCCAGCATATTTGAAGATTCGATCAAATTGGTATCCAAGTCAGTCCAATACAATCTTCTTTTGACGTAATCGATTGTCAGACCATTTGCTCGCCCCACATTTGGCACTAAAGTACAACGTTCACTACCATCCATGGCTGCTCGGTCAATCTTGGGTTTCCCACCCCATTCGGTCCAGTACATAAACCTGAAGACATATCAAATATTCCATATTTACTTCATAAAGATGCACAAGCAAATCAGGAATAGAAAAAAATCCTAATGATAAAATTTAAACTTATTATTCTGAGCAAGATTTCTAAACAAGTTTTAAAATCTTGTTCAAAAATTGCGCACGCTCCAAGATGGCGACCCAGCTCTAGGCTCGCTGTGGTAGAGATGGGGTGTTTTGGCTGGTGAGGGCCTCTGGGGGTCGTTTTGACCATCTAGGACATTTTGGACTATCATAGCAGAGCCCTTGGCCAAACCTTATCACTACCTCAGAGCTTTAGATGTATTTAAGGTCACAGCTTCTTGCCCTGCGAGACTCCCCCCTCTCGCAAGCCTGGCCCTCCGCGTTATCGAGGGCCTACCTCAATGATGGGTCCTGGAACCCAGAGAGGTGGCATGCTGCGAAGATGGGGTTGAGGGTTTTTTTATATTGTTTTATTTTATGGCTGTTCACCGCCCTGAGTCCTTTGGGAGTAGGGCGGTATACAAATTCAATAAAACTAAAACTAAACTAAACTTTTCCATCATTTTGTCTAAAACAAATTTATTGATATTTTATAAATGTTTTAATACATTCCAGACTAATATAATTCTAAATAGCAATTTACATTACTGTTATGCAATTAGTAGTGTTGAATCTTCACTAAGGGAGGGAGGTAGTTTTTTTTTAAAAAAATTCCAGACTGGTATAATTCTAAATAGCAATTTACATTGTTATGAAATTGGTAGTGTTGTATCTTTTTACTATGGGAGGGACTTAATTTTTGTTTACAGAAGGGAATTTTTGTACAAGATTATCACTGTATCTGTTCATTTGTGTAAAATTTGAATTGAATTTTAAACTAATTTGGCGCAATTGCACTGGCTGGCCAATTCAGGGGAGCTTTATGCAAATGTAAATAATAAAATAGCTAAGAAAAATAGCACACGTAAATAGAATTAGGTAAAGGTAAAGGTTCCCCTTGCTCATATGTGTTAGTTGTTCCCGACTCTAGGGGGCAGTGCTCATTTCTGTTTCTAAACCGAAGAGCCAGCACTGTCTGAAGAAGTCTCTGTGGTCATGTGGCCAGCATGACTAAACGCCAAAAGCGCCACGGAATGCTGTTACCTTCCCACCAAAGATGGTCCCTATTTTTCTACATGCATTTTTTACGTGCATTTTCGAACTGCTAGGTTGGCAGAAGCTTGGACAAGTAACTGGAGTTCAGCCTGTTATGCGGCACTAGGGATTCGAACCGCTGAACTGCCAACCTTTCAATCTACAAGCTCAGCGTCTTAGCCACTGAGCCACCATACCCTTCTTTATAATTGAGTAAATGGAATTACCCAATTATAAAATCCAGTGCATTGTTGTATCCTCAGTTTTTTATCCTTGTTTTGATTTATAGATGTATTTCTGCCCAATTTCTTAAACTGGTTGGTATCTGTACAATATCATATGGATTTTTTTTAGGGCTAATTTCTCAGATTACACAAAACAGATTAAAAATTCAGATTAATTGCTTCGTATCAAAAATTAAACAAGCAGCTCACCCTTCAGCAGGATCCAGAGCCAGCGCCCGAGGGCTGTCAAGATCCTTCCAGACCAGAACTTGGCGATGTTGCCCATCCAATTTTGACACTTCGATACGATTTGTTCCCGTATCTGCCCAGTAGAGATTCTTCCCTAACCAATCCACAGCCATGCCTTCTGGATAATCCAATCCAAACTCAACCACGTGTTCCAAGGCACTTCCGTTCATGAAAGCTCTACTGATGGTCTGCAAGGAAGAGAAAGGGGGAAGCATAAAAATTTAGGTGCCCGTGCTACCTATCAGTATCTTTGAGAAGGGATCCAAACAAAGCTCCTTGTCAAATAGAACTAACCCTAACCAGAGGAAATGGTGGGGACTGCTGCATGTGTGATTAAATATTTTTGGAGAGGGTTTATTTGGGGGAGGGTTTATTTTCGGGGGGGGGGGGGGCTTATTTTAGCACATGCACTCAAAAGCCCGATTGGGCTTATTATCTGGGGAGATCTTATTTTTGGGGAAACAGGATTATATATTGTAGCAGGGAAGCCAGATGCATTTTTCTCTCTCTTCTTTGGAATAATACCACTAACAAGCATTTAGCAAAGGAAAGGAGGAGCTACAGATAGCCCTCGACTTACAACGGTTCATTTAGCGACCGTTCAAAGTTACAGTGGCACTGGAGAAAGTGATGTATGACCTTTTTCCACTTACGAACTTTGTAGCATCATAAAGTGAGTGACATCGAGTTGGCCACGCCCACCCAGGTTTTGTGGCTCCTGATGTTTTCTTTTCTGTGGGAAATGGGTCCAAATGGCTCTTTGAGTGCTTAAGGTTTCAGACCCCTGGCTTAACTGCCTTGTATAGAGGAGGTTCTGTTTGTATTAAGCTCTGTGCTCAGCTTCTGAACTAAAACTAGTCTGCTGAATCAAAGCTAAACTGTTCTCTCCTCTGCCTGTGTTTTGCTTGTAACTACCACTGCACTGGAGAATCTGCCACTGGCATTGTATATTTATCTTCATGTGTTATACGTATATGAAGAAGTTAATGAATCCTGCTGAATCAGTTATCTGTGTGTGCTTTCTGGATATGATTTCTGCAACAAACTCTGACAGATATGACCACATTACCTTCAACGAGATGTCTGTCCAATATATGCGATTGTCAGTCACATCAAAATCCAGGGCAGAGGCTTCCTTGACTCCTGTTAATGGAATAGCAACATTATTGTTGTTTGTCTCGAGAGAGATTCGCCTGATATCCGCTCTACGGGAAAACAGCAGGAAGGCTTCTGGGACAATGCAGGTCTTCATGTCATTCAGGAGTTCCAGGCCGATGGGGCAGGCGCAGCGCAATCCTTGAGGCCTATACAAGCAGAGGTGGCTGCATCCCCCATTGGATTCTGCGCAAGGATTTGTACCTAAAGAAAGCAAAAACGAAGCCTTTAGCGTTGCTAAATCTTTATCATTTCTCCATAGCTGTCAGGTCCAAAGAATGGAGTTACTTCTGAACTGTTTATTGCTGTTCGCCCACAGACAGAATCTTGCCCGACCAAAGCAATTATCTGCAATAACTATGAGATACACTCTGTGGAATGATCTATGCCTGTTCTCTTCCTGCCCACCAGAAATTCCAAGCTCTGCTGTCTCTTACCGTGTTTCCCCGAAAATAAGACTCTTACCGTATTTTCCGGCGTGTAAGACGACTGGGTGTATAAGACGACCCCCGAATTTTCCTGTTAAAATATAGGATTTGGGCTATACTCGCCGTATAAGACTACCCCTCTTCCAACGCACACCAAATAAAAATTAAAAAACATCAACTGGCTCACCCACAATGTAAAAGCAGCTGTGCTAGACCCAAAATGGCCCCTGCAACAAGCAGGAACCTCACACAGCCACAAAAAGCCCCAAAAAAACAACTTTCACACTTTACACACACAAAATTCTACATACAACTTTGTGAGATTTTATGTGTTTGTGTAGTTAGAGTGAAACACTACAGAAACACACTAAATCTCAGAAAGCTGCACAAATATTATTTTATTTTAATTTATTTTTATATGAAAACTAAATTTAAAACTTCCTAAACTTTAAATGGCTAGGTCTAAAAAAGAACAACTAAAAAAAACCCCAATTAACTATTTTTTTTAAAGCTCCCAAAGGGGAAAAAAACTTACCCAATAGAACAGGGGTCTCCAACCTTGGCAACTTTAAGACTTGTAGACTTCAACTCCCAGAATTCCTCAGCCAGCTTTGTTTTGCTGGCTGAGGAATTCTGGGAGTTGAAGTCCACAACTTCCTGCCTGCTTAATTGCAGGCAGGGAGTGGCTTGCTGATGGAATGGATTCAGGCAAGCGAAGCAAGGCAAGCGTTGTGACTAGCAGCTAAGGTAAGCAAGCTGGAGGGGGGAAACTTTTTTCCTTTTACATGGCTCTGGCGATCCCAGCTGAGTTGCCTGATTAGCAGGCAAAGCTGGGATCATCAGAGCTTGGATCGTCAGAGCCATTTAAGGCTCGTCAGTCTTTCGGGCTGGTCTGCCTGGTTACAGGAGAACGACCCCCGGCGTATAAGACGACCCCCGACTTTTGAGAAGATTTTCATGTGTTAAAAAGTCGTCTTATACGCCGGAAAATACGGTATATTTTTTTGAACCCCGAAATAAGCGCTTGGCCTTATTTTGTTATTATTTTGGGGCGCATGGAACAAGACGGCGCTCCTCTTGCCATCTTACTTGATTTCTAGCTCTGTCTCCCTAACCCTAACCAAAGGAAATGTTGGAGACCAGCTGTGCATGCATTTAAATATTTTCGGGGAGAGCTTATTATCAGGGGATGTCTTATTTTCGAGGAAATACGATAGCTTCCTGGGAAAGAGACACTTGCTCCTGCAACTTCAGACTACGTTCCACCATAATAGCTGATACAGCCTGTTAGAAAATGTGACAACACTGATTTTCCACTTACTCCAATACAAATATAGGTAGTCCTCGACTTACAACAGTTCATTTAGCGACCGTTCAAACTTACAACGGCGTTGAAAAAAATGAGAATTTCTCACAGTTACAACCTTTGCAGCATCCCCATGGTCATGTGATCAAAATTCAGATGCTTGACAACTAGTTCATACTTGTGACCATTGCAGTGTCCCGGGGTCATGTGATCATCTTTTGCAATCATTAGAGGGTCTTTCTCCTCCCCCACCCCATTTTAGATGGTATTGAAAGGGTCTGTATTGAGAATTTTCAAATCCTCATAAATTCCTTATTCTTATGGTTAGGATATTTAAAGGTAAAGGTTCCCCTTGCACATATGTGCTAGTCGTTCCCGACTCTAGTGGGCGGTGCTCATCTCCATTTCAAAGCCGAAAAGTCAGCGCTGTCCAAAGATGTCTCTGTGGTCATGTGGCCAGCATGACTCAACGCCAAAGGTGCACGGAACGCTGTTACCTTCCCACCAAAGGTGATCCCTATTTTTCTACTTGCTTTTATGTGCTTTCGAACTGCTAGGTTGGCAGAAGTTGGGACAATGAACGGGAGCTCACCCCGTTAAGCGGCACTAGGGATTCGAACCGCTGAACTGCCGACCTTTCGATCGACAAGCTCAGCGTCTTAGCCACTGAGCCACCGCATCACTTTTAGGTGATTAAAAGTATGTAAATGTTCTCATTTACAAAATAATCTCTTTGGTTTACAGGAGAGGAGTTAGATTTTTAAGACACTCACCCAAGATCTTGTGGACGTTGGTAGCCTTGAGGCCCATGAGATCAGGCAACTGGTCAATTATGATCTCCCTTTCTGCTGTCCGCTTATGAACCCGCTCAATACTTCTTCTTTGCCAGTCTGTCCAATAAATATAGTCCCCCAGCAGAGTGAAACCAAAGATGTGGGGCAGCTTGTCTTCCACAAGGACTCTTCTGCTGGTTCCATCTATTTTCATGACCTTCACAAGTACAAACACACACACACACACACAAGATGGGTTCGGAAGCTTAAACTCGCCTTCTTGCAAAATGTAATTCTTGTCAGACAATGCAGTTCAATCAATCTCAAAATGTAACTCACAAAAATTAACATGTGCATTTCAGCATGAACTTTATCTGCCAAACAATCTTCTTTGATAACATTTCCTGCTACAAATTCCATTACACCTAACTGGAAATTATTAGATTTCACATCAGATATGTCATTAAATCTTAGCTCTGCATTCAGCTAATTAGCTGCATTTCTAGCTAACAGCAGAAACTTCACAGACTCGGCAAGAAAAACACATTACTGAAGACAAGAAATATTCATACCAGGGAATACGGAAGCCCTATTTATATATTTATATATTCACAAGTCCCTTCTGCATTGAGTAGTGGTGCTTACTGTCTTTCCCACTACAGCTACATCTTCCTTGTTGCTTCAGAGATGAAGCAGAATTACCTAATAAAATAAGTTCAGGGTTATTTGTCTGTGTGAATCTGGGTTTCACATTTCCCATCATTGGGAATTGAGCCAAAACCTGTAATTAATCCAAAGCTTTTTTTCATATCATATCTGCCCGCTTAAAAATGAATTGAGACATAGTTCCAGAGGAGGTTTGAAGAACTAAAGGTGTCTCTCTGAAAGTGGAGCTGACGACCATGACAAAAATGAATTAACAATTAACTGAGGAGTAGATCGATTCCTTGGAACCTCTCTGGATAAGGAAAGGAAAGGAAAGGAAATTGCCCATATGTGCTTCGGATGACTGCTCCTCGAAAGGAAGCTGCAAGCCAGCAATTTTCTACTTGTTTTAAGTGCTGGGAGACAAAGACAGTCATTTTAATCACAATCACAGAGGAACCTTTTAAAGGACACTAAGTTCACGAACCTCACTTTCTAATCACTTTTGGAAATTGCCTATTAACCTTCTTCAAGCAATTAGAGACCTTCAGAAGAAAAGTTTAACAACTGAAAGAATTTGAAACAAAAAAGAAAAAACTAAAGGTTTTTATTTAAATAAGCATATTAAGGGTTTAGATAAATTTGGAAAATTGACCTTCCTTTAGCATAAGATAACTGCAAAAAAATAAATAGCTTCTCATGGGAAATAGATTTATTTTGGCTATGCTGGCTATTGCAAGACATAACAAAGATAAATTACTTTTACTGATTTCAGTACCTGGATACTAGAGGGGACTAAAGTGAAGAAAAAGCAGAAAGAGGAAAAAAGCAAGCCTATTTTTAATACTGATTAATACTGGGACTTATAAAATGACACAAAATGTAATGACAAAAGAAACATTAGCCACTGGTTAACCATTGGTAGCACAGTGGTTAGAATATAGTATCGCAGGCTAACTCTGCCCATAGCCTAGAGTTTGATCCTGACAGGACTCAAGGTTGATTCAACCTTCCATTCTTCTGAGGTCAGTCAAATGAGGACCCAGATTGTTGGCAGCAATATGCTGACATTGTAAACTGCCCAGCCAGTGCTATAAAGCACTATGGGACTGCTATTATTGTTATTAAAAGAGATCTTTGAAGAATGGGACCAGAAATTAGCAGCTATAGCATCAACAGTGTTAGTAATGATGTCTGCTTCTATTTGATAGATTATGTCTAAAAAACCAGTACTGAAAGTGGAACTATAAATTACAGGCTAAGAGAATGATTTGGAAAAGGCCATTTTACTGGATATACAAAAGAACCTGTCTGAAGTTTTAAAAATTAAAAGGGAAATACAAATACAATCCAAGAGAATGACCTGGAAATGTTTTGTTATTGGATCTACAAAAGAGGAGGGTTAAAAAAAAAACCTTGGAACAATGGAATAAAGAACTGGGGGAAAAACCAAATACTATGACAATATTCGATTGAATTAAAGATTCAATCTTTAGAAGCTTGTTAGAAGTAAAAAGAAGGATTATAAAGTTGTTTTATTTGATTGAAGTTAAAAGAAGACTTTTTTAAAAAAAGTTCTGCAACCCTTTATGGATTATTTGCCGATACAAGGATCGAAAAGTTCACGTCTTAGGAATTTGTTTACAAATAAGGGATGGGATCTGTGTGTAACCATATTTAGAGCATAAAGAATGTTTAAATTTGTTTATACTTGTGAGAAAGGTTGGAAGTCACTTCTTTATACTGAAATTTTTTCATCCTTTTTTTTGCTTGCACTTTTTATTCTCTCTTTTTTTATTCCCTTTCTCTAAATTTAGTTTGTACTAGGTTTTATTGTTGTAATAGTAAAAATTCTTACTTAAAAACTACAGGTATAGTAAAAGAAAAGAATGAGGATAAATGGAAAAATATGACTCCAATATATCTAGAGAAAAATATTCCAATCACAAATTGAGAAAAACTTGTTGACAATAAATTCTATTACTTCAATTTTATTTTTCTAAAATGACACCAATCACTAACCTGGATTTAAAACTTTCCTGGACTCATAAAAATGATGAATTGCCACTTTTATTATGGCTTGCCCTTTAAGCAACTGCTTCTTTTTGTAAAACACTCAGGCCAAAAGGATCACTGGAGAAAGGGTCCTAGTTACAGAACTTCAAAATGGAGGTCAGCTCTTTTTCAGCCCGCATTAGAATTCCTACAACTTATTCCAGATGGCAACCAGGCGGAGTTTAGTCTCTCCTGCTCAATTTTACTCACTTATTTTTATAAGGAAAAGAATGAAATTCTCTCCACCTAGCAAGCTTTTTTCTTTGTTATGGGATGAGTAATTCCTCAAAACCACGTAGCAGATCCAAGTCCATCTTCCTGTTCCACAAGGTAACAGACCCACTGCCCTTCAAGTGTGGAGAGCAGCTGCTGGAGGTAAGGTAAAGGTTCCCCCGATATATATGGGCTAGTCGTTCCTGACTCTAGGGGGCGGTGCTCATCTCCATTTCAAAACCTAAGAGCCAGCGCTGTCCGAAGACGTCTCCGTGGTCATGTGGCCGGCATGACTCAACGCCAAAGGTGTACGGAACGCTGTTACCTTCCCACCAAAGATGGTCCTTATTTTTCTACTTGCATTTTTTAACGTGCTTTCGAACTGCTAGGTTGGCAGAAGCTGGGACAAGGAATGGGAGCTCACCCGGTTATGCGGCACTAGGGATTCAAACCGCTGAACTGCCGACCTTTCGATTGACAAGCTCAGCGTCTCAGCCACTGAGCCACCACATCCCTTCCAGCTGCTGGGGAGGTGACCCCAAAGTCAGGCTTGAACTCACACAGTGGTAGAATGGTTTCTTTTTGTGTTTTTAACTGCTGCGTCCTTTTGAACTTCTGGGATGGGCCAGGGAGAGAGACAGTGATTGGAACCAAACATTATAATAATACCTGGGAGATTTGATGGGATGCTGCTGCTGCAGAGAAAAGGGGCAAGGTCATGGCTGGGCTTCCTTCCTTTCAGGGAGCCATCTAACCAAGGAAGTCGAGGTGACAGAGATGGCGCACCTTCCAACCAGATGTTCCTGCTCCAGTTCAGTGGCTTGTTCAGTCATTTATTATCTATGATTTCCTCTTGGAGGAAAGTGCAGACTTGGTATGTTTTATAGACACTGGCTGAGAAGGGAGCAGGAAATCCTTTTCTCTATTGTTGTCTGATAAAACAGCGTTCCCC
The DNA here is from genome assembly GCF_029215685.1 of Pituophis catenifer annectens. Classification (NCBI taxonomy): domain Eukaryota; kingdom Metazoa; phylum Chordata; class Lepidosauria; order Squamata; family Colubridae; genus Pituophis; species Pituophis catenifer. The sequence continues at coordinate 9,913,221 of NW_027256887.1, read as the reverse complement.
AAACTTTCCGGGTTGGCGGCCCGGCCCAGGAAGGGGGGGGGGGGCGCGGCAGGGAAGAGGGGATGGTTTTGTGCGAGGGGTAGGCAAGTTGAGCTGTATGATTGTGCACAAGCACCAGCCTACCACTCACAAATAGGCCACAGCCCCCAGGCAGAGGACCCTGTGCTAAAACACTCTTTCACTTGCTTGAGTGTTGGCGTAAACAGAAAGACAAGGGACATTTTCTCTAATAAAATAAACACTGCCTCAAGTCACAATCATCTGATCACAAGATGCTGCAACCATCATAAATGGAAGCCAATTGCCAAGCAGCTGAATCGCAAGCATGTGACTTCGGGAATGGTGGGATAGTCATAACTTCAAGGATGGGTGAGAAGCCACTTTTTCTAAGGATGTCGTAATTTCAAACCATTGTTAAACAAATGTTTGTAAATTGAGGATTACATGTATATGTAGCTTCTATATCATTTATATCTAGTAACTACTGCATATAAGCCACACATATGTTATTTATTATATATAAGCTACAAACTGTATATAACAGGGAGCAAACCCCAACTTCCTCGCACTAATGATGTAACCTAGTTGGGTAATGAAGCATCTGTAAGCAATCAGCCAGGCTCAGAGAGCACCAAGGACTCCACAGTTCAACCCTGAGCTGCAGATTGATTGATTGATTGATTGATTGATTGATTGATTGATTGATTTATTTATTTATTTATTTATTTTGATTTGTATGCTGCCTATCTCCATAGGACTCAGGAGGATACTCTCTTCTATTGGATTCTCTCACCCTATGAAGAACTTACTACACTTTTTAAAATTTACATATATTGGATTTATAGCCATATTCCTTATTTAAATATACAAGGGTGCCTGCGGGAGATAAAAGAGTTTTACTATCCTACTATGCAGAGGGGAAGATGGCCCATAGAAACGACACCACAAGCAGACCCGTTCTTTGGAGGCCAACCAGCTCTTCTATGTTGGCCAGCTTTTATCTTTAGTTACTGTAAAAGGATTTGTCTCTCACCTAGCAAGTATCAGTCCCAAGGAAAGATGAGAAGGAAATACCAGAATTTCAAGATGGCTGCCAAGAAAGTAATATGTTGCAGGCTACTTCAGCTAAGTAATTCTGGAGAAGACCAGAAGTGATGATCAAGCTGTTCCACCCATTCAAGTACCTATCACAGTAAGTCCTTCAGGTACAAAGCCCACCCTTTTTAGGGGAAACACAGTTTAAACAAAACAAATTCCCATGTAGGGAATATTGATTTACGAACAGAAAGCGAGAGCAGGCTACAAGTAACAGCTGCTTGTTCTTTTCCTGACTCTTGAGACTGTATTTCATATTCCTTAAATAGAGGTCCTGCCTAGCAAAATTCCTGGCTCCTCACAAGAGTATTTGAGAAGAAGAAAAAGCAAGGCAGAGGAGAACATTTCAATGCAATTCAGTACATCTGTGCCAAAAAACCCTACATTGTCCATAGCTTTATACGGTAAGGCTTCTTCTCAAAGAAGAGAAATAAGAACGTCTGTAGGTAAAGAAGCGCATCTAAATTTCAGCCACTCTCTTTAACCTTTGGAGCTGATTTTAACCACAGCGTGGATGGATTTCACAATCTAGATGGCTCTTAACTACAAGGATAAAAACAACAACAGAAAACACATGTGGCTTCCCACATCACACGCTAGTGACCAAGCTCCAGGCGCACAGATGTCCTGCTTCAGAAGACACTGGCAAGCAAATATGCCAATTCAGATTTGCAGGGCAACGGATGTACAAAAACGTTGAATTGCTTTTGAAGCGATACATCTCTCTTAAAAAAAATAACCTGCTCATCATTAACAGCAGGGGTGCTATTCAGCAGGTTCTGACAGGTTCTGAAGAACCGGTAGCAGAAATTTTGAGTAGTTCGGAGAACTGGCAAATACCACCTCTGGCTGGCCCCAGAGTGGGGTGGGAATGGGGATTTTGCAGTATCCTTCCCCTGCCACGCCCACCAAGCCACGCCCACAGAACCAGTAGTAAAAAAAATTGAATTCCACCACTGATTAACAGGGACTGATGAAAAATCCCAATGACCATCAAACCTGATCCAGAATGGGGTCAAAGAAGTCACTATGGCAGCCAAGACCAAAACCCTGCACTTTTTATGTGTGGTGGCCATCGTGATTTTTTTAAACCCACCTCGACCTCTACAGATGCCCCTGCAGAACGATCGATACTTCCCAGTGGTGGGTTGCCCTCGGTTCACAAGAACTGGTAGTAAAACCAGCGGGAGGCCTTGTCCACCTCCCCAGATGTCATCATCGGCGATCTGCGCATGCGCAGAAACTTCTTCGCAATGCGATCCCATTGCAAACCAATGTAAACCAACTCAGAGAAAGTAGAATAGATTTTTTGACTCTAGAATTGATATCTGAGCTTCAAAGTAACCTACTTGTGCAGAGTTGCAGGAACTGTGTGTCTTCTGGATACCCATGGTGTAAATCAGAACTACATACAGGTATTTGGGACTGTATTCTATCAGTGTTTTTGAACTCAGCATACAAAAGTGCCAGAGGGCCATTGCACTTATTCGTATGCAAAGGGAAAAGTGCCAGAGAGGCAGATATTCAGCAGGTTCTGACCAGTTCTGGAGATTTGGTAGCGGAATTTTGAGTAGTTCGGAGAACCGATAAATGCCACCTCTGACTGGCCCCGCCCCCATCTATTCTCCTGAGTCCCAGCTAATCAGGAAGAAATGGGGATTTTGCAGTAACCTTCCCCTGGAGTGGGGTGGGAATGGAGATTTTACAGTATCCTTCCCCTGCCATGCCCACCAAGCCACACCCACAGAACCGGTAGTAAAAAATTTTGAATCCCACCACTACAGAGAGGTCCAATTGAATAGAAAGTTCTCAAAAAATGAAGGGATTAAAAACATGGAATCTCTGCAAGATGCCTGAGATTTGCCACACAAAAGTGGTTCTGCAAAAATTCATATTGCATGTATAGCTGTTCCAAAGAGAAGGAGAACATTTCGAACAATATTATGATTACCACTCTGCTCAGTTCTACTTCAGCTAGTCAATGGGGGGATAGAAGGTATTGAAGATTTGCAGAACAATCTCCAAGTGATCCTTTTTTCAGAAATCTTCGCATGAATGGATAGCAGAAATTGTTTTAAGTTAGACATTCTGTGGCATTTTTTTTAAAGCTTCAAGGAGAGCTCCCCAGAAATTTGGTCATAAGTTGAGGACTATCTGTATTGTGAAGGTTAAGTTTGCCTTTTCTCCTTAACAGATGGAATTATTTTTGCATCTGCTTTCCCTGTTCCAAGAAGATATTTTAAAGACCTATACAATTTTAATATTTAGCAACTGTCGTAGGCATTACTACTTTTAGTAAATCTTGGTAGACTGACTGTAAAGCAAATGTACATTTAGGGTATTAGCATTATATTCTGCCTGGAAACAGACTTTAAAATGTTTTTTTGAAAGGGCTGTGAAATTAGGGCCTCAGGCACACACGCCGTATCAAAATTCATTAGGATGTGTTGGAATGGTTTGACCAGCATAGAATTACAGTAAGCAGCAAGTTGGTGAGATCTGTTTCGTCTGCATTCTTCCCTCATTGCACAATCCCTGGCACTTGGTCAATTTCTCCAGCCTCATTTCTCTCTTAGAAAAGTGGTGCAAAGGGAAGGAGGAACCGAGCAGCAAGTCTAAAGCAGGATAAAGCTGCGATAAAGCTGCCTTGGAAAGAAGAAACAAATCACCAAGGTTAGGATAATGGGGTTGGTTGTTTTTTTCCTCAAAATTCCTGTGCAGGAAAGGAATGAAGCACGCTTTCCAAAAAGTACATCTGGAACCTTCTCCTGCTTTGGACTCTTAGCGTAGGAGGAGATGATTATATTCCATACCGTGAAAATTGATGAGACAATAAATAATGTTTTGGAGGAGGGATAAGGCTGCTCCAAAGCTCAACACAGTGGGGTGTTGGGGTGTTTTTTTTAAACCTTCATTGAATAAAAAGCACAAAGATCAAAATTAAAACCCAGCTGCAAGGATCCAGACTGTTTAGACAGATCCAATGAGTCCATCAGTGCTGGATATTTTGAATGGAATCCTCATTTTAAGACTGGCTGCCTTGGTGATTTCATGCCCGCCCCGCCCCCCCCCCCCACCCCTTCCAATTTCATCTCCAGGCAGAAAATAAACATGTAATCCCAACCGAGCAAAGCAGATCATGCATTTTTAACCTCATGGCATGACAGGCAAAGAAAGGAAGCCAGTGAGGAATTGTCCCTGTTCATAAACAGCCAACCGATTCAACAGACGTTTTATAGGTGGAGAAAATTGATTGAGATAAAGAAGGAAGCCCCAAACTGCAGACTTCCCCCTTCTTCTCCGCCCCCCTCAGCTGCAGGCTGCAGGCTGCCAGATAAATAGGGAACAAAGGTTCCTGCTGAGACCCCTGCCAATATCCATTAGTCCCTGTGGAGGCTTTATTATCTGGGGAGAAAAGCCACAGTGCAACATGAATCAGCAACCTTGGAAAAAAACCAAACCCACACAAGCATGTGGAAGACACAAGGGGTGGGGTGGGAGGGAGTGGAATCTAAGATACAACATTAGGTTTTGCAACAGCCCTGATTCTTTTCCTTTATTCTACAAAATTGTCACCTGAGAAATGCTGCTTAAGAAAAACAAAAAATTATACGCACACACACATTTTAAATTGGAAGTCTTTAAGAGCTGGTGTCATTTTACGCACTGCAACACGGTGGTGTCTTTTTTAACACAAGTAGTCCTTGACTTACAACAGTTCGTTTCGTGGGCATCCAAAGTTACAACGGCACTGAAAAAAAGTGACTTGTGACTGGTTTTCACACTTTACAACCGTTGCAGCATCCCCATGGTCTACTCTACAATATGAGATTACATCCCAGGGTGATCTAATCACCATTTGAGATCTTTCCGGCCAGTTGCTGACTAGCAAAGTCAATGGGGCGAGCCGGATGTGGTTAGTGACCACATGATTTACTTAACAATCATGAAAAAGAAGGTTTAAAATTGGGACACAACTCGTTTAATAATTGCCTTGCTTAACAACTGAAATTCTGGTTCCCAATTCTGGTTGCAATTTGAGGATTATCTCTATGAAGCTACTCTCCAAATTACTGAAAGAAAGAACCGGATCTTGAGGAAGTTTCCCGAACAGTGTCTGTCAACCTTGGCAACTTTAAGCAATGTGGACCTCAAAATCCAGAATTCCTCTGCTTCAGAGGCTGACTTAGATCAAAGCTCCAGGGATTCTGAAAAATCTACTCCAGTTTTGAAGACTATTATTCTTCCTTTGCCCTATAGCAGGAATCTCCAACCTTGGCAACATTAAGACTTGTGGACTTCAACTCCCAAAATTCCTCAGCCAGCCATGGGTTCGAGACCCCTACCCTAGAAGAATTAACAGAGCTATCCATCGATATGGTAAAAGGAGCAATGGTTTTTTTCCCCCTTTTCTCGGCATTCTGTTTGTGTGTATAATACAATAATATATAATATAATACAATAATACAATGGTATTTCAGAGCAGCTTGCTGAAATCTGCTGAAAAGATCTGCAAGTCAATAATGGGATTCGGTTGCTAGTTTTGGAAGATTAGAATAGTAAATACGAAGCTGCTAAACTGGGAACTTGAAGTCTAATCCCGTGATGGCAAATCTATGGCATGTCTGCCAAAGGTGGCATGCAGTCCCACTCTCTGATGGCACACGAGCCGTCGCCCTCCTGTTATACCTGCTGCCGGCCAGCTGGTCTTTGGGTCTCTGCCGTGCATGTGTGGGGTGGCCTGTGCGCATATGGGGGGGCTAGTGTGGGGGGATGTGTGCGCATGCGCAGGGGAGTGAACACAGGGGGCGTGTGGGTATGCACGGGGGCGCACGCAGAGGGCCAAGCACAGGGGGGCACGCTCATGTACAGGGGCAGGGCACGTACACAGGGGCCACACACACATTGCATTTTGCAGGTTTGGGCGCATGCGTGCATTTGCACACGCGCTTTGGGCACTCGGTCCGGAAAAGGTTAGCCATCACTGATCTAACTTATTAAAAAATTGCGCAGCTGTGGCAGCAGCTGAAAACTAGGGACTTCCAACATTGGTGGCATCATACAGCAGTTTCCTCAGTATTGTTCATAAACCATTCGGACTCCTCATCCTTCACAGATGATTCAACAGGCAGCAACAGGAAAGTTAGATCATGACTGGAGAACATCAGCAGATCATATGAATATGTCAATCCAACAATCATTGATTCTGATTCTAAAATCTGTTTACTCGTAACCGATTCCTACCCATTCGCTTCTCACCAGGAACATAAGCTGAGCCACTGACACAAATAGCACATCTCAAGGAAGTACTTTGGATTTTGGACTAAGGAAGAGAAATGGAAATAACAAACCTCAATTTTGTCTGTTTTGGCATCTCCCCAGTATATCAGGTTTTCAATGTAATCCAGTGCCAATCCATTGGGCCAACCAAGTGAGGTATTTACCAGTACAACTCGGTCAGAACCATCTAAAGCAGCCCGCTCAATCTTTGGAATCTCTCCCCAGTCGGTCCAGTACATGTAGCTAAAAGGAAAAGGATAAGATGGAATAAAACAGGGGCTGCAAAAACCATGTAGTAGTATTGACTAGAGACTAAACTGTGCTAACTTTGGCACATGGCCTGTACTTTCTGCAGCTGAAATTATTTTGACTTAAAACATATCTGCAAAATTGTCTGGTTGAACTCCCGTGACAATCTGCTGTATAATTTCAATAAATAAATAAGTACTTCGTGGACATGGAACATATTTTTTTTTCTTCTTTCGTTCAAATCCTGAACGATTCTCAGAAACTGCTTGGATGAGCCTCTGCAGTTTTCTTGGCAAGGTTGTTCAGAAGTGGTTTGCCATTGCCTCCTTCCAAGGACTGAGAGAGACTGACTGGCCCAAGGTCAGCCAGCTAGTCTCGTGTCCAAGGTGGGACTAGAACGTACGGTCTCCTGGTTCCTAGCCAGGTCCCTTCACCACTACACCAAGTTGGATCTTCTCCAACATTAGATCAGCCTCTATTTGCTGGAAAAAAATTCCCAAGGGCCATCATTCTTTCCCTCCTTTTCTTAAAAGTGTAAGGATGATTAGAAAGACATCATAAAAGTTAATGTTTTAAAGAGGTGAATCCACAATAAGTTCAAGTTGCAGATCTGTAACAGCTAAAATGTTTTACACCCTATTACTCATGGGCTAAAAAAAAAAAAGACTAACGCAAATGGAAAGCAATTTAAAACTGCCTCAGTTCACTATTTTAAGAAAGGGGGAAAAGATCAGTGTTCAAACAGGCTCACAATAGCTCACAACAGGCAACTCAGTAAATGTGTAATGATGCACTGTGGGGATCCCTAGGGTGACAATGCGGAGGATCAAGCAGATGGGCTGCACTTTTTTTCGACTTTGTTATGGTTTCAACGAATCTCTTGCAGCCTGGTCAGTAGCCTAGGAAATCCTTGTAAAAAATTCAGCCACTTTTAAAGGGGCCTTACATTCCAGGCTAATCTTGGCATAGGGTTTCCTGCTAAAGCAGGGGGTTAGACTAGAAGACCTCCAAGGTCCTTTCCAACTCTGTTATTTTGTTATTCTAAAACAAGCTAGAAAGTTCCTCTTGGTCCCAAATAATCCTAATTTAAGTACTCTAAAACTGAGAGCCACCACCAGAAATTATTCATGGTCAGTAAATAAGGGAGATTCATATTTCTGAATCAGGGAAAGCATCTTGAAATGAACAATAGATTTGACTTGGAGAATATGGTATTTCTTAATTTTTAAAAAACCTTCACAATAAGAATATGTGCCTTACCCCATCATAGGATTCAAAACTATAGCTCTCGGCTCTTCCAGGTCTTCTGAGATCAAGATCTTCCTCATAGTCCCATTAAGCCTCGTGATTTCAATGCGGTCTGTCCCCGTATCCGTCCAGTAAAGATTTCGGGCCACCCAATCTACAGCAATGCCATCAGGGTGTGCAATTTGTGCCTGTACAACAAACTGGCTATCTGAGCCATCGAGGAACGAACGCCTGATGGCTCTCACTTCATCATCTGTCCAATAAATGTACCCTTCCACGGGGTCATAGTCAATGGCAATGGCGTGACGAATGTCTTCCAACTGCAGCACAATATCTGTGAAATCCGGAGTGTCCAAAGAGATCCGCCTCAAATCCGTCCTTCGGGCCAGCAGTAGCAACTCCATCGCTCCTGCATAGATGAAACCCAAATTAAAATTAAAATCATTTCTGCGGTCACCTGCCTCTTTGTTGAAAACATACAGGAATGTCATGGTTATTTAGATCCCAGTGACATCATGGGTAGCCAATGACCCACCCACCGTCAGTCAATGAGTCCAGCAGCAGGGAAATGTTAGCAAAGGAAGGAATGACGCCATTTAACATTTGCAAGGTGGATCTGGTGGGAGAAAGAGCTCAACATTTCCTAGGAATGAAGGCAAATTGAATTGTAGGCTGAGTAGGTACAAAGGTAGCCAGGGAAGTGATTGAAGCCCTCGTTAGTCAACAGGAGTGCTGATTTATCACCAGTTTATCAGGTACTTAGGAATCCAGGACTGGAAGCCCAAGAAACAATAGCCAATTGCCAGCCATCACCACAGCAATCAATCAATAGGAAGCCACACCCAACCACATAAATACAACACATAGAATAGCCCGTAACATACATTCCAGTATAGAGAAGTTCCCTGAGGATGGGCTCCAGCACGAGTCCAAAAGCTGGGAAAACTAAACCTCTGGTCCCAGTGACTGACCTAGTTTGGTTCCTCACTATTTCCTCCTTCCAGCCATCTCAAGACTCTGGACTCCCCTTGCCATTAACAGCTTAAGAACAGCCTTCTGAACTCATCACTTTGATCAGCTTAGAAATAGAAAGAGATGTCTGGCAGATGCTCCAGATGAACCGTTTCTCAAACTGACTGACTGGCCTTTAGAAGCAGATGCCTGGTGTCTCAATGCTTAGGGTACTGAGGTGCCAGCAATCGGAAGCAAACATTCTCTAGGAGTAAGGAAGCTGCGAGCAATTTCTCCCTCTCCCATCCTGCAGTCCTGCTCGGAACAAATGCTTTTCTGTGGTGGAATATCAGCAACTTGCAACCGCAAGTCGCTTGGGAGGTGGGGAGAGATTTCCCTCTACTTCCTCCCAGATACATCATCAGAGTTTGTGCTCCGCTCTGCAGTGGCCCTAATCGAGGCAGGCAATAAATCTGTGTGAACAGCAACACGGGGAATTCACAGATGTGGTCCCCAGACCTTCCCATCGCATCAGCTTTCAACTGAAAATGTTGACCATCCCTAACTTTTAGGCAATAGCCTATCACCCACATGAAAAAAAAAAGAATGCCCCTGCAGTTCCCTTTTTAGGAATTAAAAGTTGATTTCATTTTCACTGCCATTAAATGCAGAGTACAAAATCTATACAGCTTGGGGTACGGCTTGCAAAACAGGACTTTTTTCTCTCTCACTTTTTCCCTGGTCGTCTATTGTTCCCTTTCATCTATTCCCAAGATCCTCTCATCTGTCCCCATCAGCACACAAGGGCTGAAGAGAGAGAAACCTTTCATTTTAGAAGCTGTGGGGAAAAAAAATAAAAAGAAACACACTCAAGTGTTAAGGCGGTGACTGATTATGTTGCATCCTGTAATCCATGATTTTCTGGGACTGTACAGCTTCTGTGTGAGACCAGGAAAATAAGCCCAGCTTTTTCAAAAGAGATGACAAGAGGTTCACACCCCCTTCAATGGACCTTTATTGCTTCTTACTGCTGGGGTTTTCCACACCACACTCAACTCAGAATCTGCCTTCTTGAAGCTCAAGGCCATATCATGAGTCTAGAACAGGGGTCCTCAAACTTTTTAAACAGGGGGCCAATTCACAGTCCCTCAGACTGTTGGGGGGGGCTGGACCAGCAGTGGGTTGCCCCCGGTTTGGACTGGTTCGCAAGAACCGGTAGTAAAACGGGCGGGAGGCCTCACCCACCGCCCCGGATGTCATAATCGGCGATCTGCGCATGCGCAGAAGCAAGGCACGCGCACGAGCAACGCTCACGCCCGTGATCCCATCGCGAACCAGTAGTAAAGGTAAGTACAATCCACCCCTGGGCTGGACCAGCTGGGTGGGCATGGCTAGGTGGTCATGTGACTGGGCGGGCATGGCCAATTTAGCAGTCCAAACAATACACACAAATTAAACTTTAATTTGTTATGCTCCTGGGGGTGGAAAGCAAGTTAGTGAAGGGATGTGGTGGCTGCCTTGGGGTGTGTATGAGGGACTTCTCTCTCTCTCTCTCTCTCTCTGTGTGTGTGTGTGTGTGTGTGTCCCTTTCTCTCTCTGTCTCTGGAGGATAGGGAGGCCAAAAATGAGCCCGTTTTTGGCCTCCAGAAGGTGGATGGCGGGTAGGCGGGGCAATGTGAGCGGGGCAGCCGTGTGGTCCTGCGTGGGCCGGATTAATGGCTTGGGAAGGCCGTATCCGGCCCATGGGGTGTAGTTTGAGGACCCCTGGTGTAGAAGAGCACATGGCCCTCTTCTGAGCAGAAGGATTCAGACACTACTTACGAGATCGTGTGAACAAGACAATTTTATAACTACTTGGGAATAGCTTCTTCAATGGCCCCATCCATTCTGTTTCCTTAGCAGAGGTTAGTGTATTATATGAATCCATATAATTTAGTTTAGTTTGAGCTCAGGATGGGGCAGAACTAAGGAATGTCCATCTTTTGGGGAATGAAAGTTAACTTCAGGCAGGTTTTTCTGATGTTAGATGAACTTAGATCTGATTGATAAAAGCCACACAAGGAGGAACAAAGAAATATAGGATAAGATAAAGAGCCTTGGTACTACAGTGGTTTAAAGCACCCTGTTATTAACACAGCTGCCTGTAATTTACTGCTGGTTCGAATCTCTCCAAGGCTCAAGGTTGACTCAGCCTTCCATCCTTTCTAAGGTAGGTTAAATGAGGACCCAGTTTGTGGGGGCAATAAGCTGACTTTGTATAAAATATACAAAAGTATGAAGGCTATTGCTGAGCACATTGTAAGCCGCCCTGAGTCTCTGGAGAAGGGCGGCATATAAATCAAAATTAAAAAAAAAAAAAAAAAAAAAAAGATGAAGATACTTTGGGTAGCTCTCCGTCATGGCGGTGCAAGTACTTCAGAATTTCACTGCTAGAGAAAGTGGGCCAATCTGTTGAATGGAGAAGACAACCCTATACATGTATTTGAGGGCCTCTGGAACTATAGGTAGTCCTCAACTTATAACCATTTATTTAGTGACCACTCAAAATTACAACAGCACTGAAAAAAGTGATTTATGATCGTTTTCACACTTATGACCGTTGCAGCATCCCCATGGGCACGTGATCAAAATCCAGATGCTTGGCAACTGCTTCATCTGTCCTGAGGTCGTGTGATCAGCTTTTGCGACCCTTTGACAAGCAAAGTCAACGGGGAAACTAGATTCACATAACAATGGGGTTACTTATTTATTTAACAATCGCAGTGATTCACTTAACAACCAGTGGCAAGAAAAGGTTGTGAAACCGGGCAAAACTCACTTAACAACTGTCTTGCTTAGCCATAGAAATTTGTGTTTACTCTAGCAATGGAGGAAATCATATACAGATTATGCCAAGGATATGCATGTTCTTTCAAAAGCCAAACCGACTGATTCTTCAGTCACGATTGTATCATACCAGGAAAAAAAAAAGCCACAGCCACATATGAATGGCATGACCAATATCAGGGAGTGTTTTACACACCACAAACATTTTTAAGACAACTCTGTAAGCCACCATAAGATCATCTTACCAGCGAGCCCTTTTTTCCCTTCTCTCTCTACGTTGGCTGGCTCTTTGCTCTCTAGGATTATTTTGGCACTTAAATTGTAGAAAAGAGAGTTTCTGATCCACATTCATGCTTAAGGGTTGTTTCGAAAGCAGGCAGACACTGAACTTAAGTGGCCCGACAGTGATATCAGCCATAAAAAATCATTTAACCGCAGATTTAATTTTATGCAATTTCCTTAAAAAAAAGTTTTCCCTAAAGATTTTTGGAATTGCTGGAAATAGGAAGCAAAGGGCAACTGGGCCTTCAAGGAGTGAATTAAAAACGAGAGACTTACAAAAAGGTTTCTCTCTGCTATAAATTGTGAGGACTCCCTGCCTCCCCGAAAAATTAGTCGTCATGGAAACTACACTAGTGAGGTCAGCCAGATTTCACCTTCACTGCACAGATTCTCCATCAGGGCCAAGTAGTATAAATGTTATAAATTCCACACAGTATTTCACACACGTTGCAGAGAAAAAGTTTGACTATCTTGAGAGCCTGCGTGGTTTGAATTACTGTGTTAAAATGGGCATGTTTGATCCCTTGCAGAAAATATTTGTTCCAAGTAATTTATCACTAATACATCTTTTCCTTGATTTTTATTCAGCTTGGGAAAGAAATTTTTTTGTTGATACAATTACAACAGTGAAGGGGTTGATGGATCGCAGACATGTATTTTTTTTTTCCCCTGAGGAAAAAGTTAAAACTCAGCACTGCACAGCTGGGCTTACTTTCTTCCATTTCCTCTTTTTGTTTTTAACCACTTAAAAATGAGGTTTATTGACTTGATTGGGAAGTGGCATAAAGGGGAAAAGTTGAATGAACCACAGTTTTAATTCTCAAAGTTGTGTTCTATGGGCAACTGAATAACAGATGAGATGCCATGCAGAGAAAATGCCTTTTCCAAATCCTGCTTCATCAAACTTTGATAAGAGAGGATTTTTTAATTTAATTTTATTTTTTACTAATTTTGGCCAATTCATCACCAATGGCCATTCCTAGTCAGGGAAAATTACCATGGGCATTCATATATTATTAGGAGCCAATCTGGTTTACTTAAGGCCGTGATGGCGAACATATGGCATGCATGCCACAGGTGGCATGCAGTGCCCTCTCTGTGGGCATGCCAGCCGTCGCCCCAGTTCAGGTCTGCCGCGCATGCACGCGCCTCCCGCTGGCCAGCTGGTTGTTGGGTCTCTGCCGTGCATGCGTGGGGCGTGTGTGCATGCACGGGGTGCGCGTGCATTGCATTTTGGGGGTTTGGCCGCGCCCTTTGGGCACTCGGTCCGGAAAAGGTTAGCCATCACTGGCTTACGGCATCAGGTTAGAAACCGGAAGGATGTGAGTTCTAGTCCTACCTTAGTCATGAAAGCCAACTGGGTGACCTTGGGCTAGTCACTCTCTCTCAAACCCACCCCATCCCACCAGGTGGTTGTTGTGGGGAAAATCGGAAGAGAAAGGAGTATTAGTGTGATCACTCCCCCGGATGCTTCCCCAGATACCTCTTCAGATGTCAGCTGGGACGGGTGGTGGTGGTGAGAGGATGAACCAGTTCCTGGAACGTTAGGAGGGGAGTTGGTCAATGGCTCTAAGTAGCCATCTGAGAGTGATTTGGCTGAAGCACAGTTGCAGCAGGACAGCCCTGAGGCATCAAATGGGGAAAGCAAGCAGCTGCAGCCAGTCAGGGATGAGGAAGAGGAACTGCCTTCTGCACCTGATCCAAGAACACGGAAGGCAGAGAAAAGGCAGAAGCAGAGAAGATCAGCCAGATCACTCATGAGGAGGCAGCCTTGTTCTTCTTGATGGGCTGCACCAGCAGCTTTGCTATTTAACACAGCAGACAGAAGGAGGTGATGCTGGGAATAATAAGGTCTTCATTCCCTAGCTGTGTGTTTTCTGGTTGTTGTGATTCCTGCCTTGCTTTGGATTGACACCGTCACTTGGACTGTGCCTTATGAACCTTCTTACTATTGTGGATTTAATTTTGTCTGGTGGCTTTATTTTGATTGGAAAACTTTCAGGTGCCTTGTGGACTCATTGGCCATCGCTCTATGGACTAGCATTGGTCTGCTGGTGGCTGGACTTAATTGGGATATTTCTGGTTTTTTGGTGAAGGGGAACTGTTGGGGCATATTAATAAACCCATTAAACCACGGTTATGTGTATGTATGATGGAGCGGTTCAGCACAATTATGTTTGCCACCTTGAGTTTTCTTACAAAAGAACAATAAAGGCGGGATATAAATTAAATGAATATTAAATCTTCCCGTTGGATTACTTTGGTGGCAGGTGTAATGTGATGCATATAAAAAAGGGGATGGGGCTTTCATCACCTGGCCGCAACCATCTCCCTGACCGTTTTGACATCCCTGTTTGGTGCTGATGCCCAACTTACCATCTTTGCAAGTCTTCTTATTCTCAAGGAGTTTCACACCTGTGGGACAGGCACACCGATAAAAGGGCTTGATGGGAGACATCAAACACAGATGGGAACAGCCACCATTATTATTCCTGCATGGGTTTGGAGCTGTCAAATACAAAAAGCACAGAACAGTTTTCCCTGTTAGTCGCAAACCTGCCTTATAAAGAGGGGAAAAGTGTGAAAGATAAAATGAATATGGGTGTTGAATACCCTCCAAAGCAATTCAAGGCAGACAACATTAATGTCAGGGTTCCAAGTAACACTCGCAACGAAAGAAGACTTGAAGTTCCTCAAAGTTCCATTTTATTAGAGATGTCATATTGACACACCTGGGAAAATCCGAATCTGAAGCTTCCAGGTTTTCCCCACCCAAAGGAAAGTCCAAGTCCCTGCCCAGCACCCACATGTCCATCACATGGTCCAATCCAAAGACCGTCCCAACTGGAGATACCTCCCAGTTCCAACCCTCCAGGTGCAGGGCAAGATGTCCTTGACTCTCTGAGAAAGGAATGTTATTATAACTATATATTGCTCATGCTCTATACAATCCCCCCTCCCAATTTCCCACAGTAGTAAATGTGGCAGGCCTGCAGGCCAGGGGTGAAATCCAGCAGGTTCTAACAGGTTCTGGAGAACTGGTAGCGGAAATTTTGAGTAGTTTGGAGAACCGGCAAATACCACCTCTGGCTGGCCCCCCAGTGGGGTGGGAATGGGGATTTTGCAGTATCCTTCTCCTGCCATGCTCACCAAGCCACACCACACCTACCAAGCCATGCCCACAGAACCAGTAGTAAAAAAAAATTGGATTTCACCACTACTGCAGGCCTGACAGTTAAATGCAGTATCTGAACTGCAGGGGTGGATATTTATGTACAGTGGATCTGTACATGCATGTGTAAAGGAAAATGGAAAGCCCTACTAGAACAGTGTAGGACAGTGTAGTCCATGGAAAAATTTGCTCTCTCTGGCTTCCTATAAATATAGGTTGAACCACAGTCATCTCTACTCTTGGAGACCAACTAAGAGAGAAGATGCCTTCAGAACGAACAGAAAAGGTTCCTTCAGGAAGGACTCAATAGTCAGTAGTGCCACTTGGGAAGAGAGAGTCTCTTGTGCATTTGTGAACAGGCCATAAGTAAACTTTTAAAGTTTTCCCTGGAATTTTCAAATCTTCCAATAAGTAAATTTACATGGTCATATTTCTTTATATGGTTTGTCTAAACCCTTTTTTTCAGATAATCCTCGACTTATGACCACAATTGGAACCAGAATTTATGTCGCTAAGCAAGGTGGTTAAGGCAATCATGCCTAATTTTATCATCTTTTTTTTTTTTTTTGCCATTTGTTAAGCAAATCATTGCAGCTGTTAGGTGAATAACACCATTAAGCCAAATCTGGTTTCACCCACTGAATTTATCAGAATCCGCCCAGTCGTTCGCTAGGAGATGGGCAGCAAACGGATTAAACAAACAAATAAAGTGGCAAATGGTGATCATGTGACCCCCGGGACACTGCAACCATCATAAATACATGCCAGTTGCCAAGCGTCTGAATGTTGATTGCGTGACTATGGGAATACTGCAACAGTCATAGGATGTAAGACTAAGGCATTTGATCTTTCTGTCTGGCAAACAAAATGAACTACACTTAACATGCATTAAATTTAGCTATATTTCCTTTGTTCTTTTTCTTTTTAAGTCTTCAATTTCTTCTGTTTACTATTCAATTTCTTCAACCACAAAAATATTGCCTAATCCGCCCACCCCCGCCCCCAAAAATAAGCACAGTGGCTAGGTACCTATGTTGTATAAACTGTACGTGTGACAGTCTGAAAAACTTACAAAATGAATGAGAATTTCCACATTGGGCATTCTGGGGACAGCAAGAAAGACTCACCACTGGGCTGCCGCTGTTGGCTGAAGACATGGATATCCATGGGAGAAAAGATGTTGGAATGTATTTCACGCAGGTTCTGTCCAGTGTATTTGTTGCAGGCCAGGATGGAGCGAGTTGTCCAATCCGTCCAATATAGGGTGTCACCAAATAACGTCAGAGCAAATGGATGTGGCAGGGATCCTTTAATCACAGCTTGCCTGGAAATAAATAAAGAAGTGTATTACACCATAAATTATCTCCCTGGATCTAGAAAAGGCCAGCATTTTATATCCTTCTCTAATCTTCCCTGCCCACCCTCTTGAAATCAGGATGGAACTGTGAAATTTGCAGTTTGCATCTTTTCTCCCTTGAAACAGCTGAGAGGCCTGATTGCCTTCCTTTTACTTAATTTTCAAGTAGAATATTAGACACTGAATGAACTTCAAGAGTTAATCCACGAGTCTGATGGAACATTAAATGTGATGGAATTATTTTCAGAATATTAGCCCCTGAATGAATTCAAAGAGTTAATTGGTGAGTCTGATGGAACATTTCACCATTTAAGTCTTAAAATTATTTTCAGAATATTAGCCCCTGAATGAACTCAAAGAGTTCATTCATGATCTTGATGGAACATTTCACCATTTATGTCTTAACATTTTGTTTAATGTAATTTGTACAGTAGAGAAGGCGAAACAGATCAGTGTACAAGTAGACACAATAATTCTTTAACAGTGTCTACTTGTACACTGATCTGTTTCTTAACAGAGGGCATCTGTTGGCTTGCAATGCCACAAGACTGCATAACCTAATCAGGACAGCAAGCTTTTTCCCACCACCATATAAATTAATTCCCACAAGCATTCCCGCTGCATCTGCCACAGGAGGATTTCCCAGAATGGGTTCAAAAAACAGACTTCTAGACTGCTCAAAAGAAAGCTCCATTCAGCAGACTGTTTGCATTAGATAAAGTTGTCCTCAACTTAAAAACCAGAATTTTCATCGCTTAAGCAAGGAGGTTGTTAAGTGAGTTGCACCCGCTTTTATGATCTTTTTTTGCCCTGGTTGTTAAATGAATAAATGCAGTTGTTAATTGAATCAGGCCATCATTAAGCAAGACCAGTTTCCCCCATTCAGTTTGTTAGAAGACTGCAAATTGTAATCACAACCTCAGGATGCTGCAACCATCATAAATAGATGCCAGTTGCCAAGTGCTTGAATTTTGATCACATAACTATGGCGGTGCTGCAATGGTCGTAAGTGTGACAACCAGTCATGTCACTTTTTTCAGTGCCACTATTAATTTCAAAAAATGACTAAACAAATGATCGTAAACCGAGGACTACTTGGATATACAGAAAAGATGATGGCCATTAGAACAGACATACTCAATTACACCGGAAAGAAATCATGCTGTGGGACATTGTGTTTTAAAAGGGACAATAATTATGAGATTCTGATGGCGATCATTTAAGTAGATTTCAAGAAATATTAAAGATTTCACCCAGTCAAACGCATTCTCCCTTCCATGTTAGGAACAGCACAAATTGTACCAATGCTTATTTGCAAATAAACCATGCTGAGTTCTGAATTTAAGTCTGTGCAACAATGTGCCTGAAATGATGGTATTTCAGACACATTTTAATGCTAAGAACCTGCTACATTCTTCTACTTATAAGCCAACTGTGGAGTGGAGTGGAGTGGAGTGGAGTGGAGTGGAGTGGAGTGGCGTGGAGTGGAATGGAATAGAACAGAATAGAATAACGGAAGGGACCTTGGAGGTCTTCTACTCAGGCAGGAAACCTTATACCATTTCAGACAAATGGTTGTCCAATTTCTTCTTAAAAACTTCCAGCGTTGGAGCATCCACAACTTCTGGAGGCAAGTTGTTCCACTGATTAATTGTTCTAACTATCAGGAAATTTTTCCTTAGTTCTAAGATGCTTCTCTCCTTGATTAGTTTCCATCCATTGCTTCTTGTCCTGCCTTCAGGTGCTTTGGAGAATAGCTGGGCTCCCTCTTCTTTGTGGCAGCCCCTGAGATATTGGAACACTGCTATCATGTCTCCCCTGATCCTTCTTTTCATCAAACTAGACATACCCAATTCCAGCAACCATTTTTTGTATGTTTTAGCCTCCAGTTCAGGGATGAAATGCTCCTGGTTTGGAGTGGATCGCCCGATCCGGTAGTGATGGTGGCGGGCGGTTCGGAGAACCAGTAGCAAAAATCCCTGACCCCCCCCCCATGCCCAGCTGAGCTGCACGATCATCAGAGGCTTTTTTTTTTTACTTTTAAAAGCATTTTTTCTACCATCTCTTCCAACGAAAAAATGCTTTTAAAAGTTAAAAAAAAAAGCCTCTGATGATCGCGCGGCTCAGCTGGGATCATCAGAGGCTTTTCAAAGCCTTTTTTTCTGCAACCTCTTGGCTGAAGAGGTGGTTAAAAAATGCTTTGAAAAGTCTCTGACAATCCCAGCTGAGTTGCCTGATCGGCAGAGAGGTATTTTTTAAAAAATACCTCTCTGCCATCAGGCAACTCAGCTGGGATCGTCAGAGAGGCTTTTTAAAAAATACCTTTCTGCCATCAGGCAACTCAGCTGGGATTGGCAGAGAGGTATTTTTTAAAAAGCTTCTCTGTCGATCCCAGTTGAGTTGCCTGATCGGCAGAAGCTTTTAAAGCATTAGAAAAAATGCTTTGAAAAGTTTAAAAAAAAAAGTTGGCCACGCCCACCCAGTCACATTACCTCCCCCACACCAAACCATGCCCACAGAACCGGTAGTAACAAATTTTACATTTCACCCCTGCTCCAGTTTTAATAATAAGAGAAAAACATGGACTAGTGCTAGACGTAACTGAAATAATCAATTATTAATCTTAAGTGCTCTGAGTTAGGAATACAGAATACTTTAAAAACTTCTTTATTTAAATTGTGTTTTGTACTGCATTCTACTGGACTTTTTAAAATGTATATTATTTTAAAACATATAAATCCCTACTATTGTTATATCTCCAAACAGAAGTTGCTTTAATTTTTCCCCTCTCAAACACTAATGTGTTCTAATCAGAACTATCTGACTGCAAATATTCAGAAAGAGTTTACCAGTAAATGGTGAACAGCTCCTGAATTATTCTGTTCTCCAACATACAGTACAGAGAATGCAAAAACACTCATCGCATTAGGAAGAATGTTTCCCCAGAGACTATAAATTGAATTTAATTTCCACCAGGAATACATTTAACTATTCATTAGGGATGTTCCTGCAAGGTGAAACGAGAATTAATTGATTCTTCTTCTTTAGCAGGCAAAACATAAGCCCTGCATTTCAGTCCTTCTGGAATTCAGTATTGTCAAACAACTATTTGAAAAATGCACTTGTTCTCTCTGAGAAAAAAGAAAACCTTGGCAAAGCAAACCCAGTGTCCGAAGTTCATGACTTCTTTTTCAGTCAGTATTCTGATAATTCTCTTTTCTTCTGGGAAATTAGATTACTGCATATCATTTCTGTTGAATTATGGCACCATTTCAGCAAATAAATAAGTAGGCCCCATCTTAGTGTCTACATATTGTACGAATTATCTATGGGGAAGAACTATCTCTGATTCAATCCTATGGTAGTAGCTATGGATTTACAGCCATCCAGAACCCAGGATGTTCCGTCTTTAGCCTTGGATGGAATAGCAATAGCAACAACATTTAAAATTTATATACCACCCCACAGTGCTTTAACAACACAATCTGGGCAGTTGACAAACGTTAGCAAATTGCTCCCCAACAATCTGGATCCTCATTTTACCGACCTTGGGAGGATGGAGAGCTAAGTCAACCTCAGGACTGAATTCCAGACTGTGGGCAGAGTTAGCCATCAGGGCGCACTTCCCCGTTCAAGAATGGTGCTCGATCTGGGTATATTGCTGGACTTATAGCCCCTGCTTAATGAGCAGGTTGCAACTGTGGCCGGGAAAACCTTTGCAAAACTTTGCCTGGTGTACCAGTTGCGTTCCTTCCTAGATCAGGAGCCGTCAGGCCCTATGTCGCTTCAAGACTTGACTTCTGAAATGTGGTCTCTACGGAGCTTCACTTTAAGACCACTGAGAAACTTCAACTGGTCCAAAATGAAGCGGTGCGGGCAGTAATTGGTGTGCCCTGGTATGCCCATGTACCATCTCTGCTTTGCAATTTGAACTGGTTATTAATATGCTTCTGGATGCAATTCAAGGTGCTATTAATGAGCTATGGAGTTCTAGATTGCCTATGGCCTGGTGACTTGAGGGACCACCTATCTCAGTGATGGCTAACCTTTTCCGGACCAAGTGCCCAAAGCACGTGCCTGAACCCCCAAAATGCAATGCGCGCATGTCCTCTGTGCATGTGCCTCACCCCCCCATGCACACATGGCCCCCCCACACATGAGTGACAGAGACCCGACAACCAGCTGGCTACTGGGAGGCACACGTGCATGCGCAGACCTAAACTGGGGCGATGGCTCACATGCCCCCAGAGAAGGTGCGTGTGCCACCTGCGGCACGTGTGCCATAGGTTCGCCATCACGGACCTATCTCCTGTGGCTTCAGCTAAGCCAGTTTGATCCAACCGAGTTGGGTCACTCTGGATCCCTTCAATAAAGCAAAGTCTCCTATTGGGAGCCCGGAAACACATCTTCTCTGTCATGCTGCCTGCCCTCTGGAATGAGATTCCCCCATCTGGCTACCGCCCTCCTGACATTCTAGAAAGCCTTAAAGACCTGGCTGCTCTCCCAGGCCTTGGGGTTGAATAAATTAAATTAAATAAATCCATGCATTCATGCACACAGCCTGAACTTTTAAGTCATTGTACAATTTTCCACAAAGCCAGGAAATGAAAAGAACCATTAAAAGAGAATACTATTTTGCTGAAACAATTAAATATAAGCAAGTATTTTCAGGGGAGACCTCACAAAATCAGTCACAACTGCCCAACCCAGTTGTATCCTATGCAGAAACTGAGTTATAAGCAAAATACGGTAGCCTGCATTCTGGAATTATAAAGCTTAATAAAAGAGCTGGGATTTATTTGCAAATAATAGTTCAGGAACAAAGAAGTCTTTTCTTCCTTTGTTTCTTGGTCCTCTCAAGTCTCCTCTCCTTCCTCCTCAAGCTGTTCCTTAAAATCCTGCTCACACCGACTGCTTCTGTGACTCCATCTAGCCATCTTGTTCTCTGCGGTCCTCTTCTTTTGCCCTCAATCGTTCCCAGTATTAGGCTCTTCTCCAGGGAGTCCTTCCTTCTCATTAGGTGGCCAAAGTATTTTGAGTTTCATCTTCAGGATCTGGCCTTCTAAAGAGCAGTCAGGGTTGATCTCCTCTAGGACTGACCGGTTGCATCGCCTTGCAGTCCAAGGGACTCGCAGGAGTCTTCTCCAGCACCATCGTTCAAAGGCCTCAATTTATTGATGCTCAGCCTTCCTTATGGTCCAACTTTCACAGCCATACATTGCAACAGGGCAAACCTCTCTTATTATAGCCAAATGAAATAGTTTTAGTCTCCCTGTGCTGTTGACTTCCTGGTCTGGTTTACCTAGAAAGGATCCCTCTGAGGATTGTAGGATTATTAGCTAAACTGGAAACTCACAAACAACATTCTGAAAGGAGACAACACTAATTCATTCATGTTAACTGAACTGCCTAATGCTGGGAACGATTGAGGGCAAAAGAAGAGGACCGCAGAGAACTGATCCTGATCAGAGATCAAGTATCCTTTGGAAACAGAGTACCCTTTCAATCTCTTTTGGATGTGGTGGTGGTAGTACCTTGGAAAACACAAGTTTGTTTGCTTGTATTTCATGTCTCTAATCAACGTACAAAAATGTATAAAATTAACATTAAAATATAAAAATTAATTTAAGACCAACATTTTAAAATTATAAGGTTCACAGGCTGGAGTAGGTTTTGGATTCAGCTTTTTTTTTTTTAATTTGATTTATATGCCGCCCTTCTCCAGAGACTCAGGGCGGCTTACAATGCGTTAAGCAATAGCCTTCATACTTTTGTATATTTATACAAAGTCAGCTTATTGCCCCCACAAACTGGGTCCTCATTTAACCTACCTTAGAAAGGATGGAAGGCTGAGTCAACCTTGAGCCTGGTAAGATTCGAACCTGCAGAAATTGCAGGCAGCTGTGTTAATAACAGGGTGCATTAAACCACTGTACTACCAAGGCAGCTTTGCACCTGAAGTATCAGGTGGTGGCTCAGATTAAGCTAGTGCAACAATTCTTTCTGTTCCTAATGAGGTCCAACTTGTCCACCAACCTGGCCACAGAGGTATGACTCAATTAAATCCAAATTAACATGCTGTATATGAGGCAACCGCTCTGAAAAACAATCTTCGGAAAGCGCAGCTGACTTAGAATGCAAGACCGAGGAAGCTGAAATTGCACCCAGACAGAATCATATTACAAGGATGACATTGGTTAACAGGTTCTTTGTGGACATTATTCCAAGTTTGGTGAAACTTCAGAGCTTAAACGGTTTGTGTCTGGGACAGTTAGGAACCACGTCATCTTGTGTCAACATGATTTTGTCTTAAAACGATGAAGAGGTCCTTTCCTTTGTCCCTAACATAGAGGGCACCGTTGCTGAATACAAAATAATCAGAGTCAAATGAAGGGGGAAATATCTATACATAAAATGACAGTGAGAAAAATCAGGATGAACAACAAGGATGGTAGAACTTTTGCTACAGCCTATTTCTATCTGTTGAGACAAAAGCCATCACCAGATTCATAAAAGTTGCATAAGGCTTGGCATGATTAACTCCTTCTTGGCAAGATAACCCAGGAGTCGCGTTACTGCATTTTTAATTTTTCCTACAGCGACCTTATTTTGAGACTATACTGAAATATATTTCTTCCATGCATCTTGATTTGCTCAGATATGCAACTTGGAATAGATGATTGGATCCGGGTCACTACTACTTTGAGAGATAGTGTCTTAAACAGATTTTTCCATTAGTCAGGAAAGTTTAAACTACTGTTTTGCTCCACTAATGAGAAAAAGGACTATTTCTGGAGACAGTATTTCCTGTCTGGGTGTTTTACTGTCTGAAAGGCTTGTAATAAAGCCCTTAATTTCATATATTAACCAGGCAAAAATCCAATATTTCAAAGAGATTTGGACTGGGATCTAAGAAATAATTCCAGAGTATCTTACTGAAGTGCATAAGCCACTCTTTAACAGGTATCTGTCTACTGATCAAGGGCTTAGCTAAAAAAAAACAAAAAACAGATGAAATAAGATTCTAAAATCAAAATTCTTCCTTTTCCTTCGACTTAACTGAATTTACTCCATTGTTTTTCAGCATTCTCCCATTAACTCCCAGGAACTTCTTTGTATTAAATGTGTAACTATCCATTTATAGAATGAATCATCCTGGTTCTTCATAACCCTGGCAATTACAATCATTAATTATAACTAACATGTACGTTTGATAAGGCTATTAATTCAAGCAAAGCACGGATTGAATTAGAATATTTCGTTCAGACTAATCTTGAGATGTTCAGCGTTTCACTATTTTGTAGCGAGGTAATAAAATGTGAGAATCCAACTAGATAAACCAGCCTTAGAATCGGCAATGATGATACTGAAATGGCAGACAATATCTGCCCGTTAGGCTCAACCATCCACAGTGAAGGAACAAGCAGACAAGAAATATGCTGGAGACCAGCACTCCGTAGAGCAGCCATGAAAGCTTCGGAAAAAAATATTCAATTGCTGAGATGTGTACAGGTAGACCTCAACTTACAACAGTTTATTTAGTGACCGTTCAAAGTTACAACAGCACTGAAAAAAATGACTTACGACCATTTTTCACATTTACAACCTTTGTGGTATCCCCATGGTCATGTGATCAAAATTCAGATGCTTGGCATTTGGTTCATACTTATGACCGTTGTTGCTGTGTCCCAAGATCATGTGATCCCCTTTGGCTACCTTCTTGACAAGCAAAATCAATGGGGAAGTCAGATTCACTTAACAACCATATCACTAAATTATTAGCGGCAATGATTCACTTAACAACTGTGCCAAGAAAGGTCGTGAAATGGGGCACAACCCACTTAACCAATGTCTTACTTAGCAACAGAACGTTTGGGCTCAGTTGTGGTCGTAAATCGAGGACTACCTTGTATCTACCTACAAAAATCAGAACAATGCAAGCATGATATTCTCTCTCACAATCCACGGGAGTGAACATTGGACTTTAAAGAAGCAGAAGAGGAAGACTCTGGACTTTGGTGTTGGAAGACAATCCCAAGAATATCGTGGACAGCCAAGGAAACAAATGTATGCTAGAACAAATCAGCCCAGAGTTCTCACGTGAGGCATAAATGATAGGTTCAAATTACCCTATTGTGGACACTTTCTGTTCTCTGGAAAAGGCTTCAAAGCTGGGAAAAGTGGAACGAATGAGAAGAAGAGGACAACCAGCACGAAGATGGGTGGAATTCAGTTACAGTTCAGTTCAGTTCAGTGGATGCGGTTGGAAAAGTTGAAGGACCACTTAGGTAACCACGGATAAAATCTACATGGTAGCTAAGCATTGACAATGACTTCATGGCACATAATCGACCATTACTTAATATATAGGAGCACTTAATATAAGAGCAAACAATGTGAACATATTACTATGGTAGATTGAAATGGATTAACATGCTTCTGGAATTCACCACCACTGTACAGAATAAAAAACCACAAAAACAAATAGGGCCCTAGCCATCACATCAGCATTTTGGAACAGAACATGCATGATAATACTCCTGATGTGTGTGTACCTGGATGTCTTTGGGCAATACCATCTTGTCACAACTTCACACAATTCCTCTAGTCTGGAGTAAGAACAGAAGCAGCTGCATTCTGCGGAGGCAAACTTTGCCACCACGAACCTCAGACTTTCAAAGTCAGAATCCCAATGCAAGCATGAAAAATATAGTTTCCAATTCCTCAACTGGGACTTACCCTTGCAGACTTCTGGTTCCTCTGGTCTAATTTTCAGACTATCTAGATAAGAAGCCACCCTCCATAATCATATACAATAATTTGCCACCAGATCAGATTGTCTTGACCAAGAATTTTTGGGTTTGGATGCTGCAAGACAACTATTATAGAAGTCGTATTTCAACTTTTCAACTAATAACGATATAAATATCCTGGCACTGGGCTGCAATTTGGACTGTGACAAAGTGTGGATGCATCTTGTCTGTTATTACAATTTCCATCCAAATTATATATTTTCATTTTATATGCCAGTCAATAATTACTATGGAAGCAAAAAGTAATAAGTAGCAGAATTCATAAGAGTGACATGTAAATACTTTTTTTTCTTGTTCTTTCCATTTCAAATGAGTAATTTTTGAAACAAAAACCCACTATTTTAATTTTCATTCATCTTTGATCACACCTTTTTAATTAAGCAACTTGGGTATAACTGCTGAATGACCAGACATTCATTTGCCATCCTTTTCCGATCTGTCTTATTGAGAAAATCATTGGCCAATAACGTCAAAATGGGGAGGGGGGAGAGTTGAGATAAATGATAGGAGGCACAATCATCAGCCAAAAACGATTCACACAGTTGCAAACATTCACAAAAGTCTTCATGTAGATACTTCAATAAATACTTCTCTCTTAATATAACTGCATTCAAAGATAATTCTTTACATTCAGTCTTTACATTAAGTACAGTCTTTCACATTTAGACTGTAACATGTTTTTAATACAATTAGGTCCTAAAAAGGACTGAAAACTATGTAAGTGAGATTTAGTTGTAAAGGAAAAGAGCACTTTTCCTGGCACTGAATTTAAACACTGAAGCCATTAGAACACCATTACAAAAACACCCTGGGCCCAGAGTGACTCAAAGAATTTTTTAAAAAAATGTTATTCTGAAAAACCAGGCCACATTCATCCAGTGGTTCTTTGGAGCTCGCTTAAAAAAAATCAACAAAGATAAATAACCACAGTGAATCCAGTAAGTATATTTGGATGACTCCACTGACAATTAAAAAAAAAAAGATCAGCAACACAAACCATTTGAACAAAAACCACAGATAAGCCAAAGACAGTGATTTCATAATTATGAGAAAAAACTTCCCCTGCTGCAATTTGTAATGGTGTATAGTTTTATTGTGTGTTCTACATGTGGTCAGATTCAATTAGAAGACCATATTGTGAGTAATCCTTACTCAGGGAAGGGACAATACAGGTAGTCCTCAAGTTACAGCCACAAATGAGCGTAAAATTTATGTTGTTAAGTGAGAAATTTGTTAAGTGAGTTTGGCCCCCTTTTACCACTTTTTTTGCCACATTTGTTAAGTGAATCACTGCAGTTGTTAAATTAGTAATAGGGTTGTTAAATGAATCTGGCTTCCCCATTGACTTTGCTTGTCAGAAGGTCACAAAAGGGGATCACATCACCCTGGGACACTGCAACCGTCATAAATATGAGTCAGCTGTCAAGCATCTAAACGTAAATCACGTGACCATGGGGATGCTACAATGGCCATAAGTGTGAAAAATGGTCATAAATAACACTTTTTTCAATAACATTGTAACTTCGAACGGTCATTAAACAAACTGTTGTAAATCAAGGACCACCTGTATTGGTAGGGACCATTTATTAAGCCAAACACTTCTTTTTCCTTTCTGCTATAGATTCAGACTACTAATGACTGAAAATTATACCACTGAAAGATATGCCATATTTGTAAATGTTTCTATATTTCAGTGCAATTTAAACAAATGACTTCATAAATATTTTAAATAGTTTTGAATAGCTGCATAATTTTCCCCACCCACTTAATATTCACTATCACAATTTACCCCCAGTTGAAAGAATTCCACACAGCATGCAAAATAAACAAAAACAAAAATTAAAATTAAAAGTAAGCATTAATTAGTGTTTCATTTTTTTTAAATGCCAGATTTTCTTGTTAAAAGCCATTCTCATTTGATTTTACTTGAATCAAACAAATTAAGAAATTTCCTTCAGAAATTCTTAGAAAATTAACTGTCTTTACCTTTCTTCTGTAGAAAAAAACAAAGTATCATTCTAAATCAAGATATCTGAAATTTAACAAAATAAAACAAAAGCAGAGAAATCATGGGCAACGTTTGGCTTGTATTACAGTCAGTTCTCGTTTAACAACCTGTTGCTTAGCAACTATTCAAACTTACCATGGAGCCCCAAAAAGGTATTTAGAACCTGATTCTGGAGTTCCAATGGCCACAACCTAAGACTACGTTTTGGATGCTTGGCAACCAGCTTGCATTTATGGTCTTTTGCAGTGTTTCTGTAGCCAGGTGAACATGATTTTTGGAGGGTTTTTTTACCAGTTTCTGGTGTTTACACTTCAGAGATCTGGCAAAAAAAAAGCCCATTGGGTATAATGCATTCACTTAATAACCACCGCAAAAAAGTTCATCAAATTTGTCACAGACACATGACCTGATTAATGACAACCATGACTTAAGACAGGAGTGGGCCACTGCGGCCTCCAACCTGTGGACTTCAACTCCCAGAAGCTGGCTCAGGAATTCTGGGAGTTGAAGTCCACAGGCAGTAAAGAAGTTATGGTTGCCCATCCCGGTTTAAGACTATAATTCAAGGCTCAATTACAATATTGTAAATTGAGGGCTAACTTTTCCATTTGTCTAAGATTAAAAACACAGGTTTCCTTTAAAATTGCCATCTGAATTCATACCTATGTGTCCCGTCCAGATTTGATCTGTGAATGAAGTTCAGTTTGGCATCTGCCCAATACAGCTTCTGTTCTTCATAATCCAAGGTTAATCCATTTGGCCAATAAATATCTGCATTGATGATAACTGAACGGCTTGAACCATCCATGCCAGCCCGTTCTATCTTTGGCATTTCTCCCCAGTCCGTCCAATACATGAACCTGAGATTTAAAAAAAATAATAATATGAGAAACAATTACATCCACATTTTCCCCCCAGATACACTGTAAGCATCTTCCAAACGGAAGCAAAATATCAATGAACTACATTGCTTGTTACCTCTGTTCTTGATCCGAGTTGGATAATGGGGTTAGTTTGTGAGGTAGGCATACCCTGGTTCAGATAGTCCTCGACTTACAACCATTCATTTGGTGACCACTCAAAGTTACAACAGCACTGGAAAAAGTGATTTATGACCCATCCTCACATTTATGACCCATTGCTGCATCTCCATGGTTGCATGATCAAAATTTGGATACTTGGCAAATGGCATGTATTTATGACAGTTGCAGCACCCCAGGTCATCTGATCACCATTTGCAAACCTTCCCAACTGGTTCCCAACAAGCAAAATCAATGGGAGACGCTAGACTTGCTTAACGATCGCATGATTCGCTTAAAAACAGCAGTGATTTTCTTAACAACCATGACAAAAGGTCGTAAAACTGAGTGTAGCTAACTTAACCACCAACTCGCTTGGCAATGGAAATTCTGATCCCAATGATGTCCATAAAACAAGGATTCCCTGTAAATTTCTGGCATCATTTGGGATTATATCTCTCTTGGGTAGAACTGTTTTTTGTTTTTGTTTGAATTATCTCTGATATCCTCAGAAAAACAGGGATGGGGGAAGTTACCCTTCCATTTCTGAGAAGAAAGCAAACCCCCCCCCCCAAAAAAAAACCCATACCCAGGAAGGCAGAAGGACCAGCATCCAATCATGGTCATGCTGAGCACATTGTAAGCCGCCCTGAGTCTTCGGAGAAGGGCGGCATATAAATCAAATTTAAAAAAAAAAAAAAAAAGAAGCAATGCTTGAAAAAAGGAGCTCCAAATCTAGCACTAATTCTAGACCTGGTTCTGCAAAAGACTAGAATCATCTTTCATGTAAAAAAAGCACTTTGCAAACAGTAAGTAATAGCAGAAACTGTGAGAGGAATCTTGGAGTCTTAGTGGACAACCAAATAAATTAAATATGAGCCAAGTGTGCAGTGGCAGCCAAAAAAGCCAATGCAATCCTAAATTACATTAACAGGATACAATCAGTGGTGAAATCCAGCAGTTCGCTGCGCGCGCGCATGCGCACTGCGTGCCAAACGCACACTGCGTGGAAAAAGGAGGCTTAAGAAGATAAGTAGAACAGTGAGGGGGGGGGGGGAAACAGCTGTGCCACGCGATTTAGATTCGCTAAAAAGCAGGATTTCCTGCTTTCGGATAGTCGGAAATACCGGTTCAGACAATCGGTAACATTTTTTTACTACTGGTTCACCTGAACCAGTAGCTTTTATTACTACCGAATCAGTAGCATTTTACCCCTGGATACAATCAAGATCAAGTGAGATACTAATACCACTCTATAAAGCCTTAGTAAGACAACTCCTAGAATACTGTACCCAGTTTTGGTCAACACTCTATAAAAAAGATGTTGAGACTCTAGAAAAAGTGCAGAGAAGAGCAACGAAGATGATTAGGGGACTGGAGGCTAAAACATATGAAGAACAGTTGCAGGAACTGGACATGGCTAGTCTAGTGAAAAGAAGGACCAGGGGAGACATGATAGCAGTCTTCCAATATTTGAGGGGCTGCCACAGAGGGGAAGGGGGTCAAGCTATTTTCCAAAATACCTGAAGGCCAGACAAAGAATAATGGATGGAAACTGAACAAGGAGAGATTCAACCTGGAAATAAGGACAAATTTTCTGACAGTGAGAGCAATCAACCAATGGAACAGCTGGCCTTCAGAAGTTGTGGGAGCTTCATCACTGGAGAATTTCAAGAAGAGTTAGGCATTTCTTCAGGAAATAATTGAGTTTGCACATATTGTTAAATTTCTGAGAATGATCATTTGGATTCTAATTCAGAAGCAAAGGTGACTTACAACATAGCAATGAACTGCCCGCATCAACCCCTGAAAACCTGAAATGAAATTCAGAGAGTTTCATTTGAAACTCATCTCAAATGAATTCAGAGAAATTCAATCAGAGTTTTTCTCATTGTTCTTTGTGTTTACACTCAGAGTAACATATGCCTATGGAATCTGCTCTCAAACAAAAGGTTTAGGTAATAATTCTGACATATGTAGTTAGCATATTATATTATCATGATTCAACATTCAAACTCACACAATTTATTTTTTTTTTAAATCCACAAAATACATTTGAATTTAATCAGTTTGACATTTCACCTGCCAAGATTTTTCAGTGTCAAAGTGACGACAAGGTGAAGATACACAGAGAAGAAATTGAGGAAAGCTACTAATGAGCTGTTGGCAAATGACCATTTTCAAGGAAGATTTTAAATCCTATAGCTCACACTAGGTTTTATGATTAAAACCATGAGAACAGTCAACCTTGCCATGAAGCAAAACAATGTATTTGCAATCAAAAATGTTCATCTCTTCTCAAAAAAAGGAGGCACCTCTTCACATAGTATATCTGGTATGTTTTTTAAAAAGATGAAGAGGACTTTTACAGAACACTTGTGTTTTGATCATTCTGGCAAAGAAATCCACACTCTGCACAAGGACATTTGACATCTGGGATAGATTAAAGAGAATAGTCAATAGCTCACACACGTTGGTTGACTTTCAAGGTCATTCCACATACAAGGATAAACAAAAACTTATAACATACCTGTGAACCACTTCATGGCCATTTTAAGAGCTCCCTCCCCCAAGTGGGAGAAGCCCAAAAGTTCTGCCTGTTTTAGAGGGGCTACTATAGGTTCATTAAACCTTTCAGAGGCCAATTTCCCTGTACCAAAGGTTTCAAGGAGCATTTTAGGGGCCTTACTTCTTTGAAAGGCTTATGGTAGTACCTTCTCCATTGATAACAAGGCAGTTGATAACAACCACTGCCGTTGGTGGCCAAAACAAGTTTTGTGAAAACGTGAGCATTTACTGTACTTATTCTTACTTAGCATTCCTAAAAGAGAGGGATAGGCACGGTCTGAAACAAAAATGGAAATTCCAGAGTGGCTCAAAACATTCCATCCTCCTCCAAGCAAGAGGGTTTTGCACACCCTACTCCTGTTATTTTTTTCCTACTGATAATATTTATACTGACTTGGATCCTTCCAGGATTGCCGACAGAGCAATCAAAAAAGTCAAGATGGCAATTGCAAGGGGGCCATGCACATGAACAGTTCTGTTTGCTCATGTGCATGGTCCCCTCATCCTTTAGTTTATCTAATTTTTGCTTACCATGCTGCATATATATGCATGTATATGTGTGTGTGTGTGTATACATATACATATATACATATACATATATTTGTTTTTTTCTCTTATCGTAGGCCCTTTATGTGTATTTCTCCTCAGCCGGGTATTTTCCTACGTAAACCAAGATTTTCAAAATGCAGCCATAGCTCAGTGAAATCACATCCACTAGTTCTAGGCTTTTTCAGATAGCAAGCAAGCAGTTTGCTGCCTTATGGGAGACTAATATAGATCTATTTCTGACTAATTAGTCTTCATCAGTTAGCCATACCCTCATCACGTTTCCTCCCTGTAGAGGTCAAGTATTTGTTTTCTATTCTTTATCGTATATAAATATATATATATACACATATAAAATAAATTATTTATATAGTTAGTTATACGTGGTGACTCAGTGGCTAAGGACGCTGAGCTTGTCAATTGAAAGGTTGGCAGTTCAGCGGTTCGAATCCCTAGTACCACGTAATGGGGTGAGCTCCCGTGACTTGTCCCAGCTTCTGCCAACCTAGCAGTTCGAAAGCATGTAAAAAATGCAAGTAGAAAAATAGGGATCACCTTTGGTGGGAAGGTAACAGTGTTCCGTGCGCCTTTGGCATTTAGTCATGCCAGCCACATGACCATGGAGGCGTCTTTGGACAGTGCTGGCTCTTCGGCTTTGAAACGGAGATCAGCACCGCCCCCTAGAGTCGGGAACGACTAGCACATATGTGTGAGGGGAACCTTTACCTATGCTGCAGTTATTGTGATTCATGAATCTATACATAAAAATGCTAATGCAATTGAGCTTGAATCATTTAACTTCTTATTCTTAGATGCTGGAAAATTAAGAACTTTTCTTAAAGCATACTTCATAAAAATACAGTTCCCTCCTCAAGTCAGGCTTGTCTGAATCTAGTATGTTCCTTCAACTTCCCAGCCTAGCCTACAACCCTCATGGTACACAAGCAGGGTTTCCTGGGAAGACAGCCTGTATTATGGCTTAATTAAAGTTTTGAAACAATGACACAGCAGAGCATCAGTTTGGACATGCCCTTTGCTCAGGAGTCTCTACTGAGCTGGGAAAAATTGCTCTGACCACATAAAGAAATGGACCTACCCTCGTACAGGATCTAATGCAATCGCTCTGGGTTGATCCAGTTCTTGCCAGAATAAAACCTTTCGCAAAGATCCATCCAAATTGGAAACTTCGATCCGGTTCGTTTCAGAATCCGTCCAGTACAGTTTTTCACCCAGCCAATCACAAGCTAGCCCATCAGGTGACAAGAGCCCAGAAATGACAATGTTTTGCACACTTCCGGATTGGTTGAATTTTGTGCATTTAATGGCTTCTTCGCTGACGTCGCTCCAATATATTAAACCGTGGATGAAGACAAAGTCCAGCGCAGCAGCATCTTCCAAGCCACCCACCACAATCGTAGCATTCTCAGTCACGTCCGCAGCATCCACCAGCCGAAGATCACGCCGATTTGCATAAAGCAACAGTGGAGATGCTTTGGAGAAAGAGAAACACGTTATGTAATCAAGCATGGTTCAAAGTTTCCAGTCATTTAAAATACCTCTATCATCAGTAAGTTTAACTTCTGATATTAATTTTTCCAGGTGAACATTCATCTAAAAACACCGTAACTCAAACGTTTCACTCTTGCACTACAAAAAGTCTGCAAATAACCCCCCAAATATCTTGACTGTACACCGCCTTGAGTCCTACGGGAGAAAGGCGGTATAGAAATATAATAAATAAATAAATAAATAAATAAATAAATAAATAAATAAATAAATAAATAAGATTTGACTTAATGACCACAGTATCAAGGACGACCACAGTGTCAAGGTGTAATTCATTTAACAATGTTCCAGCACCACTTGTAACATAATATGTCTCACTCAAGAAGTACATAGTGTTAACAATCTTTTTAAAAGGTCTTAAAACAGGATGAGACAAATTTAGAGGGAAACATCTCTCAAAAAAGAGTAACTCCATGGAGACTTTCTGCTCATTATTGTTCAGGTGAGAAAACTTCAGAATAGTTCCAGTAAATCTGAATTCGCACAACGTATTAAGATATGGGCTATTTTCAGCAAGTGGTTTATTTACTTACAGCCTAGAGCAGGGGTGAAATTCACTTACCTTTGCTACCGGTTCACAAATGTGAGTGCGCACGCCTCCTCCACGCATGCGCAGAGCCTTCTGCGCATACGCAGAGGGTCAAAAATGGGACATGATGATGTCTGGGCGGATGGAGCCCTCCACCGTCAGCGCTACCAGTTTGCCCAAGCCGGATAGAACCGGCTGAATTTCACCACTGGCCTAGAGTAATAAGTAAGTCCAGAAATTTTAGGGTACACGCCTGGGTGAATGCCATAATGTCATATGCGAACCGGGACTTGTTCAAAATTCCATGGATTAAAAAAAAAAGTGATGTGTGAATCTAATTTTAACCATCAGCCAATTATGGTTTTACACTTTGGTTCATTCAGCAATTCCTTCTGCGCATCACACTAGGCCAAAAGCAAGAAGATTCTGTTGTGGGTTAGTCTACAATAATCTGAATACCACATCAATTCTCCTCAGCGTGTCAACTCTTCTTTAATTACATTAAATGCATCATCCACGATATCTCACAAATGCTTCCTATGTCTCTTATCTGTGGCCCAAATGACGATCTTTTTTTGCATGACTTTTGCATTACTTAACCACCTGGATATGAGTCACCTGGATATGAGTGTTTCCTTGAGCCACTGGGAGTAATATTCATAGTATATTAAGCTTACATGCCATTCAAATCATCAACTCCAAGCAACTTACTGCCATGCAAAAGGAAGATTAAAATAACCAACAATAATGAACTATTCCTATGCTGAGGAATCATAACCTCATATACATTGTTTATATTCTTAAACAAGAGGACTATCTCTAAGATCATCACCAAGGCCTATAAAAACAGCTGGGATTGATGCTCTGGGGATTGCTGCTCTAACAATCAAGAAAGCCCATCTCCCAGAATCCGGTAGATTATATATTTTAAGAGAGAATCCTGAACAATCTTGCTCTTCTTAGTCTAAGCGGGTGGGTGGAGAGCCACTGGGAGCCTCATAGATATCCAGGTCTACCTATGTAAAATAGACAAGCAGAAGACTAGAGAAGAATACCATGAATACCAACTAGAAGTCAGAAGACCCCAAAAAAACTCCTTCATTTCACAATATATGGACAGACTCAGCCATTATTTCAACTGGAAAACTGTCAGCACCCTAGACTAGAGCAAAGCTAAATCAATAAAAGAACAGATAAGGAATTCCTGGAAGCTTGGCATTCAGACAAATCAACCATCAATATAGATAAACTATACAACTACAAGTCAAAAGAGTCAATTAAAAAACCTTGGAAGGGAACAAAAAGACTCAAAGCATGCCTTCCAGCTACCAATACCCAGATAAGCAGCGATCAACACCAAACAATCAGGCAGATAATAACACTCTAATCAAGGAAACACCAGGAGATAACTATGCCTCCACCAAGGTATGGGAGGACAAATGACTAATTTGCCCTATTTCAAGTTCTGTTTATATCACTCTCCAAAGGAAAACTGGAAAATTCAGATTTATTTATGTATTATTCTAGCTGCAGGTTGCTCTTATTTTCTCCTTCTGTATGTAATTTATTCAGTCAAGTCTGCAAATTGAAGTCTACTCCAAAAGTGATCAAAATAAAAAACAGGCTCTTGTCCCAAACGGATTATATCTAAATTTCAAATATGAAGAGATCAACAAAAATGGTACGCGATACCACAATGAAAACAAGAGGTGTCTGAGGAAATTCAATTTTAGACATTTACTCTTAGTTTCATAAGTAGGTACAACCCTTGACTTATGGAAGAGATAACATTTGGAGGAATGGAAACGTGTAACTTGTTTTAATAAACACATAAAAAAATCAAGGTTCTGATCTTATTAGATGTGAGCTATTAGGAAGAAATACTTGAGTATCTCAGGATGTTTTCTTTAAAAGTTCTCCATAAAATGTAGGACAATTGAATTAAAACACTACACTAAACCATGATTTTGATAACCATGATTGGATGTACAAACAAAATTTGCTGGATTTACATAACCCAACAAATCATAACTCATTTTTTAAACAACAATAGCTGGAGTAATTTATGACTACAGCTATGGCCAGTTGCAGTGTCCCATGGTCACGTGACTATAATTTGTGACTTTTCTGCTGGTTTATAGTATTTTTTGCCAGTTTCCATGATTCCATGATTCATTTAACAACCACCATGAAAAATGCTGGCTGGAGAATTTTAGGAGTTGAAGTCCATACAATTTCAAGCAACCAAGGTTGCTCTACTTCATTTACATATTACCCAGCAAGTACAAAATTTGCCTGCTCCCATATAAATAACCCCATTAAGTGCTAGTATTTATGCAAAGCAACTTTTCTTGAGAACTCAGAAAGGCTAACC
Source organism: Pituophis catenifer annectens (assembly GCF_029215685.1). NCBI lineage: Eukaryota > Metazoa > Chordata > Lepidosauria > Squamata > Colubridae > Pituophis > Pituophis catenifer. Next base: position 9,877,338 of record NW_027256887.1, on the reverse strand, counting down.
GCATTTTTCCCAAACAAAGCCCATGTCATCAGATGCCTCAACAATAGAGTTCTTAAGTCTCTCAGCCAATTTACAACACCCAAACAAATGAAGTCTTCCAAAGTTTACAAGAAATACTAAAGAATGAAGCTTTGAATAAGACACCCTGAAATCTGATGTACTTACTTTCAAATAAGCACATTAGATTTACTTTTGCTGGAACTGGGTCTGTCCAGTTTAATGAAAAGAAGGATTAGGGGTGACATGATAGCAGTCTCCCAATATCTCAAGGGTTGCCACAAAGAGGAGTGAGACAAGCTACTTTCCAAAGCATCTTTGGAGGGCAGGACAAGAAGCAATGGGTGGAAGCTAATCAAGGAGAGAAGCAACCTATTGTTTGGAAGAATGGTATAAGGAAGTATGTGATATTGCCATAAATGATAAACTGACTTGTAATATTAAAGTAAGGAGGGGCATAATGAAAGTAAACGAATTCAATGGAATCTGGAAACAGTTCCTAATATACGTGTTTTCTGGAGGAAGGGGGATACCACCACCAGAAGAAGCTTTAAGATTTTGGAAGCAGGAATGATCCCGAGGGGTGGGGGAGCACTCGATTGTTTGTATTGTGTATATTGTTATATATTATATATTATGATTTATGTATGTTAATAAAATTTAAAAAAATAATTAAAAAAAAAGAGAAGCAACCTAGAAAAAAGGAGAAATTTCCTGACAGCGAGAACAATTAATCAGTGGAACAACTTGCCTCCAGAAATTGTGAATGCTCCAACACTGGAAGTTTTTAAGAAGAGATTGCTCAACCATTTGTCTGAAATGGTACAGGGTTTCCCGCTGGAGCAGGGAGTTGGACTAGAAGACCTCTAAAGTCCCTTCCAACTATTATTCTGTTAAGTAAATCCCTCCAGATATGGAACTGAGTGAACATAATGCTTAATCAGGAACCCTCTCCTAGCCAAGGCTGAACATACCCCATACAGATGGCACACTAATAGCTGGTTCACATTTAGCCAGTGGAAAACTGAAACCAGGTCTCTCCAGTCTAACAAAAAGATTGTACTGTAGCCCCTCTGCTATACCGTTGTTTGTGAATTAATACACCAACCACCAACCAGGCAATAAAAATAACTCCTGTGCAGCATTTCAAACTGAAAGGGAAAAAAGGTCCTTCAGAGCATGTGTGAACGCATGCAGAGCACCCAACTTTTTCCCATGCTTTTTCAAGAAGCAACACAGCAGTCTTTTCCATTTAACTCCAGACCAGTGAAAAAGCCAAATATGTGTGCAACTTATCATACACACACAGCTGGCAACAAATTGCATGGAGAAGGATGACACTTCATGTGTATCCTATTGGGGGGAGGGGGTAATGGCTCTCCATCCTTCAGAACCAAATATATATTGTATTTATTTGACTTTTATGCCAATGGTCTGAACCACATCAGAGGAGCCGCCTGTTAGAGAAGAAAACATTTTCATTGATCTACGGGGCCAAGCTTTGTCATTATTCTTTCAAAGAATGGAACATTTCACAATCACAACCCAACTTCTCTTCTTCCTTAGCCCACAGCCAGTTCCAACCTAAGACAACAAAACACAACTCTGCAGGCACAGAGCTAAACAGCAAACACATGATTCCCCCCCCCCAGGTTTGATATCCTCATGACCTTATCTTCATCTCAAGTCCGACCAACAGCTGAGGCAGCTTAAAGTCACCATTGGGTGTCCCAAACAATGTTTTCTCTGTGGACAAAGTTATTTTTATTTTGCTATGGACATGACCTAACATGCTTCATCAGTGATAATACAGTCAGGGATGAGGTCTCTTGCCCAATTTAAGCTCTGGGCACACAGCTTAAATTGGGCATTGTCTGTGTAAAGTCTGACTGATGCTTATAGGACCTCCATGGGTTCCTTGTGAACATAAATTGAACATTCCTTTGAAAGAGGCTAAACCTATATGTAAAAGAAATGGGTCTTGAGAGAGTGTTAATTTTGTGTTGCATGGAAAGTTGATTTAAACCGTCCAAATTATGGTTCTGCCAGCTGTCCATGGGTGGTCCTGTCACCATCATACACATACAGGGTATCCACGGCTTCTACCAAAAAGAATGCAAGAGATGGTGGGAAAGTAACACCAAGAAAGTTAGACCTAATGACAACAAATGGGAGAAGGTTTAGCATAGGTTTAACACTCTTTTAGAAAAGCACTAGAGCCCTGCTGAGAAATAGCTTGGCTGCGAGGTCACAGGTATGCAGCATTTCCGAGCCGAGAGTTGTTAGGTGGGATGCTTGATGCGGGAAACATGCAATAAGAGGAAAGATGATGCCTAAGAAAACTATTTTCTTGATCTTGTTCTGCATTAAAACAGGAAGGTCAGCACCCTTTTTTTTGGTTTCGTCACTAAGATATAATAGGCTTTAGCACTTTCCTGTCAGTTCATGGATATTTTAATGTGGCCATTTGGTTGTACCTTAAATCAGGGGTCCTCAACCCACAATCCATGAACTGGCACCGGGCTGCAGCATGCCAGAAACCAGGATGCGCAAACAAGCGAAGCCTCATCCACAGAATGCAAGCAGCACATGAAACCATGCCCCCTCTGGTCTGTGGAAAAACATCTTCCCCTGGTGCTCTGGTCCTTCTGCACCTCAAACAAATTTCTTCTGTGCAACTTCACTAGAATAATTTTTTGCTATGTTTTGGTCCCATTCATTTCAGGGGGTGGAGTGTTACGTCTGAATCCAGCAGATCCGAGGAAATGTTTCACATGTCTTGGATGTGCTGCAGTGGTGGGTTTCTAAGACTTTGCCCTGGTTCCTGCGAACTGGTAGTAGCAGCAGCGGGAGACTCCGCCCACCCGCCCGGACATCATCACAGATGGTCTGGGCATGCGCAGAAGCGCATGTAGCGAAGGTAAGTGGAATCCACCACTGATGTGCTGGCATTTTTGAAAACACAGGGAGAGGGTCCAAATGATATGTTACTCTACCACCTGAACTTTTTCATTCCTTCATTTAATACATTCTAGGCCTCAATCAATCAATCAATCAGAATAGAGCTGGAAGGGACACTGGAGGTCTTATAGTCCAACCCACTGCTCTCAAGCAGGAAACTCTATATCACAAGTGGTACCACAAGTGGGCTGTCTGGTCTCTTCTTAAAGACCTCCAGTGATGGAGCAGCCACAACTTCTGCAGGCAAGCTGTTCCACTGGTTAATTGTTCTGTTAGGAAGTTTCTCCTTAATTCTAGGTTGCTTCTCTCCTTGATGAGTTTCCATCATTTCTTGTCTTGCATTCTGGTGCTTTGGAAAATAAGTTGACCCCCTCTTCTTTGTGGCAGCCCCTCAAATACTGGAATATTGCTATTGTGTCCCCCCCCCCCCGGTCCTTCTTTTCTCTAACTAGCCAAACCCAATTCCTACAACCGTTCTTCATACATTTTAGTCTCCAGGCCCTTAATTATCTTGGTTGCTCTTCTCTGCACTTTTTCCAAAGTCTCAACAACTTTTTTGTAATATGGTGACCAAAACTGGATCAGTATTCCAGGGGTGGTCTTACTAAGATTTTATAGAGAGGTAGTACTACTTCACGTGATTTTGATTCTATGCCTCTGTTTATGCAACCAAGGATTGTATTAGCTTTTTTGGCTGCTGCCGCACACTGTTGGTTCATATTTAAATAATCGTCCACTAGGACAATCATCTGCTTCTCCCATTTGTTGCCTCGACTGCTATTAATTTTTAATTGGGTCCGCAGACAAGATGCCAGCTTGCTTTTGGACAGCTGTGTTCTTTGCAATAAATCCTGAACAAGAACCCAATTCTGTTTTCTTTTCCCAGAAGGAATGCTTCTTTTACTTCATATCCATTAATTTCAATGCAATCTCAAATGGAAAGTTATTGATGATTGTTTCAAATTCCATTTCTGGCATCAACATAGGGAAAATAACATGCAGCATGGACTAAACACTACTTTGTTTTCCTCATAAATGGCAAAAGGTTTACAAAGCTTAACAGAAATATGGAACTACATAGTGGGACTTTCGTTTTTTTAAAAAATCAAAAACACTTTTTCATAGAACATATTGAATCTTTCACATCTGCTGTGGGTGCTCCTTAATCTGATTATTTATAGAAAACACAGCACAAATAGGTTTTATGCAGGAAAAAAAGTTCACGTAAACATATTTTTTCTCTCTCTCCGATTAACTCTTCAAGTGGAAAATTTGATACTCCACCATGAATTTAAGCATGCACATGATTTCTATAGGAAAACAGCTTATCTGGCAAATATTCCTGGAATAGGAACATATTTTCCCCATTATTACTGATTTTCTGGGACTCCCTCCAACCTAGTTCAACCTCTGAAAGTTCATCTAAAAAACAAAACAGAAAACATCCCTGGAAGGAGAATTTTTCAAGAATGATACAGGTCCTTACAGAAAAAGCAGCTGTGTCATTTTCCTCCCATTAAAGCATGGGGAAGTTAGAATTACTTTTAAGCATCTAATGCTTGCCACTGAGAACTAATGCAAAAAACTGTGAGATACTGGTAACAGTACTCCACACATTTCGATTAAGCAACATGCAAACTACTTTGTTACTTTGGATCAGTGGGGAAGGACCAACCAGGCCCCTAAAACTAAACTAAAACTAAACATGTTTTTTTTTTCTTGGAGTCACAGGAGCCCTTTTTTCTCCTTGCCCAAAACAAAAGCAGGCTGTGCAACTCAAATGATTCGAAACGTTGTACAGGTAGTCCTCGACTTACGACCACAATAGAGGCCAAAATTTCCTCGTCACTAAGTGAAACATTTATTCAGCGGAATTTGCCCCATTTTTTTACACCCTTTCTCGCCCGCGGTTGCTTTAAGTGAAACCACTGCAGTTGTTAAATCAGTCAAAACCGCTATTCAGTGAATCCGGCTTCCCCATTGAATTTACTTGTCAGGGTCACCAAAGAGGGGACACACACACGGGGGGGGCACTGCAACAACAACCGTCACAAATATGAGTCGGTTGCCAAGCGTCTGGATTTGGGATCACACCACCGGAGGGACGCAGCGACAGTCCCCAAGTGTGAAAAACTGTCATAAAGTTGCCTTTTTTCCCCTTGCACCATCTGTAACTTTTGAACAGTCACTAAACGAACCATTGTAAGTCGAGGACTACCTGAATATACCCCCCCCCCCCAAAAAAACCCCCAAAGACTTTACTTGTTGTGCATGGCAAAAGCACAAGAGGCACCACGTTTCCACGTTGTTTTTCCCGGGCTGCCACGATTTCCAAGGCACTTTTTTTTTGACTAAATCTGGAGAGAGTCAAGAGCCAGGGGGTCAGCAACCTGGGGCTCTGGAGCCGCATGTGGCTCTTTCACCCCTCTGCTGCGGCTCCCTGTCACTCAAAGTATGCATCACAACCGCCAATGTGGCACATGAGCTTTTCAACCCCCGGTAGGCCAACCATGGATAAACCCAAGGAGGAAAAATAAAAAGTTTCAGAAGAAAACAGAACATTTAATTCAACTACATAGTTTTGTGGCCACTCAAGAAACAAGTCAGGCACGGGAAAGGGTTTTTGTGGCTCCCGGTGTTTTCTTTTCTGTGGGAAACGGGTCCAAATGGCTCTTTCTGAGTGTTTTAAGGTGGCAGACCCCAAGAGCAACAAACAACAATCCTGAAAGGACTTTTTCTTTGCCAGGGATCTATGGATCGGCCATGCTTCCAAATCCCCTCCACGCGTGAGGCGGCCCCACGGGGAAGCCTTCCAAGGAACCCCAGCCAGGTGGGGAGATGGGGATCTGGCAGAGACCTCTCCCCCACCCACCCATCCACCCCCAGGTTGCGCCTCCAACCCCATCATCTCTTCTGGCTCTGGGAGAAACAAAAAAAAACACCATCCAGAAAGCGACCCTCCAACTTTGTGAGGAAAAAAATAAGGCTGCCTGGAAGGCAGGAAGGAAGGAAGGAAGGAAGAAAGGAGGAAGGAAAGGAGGAAGGAAGGAAGAAAGGAGGAAGGAAAGGAGGAAGGAAAGGAGGAAGGAAGGAAGGAAGGAAGGAAGGAGGAAAGGAGGAAGAAAAGGAGGAAGGAAGGAAGGAAGGAAGGAGGAAAGGAGGAAGAAAAGGAGGAAGGAAGGAAGGAAGGAAGGAAGGAAGGAAGGAAGGAAAAGTGAACCCAGTCTTTTGTGTCTCCTGCACAGGAGGTCCCAGCCCGGGTTCGGCCGGCCTCGCTTTTCCCTCACCTCTCGCCAAAGCGCACAAGCCGCAGACCAGGAGGCTCCGCAGGACGGCGCCCATCTTTTCCACCCCACTTCGCTCGCTCGCTCGCTCGGCCGGCTCTCACCGGCGGCGGCGCGGCGGCGGCGGCGACTCAGGAGCCGAAGAAGGCGGCCGAGGGCGTCGGCGTCGTCGGCGACGGCTCCTGGGCTGCCCGCTCATGCTTCCGAAGGAGGCCCGCGGAGGGCGGAGAGAGAGAGAGGGACGGCGCTGCTTTATCAAGAACCAGGCGCGGCTACTTGGGAGCCCGGCGAAGGTGAGGGAAGCGGCGCCGGCCTTCCTCCTCCATCATCATCATCATCATCGTCGTCGTCGTCGTCGCCTCCTCTTCCTCCTGCCAGCCAAGGCGGGGATTGTCCCGCCGGCTCGCCTTTCTTCGGTTCCTTCCTGGCTCAGGGAGACGCTTTCCCCTCAGCCGGCTGGGAACCCGGGGCGGCGCAGGGGCGCATTCCGTCTCCGCCCTGGCTCCGCTCCCGGGCTCGCTCAGGCAGGCGCCCTCCTCCTCCTCCTCCCTCCTCCTCCTTCTGCCGCCGCCTCCTTCTCCTCCTCCTCCTTTCTCCTCCTCCTCTTCTTTCCCTCAGCCGCATCCACACAGGCGCGCGGAAGACGCGCCTCTCTCTCCTTCCTTCCCTCCCTCAGACAGCCGACGGCGCGGGAGAGCTCGGCCCCTTCACCACGACGACGACGCCCTCCTCCTCCTCCTCCTCCTCCTCCTCCTGAGGACGCGCCAGGAGCCGCCCCTGCCGCATTCCGGAGGGACTCCTTTGCCCCCCCTCTCCTCCACCTCTGCTTCCACTTTTTCCACACGCGCGGAAAGTGGTGATGTGGTCTCGGCCGCCGCGCGCGCTCTCTTTCTCCCTCTCTCTCATTCTCTCTCTCTCTGTGTGTGGACCGACCTGGTCGGAACTACTTTCGGGCCGAGCGCGTAAAGGGCGCGCAGGCACAAAAGCGGCCGTTGCTCGCGCCAGGTGAAGCGTCTCTCTCTCTCTCTGAGGGAAAGGAAGGTCCGGCGTGAGGTAACTGAGGAGAGCCCGTGTTTGGCTTGAGACGGAGCCGGTGAGGGCTCTCGGCGACCGGGCGAAGGAAGGAAGGAAGGAAAGAGAAGCGAGGCGGGATTCAGCGGCCAAAGGGAGCTTGCCTTGCCTTGCCTTGCCTTGCCTTGCCTGCCAGTCAGCCAGACGCCTCCTTTCTTCCCGAGGAATGTGGACCGGCTGCCTCACACAGCGCTTTGTTCCCTTTGTCTTTTTCGGCAGACCGAAGGGACACGCCGTGCCTGGAAGGAGCAGGAAACTCCGGTCCGCTCGTTCTACCTGCGGGTTGCGCGTTCACACGCGCGTCGGACACCCTCCCCTCCCCCGTACACGAGTTCTAGGCTTAGGAAAGATGCGTGTCGAGCGGGTGTTCCCCACGAGGCTCTGGATCGCCAGCCTGTCCCACGAATGAAGCTAGGCTGAGATCCGGGGTAGTGGGATTCGTGTCTCGTGTGAACCTGGAAAAACGGGAGTCGAGGGACGTTTAAGGGGGAACTCAGCCAGGAAAAGAAGAGCTGAGCCCAACGGGTTCAAGTTAGAACCAATCTGGGTTTCTGGCTGTTGCAGCTCGGCGTTAAGAATCACAGGGACCAAATTTTTCATACCCTGTTTAAAATTAACCATGAGGATGCCTAATATAGGTAGTCCTCGATTTACAACAGTTCATTTCGTGACCGGTCAAAGATACAAGGGCATTGAAAAGACCATTTTTCACCTTTGCGACTATTGCAGCAGCCCCAATAGTCACCAGATCAAAATTGGGGTGCTTGACAGCTGGTTCATATTTATGACCCCGTGTTGTGTCCTGGGGTGATGTGATCACCCTTTACACCTTCTCACAAGCAGAGTGAAGGGGGAATCCAGATTCACTTAACAACCGGGTTACTTAACAGCTGCAATGATTCCATTTAAGGGTGGCAAGAAAAGTTGTAAAATGTGGCAAAACTCAGTTAACGAATGTCTCGCTTAGCAACATACATTTGGAGCTCAATTGTGGTTGTAAGTCAAGGACTACCTGTACTTGCCCAGGGAGGGAATCTTTATCACCCCAGAACTGAATGGAGGATTAAATCTAATTGGAGAGGGAGTGAATTTGGCTGGATCTACAGGGGAAAAGTATTTAGGATTTCATCTTCATCCGTAAGGTCTTAGTCCTTTATAACTAATAAAGAATCTGAAACAAAATACACTCGGAGGGTTAGAGACAGGAAGGTAGAGAATCTTAGCAAAGGAAATAATATTTCTACGTTGGTCCTTTGGCTTGACAAAAATCTCCCAAGAAACATTTTATCCCATAAGAGAATTTTAAAGAAAGGAAGTTACACTACAATATAGAGTTTTTATGTAATAAAGATGGAAAAAATTATTTTGCACTTTTTAGGTTGATAAATATATTATTACAGAACACACAACTTGGTTGTATTTATGAAATTTAAAAACACTTTTTTTTAAATAGCAAGTCACTTTCTGCTGAGTCTGGTCACTCAAACACTAAAATGATCCTGCGTTTATAAACAAAATTGCAGGAAAATTGAACCTTTATGAATGCCAATTGTATTTTTAAGGGTTTTTTTTTTCTCCTTTTGTTCAGCGGTGTCCAATTTTCAGAGACTGACTTGGCAAGGTTTTCAGGAGTGGTTTGGCATTGCTTCCTGCTTAGAGCTGAGAGAAAGTTACTGGCCCAAAATTACCCAGCTGGCTTGTTGCTTAAGATTGGACTAGAACTCGTGATCTCCCAGTTTTTAGCCTGATGCCTTCATCACTACGCAAAACTGGCTCTCAATTATAAGAACAGTAGAGGTGTTGTTTGTGGTTACGACCTTGTCTTGCATTATGACCATAATGGAGACTGCCCTTCACTATTGTAACGTGATGGTTGTAATACAGTTGATCATATGACTGACCCAATATTATGACCTTTATTGCAGTTGTTAAGTGAATCACCAGGGTCCTAAGGCGAACCTATGGTTTGCTATGGGTGCAGTTTGGCTGAAAACCAGAAATGCCAGTTTTCATCAAAACCACTGCGAAAAGTGGTCAAGGGACTATGGGATATTGCAAACGGCTGTAAATGTGACTCAGTTGCCCCAGTGTCAGAAGTGTGGTCACATGACTATGGAGGGGGCGACCTTTGGAACTTTGAAGGTGACTTGACTTCCTAGATACAGTTGTGTAAGGACATCAAGAGAGCCAGTTTGGTCTAGTGGTTAAGGTGCTGGCCTAGGAGCGAGGAGACCCTGACTACATAAACCATGAATGCAGGTTGGCCCCTGGATTTTGGGGTAGTGCACTCAGGGCATGTTTGCACAATCATAAACAAGCCAATCACATTTTAACCCAAGGGTGCTGTGCAGATTTGGGTGATAATGTATATGGTTCAGGCAGGGGAGCCCATAAAAGAGGACCAATTAAATAAATTTGTTTCATTCACCCAATGTTACGTGGTGCAGAACAGACTATAAAAACATATTTATTGGGATGACACTCAATTACTTAACACAAGCTGGCTGGGTTTGCACATGCCAAGAGCTCACGGTTAGCCAAATCGTAGCTTATTTAGTAAATTTGGTATTCTGGTTAATGACTGCAATAAAGATTGTTTGATCCAGTTAGCTCCGGGGTTTGTTTTTTTTTAGCTGGGTTCTTACATGCTTCTAGACTAAAATGTGGCTAGTTTGTGATGTGATTCTAGAGCCACGTTCACAATTTAGCATTAGTTCACAACTGATAAAGGTGAGAGTTTCATGGAGTAAGTGTAGGCTGATAAAGGGTTAAAGATCTCCCCTCCCCCTTTCTCCTCCAAATTGTTCCCATCTGAAAGATTTCCATTATGTATGATATCATGTAAGGATGGCAGAACTGACCCTCCAAGATAGATTAGCTTGGAAAAAAATGAGAGAAATTTTGGCTAGAAGCTTGTGCTGAGTTATCCGTAAGGCAGACCAGTGTTCTTCAACAGCTCAATTATTTATTTAAAATGTCAAGACATCTGGAAAACGTAAGTTGCTTTTTCTTTTTCTTACCTTTTGGGAGTACTTGAGTCTTACTTGACAAAACATGCTTTTGTTGTCGTAAGGGGATCAGGTTTTAACCACCAAACCCTGAAACATTATTTTCTTTCAGTTTGCAAAATACTCCACAGATGGACCCCATTAGCTTGCCCTCCGAGTCTTTCAAACCATAGCAGTTATAAATGTCTTTCTGCTCAAAAATCTCTCATGGAATCCGGGGTTTTGCGGGGCAGGTTCCAAAATATTACATTGTGCCTTTGAAAAATGGAAGAATCAAATGGAGTTTGTCATGTATTAAACAGTCTATTTCTCCTGGAATGAAAGTAAAAATAAATAACATTTCAGAATACAGGTCGACTTGCAACCTCAACTGAGGCCAAAATTTATGCTGCTAAGCAAGACATTTGTTAAGTTATTTTTTGCCCTATTTTACGACCTTTCTTGTCACCGTGGCTAAGTGAATCACTGCAGTTGTTAAGTGAACCTGGCTTCCCCATTGACTGCTTGTCAGAAGGTCGCAAAAGGGGATCGCGTGGCCCCCTAATTGTCATAAATATGAATAGGTGGCCAAACATTTGAATTTTGATCATGTGATCATGAGGATCTTGCAAAGGTCATAACTCTGAAAAACGGTCATGTCACTTTTCAGTGCCCTTGTAACTTTGAACGGACACTAAGTGAACTGTTGTAAATCGAGGACTACCTGTATTTTTACTGCAGGTAGTCCTCGACTTACAGCCATTCACTTAGCGACTGTTCAGAGTTATAGTTGGAAACGTTCCTTGCAAAGTCAATGGGCAAAGCTGGATTCTCTTAATTACCATGTGATTCATTTAAGAACCGCAATGATTCGCTTAACAGCTGTGGCAAAAAAAGTTGTAAAATGGGTATGACTCGCTTAACCACTGCCTTGCTTAGTGATGGAAATTCTGGTCCCCGTCGTGGTCAAAAGTTCGAGGACTACCTGTAATTGTATGTACGGAAGAACAGTATTTGGCATTCAGGATTGAAGGAAAATGTACTATTTTTAATAGGTCAGAAGAGATCAAAAGGCATCTTAGATATCTTGGAAACAGTTCTCTATTTTTACGGTCTAGTCCAATCTTTGCAAAGCAAAAAAAAAAAAATAGTTCTATGTCCGGGGTATCAAACCTTGACAACTTTAAGATTGTGCTGGCTGGGGAATTCTGGGAGTTGACGTCCACAAGCTTTCTTCTACAAGGTTCTATCATTCAAGGAAAATGCTGGCTGAATCTTGGCAGCTGTCTTGCTGTCAATGTCTATCTCATTTTCCCAGTTTCCTGAGCAATTTTATAACTGCATTTGTAGGGAATTTAAATTCTGAAGTACAGCAGGTTGGAAGACTGAAACTGCTCATTTTCTTTGAGGGGTGGGGGAATGGAAACATTTCACAATTAAAGGGAATCCTGATTGTCAACTCTTTAACTTTCATAAATGAGACCCAGTTTGGTATTTTGGCTAAGGCACCAGCCTTAGAAATTGAGTTCTAGTTCTGCTTTAGGCACAAAAGCTTGCTGGGTGACCTTGGGCCAGCCACTTTCTCTCAGCCCTAGGAAGGAGGCAATGGCAAACCACTTCTGAAAAACATTGCCGAGAAAAGCGTCCAGGCAGTGTCCGAGAAATGGACGTGATGGAACAAAAGGAAAGAGCAAACATTTTTCATAAAGGCTTTTATTTAAAACAAGAATTCTGCACAGAGATTATTTTAAGTTACAGCTTTGGACTTGGTTTTAGAAAGAGTGCAGAGAAGGACAACAAAGATGATTAGAGGACGAAAGGCTAAAAAATATGAACGGTTGCAGGAATTGGGGTTGTCTAGTGATAAGATGGACATGATAGCAGTGCTCCAATACTGGAGGGGCTGCCACAAAGAAGAGGGGGTCAACTTATTTTCCATATCACCAGAAGGCAAGGCAAGAAAAAAAATGGATGGAAGCTAATCGAAATGAACCAATCTAGAATTAAGGAGAAATTTCCTAACAGTGAGAACAATTAGTGAGAACGGCTTGCCTTCAGAAGTTGTAGGTGCTCCAACACTGGAAGTTTTAAAGAAGAGATTGGATAACCATTTGTCTGAAATGGCATAGGGTTCCCTGCCTAAGTAGGGGGTTTGACTAGAAGACCTCCAACACTGTGGTTCTGTTAGCTTTTATGTTCTTTCCTTCATTAACAGACTTCGATCAAGTATGGCTAACATGGATACTTCTGTTATTCCACACTTCTTAACATTATACGAGGAGGAGACCCATAGGGTATCTTTGTATCAAACATCTGGCCTTTCTTGGGTGAAAATGTACTGGGGTTTATGAATGGCTTAAGTTCTCCAGACCCCGTCATGGAAAATCATCCGCTTCCTAAAAACAATCGTGATGTAATAAGAATGACATCCTGTTCTACCAATTCTGCATACAGTTCAATTTCCAAGCATTTCTTTCAAGGCTGATTCCTCCAGAGAGCATTGCAATACCTACTACTATTTTTACCAGGGAATGTACTGTATAACAATCCAGACTTGCAACAGGCACACCTTAGAACCTACAGAATTGTTGGAGCACATCTAGACTAAACAACTTCCTTTTGCACACAGCCTACAGCCTGGGGTATCCGCAAGGAGAGATGCTCAAAATGCAAGCGATGGTCACAACCATTGACAGCCTACCAAGTCCAGACATGAAGATAGACAAATTCTACAGTATTGTAAGCATCTATTAACAGAAGCTTGCAAGTCTGAAAGTACACTTCTCTTTCCTCCCTTCCCTGTCACCTTTACAACCCAAAAAACTAGGGAGGGTCCCTGCAGAGTGCAGACAAGTTTAGCACGCCTCCATTCCTGGCTCTTATAAGACTGTTCCCATGGATGCATCTGTTCCTGCTGTCTCCCAAAGCCGTTCCCTACACCATTACAACCATGAGCACACAAGAGGGGCAGGGCTTTGATTGCATGGTTGGGACCACCATCTTGACTTTTTTGACTTCCCTCCCTGCAAAGAGCCATACTACAAAATCCCAAACATGAGATATGTCACATTGAAGGGGAGATGGGATGGATAGTTAGGTAAGTAGGTAGACATGGGTGGGTGGGTGCGTAGGTAAGTAGAGATGGATAGATGAATAGACTTAGGTGAGGTAGGTAGAGATATAGGTGGATGGATGGGTTTAGGTAGGTAGGTAGAGATGGATGGATAGGTAAGGTAGGGAGATAGGTGGATGGGGATAGGTAGGTAGGTATAGATATAGATAGGGGAAGAGAGAGATGCCGTTTCCGTTTGAAGAGGTCCACTTTCTAGATATTTGGCTATCTTTTCAAAGTGCTGTAGCCCTTACGCATTTTTTCCTGCTGGATCAGGCCCTTTTGTAGCTCAGACCACCAAGACAAGAAATGATGAAACCTGGATAGATTATCTGGTAAACTGGTTTCCAGAGCTCTTTGTTTGTTTTGCTCCTTAGAACAGTTGTAAAAAAAAAAGTTGGAATGCTTTTAAAATCTCAAAGAAGTTTGCAGAGCACGAACACGGAAGAGCCTTGGGCCAGGGGCTGACTAGCAAGACCTCCGAAATCCCTTCCCACCCTATGGTTCTATGAAATTCCCAATTTAATCTCGATTTATTGGGAGATTTTTTCCTTTCAAACAATGCATTGCTACACTCTTTTTCCAATGCAAACCGCTCAAATAAAGCAATTGCGATTTTAGTGCTTGGAAAAAATGGGGAACATTTAATTAGCAATATGTAACATCCTCTGGTGAAAAAATATTTCTGTTTTTCTAGAAACCAGAAACATGCAAGGATTTTTTAAAAAAAAGCCTGGAAGGGCTCTGTCAGCAGTCACTCAAACTGTCCCATTTTTATGTATGTTTCAAAACAAGCATTCCCTGTTGCCAGGCAATCAATGAGTTTGGAGCTCTGTGCTTTTGTGTTTTATCTGTTTTTAATGGATTTTCTTTGTATGCCACTGAGAGTCCATAGGAGTTGGCCCATGGCAGCTAAAACAAATTTAAATAAATAAGTTATAATCCACTGCAGGAGATGCCTGGAGCATATTCTTTGGAAAGGTATATATATGTATACTGCTGGTATTGTGCATTCACAGACATGCATACAAACACACATCTTGTGCTGGGAGGGAAGAATGGCAAAAAAAGAAATGAGAAATTGTGAGAATTGGTTTTTGTAATTCCTTTTCTCAAACTCGGCACCTTTGAGATCAGCTGTAGAAATGTTCCCGGGTGCTTTTAAGAAGTTCCATTCAAATGATCAACAGTTCTTATTTCCATCACTTCCATAGTCAGGCCTAGCATTTAGAATTGGGAAGTCTCTTTTTGTATTCAGCCTGCCTCCTCCTCCTCCTCTTGCTCCTCTTAATCTCATCTAGATGTGTGGGGGAGGGTGTGTGTGTGAATGAAACCTAGGGAAATTTCTCTGCACTTTTTAATTCCCAAGGGCCGTAAGGTTTCATACTGGCTGGATTGGAATACAGGGGAGAAGGCAAACTTCTCTTATTTTATCTGGCAAAAACCTGAGGATAACAGAGGTGCCTTTGTTGAATCTATATTCTACTAAAACGGCTTGGAACAGCTTGCCATCAGAGGTTGTGGGTACTTCATCACTGGAGGTTTTTAAGAAGAGGCTGACTTGTCTGAAGTATGCTTGAGCAGGGGGTTGGGCTAGAAGACCTCCAAGGTCTCTTCCAGCTCTATTTTGATTGATAGATTGATTGAAAACTCTTATTGCCCTGACCCTTCACTGGGTGAAACGGTTTTTTAGTTTTGGTTTTTGAACCAAAATAACTCAAATGGGCTAACTTACAGAATGTGTTCAAAATCCAGGCCCATGACTCAGAAGGAAATTAAATTTGGAGAAGTTGTGGATATTTTAGTGGTACTGGCTGCTGCTGCAGTCAGTTGATTTTCATTTTCAACGTTCCATGACAATTTCCCAGGCAGTCTTGCAATCCCTTGTTCCCTCAGTAACCCAGCAGCAGCCATGTGTCAAGCACCAGGGAAATCAGGAGATTCAGGCGGTTCAAATGAGTATAAAGATGTATTGCAAGCTTAAGCTCTCTACAAGAATCTGACCAACTAACGGTCAATGGAAATGAGCAGGAGATATTGAAAGGCATTCAAGGTGGGCTGGACTTGGATCTCTTGTGGGCGCGCAGGGACTCATGACTTATGACACGTTTGACCACTCTCAGGCTCAGCCTGGTCATCTACACCATGTACCTATCTGTTGGTCTATTCAATTTATTACAGTCCTTGGGCTTGGTGCTAACTAATAACCTGTTACCTGTTGGGTCATTTAAAAGGCATCTCCTTATCTAAACAGAGAAACAGAATGATCACTGGCAGACAAAAAAAAACTTTGGGAGCAGGAATGACTTACGACTTCCTACTGGCTTCCCCATTGACTTTACTTGTAGGACGTTGGCAGCATTGGAAATGGTGATCCCGTGACTGCAGTTGACCACAACAGTGTAACAACGCTGAAATCGCCAACAGCTTTGTTAAATTTGAATTCCACAGGATTTCATGCATCACAGATTTTGGCACCTTATAGAAATTAGCTCATTTGCGGTACATTGACTCAAAAAGTGTTGTGTTATGACGCACCGTTTCACCCAATTGAAGGTTACAGACACAGGTACAAGTGTTTTAGTACTATACAGGTAGACCTCAACTTGCAACAGTTCCCTTTAGCGACCGTTCAAAGCTACAACAGCACTGAAAAAAGTGACATGGGAATTTTTCGCACATACCATTGCAGCATCCCCATGGTCACATGGTCAAAATTCAGATGCTTGGCAACTGACTCGTATTTATGATAGTTGCGGTATCCCGGGGTCCTGTCATCCTTTTTTGCAACCTTATAAGAAGTAAAGTCAAAAGGGAAGCCAGATAACACTTAACAACCGTGTTACTAACTTAACTACTACAGCGGTTCACTTAACAACTGTGGCAAGAAAGGTCATAAAATGAGGCAAAACTCAGTTAACAACTGTCTTCGCTTAGCTGCAGAAATGTTGGGCTCAGTTGCGGTCATAAATTGAGGATTACCTGTATGGTAGATGGTAGTTCAGCCAGTTCAGACCAGTTTGCATGAACCGGTAGTGGAATTGCTGCCCACCTGCCCCGGCTCTACGTTGTCCTATTTAGGCACGTTTTTCAGGCTGGGCGCATGTGCATGCGCTCACATTTTCAGTGTTGGACAAACCAGTAGGTAAATTATGTGAATCCCACCTCTGCCTGTATGGATAGATGTGGCCTTTCTTAGGTAACCTATAAACTGGAATTTCCCAAAGGCCTTCAAATAGTCAGTCCCCTTGGTTACTTTTTCTATCACAATACCGATCTTCCTGTGTGTGGCAACAACACAGTTTTTATCTCTGCTCTTTCACCATAGGCCTTAGGAAATGCACACATCGCAGGCCCCTTGTCTCCTCTCCTCCCAGAGATAATGCAAATTGTGTGTGTGTGTATGTGTGTCCCGATGCCTGGCAGATCTTGGCCAGTTCTCCATTATGCAGACTTTGAAGTGGTTTGGCTCAGTGGTGGGATTCAAATTTTTTTTACTACAGATTCTGCATGTGGGGTTTGGTGGCCATGGCAGGGGAAGAATACTGTAAAATCTCCATTCCCTCCCCACTCCAGGGGAAGGATACTGTAAAATCTCCATTCCCATCCCACTCCAGGGGAAGGATATTGCAAAATCCCCATTCCCTCCCAATCAGCTGGGACTCGGGAGGCAGAGAGTAGATGGAGGCGGGGCCAGTCAGAGGTCGTATTTACCGGTTCTCTGAACTACTCAAAATTTCCGCTACCGGTTCTCCAGAACTGGTCAGAACCTGCTGAATGCCACCTCTGATTTGGCTTAATGTAATCCGGCATTCTAAGTATTTGCAGCAAAAATATTTTCTTTCAAGCCCTCACTGACCACTTCATGGGACAGTTTTTGCCGCTGCTGCTGCTTAGGAGCTGTGGTGGCTCAGTGTTTGAAATGCAGCATTGCAGGCTAATTCTGCCCACTGCCGCAGATCGATCCTGACCAGCTCAAGATTGACTCAGCCTTCCATCCTTCCGAGGTGGATAAAATGAGGACCCAGATTGTTGGGGACAACAGGCTGACTCTGTAAACCGCTTAGAGAGGGCGGTAAAGCACTATGAAGCGGTATACAAGTCTAAGTGCTATTGCTGTCCTGCCAGCCCATGGAACTTGTTCCGTGTGCCACATACAGGATGCACATTAAATAGGGGTGGAGCACCAGTTGCAGTTGTGATCGCCACCTTGATTTTTTTTACCCACACCCCAACAGATACAGGTAGCCCTTAATTTACAACCATTTGTTTAGTGACTATTGTAAGTTACAAAGGCACTGAACAAAAGTGACTTACGACCATTTTTCACACTTAATAACTGTTGCAGCATCCTCATGGTCACGTAATCAAAATTCAGATGTTTGGCAACTGACTCATATTTATGACGGTTGCAGGGTCCCCGGGTTTTGTGATCACTTTTGGCAACCTTCTGAACAAGCAAAGTCAAGGGGGAGCCAGATTCCCTGAACAACCGTGTTAGCAACAGTTGTAATGTTACTCGCCAACTGTGACGAGAAGTCATAAAATGGGGCAAAACTCACTTAACAGTTGTCTTGCTCAGTAACGGAAATTTTGGCCTCAATTGTGGTCATACGTCAAGGACTACTTGTACATCCGGTCAGGGTTATCAGCTCAACTGCTTGCTTACATCTTCCCACCCACCACTGTGTAAGAGTTGCGCTTGTAGAGTTTGTGGGTCTGCCTTCCACTCCTTGAACAAATTCCTTCATTTTTCTTGGCTGTGTTTTTGGAAGTGGATTGTTGTTGCCTTCTTTCCTAGGTCTAAGAAAAGAGTCACTGCCTAAAATGGATTAACACTCATGGTTTCCAGCTTTCCAGCTGGTACCTTAACCACTATCCCAAACTGGTTCCCTCATCATGATGATATTTTCCCATTAATTCTGCTACATCTCTGTCATGTCCCTATTCACTATGCTATAGAACAGTATCTCTCAACCTTGACAGCTTTGAGATATGTGGACTTCAACTCCCAGAATTCCTCAGCCAGCAAGGTTGAGAAAACTGCTATAGGGAATCAATGTCCAATGTAAAGATCATTCCTTACAGCTATTCTACCCCAAAATAGAAATGCATTACCATGAATGAACTGGAACTAAACTTTCAGGCTAACTCACATAGGAAGGGGGAGAGAGAGAGGTAGGTAGGTAGGTAGGTAGGTAGGTAGGTAGGTAGATGATAGATGTAGGTACGTAGGTAGATGATAAAGAGAGAGATGATAGATGTAGGTAGGTAAATGATAAACAGTAGATGTAGGTAGGTATATATATATATGTAGGTAGATAGATGTAGGTAGGTAGATGGATGTAGATATAGATGTAGATAGATAGGTAGGTAGATAGATAGGTGTATATATATATAGAGAGAGAGAGAGAGAGAGAGAGAGAGGAGAGAGAGAAGGATGGATGGACTGACAGATGGACTTGTAAGCAGCCAATGTATGGGGTCCCTACACTGTCCCGATTCAGTAAAGTTTGAAGGTGACTTGACATAGCTGCCATTTTTGATGGCTACAAACTAGTTAACCAACTTATTGTAAACCACAATTTCTGGTTGGTGAGAGTCATAAATAGCAGCTGCTCAATATTCAGACCACACAAATGGCCCCCTCCACACCTCTTAAAGTATTTGAGGAAGGGGAAAGGGGGAAAGCGTGAGCACCTTGTTCATTGAGCCTTTGGGTGTAATGTCATGTGAACAAACCCCCAACTCAATGACTCCAAGGAGAGAAACAAGCATGTAGGACAATCAGGAGCATTTGAAGCCATTGGTGCCCTATAAGCATTTCTTTCAAGCTAATTAGGAATTCCAAATAATGTTTTGTGACATCCTCATCCTCATAATGTCATAGGAGGCAACGGAACAACTAAATGTTGCAACTTTGCAAAAAGATGCAACACTGCAAAGGTTTTTAGTGGAAAGGCAGGATATCTCTGATTTAAATTACTAGAAAAATGCAATTACTCATTCTTCGCGGTCCTTGTGATGCAAATAAGCACATACAACAAAAACAGATAACATGAATACATAATGGGATTACAAGTTATTGTTGTCCGGCTTTCTCAATTCCTGGCAAATAGATGGGGAAGAAATGGAGATAGTGACAAATTTTATTTTCCTGGACTCCAAGATCACCGCAGATGGGGACTGCAGCCAAGAAATTAAAAGACGCTTGCTCCTGGGGAGGAAAGCGATGGCAAATCTAGGCAGCATACTAAAAAGCAGAGACATAACCCTGCCAACAAAAGTGCATATAGTCAAGGCTATGGTTTTCCCAGTTGCAATGTCTGGCTGTGAAAGTTGGACTATAAGGAAGGCTGAGCGCCAAAGAATTGAGGCCTTTGAACTCTGGTGCTGGAGAAGACTTCTGTGAGTCCCTTGGACTGCAAGGTGATCCAGCTGGTCAATCCTAGGGGAGATCAACCCTGACTGCTCTTTAGGCGGCCAGATCTTGAAGTTGAAACTCAAATACTTTGGCCACCTCATGAGAAGGAAGGACTCACTGGAGAAGAGCCTAATGCTGGGAAAGATTGAGGGCAAAAGAAGAAGGGGACGGCAGAGAATGAGGTGGCTGGATGGAGTCACTGAAGCAGTCGGCGTGAGCTTAAATGGACTCCAGGGGATGGTAGAGGACATTAAGGCCTGGAGGAACGTTGTCCATGGGATCACGATGGATCAGACGACTTCGCAACTAACAACAACGAAGTGTAACAGAGAAAAAGCCCTTCTATTATTTATTGATTGATTAGACTTTTATTACTCTACAGTTAGCTCAAAGTGACAAACATACCTAATATGCCTTCCTCCTATTTTCCTCAAAACAACATCCCTGTAAGGTGGGTCGGGCTGAGAGAGAGTGACTGACCCATAGTCACCCAGCTGGCTTTCAAGACAGGACTAGAACTCACAGCCTCTTGTGTCTAGGTCAGTCCCCTAACCACTGTACTAAACTGGCTCTCCAATTAAATGGTTATCACGAGGACTTTGGGTTTTTTTCCGAAATTAAACCACATTCTATTCTTTTTTTAAAAATCCAAAATCTCTCTTAGAGGATTATGAATTTATACAGCCTTTTAGCCCTGCATGAGTCTGTCACTGGATGATCTGTGTGTAGGCAAAATTGTCATTTTGATCCTTGGATAATTTGGAAAAAAGAGTGTGTCTTTTCCTCAAGAATGATTGAAAGATCCAATCAAACTCGGTGCATAAACCAATCATCTGATAATTCTTCAAATCTAATCTCACGGGATCAGATAAAGCCAAGGAAATAATGCAGGAATCCAGCAGATAATATGCTTTTGGCTGGATGCTCTGGACTCACAGGAGTTGTAAGATTAATCTTATGACACAGTGGGAGTAGATCCAGAGGACAGATTGGCTTAAGACTGAAAAATAAAAAATTACAACTGTTACATGAACAAAAGGAAAACTATTCCTTGGGGTGGATCCATACTATATCTGTCACACTTAAATCCCTTTCAGATCAGACGACTTAGCATTGATTGTGACTAGATATCCCATGGAATTCAATTTAGCTGCTGATCATGAGTCACCCTGGAGTAAAATAGTCTAAATAAAACTACTCAGTGAAAAAATAGGAACCACAGAGGCTCATAAACTCCATGGCCTTCATTTTCTATCTCCTAACTAGAAGAAAGCTTGAATTCTTAGTACAGAAAAGCAAATGTAACTTAACAAAGACCTGGATGGGATGACCCCATATAGATAAAGTCCTCAACTTTATCTGTTGAGTGGGTGGGTAGTTACATACATCTTTATCTTTATCTTTATTTGATTTATATACTGCCCTACTCCCGAAGGACTCAGGGCGGTAAACAGCCAAATGATAAAATACATAAATACAAAATTTAAAAAACAGCATAAAATCGAATTAAACAATTTGGCCCAGACAGATTTAAAACACCCTAATCATTTAAAAAACAGATTAAAATTTTCATATTAAAAAGAAAAAGGGAAAAGATTAGGCCAGGCCCGCCTGGTGGAATAAAAAGGTCTTAAGAGCGTGGCGGAAGGCGCACAGGTCCGGGAGCTCATTCCAGATAGTAGGTGCCCCCACAGAGAAGGCTCTCTGTGGGGGCCTTTGTATACATATATACATACTCTATATGCATATGGCCTCTGTATACATATATACATATATTCCAGAGGTGGGTTTCAGCAGGTTCTGACCAGTTCTGGAGAACTGGTAGTGGAAAGTTTGAGTAGTTCGGAGAACCGGTAGTAAAAATTCTGACTGGCCCTGCCCCCATCTATTCTCTGCCTCCCAAGTCCCAGCTGATCGGGAGGAAATGGGGATTTTGCAGTAACCTTCCCCTGGAGTGGGGAGGGAATGGAGATTTTACGGTATCCTTCCCCTGCCATGCCCACAAAGCCATGCCATGCCATGCCCACCAAGCCACACCCACCGAACTGGTAGTAAAAAAAATTTGAAACCCACCATTGATACATACATACATACATACATACATACATACATACATACATACATAGCTAGGAGAAGAGGGACTTCAACTCTCAGCAAACTGGCTGGGGAATTCTGGGAATTGAGGTCCATATCTTTTAAAAGTTGCCATGTTAAGAGAGGTGATTCTAGAAAATACCACTATTTCGTGTCACATTATAAAGCTTTCCCCAACTCCAATATGTTCTTCTGAAATATTATAAACGGCGGGCTACTATTTTCCTTGAGGGCATGGTCTTCAGCCCAGTTTACTTCCACTTTTAAAAAATCTCCCGGGTTACTGGCTTAATTAACTCTATTTTTAACGGTTTTGAGCACTTTTGTTGCCAATTCCATTCTGAACGCAGAGTGCATCAGTTGAGTGTCCAAGATTAGTTGTTGGATAAAGACTGCTAGTCAAAAACTACCTGGATATTCCAGGCTGTGGCACAGCTGCAAAAATACAGATGGCCATCGCTGTTTTTTCTTTGTTTTACTGCTGCTGCGACTCCCCGGAAGAGAACCATTGTTGATGTTAGTTGCGAAGTTGTGTCTGACCCATCGCGACCCCATGGACAACGTTCCTCCAGGCCTTCCTGTCCTCTACCATCCTCTGGAGTCCATTGAAGCTCACGCCGACTGCTTCAGTGACTCCATCCAGCCACCTCGTTCTCTGCCGTCCCCTTCTTCTTTTGCCCCCAAATGTTCCCAGCATTAGGCTCTTCTCCAGGGAGTCCTTCCTTCTCATTAGGTGGCCAAAGTATTTTGAGTTTCATCAAAGTATTTGAGAGAACCATGGGAAGGGATAAAGGCAACCATCATAATGCCCCTCAGTGTGAAGTTTAGAAAAGCAGCATCTTTTTAATTTTTGCTGCCCTCTAGCGTTCATTTTATCTTATTTATTTAAGTAAACAAATTTATATGGCTGCCCACCTCAGAGACCCCAACTTCTGGTGGCTTATACCTTACAACATTAAAAAATTCAATGTAAAACCCCTCCATCCCTCCTTCATTTTTAACCTGAAGAAAATTCCAGCTGTCATTCAGAAATATCGTCGAATGGAATCAAATACTAATAACAAGTTGCTTTTCTTTATATTGGATGGTGCTTTCCTTTAAATATTCTAACCGGTGATTTCCCCCCCCCTTCTGAAACAACATTACTATCTTTTTTTTTTTTCTTGGTTACTGGCACTTCTCAAAGGTGTTAAACTAAGCAGCATATTTGTGGCGCTGTAGCAAAATTCAATCGGCCGCAAAAAATTCTGTGTAAACATGGTGGCTTTTAAATGAACGGGCCCCTGGCTTTTCCTGCCAAACGTTCCTTAAAACTCACCAGTAATGCTCCCATTAAAAAGAAAAAGAAAAAAAAACCTTCCTTGTTCCAGAGCAAGGGTATCCAACCTTAGCCACTTGAAGACCTGCGGACTTCAACTCCCAGACTCCCATTGCTTTTTGAGGAATTCTGGGAGTTGAAGTCCACAGATCTTCAAGTTGCCAAGGTTGGATGGATACCCCTGTTCTTAAGTGTCCTTAATAGCAATTTGGACTTCAGTCAGGGATGGGCTTCAAAAATTTTAGCAAGGGGTTCTCTGCCCTGTTGCTGGGTGGGCGTGGTCTAGTTGGCCTCCTGCACCCCGGTAGGGGGGCGTTTCTGCTGCCGGTTTGGACCAGTTTGGGCGAACTGGTAGTTGCTGCCTTACGGGTGGCCGCCCCAGCGCTATGCCATCCTATTTAGCAGCATTTTTTAAGCTGCATGCATGCAAGTGCATGTGTGAGCAAAGTGCATATGCAGAAGCGAGCGAAGCGAGCTCACATTTTCGATTCTATTTATCTATCTATCTATCTATCTATCTATCTATCTATCATCTATCTAATTTCTATACCACCCTACTCCCAGGGGACTCAGGGCGGTGAACAGTCAAGATAAAATACAGATAATACAAACATTAAAAGTCCATTAAAATTATTAAATATTTTGGCCGAAAACAAATTTAAAATACCCAATTTGTAAAACAGATTAAACGATTTAAAAATTTAAAAGGGGGAGTTAGGCCAGGCCAGCCTGCTGAAATAAAAATGTTTTGAGAGCACGACGAAACGTGCGCAGATCCGGGATCCTCCGTATCTCCGTGGGGGGGGAGCTCGTTCCAGATGGTAGGTGCCCCCACAGAGAAGGCTCTCCCCCTGGGGGCCGCCAGTCGACACTATTTGGCCGACGGTACCCTGAAAAGCCCCTCTCTATGGGAGCGTACTGGTCGGTGAGAGGCTATTGGTAGCAAAAGGTGGTCTCGTAAATACCCTGGTCCGATGCCATGGAGCGCTCTAAAGGTGGTAACCAAAACCTTGAAGCGCACCCGGAAGATCACTGGGAGCCAGTGCAGCTCGCACAGGAGGGGGGGTCACATGGGAGCGCCACGCCACTCCCATAACCACCCGCGCAGCCGCATTCTGGACCAGCTGGGCGATGTTGGCCGAACCAGTTAATTCATGTGCTGTCCACCTGTTTTCAACTGCTAGGTGGGCAGGAGTTGGGGCAAGTAATGGGAGCTCAACCCATCACATGACGCTCGGGTCTCAAACCCCGGCTGTCAGCTTTCCAGTTGACAAGCTCAGTGTCTTTAATCATGTCCCCTTTAGGTTAAAAGCAGGCTGGAAATCACAGTAACCATGAGTTCTAGTCCCACCTTAGTCACAAAAGAATCAGAAGATGCTTTGTAGCCTTTTCCAAATGGCATACTTCATATCTAAAAGAGTGGTGCAGTGGCTCTCTCGCCTCACAATTAGGAGGCTGTGAGTTCAATCCTAGGTAGAGGCAGATATTTTTCTCTCTGGGCACAATGAGAATAGATCTGCTTAAAAAACACTCCGCATTGGCGACAGGAAGGACATCTGGCCAGTAAGCACTCAGCTCCATTCAGTTGCCCAGATTCCACCCCGCAAGGGATTATGGGATCATTAAATACTTTGTATCTAAAACCTCCAAGCAACGCTCCAAAGGATGAAAAGATCCGTTTCAAACTGATCACGAAATACAGCATATCATTTTAAAAAGGAAATGACTGTCCAAACGCTGCTTGGGTTTATTTTAAACCTTTTAAATCAGTTCAAACTTTATTATTGCTTAAATAATCGGCAGTAGAATCATTTCCAAGAGGAAAAAAAAGGAGTTAAAACACACCTGAGCTGCAAGAATTCGTGTAAACACTAGAGGGCAGCAAGGAGATAGAACTCTTCTTTTGTCACCATCTAGTGGTTATTCCTGATTTTTGTAACGGCATACAGGCAGTCCTTGACTTACGACAATTGGGCCTAGAATTTCCGTGGCTAAGCAAGGCAGTTGTTAAATGGGGTCACACCCATTTTTATCTTTTTCACCATAGCGATGAAATGAATCACACGATCATTAAAGTGAATCCAGCTTCCCTCGCTGACTTTGCTTGTTGGAAGCTGGCTGGGAAAGTCGGGAAAAGTGATCACATGACCCAGAGCACTGCAACCATCATAAAGATATATGCTGGTTGTCAAGCACCCAATTTTTTGATCACATGACTGTGGGGAATGCTACAACCCTTGTGTAAAGACCGGCCGTTAAGTCACTTTTTTCCAGTGCCGTTTTAAGTTCGATGGGTTGCTAAGCCATGGTTCTAAGTTGAGGACTACCTGTACCGTTAACGCGGATATAAAACAATTCCTTATTCCATATCATGGAAAATGTAATTGTTAAAAACTGTCAGCCTCACATTAGCAGCTTTGTAGGCAGGCCCAATAAAAAGGGAGAAAGAGACTGGTCAATTTCACTCTCATTTCCCTGTGCTTGGACCATTTCCACACCAGAAACTACACACGGAAGCTCCTGTTCAATCCCAGCTGTTTTTTTAAATGGAATCCAGTGTGACGTGTGTATCCGTCCAGCTCAGGGGTGTCAAACACAAGGCCTGGGGCCTGGATCCGGCCAGCAGGGTGCTTAGATCTGGCTCATGGGAACACCCTGGAAACAGCAAAGGATCTGTCCATGGTGCCTCTGCTAGCGAAAATGGAGCTTGGGAGGGCCACTGCAGTGTTGGGTTCCTCCCGGTTCGGCTGAGCCGGTAGCGGTGACGATATGACGTCACTGAACTGGTTCTCCCTCCCCCCCCCCCCTCCTACCCCCACGTTATTCTCACCTTTTATTTGGTCCCACCCCCAATCTATTGCTGCCTCCTGAGTCCCAGCTGATGGCTAGAGGGAAAAAAACTGTTTAAACTCTTGCCGCGGGGCTTCAAAGGGCCGTCCTACAGCTGATCAGTGTTAAAAGCAAACAAATGAGTCGGGTCGTAAGTGCGAGGACCTTCCAGAAATGACTCTGACCAGCTAACCACGTCCACCTAGTCACATGACCTCCAAGCCACACCCACAAAATAAGCCACACCCACAGAACCAGTAGTAAAAAAAATTAGAACCCACCCCTGGGCCATGGGTAGCCTGTTCTGACCTAGGCTCCCCAAGAGCATGAAGCAGACTCATTGTCCTGACAAAAAAACTCTTTAAGTTACTGTGAATTCCTCCCATTCACATCCAGCAATGTCTTTCAAGGGAGAATTTACAGTCACAGACCTTATCTGGCTTGGGGAGCTGCCAGGCTGACATCTTCAAAACTTGGCAAGAAGTCTCAGAGAGTCACGAACCAATTAAGCGAACTAATTGTCTCCTGCAAACTCCCCTCCCTCTCTTTATTCCCTATGGGAGGGGCCATTCACCATCCACCTGTGGCTTTACTCCTGAGTTGACTTAGTTCCTTAGCTGTTCTTCTCCTGGCAGCTTGCACATGCACACTGGGAACAGGCTCCAGCTGCTCTTCTGCCCCACTGATGTCCGACTCCGAAGGCAGCTGACGTCAGACGGCCCTGACCCCATCTCTGCCTCCGACACAAAGCACTCATCAGAGCCTTCCCCAGACTCCAGGACTGGCCCATGTTCCTCCCCAACCTCCTCAGTGTCTGAGTCTGCACCAGCTCTGCTGGGTGCTGGCAGGCCACAACATAGACCTCCCAAGCTGAGTTTTCGCTGGCAGAGTGTTGCAGGAGGCCATCGCAGCCGAAAATGGAGCTCGGGAGCCCGTTTTCACTGGCAAAGTGCTTGGGCCACCACAGGAGTCCCCGACACAAGTGATGTCAAGCTGGCCACACACACCTTGCCCCCCCCAAAGGTCAAACACAACCCTGCTGCGGCCCTCAATGAAATTGAGTTTGACACCCCTGGTCCAGCTCAATGCAAGACCATCCCAGCAATTACCCTGCGGGGCAGGGGGTGGGCAATGCTGGCTCAGGAATTCTGGGAATTGAAGTCCACAGGTCGTAATGAGGCTGTAGTAGCCCACCCCCTGCTGAAGGGGGACCGATGCAGCTGCTGATCTCCTTCCCTCTTTTAAGGACCTGAGGACAGAAGGCATCTCCAGTTGAAGTGCTGAGGTCAGGAGATAATGGGACTGAATCCCTCCCTCCCGGTCAAAGAGGAAACTTCAGTATTTTGAACAGAAGATCTGGTTTTGCCGTTGTTCGGGTTACGCTATAGCCGAATTTAAAATTAAAAAAATTAAAACCGGCTCAGCTGCTGAACACAGAAGTCAGTTCAGAACAGAAGGCAGAAGTCAATTCTGGATGCAAAAAGCTGTGTTTTTTGCAAGGTCCAAATTTTTGACTAGTTTTGTTAGGTGGTGTAAACCACCTATAGATTTATAGAGCGAGACAGCCTGGAGGAAGGTCTGTCTCAGCCATTAAGGAAACCCCAGTTTAGATCAGAAAATCAGAACAAGGTCTGAACATTCCCCCATCTTAATTCTCTTGGGTATAAGTAGCAAGAAGAGAGAGACTCCTGTCAAGCTATCACGATTATGTTACGATACCCTTCAAGGTAGTGATTGTTGTGGTGTATTTCCTAATAGCAATAGCACTTAGACTTATATACCGCTTCACAGTGCTTTTACAGCCCTCTCTAAGCAGTTTACAGAGTCAGCTTATTGCCCCCAACAATCTGGGTCATTTTTCCCACCTCGGAAGGATGGAAGGCTGAGTCAACCTTGAGCCTGGTGAGATTCGAACTGCCAAATTGCAGGCAGCCGGCAGTCAGCAGAAGTAGCCCTGCAGTACTGCACTCTAACCACTGCACCACCGAGGCTCATCTAGCCAATCTGAAGGGTTGGCACAAATGAACACTGTTGCCATATGTTCTTTGCTCTATAAATGATTTTTGCACACAGTGTGGCACTCTGGAACTAAATACCCTGCAGGCATATCAAATCCATGTTTTGCCTTTTAAAACTAAAATAACTCTCTTCCTCCTTGGCAGATTTTTCTTTTCATACCAGGGCTGTAACAGATGAACGAAACGTGATTGACTCTAGAAGGGAGTTGTAGCCAAGTGCCCAAAAGTTAATTAAGGATGTATTCATCAAATAAATAGGATTGCGCCCCTATACCTTTGTGTGTTTAAGGTCTGCAACCTTAAACACACAAAGAGCGATTTGCAACCGTTTCCTACAGAAAAAAAACCAAAACACCGGGAACCACAAAACCTGAGTGGGTATGGCCAATTCCGCATCATTCATTCCTGAGTCACATGACCCCCCTAGCCACACCTATCCAGCCAGTCATTAGGGCAGAGAGCCGGTTATTAAAAAACACCGGGAACCACAAAACCCTTTTCTCTCTCTCTCTCTCTCTCCCTCTCCCTCTCCCTCTCTGTATCTCTCTCTGTCTCTCTCTCCCTCCCCTTCTCTCTCTGTATCTATGTCTCTCTCCCACCTCTCTCTGTATCTCTCGGATTTCCAAGGCCAGGCGAGGAGTGACTGGGAGGGGAGGGCGAGGAGCGAAGCCAGCCAGTGATGGGACAGGGAGCTGCAGCAGAGGACCCAAAAAGCCGCGTGCGGCTCCAGAGCTGCAGGTTGCTGACACCAGCCCTATACTTTCTGCAGACTTTCTGAGGTGGGAAGGAGCAATGGGCTATCCCTATGTGAGACATAGATATATCATCAAGGAGGAAAGGGATCATAAGAGAAAGCAACGTATTTTGAAATTGGTGGAACCTTGTGACTTGGGTGTGCGGAATTGCATTAGAACTGCAAATTCAATCCATATTTTTTTTTCTTTCCCTGAAGGCCACAAGACAGCCAAACTCTTCCACGCTGACCACCGAGGTGTCTCCGGGTCCCTCTCACGTTCACATGTTGGTGTACATGTCATTGATCAAGTAGTCCAGCCTGGTGTAGCGCTGTGGCTGACGCGAGCAGAACATTTTCCCCCCTATCAGCACCACCGCCAAGAGAAAAAACAGCACCCCGAAAAACAAGGCGGCAAGGAGGACGCTTTGGTCACTCAGCAGGGAGAAATCGTCCCTGGCTGGGCTGCCATCAAGGCTGAAGCCTTCCAAACTAAGTCGCCCGTCATCACTAAGGTGGGAGCCCCGAGGAGAAGAAGACGGAGTAGGCAGGGCGGATGACGATGAACTGAAACGGTGAAGATCAATTTCGGAAGGAAGCGTTGGCTTGGGATGAGGGTCCTTGCTTGGCTGGAGAGTGGCCGCCTCTGTCTTTCTGGCATAAGGCACAGGAGTAGCGACGTGGCTAGGAGGACTATGAATGGCTGCAGTCCTGCTGGTCGAAGAGTCAAGGGTGGCGAGGGATAGTTTAACAGGAGTAGGTCGTTGGATGGTGCTAGCAGAACTGTTGCTTTCAGGCACCATTGAAGAACCCAAAGTCTCGACTTCATCTGTCCTTCCAGTTTTGGGATGCTGGGAGGATCCATCTACTTTCTCTAAGGGATGATCTGAAGGGCCAAAGATTTCCTCTTTCGTAGAAGTCTTGGGCAAAGAATCCGGTCTACCCAGTGGCCTTGCAAAACCAAACCCAGCTGCTTGTGGGGATGCTGTTCTGTTCACTGTAAAATGAGGGACTTTCTTTAAGGAAGGAGCTGGTTTGGATATCTGTTTGCCTAAAAAAGAAAAGGAAGACAGATGATTCTCTAAAGGTAAAGGTTCCCCTTGCACATACATGCTAGTCGTTCCCGACTCTAGGGGGCGGTGCTCATCTCCGTTTTAAAGCTGAAGAGCCAGCGCTGTCTGAAGATGTCTCCGTGGTCATGTGGCTGGCATGACTCAATGCCAAAGGCGCACGGAACACTGCTACCTTCCCACCAAAAGTGGTCCCTATTTTTCTACTTGCATTTTTTATGTGCTTTCGAACTACTAGGTTGGCAGAAGCTGGGACAAGTAACAGGAGCTCACCCCGTTATGCGGCGCTAGGGATTCGAACTGCTGAACTACCGACTTAGATCGACAAGCTCAGCGTCTTAGCCACTGAGCCACCTATGATTCTCTATACCTCAGCAAAAAAAAAAACCCGCAAGACAGATCAGGAAGTCATCACGAATGGGCTTTAAACCATTACAAGATTATTCCCATGAATGTCTTAAGAGTAGGAAATTTGCAGGCTCAACTCTGTTTCTTCATGTGAAAGTAAAGCCATACCTAGCTCAAAAAATGAATCTGAAAGTGGTTTATCTTGACAGCCATTTTTCCAAAAATCTGAAGGCTGTAGATTTTAGGCAGGTGAGTTAGAAATGCCTGAAACCACAAAATCTCTTAGAATATTTATTTCTCTTTGCAGAATCTTCCTGGTGGTTGGTTGGTTCGTGAATCAAGGATTACAACTGGGAGTCACACATTTGCTGAAACTTGCTGTTGTATTTGGAAGATTTCAGTAGTTAAAGTAGAAACCTGGCACATCAGTCCTGGGGAAGAGGAATCCTCCACCCAAATTCAATTTTAGCACTAATAGGCGCTTAGCAATCATCCGTCAATTTAAGAAGGAATTGTGATAAAGATGAAATTCTTTACAATTACGTTTATGGTTTATATTCTATTAAAAGAATCTATCCAGAGACTCTTCAATAACAGATCCTTCATTGTGCCCTTAAGTATTGTATTTTTCGGACTATAACACGCGCCAGAGTATAAAACGTACCAAGATTTCGAAGAGGAAAACAAGAAAAAAAAAGTTTTGGCCCTCCCCAGCCCCCAGGAGCACTCTGCAGGCCTTCCAAACCCTTTGTGCGTCCCGTTTTTGCGAAAAACGGGAAGCACAGAGGGTTTGGGAGGCCTGCAGAGTGCTCCTGGGGGCTGGGGAGGGCAAAAACGCAACGCGTGGGGAGGGTTGGGAGGCCAAAAACGGGCCCGTGTTTTGTATCTTATACTCCGAAAAGTATGGTATATGGCTTGCTTTGCAGAAAAAGAACAGATCTGTGGATAAAAACTAAATATCACCATTGAGTAAGAATTCTTGAGTAAGAATGCCATTGGCTTAAAATAGTCACTTATTCATTACATTGTATGATGGAATGTAGTCCGGAATATATATATATATAATTAGCATATGAATAGAATAATAACTGGAAAAAAAAACCATGCTTATTTTCCCATGATATCACCACAGGCTCAATTTTGGGAAAAACTATTTTTCTGGAGCGTGAGAGAGAAAAGGATTCAGTTTCTTGATATCAACATTTGCTACTTTCCATTTTTTTTGAAGGGAGGTCGGCAAAGTTTTACTTTTGAAATCTTTTAAAGCAAGGTTACACTGAAAACTGCTTGGAGTCTCTAATGGAGCTCTTTTTCAAGTACGTTAAGAGTTTCCAGCAAATGACTAGTTGAAACTGGTCGATCAGTGGATTTCCATTCATTTACCTTCTATTATTCTGTATGTGACCAGTCCTGATGCTGGTTTTACAGGACAGGTTTCTTGGGTGGGGAAATAAAACTGATAGCAATTTGGAGAGCTGCTTTTCATTTTGGTGTTAAAGATCGCATAGTTGCACGTCTTATCACCTAGAAAACAAGAGAAACAGAGAAAACATTATCTTAACAGCAAGTTTTGGGCTACCTGCCCTAGTAATTCCATGCGAGTGAAGAGAAGGGAGTTCTCCAAAATAATGACATCCATAAATACTGTATTTTTTGGAATATAAGACGCTCCAGTCTATAAGACGCACCTAGTTTTTGGGGAGGAAAACCAGAAAAAAAAAATCTGCCTCTGCCTCCCAGCATTCATCAGTTTGCCGCAGCCCAGTTGCTGCCGCCACCCATTCACCGCCACTGCCCAGTTGCTGCAGCCACCGCTGCCCGTTCGCCACTGCCGCCACCGCCCATTCTAGAACAGCTGATCGGCACTGCACCAACCCCCCTCTCTCCCTCGCCGCAATATTCGCTGTATAAGACGCACAGACATTTCCATCTACTTTTTTTGGTGGGGGGGTGGGCTTGGTGAGCCTTGGTGACGCAAGACTAAAATGCTGTTAAGTAGGATCAGCTGCCTGCAATTACTGCAAGTTCAAATCTCACCAGGCTCAAGGTTGACTCAGCCTTCCATCCTTTCGAGGTAGATAAAATGAGGACCTGGATTGTGGGGGCAATTAGCTGACTTTGTATAAAAAAGAACACTGCTTGGGGGAGTGGGGGGGGGGGCGAAAGCCCTACTAAGCAGGTATATACAAAAGTATGAAGGCTATTGCTTAACGCATTGTAAGCCGCCCTGAGCCTCCGGAGAAGGGCGGCATATAAATCGAACCAATAAATAAATAAATAAACTGTGTCTTATACTCCGAAAAATCTGGTAATATAGAGGACTCCACCGCCACCTCATAAGCCCCAGATATATTTAACCTGTGCAGGATTGTCAGAATTGTCCTTGTGTCCATCACAGGGTGGATTCGATTTAAATCATGGTTTAAATCACTAGTAAAAAGGCTTGATTTAAATCAACTCGATTTAAATCATAATTGTTAAAGAGCAACTGTCACCTCTGTCCCACAGCGGCTCCTCCCTCTGACTCACTGTTTGCTTGCTTTTTTTTTTTTGCTTTTTAATTTATATGCCGCCCTTCTCCGGAGACTCAGGGTGGCTTACAATGCGTTAAGCAACAGCCTTCATACTTTTGTATATATTTATACAAAGTCAGTTTATTGCCCCCACCATCTGGGTCCTCATTTCACCTACCTTTGAAAGGATGGAAGGCTGAGTCAACCTTGAGCCTTGTGAGATTTGAACTTGCAGTAATTGCAGGCAGCTGGTGTTACTTAACAGCACTTTAGTCCACTGTACTATCAGGTTCTTTAACTGAATCACCAACAGTCCCATTCACTTTAATGGGACGGCTGGTGATGCGGCAGTGACACAACAAGTTGAGGGACAGGTGAGTGGATGCCCGCTAGCAGGCGCTGCCACGAGGGATCTGAAATGACAGGTGCTCTTTAAATGTAAGAACACATTCTTGCTGGTAGTTAGAATCTTTAATATTATTGTTTGCAAACAAAATGAAGGTTTCCTATTTAGGGTGCATATTATCTCAGCTTGCAGAGTTTACATTCATTGAATGAGTTTACCAAAAATGTAAATATTATAGAATATACAGCCTCATGCCACATAACTAATTAGTTTATTCACGCTGAATAAACTAAATTATTGTGTCTTAAATAGAAAACTATCTTTAGATAGATTTTTACTTCAAAAGCATTTTATTACAATAAATATGATAAAAATAAAAAAAAATCAAATAAAAAAAAAACCATTGATTTTTATCCACCCTGATTCATCAGCATGTTTTTTGCACGTTCACTCCTGCCTACCTATACAGGAAGTCCTTGTTTAGTGACTGCCTTATAGTGTGGCTGTTTGCATTTTACCAGGGTGACAAAAAAGTAACTTTACCACCAATCTTTGCATTTACGTCCTCACCTCCAGAGGTCTATAAAGCAAAGGAAAAGCTGACGGAAGATTGTAAAAGCACAGGCGCAGTCTCACTTAATGACCACTTTAACGCCCGAGTTGTTGGTCCCCATTGTGGTCACTGATCGAGGACTACCTGCAATTCCAACTGTATATAGAGAAAGGGATGCAGGAAATAGTCTTCCTTTCTTCTCACTGATTTTTTTTGTTTAAAAACAAATATGTTCTTAACTTGACCTCAAATCTGTCGCTCTTACCTGCTATTTTTTCTGAGCAGCAAGTCTCCACACAGGCTTCCCAAGATGGTGCATAGATCGGATCCGTCCCCCTGATGCCTTTGGAAAAGGCTGTTGGGATATCGATCGTCATGTCTTCCATCTTCTCTGAGGAACACTTTTGGGTCTGGGATGGTTTTACCGCGACCAAAGCCAGCACTGCTGATACCCAGGCCAAGCACAGCGTGGTCTGGACAGCCATTTCTTCCTCTCAGAGTGATGGGCTCTGGAAAGGTATTTTCATTCACACCTATAGAATTTTTCAAGCCCAGGGTA
Organism: Pituophis catenifer annectens; assembly: GCF_029215685.1. Classification (NCBI taxonomy): domain Eukaryota; kingdom Metazoa; phylum Chordata; class Lepidosauria; order Squamata; family Colubridae; genus Pituophis; species Pituophis catenifer. The sequence continues at coordinate 9,843,121 of NW_027256887.1, read as the reverse complement.
CAGCTTTCCAAGATGGCCGCATTCCTTGAAATCCTTCAGCTAAGAAAAAAGAAGATTATAACAGGGATTGATTGATTGATTGATTAAATTTATATCCCGCCTTTCTCCCCGAAGGGACTCAGGGTGGTGAACAGCCGAGAATTAAAATAACATGCAATATAAAAGTTAAAATAATTAAGAATAAATTAAATTAATCGGCCTCCCAATTTAAAACCCCTAGAAATACAATTAAAAACCCCTAAAACCTATTCAGGCCAGGCCGGCTTGCTGAAATAAAAACGTCTTCAGGGCCTTACGGAAAGTGCGGAGATCCGGAATCATCTGTATTTCAGGAGGTAGCTCGTTCCAGAGGGCAGGTGCTCCCACAGAGAAGGCCCTCCCCCTGGAGGCCGCCAGCCGACATTGCTTGACCGACGGCACCCTGAGGATGCCCTCTCTGTGAGAGCGTATTGGCCGGTAGGAGGTTATCGGTAGCAGCAGGCGGTCTCGTAAATACCCTGGCCCTAAGCCATGGAGCACTTTAAAGGTGAGAACCAACACCTTGAAGCGCACCCGGAAGACCACTGGGAGCCAGTGCAGCTCGCGCAGGAGAGGTTAAAAGAACTGTAGAAGGAATTTCCAGTAGTGAAACAAGCACATTTCAAATCATGAGTCAAAAGACTAGTTTTACCTGTCACAAAACGGTTCAGTATGGAATGACTAATTGGGATGTAAAGGAACTTTATGTTGATAAGAAAGCAGCTTGGGGGGGTGGGGGGGAAGAAAAGCAAATACCAAAGCAGTGAGACAAGTTATGCTTTTCTCAAAGCCCTGGGATATATCAAGAGGCTTGGGGTGATCCCAAATCTGAAGAAAGAAACAGCATCTTGGGAAAACAACGGGAAGCCCATTAATGTTGGCCCAACATTAAGAAAAAATGTTCTCAGAACTTTGAAGAGAAAAAGATCCCTGTGGCTTATAGGAGGAGATATCCTGACAGCAAGAAAAAAAGGTAGAGAATGTGCCTTGAGTGAAAAGGACATTTGAAGAATGAACACAGATTTCTAGCATAAAGCAAGAAGTACATACAGATTTGTCAGTTATGCACATCAACAAAAGGAGAAATAGAGAAACTAAAGGAGTGCAGTATGCCACTCAAGAGTCACTTTCATGTGGGCGGCTACACAAATATGATAAATACCTAAAATAAAGACATCTTTTAAGTAGACCAGAGGACCTCCATGAAAATAAATTTATAAATTGGGGTGTTTTAAATTTGTTTTGGGCCAAAGTATTTAATGTATTTTTAAATGGTTTTTTAATGTTTGTACTATGTGTATTTTATCTTTTGGCTGTTCACTGCCCTGAGTAGGACTCAGTACTCAGTACTCCTTCGGGAGTAGGGCAGTATATAAATTTAATTAATTAATAAATAAATAAATAAAAATGTCCAGCTCTGAAGGAATGAGCAAGAATAACCATTAAAGGTATCTGGTTGAGCTTGAGATAAAAGAAAAGGACAATCTACCCTGAAGCTTTTAATAAACACGATTATTAAAAGTGTAAAAACAAAAATGTTTGTACAAACAGGAACATTTGCAAAAAAGAAAGAAAAAAAAAGACTCAATTAGAAAATGAGGCATGGCAAGCAATTAGCCAGCTGGTCAATAGGAAAGCTTCAATCTGAAATGAAATATCGTATTTTTCGGAGTATAAGACATAACAGAGTGTAAAATGCACCTTAGTTTTGGGGAAGGAAAATAGGAAAAAAAAAATCTGCCTACCAGGTATTCATCTGGCTAGTCCCTAGCATGGTCAGCTTCAGCACATTAGTTCGCTTGCTGGTTTTGAGGTTGAGGCTGATTGGGGCTAAAAAATAGCTTCAAAAGCTCAGCTGGTTGTTGGCAGGTGAAAGTGGAAGAGATAAGAGAAGGCAGCAGTTGTTCCGGGTAGCCATTTGGGGCATCGCATGGGGTTACATTTGGAGTATAAAATGCACCCAAATTTTCAGCCTCTTTTAGGAGGGAAAAAAGTGTGTCTTATACTCCGAAAAATACGGTATCCATTGTTTAAAGGGTAGCAAAAGTACTAACAGCAATACATCAACCAATCTGGATAAGTTTGTACGCTCAGAGATTGGAAAATATCTAACAACCTAAAATGTGTAAATGTTGAATCACTTGCACAAGTTTATCGCACAAATATTTGCTTTAAAACATTACAGGAAAAAAATGTCAAATGAGCAGGCAGGCAAAAGGCTGTAGGACAGAAGTTCAGATAACTATCACAAAATGGATAATGGCGAGAAGAACATTTGAGGCAGCTTATCTTTGCTTTGTTGAATACAGCAAAATCACGATTGGGGTATGGACCATCCTGTCAGTGTCAAGCAACCGGTTTAGTAAATTCACAATGGGGAGTGTAAATGACTCATAATTTTCTTCTCTGGGAGGCTCCAACTTAATAAAAGAGAACCAGGATGTTGGAGAAGTAAACAGGAGACTAAAGAGGAAGGAATGATAACTTAAACAAAATATAAAGGATAAGAACAAAGACCAGAATATTTAGAGCAGTGTTCTTTTTAGAGGTAATATACTATCGTGAAAGTTTGACAATGAGAAAGAGAAAGAGGATTGACACATTAAGTCATCTGGAGACTACTATGAAGTACAACAAAGACCCATCGATCAGTTGTGGACCAAATAAATAAAGGCTCACTGCTTAGCTGACATAACTATCAGTCAACAAAAGATCGACAAACAAAAACTCACATATTTTGGGCATGTGAGGCAAGTGGGTGAGAGACTAGAATAAAAAACCCAGGAGGCATTAAAGTTACCGGTGAATGGGTGCGATCCAAGAGATTACAGAATTGTTCTTGGAAGAGTTACACGTTTTTTGCTGCAGGCAAGTCACAGCGAAAAGCTTTTACCTGTAACAATCACCAAGAGTCAACTCAATGATGCGTAACTAAGTTGAGGCAAATCACTCCAATACATAAACAGGGAGACATTTCTTCCTCACTGAAAGACCCACTGGCCTCCAACTTTGTAATTTATAGAGCCTGCCACATAAAATGGACATTTGAAAAGGAAAGAAAGGAGAAATAGCAAGCTGTGCAAAAAAGCCTCTGAAGCATTTGGAATCCGTCATATATTCATTAGATACAAAAGTGTTCATCCACCAGTGGTTAGAATGCAGTAAGGTAAAGGTTCCCCTTGCACACATGTGCTAGTTGTTCCCGACTCTAGGGGGCGGTGCTCATCTCCGTTTCAAAGCCGAAGAACCAGCACTGTCCGAAGACGTATCCGTGGTCATGTGGCTGGCATAACTAAACACCAAAAGTGCACGGAATACTGTTACCTTCCCACCAAAGTGGTCTCTGTTTTTCTACTTGCATTTTTACAGGCTTTCGAACTGCTAGGTTGGCAGAAGCTGGGACAAGCAACGAAAGCTCACCCCGTTACGCGGCACTAGGGATTCGAACCACCGAACTTTTGATTGACAAGCGCAGCATCTTGGTCACTGAACCACCGCGTCCCTAGAGTGCGGTATTGCAGGCTAATTCTGCCAACCAACCGCAGTTTGATTGTCACCAGGCTTTGAGGTTGACTCAGCCTTCCATCCTTCCGAGGTCGGTAAAACTAGTGCTGGTGATTACCTATAAGGGTGCTGGTGATTACCTATAAAGCCTTACATGGCCTAGGTCCGTGCTCCCACAGGGAGGGCCTACTTAGGGTGCCGTCGGCCAGACAGTGTCGCTGGCGACTCCCAGGTAGAGAGCTTTCTCTGTGGGCACACCCGCCCTTTGGAATCAACTCCCTCTGGAGCTCCGGGTGGCTGAAAACTTGGTTATTTCACCTGGCCGCATTGGACTGATGGGGGTTTTAATCTGGGTTTTATTGAATTTCTTAATTTTAACTTGGACTTCCGTTTTAACGGTTTGTCTGTTCTGTTTTAATTGTGGTGAGCCGCCCTGAGTCCTGTGAAGATAGGGTGGCATACAAGTCCCAACAAACAAATAAAGAAATAAATAAAACGAAAAACCCAGATTGTTGGCGGAGCAATCGGCTGACTCACTCTGTAAACCGCTTAGAGAGGGTTGTAAAAGCCCTGTGAAGCGGTATACAAGTCTTAAGTGCTATTGCCATTATTATATTGCTAATATAGCAATATTGCGACTATTAAGTGCTATTGGTATTATCGAGCCACCCCAACCCGAGCCACCAAGTGGAAATTCCCAATCCGCTGCAAATGGGAGACTCTGGTTGGACAGGTTTGCCCAGTATGACTCAAGAAGGCGGCCAAAGAAGGGGAGGTGGGAGAGGCAGCAAAGGGTGTGTGTGTGTTTGAGTGTGTGAAGGACGCCCTTTTGTTGCTGGGGAGAGCCCCCCCCCATGGCCCAATGACCCCTTGCTGCCCCCCACAGCTCCCTTCTAACCCCCTCTTGCCCCCTCCCCGCCTCCAATGCTTCCCCCCCATGGCCCAATGACCCCTTGCTGCCCCCCACAGCTCCCCTCTAACCCCCCCTTGCCCCCTCCCCTCCTCCAATGCTTCCCCCCCCATGGCCCAATGACCCCTTGCTGCCCCCCACAGCTCCCCTCTAACCCCCCCTTGCCCCCTCCCCTCCTCCAATGCTTCCCCCCCATGGCCCAATGACCCCTTGCTGCCCCCCACAGCTCCCCTCTAACCCCCCCTTGCCCCCTCCCCTCCTCCAATGCTTCCCCCCCCCCATGCCTTCTCCTGCCCCTTCCTATCCTTATGTCCCCGGCTCACCCCCAGCGATGTTATTATTTACCGCGGCTCCTTCCTCCGGCCGGGACGGGACCGGGCTGATGAGGCACCCATCCTCCAGCCGGAGGGGAAGATTTCTGGCTAAGCCTCTTGTGCAGAACCGGGGGAATCCCTGGAAGACGAGCCCGGGTCGGTCCAGAAACCCGGCAGCTGGATGCGACGTTCTGCTTTTGCAGGAAAAAAAAAAAAAAAGGAGGCCCGTTTCCTTTTTTGACCGGAGCCCAACCGTTACGCAGAGCCGACCCAGCCACGTAACGGGAGCGGATGCAACCCCGCTTCCTGAACAAGCAGCGCGCTTCCGGGCAGGAAGCGGAAGCGCCGGGCACGAGGGGGGCGTGGTTAGAACGCTCAGGGAGAGAGAGTGTACTCTTTCCGGCCACCACCACCCGCCACTCGGCACGCGCAGACGCCTCCGTGTCGCGGGGAGATGACGTAAGAGCCCCGCCGTTGCCTGGCGATGGGGTCCGAGCAGAGCGCCGAGGCTGAGGGCCACCCTCACGACCCCGCGACAGGTGGGCGCTCCCGCGAGGGACGGAAAAGGCCTCTGAGGCCTGGATATCGAGTGAAGGGGGAGAGGGGGGCGGCGTAGCTTTGCCTCCCCCTCTTTCTCCCCCTCGTTGTAGTCCGAAGCTCTCCTCTGCCCGCCACGGGGCGGTTCCCGCCTGCTCACCAGCGGCCTCCTCAGACCCCTCGTGCTGAAGAGCTGCGGGTAGAGAGAGAGGCCGAAGGCGAAGCGGGAGTAGTCTGCAGCAGTTTGGTTCAATCTCGGCAACTTTTTGAGGTATGTCCCAAAGGTGCTTCCCCCTCCCCCCCCCACTCCACAAGAGGCAACTGTACTTTTTTGGTTTTTTTCTTTTGAAGACGTTTCGCTTCTCATCCAAGAAGCTTCTTCAGCTCTGACAGGATGGTGGGGAATGGAAGGGTTTATATTCCTTTGCAGACAGCTGGTCACTTTGCATCCTTTCAGAGAGTCTTTGAGGCCACTTCAGGGGGGAAACCCAGCAAGTTCTGACAGGTTCTGGAGAACCGGTAGCGGAAATTTTGAGCAGTTCGGAGAACCGGCAGATACCACCTCTGGCTGGCCCCAGAGTGGGGTGGGAATGGAGATTTTGCAATATCCTTCCCCCAGGAGTGGGGAGGGAATGGGGATTTTGCAGTATCCTTTTCCTGCCATGCCCACCAAGCCACACCATGCCCACCAAGCCATGCCCACAGAACTAAAAAAAATTGGATTTCACCACTGGGCCACTTGGAGGTTTATCTGTGTCCTCAGGGTCACCTGAGTGGTGCAAATGGGTGTGAAGCCTTCTTGGAACTGCTGAAAGGACCATCATCTATCTCCAGTCTACAACACAGTCCTTTCAACAGTTCCAAGAAGGCTCCACACCCACTTGCAGCACTCAAAGGACCCCAAGGACACAGATAAACCTCCAAGTGGCCTCAGAGACACTCTGAAAGGATGCAGTTGATCAGCTGTCTGCAAAGAACATAAATCCTTCCATTCCTCGCCATCCTGTCAGAGCTGAAGAAGCTTCTTGGATGAGAAGCGAAACGTCTTCAAAGAAAAACTAGAAAGTAGAGTTGCCTCTTGGGGGGAAAAAAAGCACCTTTGGGACAACCATGAACTGAATGACTGAGAATCTCCATAGACTTTCAGAGGTATGGACTTCAACTCCCAGAATTCCCTAGCCAGCTATACTAGGAAATTCTGGAATTGAAGTCCAAACAAATCGAAATTGCTGAGATTGAGAAACGCTACAGTGAAGTTTCGAGCCATGGGATTATGAAATGAAAAATGTATATTTCCCATGAATTATTTTATTCATAGGCCTCGTTTTGGCCCATGGTTGTTTCTGCTTTGCTTTTATATATATATAGTAATGCTAGATTTAAAAAGCCACTTTAATGGTTAAGACATTAGGCTAGAAAGCAGGAGACCTACCATAAATTTGGAAGCCGGTGAGAAGCCATTCAATCTTTCTCAGCCCCAGGAAGGGCAAACCACTTTTGAAAAACCTTGCCATGAAAACTGCAGGGATTAATCCAGGTACTTGCCAAGAGTCAATATTGATTCAGACATCAAAAAGAAATGCTAGATGAGAAGTAATGGTGACGGTTTTGGCTTTGTGTCCCTTTTCTCAGCATCCCCTTCACCAGCCAAGCAACGAGCTAAAATGGATGATATTGTGGTGGTAGCCCAAGGGACTCAGGCATCACGGAATGTCAGCAGTGATCCAGATGTCATAAAACTGCAAGAAATCCCCACTTTCCAACCTCTGTTGAAAGGTAAGAATATCCAAACTTCAAACAACTTTGATAATAGTTTCTCCATCCCCAACACTGTTGATTCCTTGTGTTTCATAACATTTCTGTCTTTCCTCTTATTTAGTCTCCTTTGTTTTGGGCTGTTAAGTTTTGAAAGCAGAAAAAGGAAATGAGCAAAACCAGTAATGGCCTCTCCTCTTCCTCTTCCTCATACAGTCCTTTAAGTATTTTGTAATTGAAGTTATAATACTGTTGGCTTTAAGACTTTTGTTCAGCAAAACAAAAATTATTATTTTTGAAAAATTGCCATCAAATTTATGTTTGTGTAGGTTTGAATGTGGAGCAGTCTTTTCTATGTAGCCATCTGCCACTTTTTTCCATGTAATGTGATGCTGAGGGCAGCATTAGCTCTTGCCTAAGGCTATTAAAGTCCCTTCTCCTTCCCAGGTGGGATGCTGTGGCTCAGTGGTTAAGATGCTGAGTCTTAGACTGTTAAAGGTCTACAGCTCGGCAGTTCGAACCTGAATGACACATGACAGAGTTACTGTCACTTGGCCCAGCTCCTCCTGCCAACCTAGCAGTTTGAAAGCATGCAAATGCAAGTAGGTACCATATATAAGCACGCAAGAAGGTAATCATGTTCTGTTTTTTTGCTGCGTGCTCTATGCTGCAGCATGATGTCATACCGGCCACATGACCATGGTAACATCTCGGGACAATGCTGGCTCTTTGGCTTAAGAAACGGAGGCTGAGCACCACCCTCTAAAGTTGGTCATGACTAGCGGGGTAAAACTCACAGGGATACTTATACCTTTATGTCCTTCTCAGCATCATTTATAACTTCAAAAGTTACTTTTGTGACAGATGGCGTGAAGAGGCTAGTTACAGTACTGAAAGATGTAATTCTAGTTTTGCAGCCCTTTTTGTAGAGTGTAGCTACCATGTTGCAGTTTAAGGTAAAGTTTTTAAAAACACAGGAAAACTATCTTTCCATCAAACTGCCCATAGTTACTGTATCAGTGAGATGTGCAGCATAGAAATTTAATACATAAATACAGTTAATAAATATAAGTACTTCTGGGGGAAGACTGCATAAAACAGTTTTTCCAGATGCCTTGTTAACATGTATTGTCCTAAGCTCATTGCCAGCTTTATTTTTCATGCTGCTGCTATTACAATTAATAGCAATAGTATTAAATTTTGAAAATTTAAATTTGGCCCTTCTACTTTATAGTTTTGAACAAAGACAGTTGCTTGATAAGCTAATGTAGAAAAGTTTGAATAAATATTTTTTGGGACTTAAATCTTTGGCATTGATTGGTTGAATTGCCTAAAGGTGGAAAGTGGGGGCAGGGAACAATTCTCAGCTGTTTTTGGTTGAGCTGTTTTTTAAGTATATAATGCTTTACATGTCACACCCAGTGCCACCCTTTGAAACAAATGCTACTTTTTCTGGGAATATGTTATAGCTACAGAATACCAGGAATGGTTGCAAGTCTCTTAAAGGATTGAAATGTGATGCTATGTGAGGGATCCCTCATTTATATCCAAAAGTCAGGTTCCCCATTATGCTGGTGAGGCAGAGCTGGGAGTTGAAGTTCACACGGTATGAATCAGAACTTCTCTGGCCAGACATCTGGCACTGAGTAGGAGGCTCCTAATCTCTAGACTGAAAAGGTAATAGCTAAATTTCGGTCAACTTAAAAAAGCAGGAGGAAAAAATCTAAAATTAAAATAGCAATAGCAGTAGACTTATATACCGCTTTATAGCCCTCTAAGTGGTTTACAGAGTCAGCATATTGCCCCCAACAATCTGGGTCCTCATTTTACCGACCTCGGAAGGATGGATGGCTGAATCAACCCTAAACCTGGTGAGATTTGAACTGCCAAACTGCAGGCAGTCGGCAGAAGTAGCCTGCAGTACTGCACTCTAACCACTGTGCCCCCACGGCTCAGATGTGTCATTTGTGTTATATGTTCAGCAGTATGTGCACATTCTGTGAGTGTGTGACTGCTGTCCTAGCTGAGCCGTGTCAGTGAACTTCTGCTACAAGCATATACAACATTGACTATAAGTGAATTTGACATTTAATTATGTCCCTGCTGATAAGGAAAGGGCTACAGATGCCCAAGTAATGAAACATGAAACTTACTTGAAACAACAATAAGAGCCAGTATTCATATATCTATCAAATTTAAATGGCTTTATCAATATCCTGACATCAATATCAAGGAATACATTTCTGGAAGTTGGGTGAAATCCTTTTACTATTCAAGGTTGATCCATGCTTGGTGAATTCTGTTCCTCATTCAATACTGTTGTCAGGTTAAGTGTCTGGATACCTTTGTTTGATTGTAAAAAGTGGAATGCTGTATTGGAGGCAAATATTGGGTGTTACTCTAACGCTTTGCTGAACATAGTTAAGGGCAGTTGCAAATGGGTGAGGCATCTCAACATCATCTATCCACCCACCCATATGATCCTTTGACCCAGTGGTACTGCAGGCAAAACTGAAGTAGCCTTAATTGCACGAATGTCTGTTTTTGTTGTATGCCTATCCTGAGTCTCTTTCTCAAATGTTTCCATTACTGCTGGCAGAAGCCTATCTCGAGAAGCTGGTTTGAAGCAGAAAATGGCTTAATGTTATCCTTACCTCGTGCGGTTCCATCTGCCCTGATTATTATTTGGGTCACAGAAAACTTCATTTTGACATATGGTCCCAAAGCAACATTTTAGTATTAAGTAATTGGAGGCTCCAAATACTTATAAATAGCCGTTTGCCAACTTTGGTAAAATATTTGGACAAACGTAAAATATTTTGCACATAAAAATTCTAAATCCAACAGGTGGCACTGTTTCCCACCTATCTGATGCATAGCAGTTCTGTTGGAGAACTTTAAAATAAAAACCCCCAAACCTAAGTGATCAGAAGCATTTCCCTAAAGGCTCGGAAAAGATCCTCAGAGCCCACAGATGAATGGGAAGGAGCAAGATTTGTAACATGGAGGGTACATTCCCTTTTATCCAAATGAAAAATTTGGCCTCATGCTCCTTTTAATGATGAGTGGAAATGAGGAAGACATAGTGGACTGGATTATTATATTCAACCATTTCTGAAGCTCAAAAAGATGTCAAAAAAATAAATGCTGTTTAACATTAGGCATGTTGGCACACACACATACACAAAATCCAAACTTCACATTATATATTAATGGGTTGAGAACAATCAAGGCCTGATTAGGAAAAGAATCTTATCATCCTAGTGATAAGTCGATGAAATTATCAATCTAGCTAACATGTTGGAAAAAAATCTCCATCCCTGTAATCATCATTTATATCTTTGGTTGCTTTTTTAAAAAAACACTTTTTCAATAAAAGAGATTAATGGACCCATTTTTACAGTACCTCCATTTTTACCACCTGTTCCAAAAATTGAAATTGCATTTGCTATTTTATAGACGTTAGGAATAAACATTGATATTAAATTACAATCTGGACCCTTTTTATTAATCATGTATGTTTAGGGTTTTGTCTCCGTCCATCTCATTCTTGTCCTTTAAAAGCCAGCTCCAGCATGATGATCTGTTTTACATCCCCAGCAATGTAGGGAATGAAGTTCTGCTCTCTTTTTTTCAGGCTAGACAAGGCACCCCAAATTACTCAAGTCATGCAAGGTTGGGAGATAGTTTGATAGGAGGAAAGTGGAATTTTGGCACAGGGACCCCACTGGAGAGAGCGCAAGTATAAATTCAGAGCAGAGCAGTCCCAAGAATCTTGAGTACTGTTTAAGGCAGTGTTTTTCAACCACATGAAAATGTGTGGACTTCAGCGGAATTCTGGGAGTTGAAGTCTTCACCTCTTAAAGGTGCCAAGATTGAGAAGCATTGGTTTAAGGGAACAGGGTCCCAGAATAGCAAGAGGTCTTAGGGGAAGCTACATGCCCAGATTCAAGGGCAGTTCCACACAGGGACTTCATAAGAACTCTTTTGTTCTGAGACCTGAAGTCAGGATGAATTGCAATAGTGTTTCCCAACCTGGGCAATGCTAAGGTATGTGGACTTCACTTCCCATAATTCCATGACTAGTTTGAACATTGCTAAATTTTCTGGGAATTAAATCCCACACCTTTCAAAATTTTTCAGGTTGAGAAACACTGAGCTAGAAGAAAGGAATCAGATTGCTGGTGGAGAGTCAACTAAGATATAAGAACGACTCCTTGTTACTTTCATTTCATTTTCATTTCATTTTATTAAATTTGTATATCGCCCTACTCCCGAAGGACTCAGGGCGGTAAACAGGCATAAAATAAAACACATAAATACAAAAGTTAAAACATAATTAAAACCCAATTAAATAATTTTTGCCCGAGACAATTTAAAACTCCCAATAATTTAAAACGAATTAAAATTTCAGTTTAAAAATTTAAAAGAAGGGGAGAAAATTAGGTCAGGCCGGCCTGCTGGAATAGGAGTGTCTTCAAAGCACGGCGGAAAGTGCGCAGATCCGGGATCCTCCGTATCTCCGGGGGGAGCTCGTTCCAGATAGTAGGTGCCCCCACAGAGAAGGCCCTCCCCCTAGGGGCCGCCAGTCGACATTGTTACTAATTGATTAATGCTACTTATTGATGTAAAGCCTATGCTTTTAGGAAAAAAATGATGACAATTGGCATCACAGGGAATGTTCTGCAGGTACTCAGGTGATTGGTATGAAGGGACTTTTTTGAGATTGGATGGCTAAGGTGCCAACCTGAAGATCAAAGAGTGGTTTCCATGGGACCACTGACCATCCCTGAAAACCACTTGTTATGGAATGTTAATGTTCCAATAAATTGAGGTTGGCTTTTCCTCAATTTGATTATTGCTCTACTGCTTTTCCCAAAACTATATTCCTGCTTACAGTAATTGGAAAGTGGTACAGTTTAACTTGGACATAGTCAATTTTGAGAGGTGGCTTCAACAAGTTAGTGTGCTAAGGCTCTTGTTGGTCATTGATTTGCTGTGACTGTTTCTCTCCCTTGGTTGTCATTGTCCCAGTTTAAAAAACTCTGGATAACCATTTAAATTTGCAAAAGAATTGGGGGAGGGGGTGTTTTGTATTTTTTTCGTTTTGCTTCTTTGGCCTTGCTATGTTTTTGCAACTATCATTGGGGAAAAAAGAGATTTTTCAGGATTCAGGTTGCACAGTATTTTGGGGGCTTTCTGTTTTTGCTTCAGATTATTGTTTAATCATATTACTATTCAGATTATTGGTGGTGGTGTCGTAAAGGGAATATCATTTAAAACCTTTTTATAACAGTCCTGGGTTTGTTTGTTTTTTGTCTATAGCCATCAAAGGTCACAAGAAAACAAGCAACTCGTGCAAACAGCGAAAGGCCGCCAATAACCTTGGGGCTTTGAAACTTTGCAAGTGTTTGTTAGAGTGAAATTCTCCTGTGTATCACCAAATAAGAATGAGCTGAGGTCACACTTGGCAAGAGCAGGCCTGTTTTTTTCCACACAAACAGCACAATATGAGAAGTGGCGTCAAGGAGGAGCAAGGAGGAAGTAAAAGGAAACTGGGGTTGAGTGAAGAGCAGTTTATAAATATATTTTACTTGTGCGTGAATGTGTGTGTGTATTATTGTGCGTGTGTGTATGGCTATATATATACGTAGCCATTTTTTTTTCCTTTACAAAATCAGAGGAACATAGTATAAAGATGCTTTTGATAGCCTTCAACATTTACAGCAATGCTTGTCCCAGAGTTTAAGGTTTCATAATTCTTTTTGGAAAGACTGCGTATCCTTGAGCAAGCCATAGTTTAAGCCTCCAGATTCCTGGCTGCTTTGCATTTGGTTTTGCAACCAACTAAAGGTTAGGCGGCTGGCAGATAGATGGAATCCAATCCACGGTAGCTCTGGTCTGCCATGGTAGCTCTGGATAGCCCCAATTGTCTTTCTTCAGATTATCCATCACATTTGTTTTCCTCTGCTCCAAATTGGACAAACACGATCCATGGAAACAGCGTTTCTAGGTCTACCCATCATAAAAGTTATTTGCTTTGCGGGGAGTTTTGTTTGTTGTGATTATTTGATTGATAAAAAGGCAGTGTGTTTTTATTGTAACACAGCTATGGGCCACCAGTGCTCTGTTGGCATAAATCGAGCAGTTTGTGTTCCACGATGTTTTCACACAGCCGTTCCCATTTGTGGCTTGGCTTTACATATATGTTTTTCGATAGCCGTTCTTTGTGTGAAACTGAAGATGTTAAAAAATATAGGTTGAAGTCCCAGAAATACACAGCTAATTTCATGCACGTTAAAGCTATTTGGAATGTCCATTCCTTCTACAGCAACAGTACCCATTAACCTCAGATAAACCATTTTTTAAAAAAAGTTTCCATTAGCAAGTTTTAATGGTGTACTGCAAAAAAGACTAATCATTAATATCCTAAGCTTTAGACAACTCTGTGATTGTGTCTGGAGTAGCTCTCTGAATCCCTGTTGTGAATTACAAATGACTTTGCTTCTTTAAAAAAAGTACCTGCATTGAACTGGTTGCCCCACTGATGATTTGGGGTCGAATTTAAATCCTTAATGAGTTTTCATTTGATATCAAATCCAGTTATCTTGCTGTGCAGTATAGAAAGTAGTCTTACACTGAATGGGTGCCGTGTTTCTCAACCTGGAGAACTTTCAAATGTGTGGATTTCAACTCCCAAAATTCTGGTATCAATTTAATAAACCACTGTTTATTAAACAGTGTCTGAATTGATACCTTTTGCTTCACATTTCCCCACTAAAACTGGAATAAAAGGACATTTTGGAATAGACTAGACAACCAGGGCCCTGTTGACTCATCATTTCAGACATACAGTAGTCCTTGACTTACGACCACAATTGAGTCCAAAATTTCTTCACTGAGACATTTGTTAAGTGAATTTTGCCCCGTGTTATGACCTTTCTTGCCTCAGTTGTTAAGTGAATCACTGCAGTTGATAAGTTAGTAACCTGGTTGTAAAGTGAATCTTCCCCCTTGACTTTGTTTATTAGAAGGCGCAAAAAGTCATCACATGACCTTGGGACACAGGAACCGTCATAAATACATGCCAGTTGCCAAGCATCTGAACTTTGATCATGTGACCATGGGGACGATGCAATGGTCATAAGTGTGAAAAACAGTAATAACTTTTTTTCAGTGCCGTTGTAACTGAATGGTCACTAAATGAACTGTTGTAAATTGAGGACTATCTATATTTCCCTACCTAAATAGAGAAACAGAATGGCCAAGGACAGGCAAAAAAAAAAACCCCAAAAAACATGGGAGTAGGAGCAACTTCTGACTTCTGTCCAGCTTCCTGTTGAGTTTCCTTGTTCTTTTCCTACCCTGGAATGTGATAGGGAGCTTTGGAGATCTCCTCCCCTCCCCAGCAGGCAGTTAAGTCACTGCTTCTGGATTGGGGAGAGCAAGGGATTGTGAGACTGGCTGGGAAACTGTCACGGAATGTTGAAAATGAAGATCATGTGATCGCAGCAGCAGTTGAACAGCAGCCAGTAAACACTGAAGCAGCTATAGCTTCCCCAAATGTCATTCCTTTGGGAATCATGGGTCTCTGGTCTTGGAACACATTCTGTAAATTAGCCCATTTGAGGTATCGTGGTTGAAAAATCTGTTGCCTTATGATGCACTGTTTCTTCTAGTGAAAGGTCCTGACAATAAGAGTTTTAGCAGCATAGAGATTATCAGGTGCCACAACTCTTGCATTACGTTTAAACTCTGGTTGAGCTGTGCCTTAATCTAAATCAGACTTGGGGAAGCCATGGTCCTCCAGATGTTACTAATATGCAATACCCAGTAGGGTGTGAAAAATGTTTCCTTAGAACTATTTCAAGCATAAAGCTGCTTTAAACTACAAAAGTCCCAATTTCAAATGCTAAACTGATTATTTGAGTGTGAAACAGATTGTTCTGATTATTTTAGAAATGATTTGAAGCAGCCATGCAAGTGTAATATACCCTGGTTAAAGTTCGAAAGAGTCAAAATACTCAAAACTGCCCATTTTATGCAAGAAGCGGGGTGTTTTGTTATATTTCCTGCTTGAAGTGGTTCAAAACCAAATGGTTTATACTTGCTTAGCACCAAGCATCTCTCAATGTTCTTTTGCTATTTCAGCTCTTGGGAATTGAAGTACAGAAAAATCTACAAAGCTATAAAACTTGATTTCTCATTATTCCCAGATATATCTCAAAATGATTCGTACCAGCCAATAAATCTGAATCCAAAATAAAGATACATTTTGTATGCATGTATTATTGTTTCTGATGTTCTTTCAAACCCCCGAAGGGATATGTCCAAACAAAATATTAGGGGTTAGGATAGAAACAGTGTATGAAAACAGATTTCCTCTCAGCACCGACCAAAAAGAGATAAAAAGTTCTAACCAAGAATGAACAGCTTCTTGGGCTGCTTAAAAGAAGGATTTAAATGAGAAACTAGCACAATGAATAATAATCTGGAAAGAACTGAAGAAGCTTCTTGGATGAGAAGCGAAATGTCTTTAAGGAAAAACAAAGGAAGTCCAGTTGCTTTTTGAAAAAGCACCTTTGAGACAATCATGACCTGGATGACTGAAAATCTCCGTAGACAATACTCTGGAAAAGTTTATCTGCATTCATTGTACAAACAACTTTAAAGATCAATATTCATTTGAAGCCAGAACTTTTTTTATGATTAATGGATAAACAGCTAGAGGAAAAAAGCCATGGAAGATTATTTGAATCTAAATAAAAAGCTACATTTATTGTATGCATAGAGATGGAAAGATTTGGCACTACATACTATGGAAGAATGGTTGGTGAAGTTGAAGTTGATCGATGTGCTGACATGGATAATTTAAATCTTTTGATTAGAGAAAAGACATTATCTGCCTTTGCTACTGACTAGAAGCCACTTATGGACATTTTGCATAAAAATGAAAAAAATAAACTTGTGACATATGGTTTTCATTAAGACAGGATAGATTATAGAAAGAAGAGTAATATGATGTAACTTTAGAGAGATCAAATGTATTTGTAGTTAGGTCTACTATGAAGAATATGATAGTATAAATGTCTTTGGAGATTTTCAGTCATCCAGGTCATGGTTGTCCCAAAGATGCTTTTTCAGGAGGCAACTGGACTTCATTTGTTTTTCCTTAAAGATATTTCCTTCTATTTCCCCACCAGCCAGTCAGAGCTGAAGAAGCTGCTTGGATGAGAAGCGAAATGTCTTCAAAGAAAAACCAGAAGTCCAGTTGCCTCTTGAAAAAAACACCTTTGGGATCACAGTATAAAGAAGCCACTTCATACTTTTTTCTTTCTTTTCTTTAACTTTTTTTCTTTTCTTGCAATTTTTCCTTTTTTTAAAGATTTTTTTTCTTTTTTCTTTTCTTTCCTTACTGTCTGTAATACTGGTTTGTGTAACCTTTTACCTTTTTGTATAACATTTATAATAAAAGCTACACTGAAAAAAAGTGTTTTCATATTTAGATAACAATGTGTGTCTCTTGTTTTGGCTAGCTTACCAAACTTTGACCATGTGATTATCTTGAAATTTTATTTATTTACATTCACAATATTTATAACCCACTCCAATTCAAACACCCTTCATTAACTCTTGTATCTGTTATTCCACAATTCTTTCTGAGTGCCTGTTCCTCATCATACCAAATACGTCCAAATATGAATGATTTCATTCCTTTGTTACTTTTAGAGAGGTCTGCATTTTCCTTTATTGTATATCATCAATACAAATGTTTATTTTCATATGCTTCTGACTCATTCTGAATAGTGCACATTCATCTCCTTTAAATGTAATCAAAAATCCCTTTGCTGTTAAATACTGTCGGAAGAAATGTCCTTCTGGGTTCAGTTCCAAGTGGGGAAAAAGACACTGGAGATAATGGTGGCTGCTTAGAAACTTGGTTTTAATGGTGGACAGGACCACATGGTTTGAGGTCCTAGAGAAAAAGGGGATCTCGTGCCTTGATGATGTTGGGTGAAGAAGAAAAAAAGGGCTGAGATGCTGAGAGTTCCTGAGTTTAATACCCTCTGTGGGCTCTTAGTGTTTCCTGTTCCTGTGTAAAAAATGTATCCCATTGGCTGTCAGACTCCCGGGGGCGGGGGTCTCTTAGCTAACTTTGTAGGCTTTGTCTGTGTCCCAGGCTTGTTTGAGTGCTGGCTGATGTAATCTTCCCAGGTGCCATTGTGGTGACTTTCTGTTGCTAGATAGGTCCTATTATGTATTTTGTGTTGCAGATGAGCTGGCTCAGGCCTTAATGGCCCATTCACAAAGGGCCATTAATAAAATGAAAAATAAAATAAATTAAAAAATAATAATAATAAAATAATAAATAAATAAATAAAATAATAAATAAATAAATAAAATAAAATAATAAATAAATAAATAAATAAAAATATTTATTTATAAATAAAAAATAAAAATAAATGAAATAAAAAATACTAAAATATTTAATTTTCTAGGTGGGTTTTAACTTCCCACAATACCTCACTGACAAAAAAATCTTTTTCTAAAAGTGGAATATTGCCCAGTCTATTTGGAATGCCCCATTTTTCATTACTGCATTTAAAATTACTTTGTCCATTTTATTTTAGCTTTAATGTTGCTAATAATATATTAAACATGCAATCAGAAGAAATAACAAAGGCTGAATTTCCCCTTTCCCCTTCATCAAACTGTGTTCTAACTGCACCAAGTTCACCAAGTGGTGTAGTCAGTGATTTCTAATAGTCTTAGTAGTTACAAGGAGCCCTACCTCAAGAGACACTGGTTGCCTGTGCCTTTATGAAGAAGTCTGCTATGAGGACAAGCAGAACTGCTTGTGGTGAACAGCCTGTGATACCCCTTTACAAACTCCTGGATGTAAGATGAAGATGGATGTTGACATTCTTGAGGCATTTGATCTTGGATTATTTCAATTTACATACCCCAAGGGACATCCAGGTTACCTTCATGGGCGCATGGCCTCTATGTTAAGCATGGGGTTATGGCAATAATCATGGTCCCAATACAGGTAGTCCTCAGCTTACGACCACAATTGAGTCCAAAATTTCAGTTGAAAAGTGGAGGCATTTGTTGAGTTTTGCCCCGTTTTACGAATTTTCTTGCCACAGTTGTTTAGCGAATCAATGCCTCTGTTAAGTTAGTAACACGGTGGTTAAATGAATCTGGCTTCCCCCATTGACTTCGCTTGTCAGACGGTCACAAAAGGGGATCACGTGACCCCCGGGACACTGCAATTGTCATGAGTCAGTTACCAAGCATCTGAATTTTGATCACATGAACATGGAGATGCTGCAACTCCATGTCATAAATGTGAAAAGCGGTCATAAGTCACTTTTTTTCAGAGCCATTTGTACCTTCGAACAGTCACTAAATAAACTCTTGTAAATAGAAGGCAATTTGTGTTGGGATTAGGCCTTTATTTTGGAGCAGATGAGATGCAGTATGAATATGGAGGACACCCTTTGCCTAGCCCAGATCACTTTGTTGTTAAGATGCGTATAACAGATGTCCCAAACCTCTGTATGAGAAATTGGACCCATAGCTTGGTCCATTCCAGAGAACTTGGGAATTCCTGGGAAAATATATTTTAAAAGAATGAAGTAGCTTTATTTTGAGCCAAAGATTGAGTGGTTAGTCACATTTTTACAAGGTGTAACTGATGTAATTGTTTGCATGTACCATAAACTTGCTGTGTAGCAAAGTTGTTTCTTCTATTTTAAATATCAGCTTCTTCCCAGAGAACCTTTCCCCAAAAAGTAATGTGATCATTTGATTCTATTATCCCTGCTATCAAATTGCATAAAGAATCAAGGGTCTTAATTTTAATCAGTATTTATGAAAACCTTGAACGTCAGTGACGTTGGTTATTTTTTTTAAGCTCTTCTGATTTGCTTTTGTGTCAAAAGGAGAAAAATAGAACACAAAGGAAACATTCTGAATCCTCCTTCCTGGTTTATATCCTTTCATTTATCTTAAGCCAGGGTTGCTCATTCAGTACCATTCACAAAGTGAGATGATATCCTTGTATTTCCTCGTCAGGCTGGTCTTTCTGGTTTGCTGTGTCACCAGGATTAAATCAAAGCAACTGTGTGGGACTAATCATACAAAATGTTTCACCACCTTGAACAAACAACAATTTTGGCTGCCATTTTCCAGCGTGAATTGAAAATGTGCTTTAAAAAAAAAAAGACAGGGCTTTTAAACATTATTTTCACCTAAATAATTTTCACATTCCTCTTACGAAATTTGGAGGATATGATGCAGTTTAGTTTTTTACTTTATGTACAACGAATACATAGAACATTGGAGCCCAGCTTAGCAGGCCATAATAAGCATGGAACACCTGGATGTCAGAATTGCAAAGAGAACAGGCCTCACCCAACATTTCTCACCCGTGGCAACTTTAAGATAGGTGGACTTTAACTCCCGAATGCCGGCTGGGGAATTCTGGGAGTTGAAGTTCGCCCAAGTTGAGGCTCCAAAATAAAATTGAGAAACATTGGCCTAGGATATTGTATGAAGCGATGGATGTGTATTTTAACATACCTTTTAAAGCAGGGGTCTCCAACCTTGGCAACTTTAAGGCTTGTGGACTTCAACTCCGAGAATTCTGGCTGAGGAATTCTGGGAGTTGAAGTCCACAAGTCTTAAAGTTGCCAAGGATGGAGACTCCTGCTTTACAATATTGTTATTCATTGGAAGACCTGGCCATTTGACTTAATTGTCACATAGGGAGCAAGTCTTCAACTTGTGACAATCCGTTTTTTTGTCCGGGTTGTTTACAGATGGACTGGTTCACCCAGATATCTGGAACAACCTCACAGTATCATCATTGTACTTGTGCATTTTAATTTGGAAGGCATTCGGCGCCCCTTCCCCCCCACTAGTTTGGAGGTAAGAGGAAGTAATTGTTACAGGGAAGTTTCAGGGACATTTCAGATTCAAGTTTGAAGCTGCTGATAAGGCAGCCTATAATTGGAGACATAAACAGCCAAGCGAAGGAAGTAGCCTGAGATAATTGGGTGTTCCTGCTCTGTCCCACTTAAGCACATCAATAATATTATGACTTTTATGCTTGGTTAACATAGATGAGAAGAATTTGAAAAGCCGCTCAACTCCAGTCATGTCTTGACAGGAAATAATGAACGGATATGGCAGCTAAGAATGCAGAGATTTCCTGCTCATCCAAATAAACGGTATTTTAATCAGATCTGGAGTCTGAATCCATTCTGGTGTCCTTGATCTTGGCAATCACTCCTAAGTTCCTAACATATCCACCTCTGTGAGCAGAATTAAATAGTTGTTTTGCCTGAATGAACAATGGTTATCAAGTTAAATTGCCCTTGTGCATGCTTGCAGGGATTTAATTAATTTATTTAATTTTTATAGCTGCCCATCTCAAGTAAATGACTCTGGGTTAGGTTTAGGTATTGTAGTCCACTCTATGACAGGAGTGGGTTTTCAGAATACAGGTAGTCCTTGACTTATGACCACAGTTGAGCCCCAAATTTTGTTAAGTGAGACATTTGTTAAGTGAGCTTTGCCCCATTTTACGATCTTTCTTGCCACAGTTGCTAAGTGAATCACTGCGGTTGATAAGTTAGTAACACTGTTGTTAAGTGAATCTGTCTTTCTTATCGATTTTGCTTCTCAAAAGGTTGCAAAAGGTGATCACATGACCTGTCCAATCACCATGAGGCCTGATTGTTCCTCTCTCTTTTTTTTTTACCTTTTGGAGTCAGAACCCAGTGTAGAATGAAGTTTTTAATGGAATCTGTATTATGTATGCGTTTGATAATGATATAACATGGAAGAAGACAGAGATAGCTTTCCATCCATCCTCTCGGCTTCTCCTGCTCTTTGTTGCTTGTTTTGTGCTGCCCGGGATGCTACTTATTCAACATTTTTTGCAATGATTTTTGTTCATTATAAGTGACTTATTTTTTCCCCGTAGCTGCTTTGAGGTTTTGCTTTTTGGTAGAAAAACAGCTATATATTTTCACATAATCAGACAAGTCTGACAACGGTGTGTCAGAGTGGAAAACATGATAGAGTAGTCTTTGGCAAGCTGGTGTCTTGCTTTTGTCTGTAAGTGTTATGACCAGGTAATTGCTCAGCAGATGCTAGACGTCCCAGTTTTCCTTCTCAGCAGCAGATACTGACTGTTTAACACTCTATAAAGTAGTTAATTGTTATTGGAGGGCTTCTCTGCATTTTACAGCTTTTAATTTCCTGATACATTTGCAGGGGGATAGGGGATAAAACCAGTAGTGGGATTCAACCGGTTCGCACCACTTTGGCTGACCCAATTGTTAAATTGCTGGCTGGCCACTCCCCTCCCCGCCCCTTCCAGAAGTCTCCACGTGCCCCGTTTTTCAACTTTCAATTTCCAAGCATGAGGGGTGCTCAAAAGTTATGACGTGCCTTGGGGACTGTAAAGATATCTTGGTCACTTGAATATAGCTTAGATACGCTTGGTAAATATCATAACTTTTTAACATTTGTTTCATTTGCGTAGTAACATCTACTCTAAGAAAGGAAGTTATGGGGAAAATAACCTACCCAAAGGTCACAAAAGACATGGATTGACCTTGGATGTGATAAGGTAGACATCACTGATGAATTAATAAGAATTACTTTGTTTATAGAATAGCTGAAGTTTCCTAATATTCTTCAATGATACCTCAGGTGGAGCCATCTCTGTTGGAATCAGTCATGAGTGGTTGTTAGTTGTTGGTACTGTATATTATTCATTTGCGTCATTCTATTTTTATTCTTTTAAAGTTTGCTGGTCATTAACCAAATAAATACTATAGATTGATTGATCTGAGTGATTAAAGTGGATCATGAGGTTTTGGCATATGACAGAGTTATCAAAGAATTACATGCGGTTAAAATATTTAAAATTCCTGGAGAGAGAAAAGGCATGGTCAGAGTAGCAAAGGAGGGCTGGGTCAGGGAGGGAGGGAATTCACTAACAGAACTGAGTAATAGAAATACAAGTAGTCCTCAACGTACGACCACAACCGAGGCCAACATTTCTGTTGCTAAGCTCTCCTCCCACTCAGAAGGTTGAGAGTTCAATTCTAGGTAGAGGCAGATGTTTCTTTCTTAGGGCGCAAAAGAAAAAAATACCTGCTGCAAACTCCACATAGGCGTCAGGCAGGGCATCCGGCCACTAAATGCTCAGCTCCGTCCAGTTGATCCCCATTCAACCCCAAATTAAAGGATTACAGAGTCGTAAAAACAAAAGTGTAGAAAACTGTACAGGTAGTCCTTGACTTACAACAGGGGTGGGCAACTATGGCCCTTTTATGACTTATGGACTTCAACTCCCAGAATTCCTGAGCCAGCCATGTTAGCTCAGGAATTCTGGGAATTGAAGTCCACAAGTTATAAAAGGGCCATAGTTGCCCACCTCTGACTTAACAATCTTTTTTTTTGTGTGTGTGTGTGTGACCGTTCAAAGTTACAACATGAAAAAAGTGACTTTTTGACCATTTTTCACATAGGACCATTGCAGCATCCCTGCCTGGAGGGGGGGGAGGGGAGGGGAGAAGGGGGTATCACATGATCAAAATTTAGATCTTTGGCAACTGGCTCATTTATCACGGTTACAGTGTGCCAGGGTCATGTGATCCCCTTTTGCAACCTTCTGTCAAGCAAAGTCAATGGGGAAGCCAGATTCATTTAACAACCATATTGCTAATTTAACAACTGCAGTGATTCATTTAACAGCAATGGCAAGAAAGGTCATAAAATGGGGCAAAACTCACTTAACAACTATCTCATTTAGCAACAGAAATGTGGAGCTCAGTTGTGGGCATCAGTCGAGGACTAGCCATACAGTATGTGTCTTTCTTTAATTATGAGTGGAAATGAAGAATGCATTAAAATTATCAGTGCTTTACCACTATCCATAAAAGAAGCGCTTTTTTTTTTTTTTTGGTAATTTTCAGCTCTTATCTGGATTACCCTAGCAATCTTTTAAGTCACCATATCTCAACCTTAGCAGCTTGGAAGATGTGGGACTTCAACTCCTAGAGTTCTGAGAATTGAAATCCACACATCTTAAAGTTGCCAAGGTTGAGAAACATTGTTTTCAAAGACCTTACCACATAGGCAGATAATATTTGGACATTTTTTTATTTATTTCTCATCCTTTGGTTCTTGGCGATGTCCTTAATTAGCCTCTGTTTCTTTCCTATCCTTTCTAGGTCTTCTTAGTGGGCAGATGTCTCCTACCAACATTAAACTGGAAAAACTTGATTCTCAGCAAGTACTACAGCTGTGTCTCCGGTACCAGGACCACCTCCACCAGTGCGCAGAAGCTGTGGCCTTTGACCAGAATGCTTTAGTCAAGCGGATTAAAGAGGTGCGACCATGTTGAATCTGGAGAGGTTTTTTTTTTTCCTGTAGATACAGCTATGAAGTACGGAAGGATTCACACACAAACCACTGCATTCACTGAACTGGCTTGCATGCTTCGTGTGTTGTTCCAAACACAAAACGAAAACATTTGGGGCAGGTGCACTGGTACTGGGGGTGGGTGGGGGGTGGGGGAATCGAAGGGGGAGAAATCTAAGGACATCAGCAGCCGTAACTCGGGAGAACAAGGAAAAGATAGATACTGTAAATTTTGAGGAGTTTCTGCTCCCCTGAAAAATTTCTTTAATTAAAAATTTAATGAAAAGAAGGACTAGGGGGTGACAGGATAGCAGTGTTTTGATACCTCAGGTGTTGCCACAAAGAAGAGAGAATCAAGCTATTCTCCAAAGCACCTGA
Source organism: Pituophis catenifer annectens (assembly GCF_029215685.1). Lineage (NCBI taxonomy): Eukaryota > Metazoa > Chordata > Lepidosauria > Squamata > Colubridae > Pituophis > Pituophis catenifer. The sequence continues at coordinate 9,819,256 of NW_027256887.1, read as the reverse complement.
AGGCAGGAAAAAGAAGCAATGGATGGAAAGTACCGGTAATCAAGGAGAGAAGCAACTTAGAACTAAGGAGAAATTTCCTGGCAGCTAGAACAATGAATCAGTGGAACGACTTGCCTCCAGAGGTTGTGACTGCTCCAACACTGGAAGTTTTTAAGAAGAGGTTGGACAACCATTTGTCTGCAGTGGTGTAGGGTTTCCTACCTAAGCAGGGGGTTGGACTAGAAGACCTCCAAGGTCCCTTCCAACTCTGTTATTCTGTTCTGTTCTGTTCTGTTCTGCTCTGCTCTACTCTACTCTACTCTACTCTACTCTACTCTACTCTACTCTCCATTCCATTCCATTCCATTCCATTCCATATTTTCTATTCTACTCTATTCTGCTCTGCTCTACCCGACTCTGAAGCACCTGGCTGCTCTCTCGTTTTGGCTAAAACCAGCACAACAACAAGTTGTTCTAGGTTTTGCTTCACGTGAGCATTGCTCCCTGCAAAATGGTTTCATGATCAGGAAGTGATGGGTTTGTTTAAGGCCCTCTTGAGGCAGAAAGAACGTGAGTAGAAGAAAGTGTATTCACATAGGTCCATGATGGTGAATCTATGGCATACGTGCCAGAGGTGGCATACAGAGCCCCCTCTGTAGGCACGCTTGCTGTTGCCAGCTGCTCTTGTGGTTTTCCGGCTCGCACATGTGCGCCAGCCAGCTGGTATTTGTGGGTGCCAGAGCTCCAGAAAACAGCCCAAAAAACGCCCAAAAACCAGGCCGTTTTTTTGGGCCATTTTCAGCCCTTTTTCGGGCTGTTTTCTGGGCCATTTTTAGGATAGTTCTCCGGACCAAAAACAGCCTGAAAACAGCCCGAAAAATGGCCAAAAAACAGGTATGTGCACGCATGGGGTGTGCATGCGTGAGTTTTGGGGCAAAACTCACTTAACCAATTTCTCAGACAGCAACATAAATTTTGGGCTCAAGTTGAGGACTAGCTGTACTAGAAAATGCACATTACTAGAAAGATGAAATCATAGACCTAAACTGAACATCAATTTCAAATGTGTGTGTGTGTTTTTCCTTTTAAAAGGATGTCTGAACATTTAAATCAGGGGTGTTCAAATTTGGCAGCTTTAAGACTTGTGGACTTCAACTTAAAGCATAGCTGGCTGGAGAATGCTGGGAGTTGAAGTCCACAAGTCTTAAAGCTGCCAAGTTTGAATACCCCTGATTTAAATGCTAATTTCTTTATCTGGTTGCTTAAGCTTTTTGTAGTTTTCCACGCCAGAACAACTTTAAGTCATTTCTTGTGTCACTGTTTAAACAGTAGATGTATCTGCGAGACGACTATAGATATTTTATGGCACAACTCCAACTGAGAAGAGGCAAATGCTTGCTTTTAGAAAATCCTTTAAAAAAAAAAAAATCAACAGAAAGTAAAGCAGCTAATTGTACAACGGTACCTTAGACGCTGGTGACTCAGAGTACTTGCATCATAGTGTCACGATATGCGTGATGTTAATTGTGGCTTGTAAGAATGTCCACGATTCTCTACAGAACCTCCAGGAGGAACTGGGCAATACGAATATAAAGTCACGTAGCTTGAGAAAATGCAGTCTTTCTCTCTTTTTTCCTTAGTGATGAAATCCCAGAATGGCTGCCCCAATCTACTGCTCACAAAATAATATGCACTGTGTTTGTTTGGTGGAGGTGGGAAGGGGAAAGAATCTGGAATAAGGAAGAATTTTCCTTCCTTCCTTCCTTCCTTTCTTCCTTCCCTCCCTCCCTCCCTCTTCTTTCCTTTCTCTTCCTTCACCTTCTCATATTCCTTCCTTCTTTCCTCCCTCTTCTTTCCCTTCCCATAATTCTCCTCATTTCCTGCCTGCCTGCCTTTCCTCCCTCCTTCGTCTTTCCCTTCCCATAATTCTCCTCCTCACTTCCTCCCTCCCTCCCTCCCTCCCTCCCTCTTCTTTCCCTTCCAATAATTCTCCTTCCCCCTCCCTCCCTCCCTCCCTCCTTCCCTCCCTTCCTTCAAAATATGTACCGTATTTTTCAGAATATAAGACGCACCGGAGTATAAGACGCAGCTACCTTTTTTATTTGTTTGTTTTTTTAGACAAACACACATACAAACATACAATGTATTTTCTTTGAACAGAGTATTTGGCCAGTTCACAAATATAAACAGTGTTTAGTCATTTCAATTAAATTTACAATTTCTATATTTCCTTTTTGCCATATTCTTCATATATTTTTTAAAAAAACCAATATTACCCTTCATCCTCATCTCTAATCTTAATCAAATTCAATTTTTCCCTTCTATATTATACCCCTTCCCATTGTTATCTATTTTTATATCCATCCTCACATTGGTTAATTATGTAATATTACAATTGTTTAATACAAATTCAACATTTTAATATAAATCAATTAGTTATATAACTATCTTTTTTGTATATTAATCAATATGAACATGAATATTCCAATTATTTCCATGCAATCCAATTTCTTACAAATCAATTAATTATATTTACCAATAATAATAAACCAAATAATTTTCCCCATATATTCCTCCAAACCACAACTTAACCATTTCTGCTTTCAACACAATGTACAATTATAGTATCTCAATTATTACAATTCCCTAGTTAAATAGAGCTTTCCCCTTATGTTACTCATTTTCACATCTTAAACTCTCCCAAGAACCCAAATAGTTTTGCCCATATAATCCTCCAAATCACAACTTAATCATTTCTACTTTCATCACAATATATAATTAAAAATATTTCAATCGTTACAATTTCCTTAATTAAATTTAAAAATGTTCTAGCTGTTATCCAAGCTAGAACTTAATCCTTTTTACTTTCACCACCATATACCATTAAAGGTATTTCAATTGTTACAGTTTATACTTATTCATATTTCTAAGAAAAATAAAAAAATAAATACTTATCATTGTCTAGATTTCAAAATTACAAAGACAAATATTCCAATTATTATTCATTTCATTTTTACAATCATGATTTCCCATTTATTTCTTACAACTATTCATATTTCAATTCTAAATATGTATAACATCTTTCTCTTTCATTTCTTTTTCTCCCTTCCCATTTTTATTTTTGCCTTTTTCTTTCTCCTTTTTTTCTTTTGTGTTTTAAAATCTTGAACTCTCCTCTTTTGCCCTAAATTTCCCATTGTTTGCACCTACCTTTTTTGGTGAGGAAAAGAAGAAAAAGAAATCTCCCTCTGCCTCTGCCTAATTTTGCGATGTTGCAGCAAACAGCCTGCTTTACTTTCATTTTCATTTTCAGCATAGCTTGATTATCACAAGGAAAAAAAAATCTGCTCCAGCAAATTTACTTCTTTGCAGCAAGCAGCAGAGCCCTGCCCAAAACAGCCGAGAGCAAATCAGCTGAGAGTCAGGAGGCTGATCCAATCAATCTGTGCTAATTAAGATGTGCTGAAGCTGAAAGCTGTTTTTTCTTGCTGTTTGCTTGCAAGGAGGTAACTGCTGCGAGGCACAGGCCAAAGGGTGGGGACCAGTGGGTGGGCGGGGCTACATTCGGTGTCTAAGACGCACCTAAATTTTCACGGCCTTTTAGGGGGGGAAAAGGTGCGTCTTATACTCTGAAAAATACGGTACTTTTGCTAAAATTCTTCCATTTGGTGCCTTGTGAGCCAAGTTGTTCTGAACTGTCTCTCTTCAGGGGGGAAAAAATAAATCCTCCGCCAGTTCAGTGGATAAACGTGATTAATGTAAATAAACAAAAAGCCCAAGTCTGCAAATATAAACAATAAATGCAGTTTACACAAACTTTCTAAGTTTGAAACAAAGTAATTCACGTCAAGTTCACTTGTATCCACTGAGCTTGATTTCTAAAATCGTCAAGAAGGTACATTGTATGGAAAAAAAAGAAAACCAGAGCAAGAAGAGAAGGAAGACAGTTCTTGATAAATTGCGTACTTGGGAGCAAAACAAGGATTAGTCATCCTGATGTGCTGGAATAAGCCCAGCATTCGCTTTAATGATAAATGATCACTATATATAACAGCTTTCCAGCTGCGTCTGCATCTAGGATTTCTGAGGATGACTAATATGCTGTTATTATCGGAAGCAGAGAAGCTGGAAAATTATAGGCTTATAATACTAGAGTATAGAAAATATATAATGTCTCTCTATGCTCTATCCAATTTTCTCTTGGAAAATTGCTTCCTATTTTTTTCTCCTGGAGAACCCAGCTTCTTCCAGAGTTCATGAAAAGCAATATGTCGCGCTACAATAAGAGAGGAGGTTTTTCTTTATGGAAGAGGGATGAACTTTCAGAGATCAGATTTGATGTAGCTCCAAACAAAAGAGATCCAAGCTTATTTAATGGACACCAGAGAGATCCGGCATAAAAATCCAGTGAGAACATTGATTTTATTTATTTATTTATTTATTTATTTATTTATTTATTTATTTATTTATTTATTTATTTATTTATTTATTAAATTTTTATACCGCCCCCTCTCCCGAAGGACTCGGGGTGGTGAACAGCCAAGATTAAAAAACATACAATATAAACATTAAAATACATTTAAAACAAAATTAAATCCAAAGTGGCTCCCCAATTTAAAACGCCTTACCCATAACCCTATAATTAAAACAAATTTAAAATTTCCACATTAAAATTGATTGATTGATTGATTGATTGATTCGATTTATATGCCGCCCTTCTCCAGAGACTCAGGGCGGCTTATAATGCGTTAAGCAATAGCCTTCATATTTTTGTATATACCTGCTTAGTAAGGCTTTCGGACCCCCCTAAGCGGTGTTCTTTTTTATACAAAGTCAGCTTATTGCCCCCACAAACCGGGTCCTCATTTTACCTACCTCGAAAGGATGGAAGGCTGAGTCAACCTTGAACATTGACAGCAAAGATGCAGAAAAAAAAGATCTAGAATTTTTTTTTTTTAAAGGTAGGGTGTGAGCAAACATCCTTGGGTTGACTTGATTCCAGAGGAAGTGGAGTGCATCTCTTTTTCAAAATGAATTTTGGAGGAGGAATTCAGAGTGGAGATGGCATTAAAATAATGGCCAATGCAGTCTCAGCCCAGCCGGAATATAGTCCAGATCATCCCCTAAAAAGTGATGGTGCAATGGTTAGAATGCAGTATTGCAGGCTAACTTTGCCAACTGCCAGCAGTTCGATCCTGATAGGCTGAAGGTTGACTCAGCCTTCTAGCTTTCCAAGGTTGGTAAAATGAGGACCTGGATTGTTGGGAGCAATATGCCGAATCTGTAAACCGCTTAGAGAGGGTTGTAAAACACTGTGAATTGGTATATAAGTGCTATTGTTAAAATGGGAAAGTTGCAGAAAGTTATTCATCTAATGCTAGATGAATAGTGCTGATGATCTTACGTACTTTGGGCAATGAGGCGTTTGCAAAAAAACAACCAAGCACCAGGAATCCCTCTTTTCAACCTCGAACTATAAAAATTCTCCTTTATCAGTTATTCAGCACTTATGGGTCTAAGGATGGCCTTTCGAGAAGGGGATGGACCTCTTTCAAGACAGGCGCCACCACCCCATCCTGCAGAGAGGCATTATTTGTGTGAAGAAGACACAACACCTTTTTGTTTAATAAGTGGACAACATTTTGGTCAATTCCATAGTATTTCATTACAGTAATTTTGCTTCCCTTCCCAGCAAATGATAAGAAATTGATCGCATTTCCTGTATGCGTTAGTTTATGAAGTAGTTCATGAACCTCTGAATGTTACCTATGCAATATTGTTGTTGTTAGTTGCAAAGTTGTGTCCGGCCCATCGCAACCCCATGGACAATGTTCCTCCAGGCCTTCCTGTCCTCTACCATCCTCTGGAGTCCATTTAAACTCATGCTGACTGCTTCAGTGACTCCATCCAGCCACCTCGTTCTCTGTCGTCCCCTTCTTCTTTTGCCCTCGATCGTTCCCAGCATTAGGCTTTTCTCCAGTGAGTCCTTCCTTCTCATTAGGTGGCCAAAGTATTTGAGTTTCATCTTCAGGATCTGGCCTTGTAAAGAGCAGTCAGGGTTGATCTCCTCTAGGACTGACCGGTTGGATCGCCTTGCAGTCCAAGGGACCTATGAAATATATGTTCACTCTTTTTTGTTGGACATCTCCTGATATGGATATTTGCATTGCAGTAATCCAGGAAACACACCTGGTAGGGAAGGTGAATCGCAAGGTGAGTTCATTTGATTCCTGGGGTTGAAAAAGTGCTTATTATGAGTTACGCAGAATTTTTTCTAGTGAAAGAAGTCGCAAACCCTTCCACGGGTAAGGAAATAGGTACAGTACAATGCAAGATAGTCCTCACTGTATTGTTTCGGGCTTTATTTATAGAGTTGCTAAATAGTATAGGACATTGAGTAAAAGAAATGTGATCTAATGTGCTTTGCACACGAGACAGATGGTTTTGTTTGCAATCGTAAGCCCTCTGCTCATTGGAGGCTGGTTGATGGTTCGTGAGCAGCAAAGTATGACTTCATAAGGTTTGGGGGTGAGATTGTTTGCCGATTGCCACAGTTTTAAATAGCAGAAGCAGAAATTGGGTCTGCTTTGAGTTTGTTATAAATGTCAAACAGCTGTTCGAACCTCTGGATTGGATTTGTATTTTTGAAAGGGTTTTAAGATAAATGTTGAGAGACAATAAATCATTAGCTTTCTCTGCTTCCAGCTCTTTTGGGAGAATCAGTTTGGAAAGGCTAATGCGGATTAGATCAGATTATACATATGTTGAGGACATCGTGAAATTAATTATCGTTAATACTCAGTTTTTAAAATAGTCCAGGTACATAAAGATTGTCCTCAAATGTGCTTTTTTGAGAGGCAACTGGACTTTCTTGTTTTTCTTTGAAGACGTTTCGCTTCTCATCCGAGAAGCTTCTTCAACTCTGACAGGATGGTGGGGAATGGAAGGATTTATACTCCTTGCAGACAACTGGTCATTTGCATCCTTTCAGAGAGTCTTTGAGGTCACTTGGAGGTTTATCTGTGTCCTCAAGGTCACCTGAGTAGTGCAAATGGGTGTGGAGAGCCTTCTTGGAACTGCTGAAAGGACTGTGCAGTAGGTTGGAGATAGATGATGTCATATCCCTCCCTCTCTGTTGAGAAAGGGCTGTTCAATTTTGATATAGATGGCACCTTTGATCCCTCTTTCAAACCAGTGGTCCTCTCTGTCCAAAATGTGGACTTTGCTGTCTTCAAAAGAGTGGCCTTTGTCTTTTAAATGCAGATGGACTGCTGAATCTTGTCCTGATGGGTTTGTTCTCCTATGTTGTGTCATGCATTTATGAAGTGGTTGTTTTGTTTCCCCAATGTACAGACTACACATGGCTCACTGCATTGTACTGCATATATCATGTTGCTTAGTTTGTGTCTGGATGTTTTATCCTTGGAGTGGACAAGCTTTTGCCCTAGTGTATTCTTGGGTTTAAAGTGTGTAGGTATCTTGTGTTGGCTGAAGATCCTCGTAAGCTACATTAAGACGGTTTATTGTGAATATTTCTGCCAGTGGGGCATTTACTGAAATATGAAGCAAGTTTATTGAAGAGTTGCAAAGGGTATGATTCTGAAGAATTCAGACCCCAAGGCGGATTTGTTTGTATTGGTTTGCAGTATCGTCAATTTAAGTAGTGTTGAAAAAATAGCAGGTAACCCTTTTTCCAAGAGAGCACAATGGATATAGCTTGCCACACTGAGAGGTTTGCTAATAAAAAAAATAATAAAAATTTGATCACTAATAAATAAGTTACTTAGAGTACTAATGGCAATAACTAAATACTGGGAAAAACAAAGGTAGGAAAATTTATTTATTTACTTATGAGAGTTATACCAGTGCCCATCTTGTAGCACATAAGTGTAGGTAGCTTGCAAAAAAAATAAAAAAGCAAAGAAAACCAGGCCCCTGACCCACAATCGCCAATCTATCATACTATCCTCGGGTCTAAACTCTCCTTGATGCTATTGTTCTGACCTAGGCTTCCTTAGAAATTAAACAGCAGAAACATAGTCCCGGCAAACCTCTTTAATTCATACGTCTGTAAATTACTTTCATTTACAGTCCGCAAGGCTTGATAAACAGTCTTTTAGAGGAAGGTTATCAACACCCACCTATCTCACGTGGAACGCTGCCAAATAGCTAATTTCGAGACGCAAGGCAAGGCCAAACTTGGCACAGAGTCACAAACAGAAGTTTCAAATCTTGAAACGGCCAAATGAACTAATTGTTTCCTGCAAAAGCTAACGTCCCATTCGCTTCACTTTTATGTCTTATGGGATGGGCCAATCATCTCCAAGCCTTACTCCCAAGTCGACCCTGTTTCTTTAATCGTTCCTGTCTCCTGGCAGCTCTGCACATGTGCACGCTGGGAATAGGCTCACGCTGTTCTTCTGTCTCGCTGATGTCAGGCTCCGGAGACTCCGGAGGCAGCAAGGAACTACCAGATGGCCTTGGCCCCCTCTCTGCCTCTGACTCAGAGCCCTCATCCGAACCTTCCCCAGACTCCAGGACTGGCCCACGTTCCTCCCTAACCTCCTCACAGTCCAAATCTGCTGGCCGCTGGCGGGCCACAACAGCTACACCTGGGGGAAAACCAACTGTTTATGACTTTCTGTCTGAGGCGAAGGGGTTTAGAAGAAAATTTTCTGGTAAAATTAGAATTGATTGCAAATTGGAAGTGTGCAGAGGTGGTATTCAGCCGGTTTGGGCAAACCAGTAGTGGGCGAACCGGTAATTCGGGCGAACCGGTTGCGGAAATCACGGATGGGCCTCCTCCCCCCCAGCTCTATGCTGTCCTATTTAGGCACATTTTTGAGACCAGGCACATGCACGGAAGGCACATGCGCAAGCAAAGCAAATGTGCAGAAGGCCGGGCGCATGTGCGGTGGTGCATGCTCACATTTTGGTGCTGGGCGAACCGGTAGGTAAAGTATGTGAATCCCGCCTCTGGAAGTCTGGGCTGAGGAAGATTAAATAGGATAGTTGTTCAGAAAACAGTACTTTTTTTTATAGCAACAGCTAGAAAATTCTGCTAGTGAAAGGAAGCTTTGATTAATTGGTGGATCATGTGCTATCAAGTCATTTTATACTTATAGGGAATCACATAGATATAGAAAGGAAAGTTAAACCACCTTTTATTGAGTAAATTGATGGCCTCGGTTCTTCGTTACACATGTAATGACATATCCGTTGCCTTTTTTTTCCCCCCACTTAAAAATAAAGCCCATAATTTTGGTTAGCAATTTTCAAACTGCGAGCAACAAAAGTTAGAAAGATCAGAGGATCTCGGCTCATCAGTTCACCGGAAAGATTGCTTATTGGATCTAGTCTTATTTTTATGCTCAAACAAGCCTCTGTAGGGCAGGTGGGCTCTTTGCCTAATGAGGCTACGTTCAAGTATTTTTGTTGTCAAGAGTTGCCTATTCTTTGGCGAGGCTGCCGGTTTCATCTCCTTGGGGTCAAGCCCTGCTTTCCAGATAGCTTTACATGGAACTGTTGTATTTTGGCATGCCCCGAACAATGATTTATATTGGAATTTCATGCTCTTAAAGTGGTATTTTTCAAATTTGACACTTCGTTGGGTTGACTCCAGCTCCCCAAATATCCCTAAAGGAATTTGCTCTAGAGCCGTGATGGTGAACCTATGGCACGCGTTCCAGAGGTGGCACACCACAGAGCCCTCTCTGTGGGCACATGTGCCATCGCCAACTGCTCTTCTGATTTCCCGTGTGCACATGAGTGCCAGCTAGCTGGTCTTTGCGAGTGCCGGAGTGCTGAAAACGGCCCCCAAAATGGTCAAAAAACAGGCCGTTTTCGGGCCTTTTTCTGGGCCATTTTCAGGCTGTTTTTAGGCCATTTTTAGGGTTGTTTTCAGGCTGTTTTTTGGCTGTTGTGGGAGAGGTTTTCAGGCCGAAAAACGGCCCTAAAAACAGCTGAAAAATGGCCTGGAAACAGACCCCAAAACAGGCATGCGGGCGCCGGTTTCTACGCCGGCCAGCTGGTCTTCGGGTTTCCGGTGCTCCAGCACGCGCACATGCACTCGCGTTCCAGTTTGGGCGCTTGGTGCCAAAAAGGTTTGCCATCACTGCTCTAGCGGTCTCTAAAAAGGATACTTTTGAGGTAGGCCTTTATGGCTCCAACCATAATGTAGTCTCTGGATTACTGGAAGTTGCAGAATATAGGCCTGAATAAGGTTACTTGGAAGTTTTTAAACTGTCTTTGGAAGCAGGACTGCTTATTGGGATTTTAGGAGAAAGTTGTTCTGTCTTCCAGCTGCTTCATAGAGATCCAACTCAACACAATATGTATTTAAATACATATTGTTTAAATACATACAATATGTAATTAAAAATATGTTCTAGGATCAAGTAAAAGTAAGAAATGGTTTCTTGTGAAGGAAAGATTGCATTTTCCACTTTTAAAAGTTTAGGATATAATATTTTTGCCTTTTGGGTTTCATCTTTTTTTTTTTTTTTTTACAAAAGAAGCATTAAATTATATTTTAAGGCACAAAAGTGAGCAAAACATTTTTGCTGCCGCCTCCTCCATTCCTAAATGACTGAAAAGATCTCTGTTCCAAGGAACTTAGAATTTATTTATTTATTTATTTATTTATTTATTTATTTATTTATTTATTTATTTATTTATTTATTCAATTTATATCCTGCCCTTCTCCTAGTGGACTCAGGGCGGTGCACAGAATGAGTGAAAGGAAGGGGAAAGGTAGCAAATTGAGAGCAAATTTGTATGTGTCGATAATCCTTACCCTTATCCTTCTTCGAGTGGCTTTTTAAAAAGTTATTGTTTCCTGATTGCTTATTTGTTCCCTATGATTATCATTAAGTGTTGTACCTTATGATTCTTGATGAATGTCTCTTTTCTTTTATGTACACTGAGAGCATATGCACCAAGGCAAATTCCTTGTGTGTCCAATCACACTTGGCCAATAAAAAAATATATTCTATTCTATTCTTGGATACCACAGAGACATTCAGCAAGGGCTTTTGTTTGTTTGTTTAAATGACAAGCAGAACTGCCCATCTTATGCACCGTAGCCCAGGCTGCTTCAGTCATAAAACAATAAAACGGATAAAACCAAATTAAAAACTCCCTACTTCTCCAAACAACTCATCTCTCACCTTGTAAGGGCCTGCTGGTTCTCAGGCGAGAGAGTTTTACAAAGGACCACTGCTGAGAAAGCACACACTGCCTAAGTGTCCCACAGGACGGCAACGTTTAAGGCAGGGGTCAGCAACCTGAGGCTCTGGAGCTGCATGTGGCTCTTTCACCCCTCTGCTGCGGCTCCCTTTCACTCAAACTATACATCACAACCACCAATGTGTGACACCTGCTGGCACACGATTTATTGAGCTTTTCAACCCCCGGTAGGCCAACCATAGATATATCCAAGAAAAGAACAGTTTCAGAAGAAAAGAGAACATTTAATTCAACTATATATGCTAGTTTTGTGTCCACTCAATAAACAGTCAGGCATGGGAAGGGTTTTGTGGCTCCCGGTGTGTTTTTTTTTTCTGCGGGTAAGGAGTCCAAATGGCTCTTTGAGTGTTTAAGGTTGCAGACCCCTGGTTGAAGGGAAAGGATCTGGAGCGTGCCCAGCCTATTTGACCTGGTGGAACAGGCAAATCTCGGGTAGAGGCCACCCCATAGATAAAGTGCCTCCTGCCATTTAGGGCGTTAAAGGTGATGCTACTTTGAATTGCACCTGGAGCGGAAGTAGAAGCCAGTGGAATTCATGCAGCAGTGATGTTAACATGGGCAAACCCTAGTAGCTTTCAGGACTGGTGGTAGTTTCTGGATAGTCTTTGTAGTCATCCCCATGTAGACAATTGCAGGGATAGGATCTGCTCATGATGACGGTGATTGCCAATATGGCCTCTCACAATCCTCCCGGAGTCTTTTTGTCAGGGTTAAGAGTTAGGGTCGCCCTACAAATTGTAGGAAGAAAGAAACTCTTTTTCATACCGAGAAAGGAATATTAATAATCCATGTCTGGCTGTGGTGGCGGCGCAGTGGTTAGAATGCAGTATTGCAGGCTAATTCTGCCCATTGCCAGGAGTTCGATCCTGACCGGCTCAGGGTTGGCTCAGCCTTCTATCCTTCCGAGATTGGCAAAACGAGGACCCTGGTTTTAGGGGCGGGGCAATAGGCTGACTCTGTAAACCGCTTAAGAGAGGGCTGTCAAGCACTGTGAAGCGGTATATAAGTCGAAGTGCTAAGCGCTGTTTCTCTTGTTGTTTATTTTTACAGATGGATCTTTCGGTAGAAACGCTGTACACTTTAATGCAAGAGCGCCAGAAAAGGTACGCCAAGTATGCTGAGCAGATCCAGAAAGTCAACGAGATGTCCGCCATCCTCCGTCGCGTCCAGATGGGCATTGACCTAACTGTCCCACTGATGGAGAGGCTGAACAGCCTGCTGCCCGAGAACGAGCGGCTGGAACCTTTTTGTATGAAACCGGACAGGGAGCTCAAGTTATAGCTTCCGTCCGGCCATCTATTCTCAGGCTTGACTGCAGGACCATGCTTGAAAGCTTCAGGCTCAGGGTGAGTAGAAGACTCTCCAGGGACGGATGGAGAGTGCAGCTGCTTAGAAGGACATGCATTTGACTACTTTCACAGTTTTTGCCGGCTTGCTTATCACTGCTGTCACCAAGCAGAGTGTTTTTAATCAAGCCGAGATCTCTGTCTTCCCTTCCGTCTACAGTGGTTTTTAACTCTTTATTTCTAGGACACCGTGTGACCTCCAGGGACAAGTTGGTGTCCAAGGAAGATGTTTTAAAACCATTGTTGAGGGCATATGGTCAGTTCATACAGAATCTGGAGCAAACCTCTTCGGTTTCACTGTGCCCTGCCTTGTAAACGTTAGCATCCTCAGCATTCCCTGGCCTTTCGAGCAAAGATTGCAGGTAGTGGACAAATGGACTTTCAGGAGTCTTTGTTCATCAGCTGCCATCCCATCTTATTGAGTAATTCCTAATAAAGATCTATTTTTTAAAAAAAAAAAACACATTGGTTTCCCATATGACACTTTGAAAACCCATTTTCCTTTTTTTAATTGGGTTGAAGAGTCTAATTCAGGGGTTAGCAACTGCGGCTCCAGAGCTGCATGCAGCTCTTTGGGCCCTCTGCTGTGGCTCCCTGTCAGGTGATCCCACCACTGGCTGGTCCCGCCCCTCGCCTTCCCCTCCCAGTCACTCCTCGCCTGGCCTGAGAAGGTAAGAGCGACAGCAGAGGATGGGAGAAGCAGCCAAGGCAGAGACAGAGAGATACAGAGAGAGGAGGAGAGAGAGAGAGACATAGAGAGATGCAGAGAGAGAGGGAGAGGGGGGGAGGGAGGGAGGGGAGAGAGAGATATGTCAAAAGGATTTTGTGGTTCCCGGTGTTTTTTAACAACTGGTTCTCTGCCCTAATGACCGGCTGGGTAGGTGTGGCTAGGGGAGGTCATGTGACTGGTGGAATTGAGTGACATCGAGTTGGCCACGCCCACCCAGGTTTTGTGGCTCCCGGTGTTTTCTTTTCTGTAGGAAACGGGTCCAAATGGCTCTTTGAGTATTTAAGGTTGCAGACCCCTGGTCTAATTAAACCCATTAGCAGGACATTTAGGAAAGAAAGGCCGAATTTGTCTTACTAGAAAGATTTTAGCTTCCTTGTCATGATGTGTAGCTTTTTGCAGTTTATAGTGAAACCTCTAAAGCCCGAAGGAGCCTTGTTCACCTCGCTTGCATAACACAATGCAGCTTGTGTGGGACGAATTTCCTTTTTGTGGTCTAGTGGACTCCCCTTCCCATGCAATTTGGTTGTGCGCTTAAATTACTTCTTCGTTTATGGGGCCGTTAAATGCGTGACTGCTTGAGTTATGGCAGTGTCACGGCTATGCAGTTCAGGCCTCCCCTGCCAAAGGGTCAGGTCAGGTTGCCTTGTCTTTTGCTCCCGTTTCCTCAGAAACTTTCTGAATCCATGCGGTCTCCTTGAGTTGCCAGGATTGCTAATAGAAATCTGTTTTATAAGAAATAGGAGCGATTTTATATTCGTGGCCAAAGGAAGTTGGAAAAGTGCTACGCCAGGGAATTCTTACTTTATTTACATTATTCTTATGGCAATTGGAGGGGTCTCCCCCACCCTCCAAGATAATTCATAGGCAGAGCCTGCCCTGGGTGTTCCGTTTCTCTTTCTTCCTCTGCACTTTTATCTGTGTTGGTGATATTTTTTTCCAGCATTAAAGCTAAAACTGCATGTGCACTGGAAACGTGTATCAGAATAGCCTATATTTAAAATTGGCATTGATTGATTGATTGATTGATTGATTGATTGATTGATTGGTTCGGTTTATATGCCGCCCTTCTCCGGAGACTCAGGGCGGCTTACAACGCGTTAAGCAGTAGCCTTCATACTTTTGTATATTTATACAAAGTCAGCTTATTGCCCCCACAAACTGGGTCCTCAATTTACCTACCTTAGAAAGAATGGAAGGCTGAGTCAACCTTGAGCCTGGTGAGATTCGAACTTGCAGTAATTGCAGGCAGCTGGTGTTAATCACAATGCTATCAGTCTGCTGAGCCACCAGGCCCTCATACTTTTGAATAGTATGAATAGCCTTCATACTTTTTGTATATACCTGCTTAGTAGGGCTTTTGGGCCCCCCAAGCGGTGTTCTTTTTTTTTATACAAAGTCAGCTTATTGCCCCCACAATCCGGGTCCTCATTTTACCTACCTCGAAAGGATGGAAGGCTGAGTCAACCTTTTTAATTAAAGTTAACCTTTTTAAAGTTTTAATCGGGTGGGCTTCAAAAATTTTAGCAAGGGGTTCTCTGCCTGGTTGCTGGATGGCCATGGTGGACGTGGCCTAGTCGGCCTCCTGCACCACGGTGGGGGGGGGTGTTTTTGCCCTCCCCGGGCTCCGGAGGCTTTACTTGAGCCTCCGGGAGGGCGAAAACGGCCTCCCCAGGCTCCGGAGGCCCTCTGGAGGCTGGAAACGAATTTCCGGAAGGCCTGTTTTTCACCCTCCCCGAGCCTCCACGCATGTCCTGCACTTACCTACATCCAGAATGGGCCGCGTGGGGACTCTTAAGAGGGGAGGGGAGGGGAGGGGTGGGTGGGGCCAGCTAGGAGTGGGATTTGGGGGTTCTCTGAACTGCACAGAATCTTGGCTAGAGGTTCTCCCGAACCCCTATGAACCCCCAGCAGCCCCACCCCTGGTTTTAATCATACCTTAGTGGCTCTGTCACAAAAGAAGGAGTGGATTTCCCCATTTTTATATTTATTGTAACCTGTCCTTCTCAGATATTCATCCCAATTGATGTACTGGTCTGGCTTGGAAAAATACCGTGCTTGAATTCATCTCTATCATCAATTGGAGGAATGCTATCTTCCATTTCTATGTTTTGTTTTCTCCGTCGCAAAGATGATCAGGTTTTGGTGCTGGCCGATGAGGACACCCTTACCTCCCAGTCTCGGGAGACAAGCACATAGAGTCAGTTTTGCATTTTGTCTGAGGAAAGAACATTTAAGTGGGGGAACAGCCTCTGGACTAGAGATTAAATCACTGGCAGTTTCTATGAAGATTCTCAGTCACCCAGGTCATGGTTCTCCCAAAGGTGCTTTTTTCAAGAGGCAATTGGACTTTCTGGTTTTTCTTTGAAGACGTTTCGCTTCTCATCCAAGAAGCTTCTTCAGCTCTACTGCAGTTTCTTGGATGAGAAGCGAAACGTCTTCAAAGAAAAACCACAAAGTCCAGTTGCCCCTTGAAAAAGCACCTTTGGGATAACATTGGCACAGGGGTCTCCAACCTTGGCAAACCTGGCTGGGGAATTCTAGGAGTTGAAGTCCTCCAGGCTTAAAGTTGCCAAGGTTGGAGACCCCTGCATTGGCAGATTCCAAGCCATTGGGCATGTTTCCTTTGCCATCTTTTAATACAATTATTACTTCAATAAGATATGGACACCCAGATTCTCATGCTCAAAAGACGAAGGTCCCCCTTCTGCATGGACAAATGAAACATATCATCACTGACTTAATGATTTAATAAGCCCCTTCCCCTGCCCAGACATCCTCCCACCCAACAACATGAAAACCCCTCACCAGGACAGTGCTCTCAAGCCCAGGTCAGATTTGGCTTGATTCGATGCTGCCTAGAATTCCCAGAGACCATGGAGTTTGCCCATGGTTGGGAATCAGATAGGGGAAGGCCAAACCTGACCACCCATAGATGTTCATGGAAGAAACACAATTCCTTCCATAGGTAGAAACATTTAAGTTTCCTTGGCAATAACATGGAGAAGGGAATGCATGGAAATAAAAAAAAGGCGCAGAATGCCCTCTCAAGGAATTGAATCCAGTGTAAACATCGCTGTTTTCTTCCAAGGTGATTAAAAGAATTACGGTGATCTCCTGCCCCAACACGGTTCCACATGCAGACTGGAAACTGATTGGAGGATATCGCTATGGGGAATCTCGTCTTCTTGCCGTCATCCAGCTTTCAGCTGACTACCAAGCTTTTCCTTCCACAAGTTTTGGGGCTGACCGTTTTGGACGTTTGATAGTGTGCCACGTTTTTTTCCCCCCCTTTCTTCTTTTTCGTTTTATGTATATAAAAAAAAGAACAGTTTGCTATT
The DNA here is from genome assembly GCF_029215685.1 of Pituophis catenifer annectens. Lineage (NCBI taxonomy): Eukaryota > Metazoa > Chordata > Lepidosauria > Squamata > Colubridae > Pituophis > Pituophis catenifer. The sequence continues at coordinate 9,802,616 of NW_027256887.1, read as the reverse complement.
CTAGTGTGGTGCATTTTTTTTTTCATTTGAAATCGTTTTGATAACTTGTCGTATTGTTATTGGGAACTCCTCTGAGAGCCCTGTTTGAAACGGTAGCAGATGCATATTTAATAAACATTACATGATGTTGCTTAAAGAAGAGGCATTTTAATGGAAAAGAATTAGCTGTAATTCTGAAAGCCCCTAACTTCTGGTTGCTCTTCTCTGCGAAATGTTCAGGTTTGATTGATTTCTTTCCAGAACCTAAACCATCTTTTATTAAAAAGGATTACATATTAAATACAATAAAACTGCATTCATATTTTATTGTATAACAACTCTAGTCAAGAATTAACAGGCAAGAGCATACCTCAAGTTGATTTGTTGGGCATTAACACGCCAAAGATACATTTAGAAAAACATACTTGTTAGAAGTTCATGCTTCTAACAAAAATGTGGATCACCTAAACTGGTTATATATCCTTTGGCGGTAGTATAATAAACAGCTAGTTTTCTTCTAGCAGAATATTGTTACACCCGTTTTCTTATTTTGTAAATTCAACCTCAGTTGCTCAATACAAACTCACTCCATAGTTCTTGTCAATAAAATTCCCTATAGCCATTTTAAAGAATGAAAAACAATTTTTTAAATGTTACATTTCCTATTCCAAGCCAAATTTTCACAAAGCCGCGATATATCTGATTTATGCTAAGACGCTGGCTCTTAACTGGGCTTGCTACAGATAAATTTGGGACTGCCAAGAGTTTTGGAAAGGCTAATTCAACCCCCTGGAACAATCCTTATGCATAAATTACTCTTAGGTGTTCAATGAGTCACCAACTTTGGAATGCAGAAACTCTTGGATGTGGCTGAAGCTTTGATTGCTGAGTTCCTTTGGCACACAAGGCAATCCTGAGCCAGAGAGAAAGAGAGATAGAAAGCAGGGATGTGAAAACTCCTAGGCAGGAAGAGAAATCTCATATGTGGACTTGTGTGCTACTTCCATTTACTCAGTGCAATATGCGTCCTCTAGCATTGAATCAGTCTGGAATGTTCCTCATCATGATCAATTAACAGCTATATCTTGATAGAGGCATATCCCGGATTCCTAAAAACATACCTTGCGTTATCCCAAATTGGGCATAAAAAAACAAACTGCTAGATGGGGTTCCTTAGGAATATTTTAAGTGTACCAAAAGGGGGTTAATTTGAGATCTTAAATACAGAATAGGGAAGGTAGGATGGCATTTAAGTAGTTTTCTTGAAAATTCAGCAGAAGATGCTTTGGGTACGATATGTATTTTCCTTTGTTGAAAATACAGTGTTTTCATCGTTTGTTTGGGGTTTTTTTTGCCTTGCATTGACTTTCCTTCTCTGAACAGTGTATGATCATTACTTGACACATTTGTTAATAAACATGCAAAATATAGATAACCGGATACAGCATCTGCCTTCTTTCTTTCGGGTGATCTCTGCTTTCGTGCTGCAAGAGAACGACACTGCCGAGATGGTCCAGGCAGGGCTTGGAAGTCTTCTAGCCTCGTTTCCCCCCCCCCCCCCGCCCGAACTTTTCACTCCTAAACTAGTGTTTCCTCAGTGAACTAGAGCTGAGCTCCTGTGTCCTCCCTAGAGATGCTAAGGGGTATTTCCACCGTGATGATCTACCCTCTTTCCCCCAAAATAAGACATCCCCTGATAATAAGCCCCATCGGGCTTTTGAGTACATGGCAATAAGACCAAGCGCTTATTTCAGGGTTCAAAAAAATATAAGACAGGGTCTTATTTTCGGGGAAACACGGTATATATGATAAATTAAGTAAGCGCAGATGATTCACTGGGGAAATCATGCTGTCGGTTGATATTACAGCTCTCTTAAATGGAAATATTACAGGGAAAGTAGCCTGTACACGAGAGAAGATAATCCAACCAACAAATACATGTAATAGAGCAGTGTTTCTCAACCTTGGTAGCTTGAAGATGGGTGGACTTCAACTCCCAGAATCCCCCAGCCAGCAGTGCTGGCTGGGGGATCCTGGGAGTTGAAGTCCACCCATCTTCAAGCTACCAAGGTTGAGAAACACTGTAATAGAGAAATCACAGAGTGGTAAACTAAAGAGAGAAAAGTTTGCAATTGACCTGTGTCGCCTTTGAAGAACTTTTTTTTTACAGAACTTAACAATTTCCTGATTAGGGGAGTTAAGCTTGGATGAAAAATTTTTCCCTGGTCATTGATCACACTAGTTCTCAGTTGTCTCTTTGCCATCAGCCAAACAGAACCAGCAAAGGGTTGGGCTGCGTTGTTGATAATGACTTTTCCTCATGTAGAACACCCTGTTCTGTATGGTTAATTTGAGAGACGAATTCAACACTGGTGTCATTAAGATGCAGGCTACCTGCTCCAGGAGTCCATAAATTACAGCAGCTGAATGAAGATTCAGGGGGGAATTTCAATATGGAAAATTGAGAAGAGAATATGCCTCCACCCCAGAATAGGTAGTCCTTGAATTTACGAGTATAATTCAGCCCAACATTTCCACTGCTAAGCAAGACAGCTGTTAAGTGAGTTTTGCCCCATTTTTACAACCTTTCTTGCCACAGCTGTTAAATGAATCACTGCAGTTGTTAGAGTTGGTAACACTTAAGGTGAATTTTAATCACATGACCAAAAGGAGCCACAAGTTACTCTTTCCAGTGCTATTATAACTTCGAATGGTCCCTAAATGAACGTCGATGAAAGGCATTTCCCCCTTTAGATTTTGGTTATACGAAGAGAAATACGGCAGCAGTACTGCTATTCCCTATTTTCAGCATACAACATCTTGCATATCATTTGGAATCAGGGTGGATAAAAATCAATGATTTTTTTTAAAAAAATCAAAAAAATCAGATTTTTTTGATTTAAATCGGATTTTTTTGATTTTATCGAATTTATTTTAATAAAAAACTTTTGGGGTAAAAATCTATCGTAAGATAGTTTTCTATTTAAGATACATAAATAATTTAGTTTATTCAGCATGAAATGGAGCTTAGTTATGTAGCATGAGGCTGTATGTTCTGCAACACTGGGACTATCGGTGAGTCAACAGTGGGTCAAAGGAGTAGCAGAGATGACAGTTGCTCTTTAAAAATGATGATTTAAATCGAGTTGATTTAAATCAAGCCTTTTTACTAGTGATTTAAATCATGATTTAATTTGTGATTTAAATCAACTCGATTTAAATCAAATCCACCCTATTTGGAATTGTTGAGAGGATTTTCTTTTTTTTTTTTTTTACAGTTGACATCGGTAGAAAAAAATGGATGCTTAAAAACGGGGTGGAGGAAAAAAAGGAGGGCCGCTGCCATTGCAGTCTTTTGACAGTATCCTCTTCACCCCTTTATCTGTTTTATTTTTTTTATTATTGTGTTTAAATGCTGCCCTTTCGTATTCTGTATTCTTCTGTAAATGAGTCACAGGCCCTCCTCCTGCATGGATTTTCGGAGGAGCAAGCGGAGTTATCTCCTCTCAAGAACAAATGCCACAAGAGAAACTCTGCATTAGGGTGTTTCATCTGCTTTGTGTGTGTGTAGAACAGCAGAGAACCACTGACAGGGAAACAGTACCATGTTTCCCTGAAAATAAGATCCCGTCTTATATTTTTTTGAACCCTGAAATAAGCGCATGGCCTTATTGCCATGCGCTCAAAAGCTCAATTGGGCTTATTATCAGGGGATGTCTTATTTTGGGGGAAAACGGGGTACTACATTTTGAGTTCAAGGTGGTAAATGGTACTACCTATTTAGATACAACTTATTCCTGTTGCTCGTGCTTTACATCCCACCTGCACTGATTGGAACTGTGGAATGGAATCTCTCTGATGCATCCCTAACACACACACACACAAACACACATATCCCAACAACCCAAGAGAAACAACAATGTCCTCCTCTTTTTTGTGTTCCTGCTTGTCTGGGGCCCAGAAATGTAATCATGCTTTGTGAGCGTGGATCATGGAAATTGTCGGGCGCTTCCTGGGTAACTATCCTTGGTAGATGGGTGCGGAGGATGTAAGTTTCCTAGACACAGTTCAGGCATCTGCATAACAGCACATGTCAAGGTCTCAATTGCAGGCATATTTGTGTACCTTGAATATAAAAGACACCAATTGAGACATAAAACATAAAAATGTGCTCGTGGAACAGCTGGCAGTCTACAGCGGAATAATCCTCATCAAGAGTTAGCAACACATCCAGAACCTGAAAAGGTCTGCTTGCTTGTCTCATTTTGAGATGCTGACTAGGCAATTTAAAGAAGACTGTCTACTAAGTTGGCATTCTTACAGTGGTTGTGCAAATAGCGCGTGTCTTAAAGCAGGGGTCTCCAACCTTGGCAACTTTAAGACTTGTGGACTTCAACTCTTAGAGTTCCTCAGCCAACTTTGCTGGCTGAGGAACTCTGGGAGTTGAAGTCCACAAGTCTTAAAGTTGCCAAGGTTGGAGACTCCTGTCTTAAAGTCTCTCGGCTCCCATTGAGACGTGTTTCTTGGGAAACCCGACTTCTTTTCTTTTTGGGTGGTGGGGTTTGAACATTTTGCGGCTTCTTATCCAAGTTGCTTCCAAACTGCGAAACATTTCAAAGCAAAAAGAAAAACCCAGTGGCCACAATTCAGTTTCCAGACAACTCCACCTGGATGACTGAGAATCTTTATAAGACATGTTTCTTGGGAAATATACAGCAGCGGAGAGCACAAACTCTGTTTTCAGTCACCTTTCAATCAAAATTTTAGTAGTAACAAACATCAAACAAAAGCTGATTCATTAAAGCAGAGGTTGGCAACCTGCGGCTCTGGAGCCGCATGTGGCTCTTTCACCCCTCTGCTGCAGCTCCCTATCACTCAAAATATGCATCACAACCGCCAAAGTGCGACACCCTCCAGCACGCGATTTATTGAGCTTTTCAGCCCCGGTAGGCAACCATGGAGAAATCCAAGAAAAGTAAAGTTTCAGAAGAAAACAGAACGTTTAATTCAACTACATACGCTAGTTTTGTGGCTGCTCAAGAAATAGGTAAGCATGGGAAGGGTTTTGTGACTCCCGGTGTTTTCTTTTTTGTGGGAAATGGGTCCAAATTGCTCTTTGAGTGTTTAAGGTTGCAGACCCCTGATTAAAGACAATAAGGACGTGCAACTTTGTGTGTCACTGCTTCATTTGTTAAGGGAAATTTAGGAAAACAGCTGCATTTCTCCCCCCCCCCCTTAAGGTGATGAGAACATGCAAGGCAAGAAAAGAGCTGATTGTCCATTGCAAAAATTAAAATTTACCATTTAATCCCTCTGGAATACACTCATGGGGCCTCTGTGGGTGCACGTGCACACACAAAAGCCACACACATGCGCACGCACACGCAATCAGTTTTGTTAATTTTGTCCATACCGGAGCTGAACAGTATTCTGAAATTTCAGATTTACAGGGAATCGTTTTATAGAAAATTGGGAAAGAAGGAATGGGGGCAGGGGAAAAAAAATCATCGAAGAGAGTCAAGATACTTCAATAATCTCCATGCTGCCTGAAAAGCTAGATTGGCTTCCCATTTTCCCAAGTTCCTCTCGGGACCTGTTCTCTGACATGATACTTTCCCCAAATTCCATCTGGCAACTCCTCCGCTTGAACTGCTTCTCAAAAGAGCTCTCCTCGTGCCAGCTCCGCCGGGAGTCGCCGCGCTCGCCATGTTTCTCTCTCCTGCGGACCCCGTACGTCTGCTCGCACCCCGTGGGCAGCTGGCTGCAGCTGAAGGCCGAATAAGCGGCGCTCCTCCCGTATAGGGCTGAAGCAGAATAAATATGGGAGGGATCAGCGGTGAAATACCAACTGCCGGTCAGGGAAGCTGCAGAAGTTTGAGGAGATAAGATGTCCGAATGCCAACCTTTGAGACCCAGCCCAGCTGCAGACTTAGCCAGATGTTGCTGACTAGCCGAAAGGCCGAAGACGAAGTTGGTTCTGTAATTATCTTCCATGCTTCCGCTTCGATGCAACGGGTACAGGGATGACCTCTGAGCAGGGCAAGTGGTCCTTCCCAAATGCTGCCGTTTGTTCTGGCTGTCCGGCTGCCAGCCCTGGTGATGGGCCTTCTCCGGCAGCTTGGTGTGTTCCTTATCGGGACTGCCCTCGGGCGTCTGTTCTGAAACCTCCTGGACAGGAGAGAACTGGCACAATTTGCTGCCCGCTTCCAAAGTGGCCGAATGCTTGTAGAACTCCAGGGTGTCTTCCAAAGAAGGATATCCTGGTCCCGAAGCAGTATGACAAGCGTTGCTGGCGGCGCAAGAGACAGACTTGATATCCAAGGAAAACGACCGCTTCAATTTGTTGCTGTCTTCGACTTTATCGGAAGAGACGTTTAAGACAGTTCGGCTTTGCACCAAGGAGCCGCCCTCCGCAGACGGTGGGAGAGTGGGAGCTGGTGGGTTTCCTGGCTCCAGGGATTTCTGCTCCACGTTCTCTGAGGTAGAGGAAGCACAGAGCTGAGGAGAGGCCCACAGGGCTCCACCGCCTGCTCCGTGGTTGCTGCCGTTTTCCAAATGCAAAAGCTTGAGTTTGCTAACGAGTCCACTGGGGCCTCCCTGGTTCTTGATCTTCTTTTCAAAGTCCAGAAGCTGACCGAGAAAGTTGAAGTTAGGAGAAATGGTTGGCCTCTTCTCTTTCACAAACCTAAAATGGGATTTCAAAACGAAAAGGGGAGAATTCAGCCAATTGACCTTGAACTCTCAAAGGCTTGAGTTGTGCAAGTACAAAATATTTGCTGAGGTTGTAAAGCGTTACTTTCCAAGGTAAATTAAGGTCACCCGTTGTTGTGCAAAGTACACACCCCTCTTGGATTATAGCAAAGTCACCTTTGACCGGCCACATATGTTCTGCTCCCTTAAATAATGATCTGGCAATTCCATGCATGGCTCTTTGCTCCGTTCTCATGGCAAACCTTCCTTGAAATCACTCTTTTATGAATCATTTAGCATATACCCCAGTCTATCATCTATCTACCTACCTACCTGTATCAATCCATCTTTCTCTATTGTCTATATCTCTATCATCCCTATGAATCTATATATCTTATCTGTCTATCATCTATGTTTATCTATCTGTCTGTCATCTAATTATATCTGTCTGTCTATTATGTCTGTCTAACTATCTCATCTATATCTAATTATATCTATCATCTACCTATCTTCTGTCTGTCTCTGTCACTAATTATATGTCTAGCATCTATTATCTATCTATTGTCTGTATCTGTCTATCTATTTGTCTATCATCTATCTCTATCTATCTATCTATCTATCTATCTATCTATCTATCTATCTATCTATCTACCGTGTTTCCCCGAAAATAAGACCCTGTCTTATATTTTTTTGAACCCTGAAATAAGCGCTTAGCCATATTACCATGCGCTCAAAAGTCTGATTGGGCTTATTATCAGGGGATGTCTTATTTTGGGGAAAACAGGGTATCTATCTATCTATCTATCTATCTATCTATCTATCTATCTATCTATCTAATTATATCTATCATCTATTATCTATCGTCTGCCTGCCTGCCTGCCTGCCGCTAGCTATCATCTAGCTATCTAATTATATCTATCTATTATCTATCTATATCTATCTATCCTATCTATCTATCATCTATCTATCTATCTATCTATCTATCTATCTATCTATCTATCTATCTATCTATCTCTAATCTATTCCTATCTACCTACCTAAATCCATTCACCCTTTTCTACTGGTGTGCATTGGGAATTACCACATATCATTATGGCATAACAGATCATTGATTTTACAAACTTTATGTGCATACCAATGACCCAAGAAGGATGAGGAATTACTGCAGAAAAGGGAAGTCTGGCTCCTTGATTCTAAAAATCCAAATGTATTACACTATATATAGTCTGGGCAGAAATACTGTACGCTTTATTAAAACCAGAAACAAATACACAGCTGGTTAAATTTTGTCTCCAGTCAGCATGGTTTGGTTTGGTTTTTAAAGAGAGGCAGCTCTCTACCCAACAGGAAAGCAATCTTGAATTTCAGATTGAGATTGTTCTCTTAATGTGCTTCCATTGCCATCTTCTTACAGAATCCAAAACTACTCTAACGTTTGAAAGATGAATTGTTGGCGGGAAAAAAGACTATAGTCTTTCTGTAATCAGTAGAAGATGTTAAAGGACCGAATTGTTCCAGAGAATAATTTAAGCTGTGAAGAGAGAATTTTTTTTCTTGGATTTTTCCCACAAGTTGTTATTTTTAGTGCTATTAATAATAATAATAATAATAACACTTAGACTTATATACCGCTTCACAGTGCTTTTACAGCCCTCTCTAAGCGGTTTACAGTCAGCATATTGCCTCCAACAATCTGGGTCCTCATTTTACCCACCTCGGAAGGATGGAAGGCTGAGTCAACCTTGAGCCTGGTGAGATTTGAACTGCTGAACTGCAGCTAGCAGTCAGCTGAAGTAGCCTGCAGTGCTGCACTCTAACCACTGCGCCACCTCGGCTATTAAAATTGATGTTACATTTATAAATGGTGCCATGGATGTTTTCAACAGCTTTCGTTCACGTAAGCCAAACAAATTCAACTGGATTGCAGTGGGATACGGGTACTCCTCAATGTATGAGCATAACTGAGCCCAGAATTTCCAGTTGTAAGTTGTGCTGATTGTTAAGCGAGTGATCATGTGACTGATCTGATTTCATGACACCAGTCGTTAAGTGAATATCATGGTCGTTAAAAGAACCTGTTCTCTGCAATGGGCGCTGACATTAGTAAACCTCACTTCCAGCAAAATAATAATAACAATGGGACCGTGGGATGCTGCAAACAGCCATAAATGCAGGCCAGATGCCCAATATGTGATCATGTGATCACTGGGGGTGGGGGTGGGGCAGCCATTGGAACTTTGAATCTGGGTCATAAGAATCTTTTTGTGGGTCTGTCATAACTGAGTCACTAAGCCATTGGTTATCAGTCATGCACAATAAATAGTGACATAGTAAGGTAGATAAAAGGGGACGCAGTGGCTCAGTGGCTAAGATGCTGAGCTTGTCGATCGAAAGGTCGGCAGTTCAGCGGTTCAAATCCCTAGTGCTGCGTAAAAGAGTGAGCTCCCGTTACTTGTCCCAGCTTCTGCCAACCTAGCAGTTCGAAAGCACGTAAAAAAATGCAGGTAGAAAAATAGGGACCACCTTTGGTGGGAAGGTACCAGCGTTCCGTGCGCCTTTGGCGTTGAGTCATGCCAGTCACATGACCACGGAGACGTCTCCGGACAGCGCTGGCTCTTCGGCTTAGAAACAGAGATGAGCACCGCCCCCTAGAGTCGGAAACGACTAGCACCTATCTGCGAGGGGAACCTTTAAGGTAGGTAAATCAGAAATGCAATCCACCAGAGGTTCATAGGAAAGCTGGAGATTCAAGATCATACCACTCTTAATGAATGAGAAACGGAGATCCTGTTTCTATCATATCAGTATGTGGTCTCCAACTGACCCCATGGAAGCCATTTTTCCAACCATGATGCTGGAAATAGTTAAGTCCCAACCTCCCCGGTTTGAGTTTCGTCAGGCTGAAAAGAATTCTTCCCCTTCCTTACCTGTAAGCCTCATCTAAAGACATATCCATCCTTTTCATGATATAGGCAATGGCAATTGTGGCTGAGCGGGATATTCCGGCTAAACAGTGGACTAAGACACAACCGTTTGAAGCTTTGGCTTTTTCTGCGGCAAGCAAAGAGAAACAAAAATCAATCTCGGGGTGCTCTAAAAAGAAGGAAAATCAGAAGTTCTTCTGCATGTAAAATAATCAGGCTCATCCTTGTTGGTGGGGGAAGTCGATAAATGGATTATTTTATCGATTGAAACGCTGCACTTAAAACAACTGTATTTTAATGTCAACCGTTAGGGTCAGTTGCATCTTGGATGTGTTTAAAATGTCTATATTATTATGAATTATTGTCCACCGGGGCTGAGCTGCATATGGACACTTGGGCTCCAGGTCCAATTTGCAAGATCAAATGTAAGTGCAGAAGTTTTTTTTTTTTCTTCCCCCAGAGCTTTCGGTAAAGGAGCAAAAATTGGGGAGGTGAAAACAAAAGGGGAAATTAACACAGGCAGTGATTAAAGGTTACGTACAATACTGTACAGAAAGCTAATTCAGGCTCTTGGGAATAGTGAATGATTGGCTAGCCCTTCTTACTCACCCGTTTCCTCTGCAGCTAATAGCTTTGTAAAACAGAATACAAAATAATAAGAGTTGGAAGGGACCTTAGAGGTCTTCTAGTCCAACCCGCTGGATGTCCAATTCTTAAAAGCCTCTAGTGACGGAGCACCCATAACTTCTGAAGTCAAGCCATTCCACTGATTAATTGTTCTCACTGTCAGGAAATTTGTCCTTAGTTCTAGGTTGCTTCTCTCTTTAATGATCTTCCATTTGTTGCTTCTTGTCCTGCCTTCAAGTGCTTTGGAGAATAGGCTGACCCCCCTCTTCTCTGTGGAGCCCCTCAAATTATATATTTGAGACTGCTTTGTCACCCCTAGTCCTTCTCTTTGTTAGAGTTGACATACCCCGGTTCCTGCAACCATTTACAAATGACTTGTTTATGTATATAGGGCTACCTGCATACTTTCACTGTAGAGGTTATATAAGGCAACATACTTATCATTTTAGACAGAAACGTCATCAAGAACATAGCAGCCTGGACGTATTCTTTGTGCTTCACCCCAAATTTAACCATCTCAAGCCTCAAAGTCTCAGCAAATCTCTCTCCAGAGGGATGATGGGAACACAGTCAGTCTAGACCAAGGGTCAGCAACCTGCAGCTCTGGAGCCGCATGTGGCTCTATTCATCCCTCTGCTGCGGCTCCCTGTCGCTGGTCGGCTCCACAATTGATAGGACTTTTGGTTAGGACAGGCAGAGGAAAAAGGACGCCATGCTAGGAGGAAACACTATGGTGGGAGAACCAGACTTCTGGTCAGCAGAGGAAAAAGGACGCCGGGCTAGGAGGAGACTCTATGGTGGGGGAACCTGACTTCCGGTCAGCTCCAGAATTGAACGGGGGCTTCCGGTTAGGACCTTTGTGGCTCTTTGAGTGTTTAAGGTTGCCGACCCCTGGTTTAGTCTGAATCTCCTATATATCCAGGAGTATTTGCAGGGTGTGGTACAAAAAAATCAAGGTAGTTGACACCCTTATGCTCCTTCTTCTATAACACTTTAACAAATTGGCTATAAAAACATCCCTGAGAAAAATAGCTGAAATTGGAGAAGAAGGAACATATCATGTTCAAAAAGTAATCCATGGCACTCCTAAAAACCAAGCATGTTTTTTCCCATGATCGTGTGTCAACTCAGCATTTATGGAAAGCAGACATATGGGAAAGGCAGTATTAATTGGCAACCAGGGTGCCACTCCACACTCCTGTGTACTTCAATCCTTAATAATTGTGACATGCTTGCTTCTCTGCTACCCTAGGGGCATCTGCAGGAGGGAATCAGAATGTTGTGGCCCGCCAGCAGAGCTGGCAGCAGATTCTGACAGTGAGGAGGTTGGGGAGGAATGTGGGCCAGTCCTGGAGTCTGGGGAAGGCGCGGACGAGGGCTCTGAGTCGGAGGCAGAGAGGGGGCCAAGGCCATCTGGTAGTTCTTTGCTGCCTCTGGAGCTTCCAGAGTCTGACATCAGCGAGGCAGAAGAACAGCGTGAGCCTGTTCCCAGTGTGCGCATGCGCAGAGCTGCCAGAAGAGAAGAACAATTAAGAAAACAGGGTCCACTTGGGAGTAAGGCTTGGAGATGATTGGCCCCTCCCATATGATATAAAAGGAGCGAACGGGATGTGAGCTTTTGCAGGAAGCAATTAGTCCATCTGGTTGGTTCAAGCCTTGGAAAGTTCTGTTTGACTCTGTGCTAAGTTTGGCCTTGTCCTGCGTTTGGCAATTAGTTCTCTGGCAGCATTCCAAGGGAGATAAGGTGGGTGTTTATAAACATTCTCCTGAAAGACTGTTTGTGAAGCCTTTTGGACTGGGAATGACAATAATTCACAGCCAAATGAATAAAAGAGGTTTTCTGGGACTAAGATTGTGCTTTATGCTTTCTAAGGAAGCCTAGGTCAGAACACAGAAAATCAAGATGGCAGCTACAACTGCCCAATTCACACCCTTAAAAAATGAGTTGTGGTTTTGGTTATGTAGTTGCAATCCTTGACTTTTGACCCTCCCTGAATGTTTCTGCTGCTGCTCAGGTGGAAGCCCTTTCTCAATACCTAGAAACTTACCCGAAAACAGTGGATGGAAATGCATTCCTGGAATCGTAAAGAAACCCCTGGTTAACTCAAACCTTTTTTACCTATGAAGTCCACGGACTTGTCCAGCCAAGGAAAGATCTTCTCACAGAAGCTGTCATTCACCGGCACCCTTAAGAAGTGGGACTCTGGGATGAAGTCAGGTTTGGGACATGTATTGCTGGCGTTTAACACATAGCCAATCTCATTCTGTTGCATTAGCTCCTGTGAAAAGAAGTCGTATTTATAAATAGCAATAGCACTTAAGACTTGTATACACCACTTCACAGTGCTTTTACAGCCCTCTCTAAGCGGTTTATAGAGTCAGCCTATTGCCCCACCAACAATCTGGGTCCTCATTTTACCCACCTCGGAAGGATGGAAAGCTGGTGGGACTTGAATTGCCAAATTGCTGGCAACCAGCAATCAGCAGAAATAGCCTGCAGTACTGCACTCTAACCACTGCGCCACCGCGGCTCTTTGATTTCCACGTGGCTCACATCCCTATTCTCCTGCTTGGAGAAACTGCCCCCTTCTTAAAGCCTTCCAAAAAGACCACCTGAGTTGGGGCCAAGTGAACATGGGAAGAGTAGGGGGAGATAACTCTAAGGTCAGGCCTCACTTTAGCAGATTAGCAGATCCTACAAGATTACACTGTTACCATCCAAAGTGTGTTCACCCTACTCGAGTGAGTGGGGCAACGCATTCTACTTGGATACAGCCAGTGCTGTATCCCTTCTTTGAGCTTTCATTATCTATAACAGGGGTGTTAAACTCAAGGCCCACGGGCTGGATCCGACCCACGGGGTGCTTAAATGTGGCCCACGGGGCCGGCGTGGAAATAGCAAATGACTGGCCCGCGGTGCCTCTAAGCAGTCAAACCCCACATGCAGTCCTCCGTGCCTCGTTTTGGCCGACATAGTGCTGCAGGAGGCCATCCAGGCTGAAAACGGAGCATGTGCCCCCCCCATGCCCCATTTTGGCCAGCAGTGTGCTGCAGGAGGCAACATCTCATCTCCTCCCCCTCCTCCACCATCCCATGGAGGAGAACTACAATGCTGATCCGGCCCTCGGAGAAATCCAGTTTGACACCCCTGATCTATAATCAAGGATAATCAAGGATGGCCTCAATTTACGCAGCGTTTAGAGCGCTTAGGAAGCCCTGCCCTGCCATGTTTGCTATGGGGCTCACGTGCCCCGTGATCTCCACCCCATCCCCCAATCCCATTTCCTACCTACCTTGTTGAGGACGTCTCTTTGGCACCCCAGATACAGGTGGGGGAGAATCCGGGTGGGGCCCGTGTTAGAAACCGGCAAGCAAGGCTGAGAAATGCAGGAAGGCACCAGGATAGATTTTCCTTCGCAAAGGCCAGGGAAGCAGTTGGAAAATTCAGCAAATCCACCTGAATGAAAGAAAGTGTGCAGGTTTCTAATTTTCGTTTCAAATAATAACAGCAACATCCACCTCAAATCACTTTCCTAATTTGCTAATATAATCGCCATGATGTAAAAAAGATTTGGAGACCCTAGAAAGAGTGCAAAGAAGAGCAACAAAGTTGATTAGGGGACTGGAGGCTAAAACATATGAAGAACGGTTGCAGGAACTGGGTATGTCTCATTTAATGAAGAGAAGAACTAGGAGAGACATGATAGCAATCTTCCAATATCTCAGGGGCTGCCACAAAGAAGAGGGAGTTAAGCTATTCTCCAAAGCACCTGAGGGCAGGACAAGAAGCAATGGGTGGAAACTAATCAAGGAGAGAAGCAACCTAGAACTAAGGAGAAATTTCCTGACAGTGAGAACAATTAATCAGTGGAACAACTTGCCTCCAGAAGTTGTCAATGCTCCAACACTGGAAGTTTTTAAGAAGATGTTGGATAACCATTTGTCTGAAGTGGTGTAGAGTTTCTTGCCTAAGCAGGGGGTTGGACTAGAAGACCTCCAAGGTCCCTTCCAACTCTGTTATTCTATTTCTATTCTATTCTATTCTATTCTATTCTATTCTATTCTATTCTATTCTATTCTATTCTATTCTATTCTAAATTCAATGTGGCTTCAGTGTTCTCCAACACTTTTTTTTTTTTTTTGCTTTTATCTTCAGTGCAGCTGAAAAAGTGAAATATATAGGATACGTTCCCCAGAGAATCACTTCTGCATCAAGAAAGAGCAAAATCTCCCCCAAACACAAATGGAAGCCCTTGCTACTTTCACCAAGAACCTCTTGAAAAGTCCCTCTAACTACAAAATTCACGGCGTCACACAATTCAAAAGAGACTTTGGTTCTCTCCTCCTTTTGACAGTTTGTCTCTCAACAATCAGCTTCCCAAATTCTTTACAACTGTGCAACATTAGAACTGCAGAAAAAATAATTGCTACCAACCTGCCTTCCATCCAGGACCTGTATACTGCACGAGTCAAAAAGAGGACTGTAAAAATATCTACAGACCCCTCGCATCGCATGGACATAAACTGTTTCAACTCCTACCCTCAAAACGACACTATAGATCTCTGCACACCAAGACAACAAGTCAAGAACAGTTTTTTCCCGAACGCCATCACTCTGCTAAACAAATAATTCCCTCAACACTGTCAAACTATTCACTAAGTCTGCATTACTATTACTATTAATCTTCTCATCGTTCCCATCACCCATCTCCTCCCACTTATGACTGTATGACTGTAACTTTGTTGCTTATATCCTTATGATTTATATTGACTGTTTCCCTAGGACTATCATTAAGTGTTGTACCTTATGATTCTTGATGAATATATCTTTTCTTTTATGTACACCGAGAGCGTATGCACCAAGACAAATTCCTTGTGTGTCCAATCACACTTGGCCATTAAAGAATTCTATTCTATTCTATTCTATTCTATTCTATTCTATTCTATTCTATTCTATTCTATTCTATTCTATTCTATTCTATTCTATTCTGTTTTTGATATGCAATAGCAATAGCACTTATATACTGCTTTACAGTGCTGAGAACACATTAAACTGAACAAGAACAAATAATAGACAATAAAAGAAATGTAGATAGCTCACCAGAAGCATCAAAACAAAACTCAATTTTACATATCTGGAACATATGAAGTCAAGGCAAGAGACCTTCCCACTGCTTGGAAAAATTGAAAACAATCTGGGAATGTACTATCACTGTTGAAACAAACATGACCTTACAAGAACTTAAGTAATAAACATTATTGATGAAATGATGTACGTCAAGTGAAGAAGGGTGGAACAACTAAAACAATATTTTCCCCCTTTCAGTTTACTGATATGGTAGGCATCAGTGGTGGGATTCAAATTTTTTTACTACCGGTTCTGTGGGTGTGGCTTGGTGGGCGTGGCTTGGTGGGCATGGCAGGGAAGGATACTGTAAAATCTCCATTTCCTCCCAATCAGCGGGGACTTGGGAGGCAGAGAATAGATGGGGGCAGGGCCAGTCAAAGGTGGTATTTACCGGTTCTCCAAACTACTCAAAATTTCCGCTACCAGTTCTCCAGAACTGGCCAGAACCTGGTGAATACCATCTCTGGTACGCATGGATAGATACTACTATCTACCATGGTGTGGCTGCAATCCAGTTTCTTGTGGTTTGCCTAATTAGAGCCCTCCGCGGACTCAGTGTGTGCTCATCAGAGCTGCCACCCACGCAACAAGGAAAAGACTGGAAGATGACAGAGCCATGGAGAGTCATTAAGAAACACCCACCCTAAATGTGCCTGACGTAATGACCAACATTTCAAAATATTTTGGCTGAGTTTGCTCACGATGGAAAATCATGGTACTCTAGTTGGCTAGGAGATATTCCTATCCTCCTCACTAAGTCTACAGAAGGAGCACCGATGATCACAGAAGCCATTCAGATATCCGATGGACACTGGTGGCTTCTGCAACTTCCCCTAATTACTGGACTCATCTTTGGCATAAGAAGCATAAGGTAAAGGTAAAGGTTCCCCTCGCACATATATGCTAGTCATTCCCGACTTTAGGGGGCGGTGCTCATCTCAGTTTCAAAGCCGAAGAGCCAGCGCTGTTCGAAGATGCCTCTGTGGTCATGTGGCCGACATGGCTAAACAGAACGCTGTTACCTTCCCACCAAAGGTGGTCCCTATTTTTCTACTTGCATTTTTTTAACGTGCTTTCGAACTGCTAGGTTGGCAGAAGCTGGGATAAGTAACAGGAGGTCACCCCATTATGTGGCACTAGGGATTCGAACCACTGAACTGCCGACCTTTCGATCGACAAGCTCAGTGTCTTAACCACTGAGCCACCACATCCCTTTTAAGAAGCATAGGAATGTTTTAAATAAATAAACCCTGTTTAGAATTACAGGTGTAGAAATTCTCTCACTTAGCTACCACTCATTCACCCACACTTCTTTCTACTTTTTCAGACATCTATCTTGTTTATTGCCTCTTGTCTACCAATTAACCTAGTAATTAAAGTGGGTAGCATAGATTTTT
Source organism: Pituophis catenifer annectens (assembly GCF_029215685.1). Classification (NCBI taxonomy): domain Eukaryota; kingdom Metazoa; phylum Chordata; class Lepidosauria; order Squamata; family Colubridae; genus Pituophis; species Pituophis catenifer. The sequence continues at coordinate 9,785,871 of NW_027256887.1, read as the reverse complement.
TTTAAAAAAATTAATTATTACCATATATAGCAAGCATTTGTTGGTTTCTTGCCTTTTTCATATTTTATCATACAGAAATCATTAGCAGGCATAGAATAGTAACCAATATTGATTGCTTATTTGTTCCCTATGACTCTCATTAAGTTGTGTACCTTATGATTCTTGACGAATGTATCTTTTCTTTTATGTACACTGAGATCATATGCACCAAAGGCAAATTCCTTGTGTGTCCAATCACACTTGGCCAATACAGAATTCTATTCTATTCTATTCTATTCTATTCTATTCTATTCTATTCTATTCTATTCTATTCTATTCTATTCTATTCTATTCTATCCTATCCTATCCTATCCTATCCTATCCTATCCTATCCTATCCTATCCTATCCTATATCACGGTCCCATTAGTTAGTTCTGGTAGTGGTAAGTTTTTTTATATAGAAATTAATATTTACTAAACGACACAACGAAACCACGCAGTTATGATCGTGAAGTATTCAAAATCTGAATTTAACTTATAGGAGAGTTGAATTTTGCAGAAGGAAATGTCAACATTTAAATCGCAGCGGATGCCCTGGACAATTATACTTTATTGTAGATATTTTCTCATCAAGATAATGTTAACGAACATCGCAGCACAGCTGAAAATGTCCGTTTTGTCAAACTATTTCTTAGCATTTTGTTGTAGAAGACATCTAAACTTGGGAGGTTCAAGAATATCCTCCCGTTCTCTTTATCAGTTTGCAAAAACAAGAGCTTATTTTTTTTTTTTAATCCGTGGGTCTTTAGTCTGACACTAACCGACTTCCAGCTGTTTTATTTAGCTGGGGGTTTCTGGATATTTCCCCGTGTTAATACAGCGTGCAGCGTTTCCAGTGCTGGCTTGTCTGGTTTATTACTTGTGGCTGCAATTCTCGGAGGGGTGTTTCACGAAACCAACTCAAGGCGCCAAAAGCCATTTGTGGTGAAGAAAACTCCAATGGCTTTTGTTTGGTTTTTCAGAAACCAAACACCTCCTGTAACACACAATCTAAGCTTGCGGGCTTTCCAAGTATTTAATGATCTGGCTGTTGAGAATGGGGAGAAAAACTGGGGAGAAGGTTTCGATATTTTACTCTGTTTAACGCCCAAGATTTTCCTCTGACTAGGGCAAGTCCAAGTTCAAGATCCGTTGGGTTTTCCTTCAAGGAATTCTCAACATTACAGAACGGACAAGAGTTATCTCTTAAGAATAGCATGGGAGAAAAAAGAAGAGTTCATATTTACATCAGTTTTCACCTTTTTTTTTCTCCTTTTCTGCCCCCTAAACCACTCACTGCAACCATTAGTTAAGCAAAAAACTAGAGTTTTTTGGGGGTTTTTTAGCCCAACCATAAATAAACAACCAGAATCTCTCTGGTTGACCTTTCTCCAGATCTTGATTGTGTAACTATCCCCCATTTGGGGATAAAGCAGCAAAGCTGGCTGGAGAATTCTGGGAGTTGAAGTCCACAAGTCTTAAAAGCTGCCAAGTTTGAAGACCTCTGGGATAAAGGAACAACTCCGCCGAAAATCTTGGCATTCGTTGAGATGTTCTTGGTCTGTTCCCCCAACTTGAGGAGCGCAGCCAAGGCTGAGATTCTACATCAACGTTTCTCAATGTTGGCAACTTTAGTGCTGGGAGTTGAGGTCCACACAGCTTAAAATTGTCAAGGTTGAGAAAGGGAGATCTATATATGACAGTTGTGGCTCACCATACCCTTAAGAAATTTAAAATCTAGGTTACTTGCGTGTTCAGCTAAAATGATAATTTCTGGGTTTATTCCAGTGGTGAAATCCAAATTTTTTTACTACCGGTTCTGTGGTGGGGCTTGGTGAGCATGGCAGGGGAAGGATCCCCATTCCCTCCCCACTCCTGAGAGAAGGATTTTGCAAAATCTCCATTCCCACCCCACTCTGGGGCCAGACAGAGGTGGTATTTGTTGGTTCTCCGAACTGCTCAAAATTTCCACTACCGGTTCTCCAGAACCTGTCAGAACCTGTCAGAACCTGTTGGATTTCACCCCTGGTTTATTCTGTTTCCAGGGATAGGAGCCGTGACTATGGAACTGAAGCTCTATCCCAGGGGTGTCAAACTCTATTTCATTGAGGGCAACATCAGGTTTATGTTTGACCTCGGGGGGCCAGGGTGGGAGTTGCCAGCTCGACATCACTTGTGTTGGGGGTGCCTGTGGTGGCTCAAGCATGTTGCCAGTGAAAACGGGCTCCCGAGCTCCGTTTTCAGCTGTGATGGCCTCCTGCAACCGTCTACCAGTGAAAACGGAGCTCGGGAGGGCCGCCAGTGGCCCTCCCAAGCTCCGTTTTCACTGGCAGAGGCACCGCGGGCCAGTCCTTCACTGTTTCCAGGGCAGCCCTAATGGCCAGATCTAAGCACCCTGTGGGCCGGATCCGCCCCCCGGGCCTTGAGTTTGTTCTGCCCCAGCTACGGACCCCAAAGAACGCAGCACACACAAACTCTATACAAAGCTTATTTTACTCAAATAACTTAGTCTTTATCATTCAAAGGCTGTTAATGAACTGTCTTAACAGCCTACCAGAATTCTAAGATAAGGTAATCACAGTCTTACTAGAGTTGGCAGAAAGCCCAGAAGCAATTCTGCAGACACGAAGAAGAGTGAACTAAAGTTGTTCTCTACAGCTTGTTGCAAGCGGTGTTCCTTCTTAAATAGGCTAAGGGAGTGGCCAATTAGCCCCAAGCCTTACTTTCGAGGAGACCTCTTCCTGAGGAGCCACTCCTGCCTTTTCGCAGCTCTGCACGCCCGTGCATCAAGAAGGGGCTCCTCCTCTTTGTCCTCTTCACTTAAAGGAGCTTCTGAAGGCCCTGGCTGAACCCCGCCTCTGGCACCACATCTTTTCCAGCCTCCTCATTGTCTGACTCGAGCGCCAGCTGCACAGGCTGCTGACGCAGCATCACACCAGCCTCCTTGTTGTTGGAATCAGCTACAATCTGCACAGGCCACTGACGGGCCACAACAGAGTTTGACACCACTGCTCTATCCCCTTTCTAATGTGCATTGCGTGCGTGGTGCACATAATAGAGGAACATGGTTTCTTTCACGCAGTTGTGGCCTCCCGCTTGACTTTTTTGACCTCCGCGCCATGGATGCTCCTGGTGTGGCTAAAAGTTAAGTTATTATGTCCACCAAGAATGTTGACATTTGCAACTTTCCCAGCCGGCTTCCAACAAGTGAAGTCAATGGGGAGAAACCAGATTTGCTTAACGATCTTATGATTCGCTTCACAACTGCAGTGATTTGCTTAATATCTGTGGCAGAAAAGGTGATAAAATCAGCATGACTCACTAAACAGCTGCTTTGCTTAGTGATGTAAATTCTGGTCTGAATTATAGTCATAAATCTAGGACTATCTGTACTCAACTAGAGTCAATTAATCCCAATGTGCATATATATACATACATACATACATACATATGTACTGCTTCCCTTTTGCCTTTCAGCTCCAATCCAAGAGCCCTCAAGCAGTCACATTCACAGCAAATCATTTTATACCAAATTTATATTTGCTGATAAAGAAATAAAGGGAGACTAGTATAGATCTATTTCAAGCTATTTAGCTCTCATCAGCTAGCCGTACCCTTACTCGGATTCGAACTTGAGCTGCCAGCATATTAGGCAGTTGTATTAACCTCTGAGCCACAAGTTCTCCTCCCTTTATCAGCTTGAACCAAGGGAGAGATTAAATGTTTTTCTGTCGAAGCACTTGGTCTACCCCAATATGGGAGGGAGCATACTGCTTCCCTTTCAGCTAGCTGATGAATTTAGGGCAACGCACACACACCTACCCAGGCACACACATACATCATATCAGAAGTAAGAATTTATATTTGCACTAATAAATTAAAATCAATCCTTACTAACATGATTCAAACATTATTTCTACAGTCACCAACTGGCCAATTTTAAAATAAACTTTAGTTATACCGGTACTTTCAGATTAATAAACATTCGAAAATTTGTGGAAACTCGTCTTGGCATGAAACACTCATCCCAACTATTAGAGAGTTCATTTCTGAAGTGGATAACTTGATCATTACCCATGAAAGATATAAACAAGTCACAGAGAAAGAGATTTCAATGGTAGAGAATAAATAATCATCGTCATTTGCTCCGGCTACTACGCACAGATGTTTTGAATTTTTAGAAGCAGTTCCAGTCATCTCCCACCCCAACCAAAACAAAGAGATGTCTCCCCAGATCGAAAACACTTGTGATACATCTTGGAGCATTCAGTTTCAACGGCTTTATTTTTGCAAAACTCTTCCAAATTACGCCACAGTCAGATCGCGGATGCCATTCGCATAGTTTCCAGATCTTGCTGTCCAGAAGGAGAAGCCAGCAGATGTTTGGTGTGGATCGAAGTGTTTCAAATGGATAACAAAACTTAAAAAAAAAAAAAGAAGCCCACAGAAGCTGAAATATTTAGGCAGGAGAAGCTCAGGTAAGGTGGTTTACAAAGGCTCCAAATAGGAGATTAGCAATAATCCTAATCTTAATCCAATCCAATCCAATGATTTAGAAATGAAGGTAGACCAGGCCTTCTTTGAGAGAGCTCTGAACTTTTCCCGATAAGTATTTCTGCTTCGATAGGGTGGGTTTTTTTTAAATTTTGTTACAGAGGTGGTATTCAACCGGTTCAGATCGGTTCGCCTGAACTGGTAGCGGAAATCGCCCCGGCTCTATGCCATCCCATTTAGGCATATTTTTGAGGCTGGGCGCATGCATGGAAGGCGTGTGCGCAAGCAAAGTACATGTGCAGAAGGCAGGTGTGCACACGAAGCGAATGAAGTGAGCATGCTCACGCGGAGTGAACCAGTAGTAACATAATAATAATAATAATAATTTAATAATAATAATTTTATTTTTATACCGCCCTTCTCCCGAAGGACTCAGGGCGGTGTACAGCCAATTTAAAAACACAAGACACAACAATAATTAAAAATTAAAATAATTAAATAAATTTGGCCGATTTAAAACCCCAAAAATTTAAAATACCCCAATTTAAAATTATTAAGTCGATAGCCCGGCCTGGCGGAACAACAGGGTCTTCAATGCGCAACGAAACACCCGGAGGTCGGAGATCTTGCGTATTTCCGGGGGCAGTTCATTCCACAGGGCTGGGGCTCCCACAGAGAAGGCCCTCCCCCTTGGTGTCGCCAGCCGACATAACTTGGCTGATGGCACCCTGAGGAGACCCTCTCTGTGGGAGCGGACTGGTCGGTGGGAGGCTATTGGTGGCAGAAGACGGTCTCGAAGGTACCCGGTTGGATGGCTAAATATTTCTCTCTTCTTGCCCAGATGGTGATCTCAATCTATAACCAACCCTTGGCTACTAACGTACTACAATGGATTGGCTTAAATCTTAAAAAACTGAGATGTCAAGACAGAACAGGGGTTTCGAAACTGTTAAGAGACGCAAGCAAAATAGGACCAGATACCGCTAAATTCCTTAGAACTTGGAAGGAATGGAAACTAACTCAGAGCAAGCCAAGAAGAATTCACATGAAAACAATATTGAGAATCGCGTGTGAAACCATTGCATTTTCCTAAACCTTCTGATGTCAGTCTTACTGCCCACCAGAAGAACGGAGGCTCTTCTTAACCAAAACAGTGATCTTGAAAATAGCAGTGAATAGTATCAACAAAGGGAAATGACATTATAAACAGTAATTAAATGTCAGTTCCCAAGAATGCCAAATTCTATTTGATAGGCTGGAAGAAATCATATGGATGCCCAGATGCAATGGACATATAAGAGAATGTTGATATTTTCCAATTAATGTTTACTCCGCATATGATTTTTCAGACAAAGAGCTCTTTTTTGGGATTATAGCAGTGGTGATATTCAGCCGGTTCGTGTGAACTGGTAGTGGTGACCTGCGGACTAGTAGTGGCGACCTGTAAGTGGGCCCGCCCTCGCCCCCCCAACCCTGGTGCTATGCCATGCTACTTAGCCATGTTTTCTACACCGTGCGCATGTGTGCAAGCTGCACATGTGAGCAAAGCGCATGCACGGACGTCCGCACGCCTGCACGGAAGACGCAAGCTCACATTTTTTATGCGTGGCAAACCGGTGGTAAAATGATGTGAAACACCACCTCTGGATTGTACAAGATGCATAAACAACTTATCTCAAATAGCAAGAGCATAGTCTCTTAAGACAAGGCAAGACAAACAGATGGAGACACAAGCCGTAATATTCTCAATCAGGCTGAGCTGAGGTTCTCTTCCCAACGGAGAGAAGAGAAATCCGTGCTCATAAAGATTCAGAAGAGAAAAAGATTGCATGTATTAAAATCGTCACGGATGGTATAGAAGGAGATCCTCAAAAACTTAATGTCTCCTCAATCATACAGTAGTGGCCAAAATTGTGGAAACCTTTTGGGGAAAAATGTATTTTCTAAAAACTAGCTAATAACACCACGTTTTTTGGGAGTAGTACCATAAAATTATATATCAGTGGAAAGATAATTTAATCAAAAATATGATGCAATAACTTTTATGAAGGATTTGCTATTAGAAGAGCAGTTACAGTATAAAGAAGAAAAGTGGAACACGTAGGAAAAACGAAATATACACAAATGATCACCATGTCAGTTAATACTTAGTTGGGTAACCTTTAGCATGAATTATGGCCTTACAACATCTTCCCATGGAGTCAACCAAGTCTTTTAGTTCTGCAGCTGTTATAATGTGAAACCAAGATTTAAGGATGGCTTCTATTAACTGGGTTTTATTGCTGGGTCGCTTCTGACTAACAAGTTTCTTTAGTCGGCTCCCTAGATTTTCAATTGTGTTAAAGTCTGGGCTATTCCCAGGCCATTCCAGCAGTGGAATAGGATTATCTTGAAACTCAAAAAAAAAAAAAAAGTGATGTTATTAGGTATCAAACCTCACAAATACACTTTTCCCAAAAGGTTTCCACAATTTTGGCCACTACTATACAGTAGAAAGTCTTATCACAGAAGGAAAGGAAGTTCTACCAGACAGGAACCTCAAATCTTCTGCCAAGGTCCAGTTTAAGAAAAGTTGATCGCTAATCTTAATTGCTGAAACCCTCAAGACAAACCACAGATGATCACAAATGCATCTAAATGAAAAGAAATGACTTTGAGCGGATGGGTAATTTAGCCGAGGTCAGCTGGCTGAGGAATTCTGGGAGTTGAAGTCCACAAGTCTTAAACTGGCCAACTTTGGAGGCCCCTGAGCTACAAGATATGAAAAAAAAAAAACCCATAAATCTCTCTTGAAGGACAAAACAGGCTGTTATCCAGAACTTATGGAAGTCATTAGTTTTTCTTGTGGCCAGCAGGGATACTGACAGGCTTTGGCAAGCCATCTTAAGTTCATCGTATCCCAGTTATACTTCATTTACCCTGTTTAGATCCCTCCCTCAGGAACCGACGAAGCTTATTCTGAATCATTCCAGCATTATATCTGATGTTAGTCCTGAGTTTCTGAAATAAAAACACAATTCAACCTTGGGATGGTCCTAGCAGAATTTTCTTTAAAAAACCATTATTGCCGATTTGAGAGGACGGGGGCTGAACGCGATGTGCTTTTGAAATATTTCTGATAAAACTGCCCACTTCTCCAGGGGATTGAGACACGGCTCCAGAATATAATTGGCAAGTTATATGCTCGTCAGTTCTGGTGGGAACTTTGAGATGATCTGTCTCGGGAAAAATATGTCAGGAAAGGAACAAGGTAAGACTTCGAATCAATCTCCCGAACTAAACGCCGGGGATTTCTATGATAGCATCTGGTCAAAATATACGGTATGACATACGGCCCAAAACATCAGTTCGCTCTGCTTTTGTTGAAAATCAGGCCTTATTTTAGTTTGATCTCATGGGGGGAAAAAAAACAACAACCTAACAGTCCATCAATTAGCATAAAATTCCAAGGTTTCAACTTCTACATAGTCTTATTAGTTAGGGAATTGCAAGAGATGCTCTTAATTAGCCAAGAAACATTTGCCAATTTCCAATCGCTCTTAAGGGATCTGGATCACGATTCCGCCATTACTCATCTTTCAATCTTTTAATGGCCAAATTCTTGGAATTTAACTGGAGCCATGCTAGTTTTTTTTTTTTTTTCGATTGACCCACTAGGGTTTCACTTGGTTTAAACAAATGGTAGATTTTACACAGACTACACAACTGATTCTTCCTCTTCTTCAACTCAAGGCTAAGCCATCCCATTTTCCCGTTACTTTAGATGTTTCATGCCAGCAGAGAGATATAATCTGATTCCTTCTGGACTAACTGTTCCATTCTGACCCTTCAAAAGGTTTTATTTAAGTTGTGATTGTTGAAGTAATATTAAAAAAAAAGAAAAAGAAGTAAAAATAAGTCCAGATTTTTCTATCAAAAGCCACAAGAGGGTTTGGTGAAATATAACCACTCTCTAAATTTCTTCAGGGTGTTAATAGATCACAGAGAAGTTCTGAATCATCAGACTCTCTTTGGGGCTGGTGGTTTAGATCAGGGTTGGGGGTTCGCAGGGGTTCGAGAGAACCTCTAGCTAAGATTCTGTGCAGTTCGGAGTACCCCCAAATCCCACTCCTGGCTGGCCCCTCCTACCCCCTGGATGCAGGAAAGTGCACACAGAGGCTTGGGGAGGGTGAAAAACGGGCCTACCGGAAGTTCAGAAAGGCCAGAAACTGGCCCGTTTCCGGCCTCCAGAGGGCTTCCGGAGCCTGGGGAGGCCATTTTTGCCCTCCCGGAGGCTCAAAAAAAAAGCCTCCAGAGCCCAGGGAGGGCAAAAATGCCCCCCCTCCCTGGCCGTGGTGCAGGAGGCCGACTAGGCCACGTCGGAGAACCTCTTGCACCTTCTCTACTCTTCGCCTTTTGTACGGCTCATTGACCTCTGAACTCAAACATTTAAAGAGTTTGTCATCAACTTGCTGAGATAAGGCTATTCAGCCCTCCAGAGATAAGAGAGCCAAAGAAAGACGGTATACACGGGTCAGGCCACGTGATTTTGTTAATCTGTGCCTTGAAAACTCTTCAAGGGAAGAATAGAAAGCGGCCATGACAGAATGGGCTCCCTGCATTCAAGGCATTCCAAGAAGGAAATGAAATGTTACTGTTGTTTAATTTCTTACAGCCTTGTAATCTATACAGTGTTCGGGTAATCGCTGACCCTTTTACATACCAACCTTGGACTGAAAAGATAGCAGTTGTTGACACTGCTTTTTTTCCCCATTAATTTAAAAACGGAGGCACTAGAACTGACATTTAAAAAAAAACAACCATTTAGCAATTAGCACAAAGACAGTGTTTCTTCTTTCTTAATCGTTCTCCCAATGCTTTTTAAAAGGGGGGGAAAAATGCTCTTCTCAAATGTTGCTGTATCTTTCCCGTCTCTCCCGCCATCACATTTTTTTTTCTAGGTCTCTTTTTCACAACTTTATGCAAGAGACCACAACTTTACCTGGGTCCTAAAGAGCGATGCAGGTGTAAGAGGCTGTGGCATTTTCAGAAAACGATTTAAAAATAAAAAAAAACAAACAGTATTGTAGCAGCACCATCTGATTTTCTGCAACAGGGGCCACCAAATTTGGAGTAAAGATAAAGGTTTTGTAATCAGTGGTGGGATTCAAATAATTTAACAACCGGTTCTCTGCCCTAATGACCGGCTGGGTGGGCGTGGCCATGGTGGGCGTGGCCAGGGGACATGACAGGCAGCATTCGGCCTCCTGCAGCCCTCTGGGAGCAAAAACGGGCCACAGCGGGGGGGGGATGCTGCCCCCCCCACTGCCCCGTTGTGGGCCTAGTAGGCCTCCCTGAAGCCTCCTGGGAGCAAAAACGGGCCACGGGGGGACTCCTGGGAGGGGCAGGGAGGGGCAGGGCCATCCAGCAATTTAATAACCAGTTCACTCGAATTGGCCCAAACGGCTGAACCCCACCACTGGTTTCATTGTCAGTCAGCTCTGACTCTAGCGCACTGTGCTCCTCTGTCACTGTATTTTGTTTAAAATAAGAAATGTCAGAAATGGTGTAAGGTCTTCTGCTTGGGCGGGTTGGACTAGATGACCCACAAGGTCCCTTCCAACTCTGTTAATCTGTTAAGAATCATTCCAGCCTGCCTATCTGTATAGGGACTGATCTTTTGGTTTCATCCGTTTTATTCATTTTATTGACTTACGGCTTGGTTACGCAATAATAATAATAATAATATTCAACGTTGAATGTGAATAATGTTTGGAATGAATCACTCCACCTTTCCTCCATTGAGCACTAACAAGATTATACATGCATCGAAATCGAATCTCGCACGCCCAACGAATCAGCCCTGGTGAGAAAGGTGGTTTAAAAACAGCCTTTCTCAACTTTTACGTAACTTTTGAAGCACGTGGACTTCAACTCCCAGAATTCACCAGCCAGCATGACTAATTGGAGGAGTGTGTGAAATCCACACATCTGGCTGAGGTTGAGAAATATTGTTTAGAGGCTATTCTTTGTCATCCACTTTAATCTACTGCATATACTGTACCATACGCTTAGAAGTTCTTCTGAACACAAAAACAAAATGTAGAAAGTGACTTTGTCACTTTATCACATCCTCTATCTTGTTGAAGGTGCCTGTATGTTAATTTTATTGTCTTACAAAATTTTACATTTACTCTCCTTTCTTTTGTGTTCTTTTTTTTTTTCTTCTTTTTCTTTTTTGTTTTGTTTTGTTTTTCTATTTTTTGTAGTGAGTAAGTAATGCTGTTCGGATTAATATAAATGTATTCTGTATATACTCGATATGGTATTTTATCTTTTTAAGTTTAATAAAGTTTGTTTTTAATTAAAAAAAAAAAAGTTCTTCTGAAGATTTTTACATTACAGGTTGTCCTCGACTTACAACAGTGACCATTCAAAGTTACAACAGCACTGAATCCACTTAACAGCCATGTCAACGACATAACGAATGCAATGATTCACTCAACCACTGTGGCAAGAGAAGTCGTAAAATGGTGCAAACTCACTTAACAAATATTTCGCTCAGCAGTGTAAATTTCAGGCCCCATTGGGGTTGTAACTTGAGAGCTACCTGTATATTAAGGTATCATTTTACCGTATGCATGATTTGTATTGAAGCTAAAGCCAGTTGTAGGTTTCAATTTTTTTTACTACCGGTTCTGTGGGCGTGGCTTGGTGGGCGTGGCTTGGTGGGCATGGCAGGGGAAGGACACTGTAAAATCTCCATTCCCTCTCCAATCCAGGGGAAGGTTAGTGCAAAATCCCCATTTCCTCCCGATCAGCTGGGACTTGGGAGGCAGAGAGTAGATGGGGGCGGGGCCAGTCAGAATTTTTACTACCGGTTCTCCGAACTACTCAAAATTTCCGCTACCAGTTCTCCAGAACTGGTCAGAACCTGCTGAAACCCACCTCTGGCTAAAGCTATTTGAAGTGTGAAAAGGTAAGATGAAAGTCAAAAGAATACATAAAGAACAAATTATACCAAAACATAAATCTGGTGGAAGAAATCATTTAAACTGAATAAAAAGTCAGGCGAATATGCCAATTGTATGAGACCCAAGCGGATTTCCAAAGGTAGGAAAAAAAGCATGTCAAACAAGCCACTTTCCTGGATTCCACCCTCCCCATCCAAAAATATTTGACGAGTTCAAATGTCAAATGTGGATTTGGTATTTTTCATTCAGGGCAATATGCAGGCTCTCAAGATTGATGTCAGCCCTTTGAGACAGGACAGGTCAAGAAACAGACGTGTCAGGGATTCCAGAAAATGCTGCTTTATTCTTGTAGGGTACTCTTGTGGCCCGCCAGCAGACCTGGTGGCAGACTCAGACAGTGAGGAGATTGGGGAGGAACCTGGGCCAGTCCTGGAGTCTGGGGAAGGCTCTGATGAGGGCTCTACGTCAGAGGCAGAGATGGGGCCAGGGCCGTCTGGCAGTTATCAGCTGCCTTCGGAGTCGGATATCAGTGGGGCAGAAGAACAGCTGGAGCCTGTTCCCAATGTGCACATGTGCAGAGCTGCCAGGAGAAAGGAAGAGCTAAGGAACAAGGGCCGACTCAGGAGTAAAGACACAGGTGGACAGCGAATGGCCCCTCCCATAAGGAATAAAGAGAAGTGGAAGGGGAGGGGAGTTTGCAGGAGACAATTAGTTCAATTCCTGAGGGTGAAGATCTCTTCCTGACTTCTTGCCAAGTAATTGCTGCTGCTACAGCGTGGAAGATGTCGGCCTGGCAACTCTCCAAGCCTGATAAAGGTCTGTAGTTGTGAAATCTCATGAAAGACTGTTTGCTGGGACTTTGCTGGAGAGGAATTTGCTTTAACCTAAATAAAAGAGGTTTTAGAGGGACGAGGAGTCTGCTTCGTGATCTTGGGAGGCCTAGGTCAGAGCAGGTAGAATAACAGAATATGGAAAACCTCTCCCTAGTTTTTTATCTGCTGCATCTAATGCCAAGCAAGGCCAAGTCAGATCCATTCCATTTTTTTTCTGAACTGCCATAACAGCCCGCTGTGCTAACATTGGCATTTTCTTCAAATTGAAAAGAGAAAGAGAGGACACACCTTGGCAAAACAAGGTCGGTGCCAGAAGTTATGCACGCTTATTCTTTGGGATGACCTATGCAATCCCCTTGTGTACCTGCTCAGGTGTTCAGCCGCGAATCCTACCTGCAAGCAAGTGAACATTGCTGAAGCTTTTCTCCAATTTCCTCAGCAGGAGACTCAGGAAGGAATCGGATGGGACAGTAGCCAGATCTGCGGAGTTTTGATCATACACCACAACTTCCTGTTTGCCATCGATTTCGACCTAAGACAAGTCATGGAGAAGATACAAGAAATAGTTTTCAATTTAGTCCAAATTTTACTTTTCTGCTATGGTTTTTCTGGATGACACTATGACTGTACACATTTCTTGTCTCAAACAGGAATGATTTCAAAGGGTCTACACCAAGGGTGATTTCTAAATTTTTTTACTACCGGTTCTGTGGGCGTGGCTTATTTTGTGGGTGTGGCTTGGAGGTCATGTGACTAGGTGGGCGTGGCTAGCTGGTCAGTCATTTCTGGAAGGTCCTCGCACTTACGACCAGTCCTCGCACTTACGACCCGACTCATTTGTTTGCTTTTAACATTGATCAGCTGTAGGACGGCCCTTTGAAGCCCCGCGGCAAGAGTTTAAACAGTTTTTTTCCCTCTAGTCATCAGCTGGGACTCAGGAGGCAGCAATAGATTGGGGGTGGGACCAAATAAAAGGTAAGAATAACGTGGGTGGGGGGGGGTGGGAGGGCGGCGGCGGGGAGAACCGGTTCGGTGACGTCATATCGTCACCGCTACCGGCTCGGCCAAACCGGACCGAACCGGGAGGAACCCACCACTGGTCTACACCAGTGGTGGGTTGCCTCCGGTTCAGACCGGTTCGAATGAACCGGTAGTAAAACCGGCGGGACGCCCCGCCCACTGCTCTGGATGTCGTCATCAGCGATCTGCGCATGCGCAGAAGCAAGGTATGCACATGCGCAATCCCGTTGCAAACCGGTGATAAAGGTAAGAAGAACCCACCTCTGGTCTACACAATAGCAATAGCAATGGTTCTTAGACTTATATATCGCTTCACAGTGCTTTACAGCCCCTCTCTAAGTTTCCAAAGTCAGCCTCTTGCCCCCAACAATTTGGGTCCTCGTTTTACCGACCTCGGAAGGATGGAAGGCTGAGCCAACCTTGAGCCGGTCAGGATCAAACTCCTGGCAGTGGGCAGAGTCAGCCTGCAATACTGCATTCTAACCACTGCATCACCATGCCTCTTAATCCCCTTTGTTTCCCCATTTCTTTCTCAGTACAGAAAAATGTGTTAAGGAGGGGAATATTAAAATAAAGGCCCAGGCATTTTGGCTGGGGCTGTAGCCCCAGGAACGATGTAGCAAAGATATATCGACTGGCGGCCCCTAGGGGGAGAGCCTTTCTCTGTGGGGGCACCTACGATCTGGAATGAGCTCCCCCCGGAGATACGGAGGATCCCGGATCTGCGCACCTTCCGTCGCGCGCTTAAGACTTTTTTATTTCATCAAGTTGGCCTGGCCTAAATCTTCTCCCCTTTTTAAATGTAAATTTTAATTTGTTTTAAATTATGGGGTATTTTAAATTCAGCCAAATTATTTAATTCGTTTTTAATTTATTTTAAATTTTTGTATTTATGTGTTTTATCTTGTTGCTGTTCACTGCCCTGAGTCCTTCGGGAGAAGGGCGGTATAGAAATTTAATAAAATATAAAAATATAATATATAAATATATATATGGTTCCAAACTTTCATTATCTTGCAGAGATTTAACTGGAAAACTGGCCAGTTCTTATCCTTTTGCTTTTGAGAATTGGATTACATCATCACTGAAACGTATAATCATTGCTGCCATCAGCACAAAATCGTTTCAGGTTCCCAGGCATTTAAAAGGGGGAGAAAAAAAAAAACAATATTTCTTATCAACCATGTTTTATTGCTACTTAATGTTGGCAATTTCGTGCTGTACTGATTGTTACTACGAAATGAGTCTGTCGTCAGGGTAGGATCATAAAACAACGTGATTTCTTTGCCTTGTGGTAAAAAAGTGGCGAAGGCCACTAGAGCCACTGTTTTGTGAGCGTGCCCAATGACACGTTCCCACAAGTGCAAAAGGGATACACGGACCCTGGATTTACTGCAATGGGCAAATTTAGCCATTGAATTCGTTGGGGAGCAGTAAAAGTGTGGGAGAAGGACAGGCAGAGACTGGGGGGGTGGAGTCAAGAGAGCAATTTGCCTGGAGTTGTTATGTTGCTACAAACAGTCTTAAGTCCAGCCCCTCTTGAATTCCGTTGACTCTTATCTAGCACCAATTTACTGCTGTCTGTTAGTTGACTAGATTCTTGTATTGAACAATAAATCACTTTAATTTAATTTAATTTAATTTATCGCATTTCTATGCCGCCCAACTCCCAAGGGACTCTGGGCGGCTTACAACAGAAATAATGCGAACATTATTAAAAAACATTGCAAAAATTATTAAAAAACTTTGACTGGAATGTAACATGGAGTCCTGATTCTTAACACCTGACAAATGCTTTCTGTATACAGGTAGTCCTTTCTCAATGGAGCCTCATTCAGGGACCATGACAGAGGGACCATTGACCCTCTGTCATGGACCGATCATTCCCTCCTTAGACTCGACTTTTCCTCCGCCACCCCCCGTCGCAGGGGTGTGGAACCAGTAAGATGGTTCCGCCCCAGGTGCCTGATGGAACCTGAAAGTTTCCTGATGGAGCTTGGGTCTTTTCCCGCCTCCTTAGCCCACGATTCATCTGAGTCACTTGTCGCGGCCTGGGAACAGGCTGCGGTGGGGGCCTTGGATCGAATCGCGCCTTTGCGGCCTCTGATCCGACGCAGATCCCGGGCGGCTCCTTGGTTTACCGTGGAGCTCAGGGAAATGAAGCGTCGGAAAAGACGCCTGGAGGGTGGTTGGAGATCCTCCCGATCCGAGTCCGACCGAACACAACTAAGAACCCATATTAGGTCTTATCTTGTGGCGATGGAAGTGGCGAAACGTAACTATTTCGCCACTCTCATTGCATCTGCAGAAAATTGCCCAGCAGTCCTGTTTAGAGTGACCCGCTCCCTCCTTAATCAGGGAGCGAGGGAGGACCCCTTACAGGGCCGTGCTGAGGATTTTGCACAGTTTCTGCAAGATAAAATCACTCAGATTCGGACCGGGTTGGACTCCGACTGGACAGAGTCCGTTGAGGTGACAGGGCCTAGTCTCAGTGGAGACATCTGGGTTGAGTTTGAGCCTGTTTCATTGGATGACGTGGACAGGATTATGGGTAGGTTGGGGTCTTCCACATGTTTACTGGACCCTTGTCCCTCCTGGCTTGTTTCGGCAGCCAGGGAGGTGACTGGAGACTGGATCCAGGCTATTGTCAACGCTTCACTAAAGGAAGGGGTCTTTCCCGCTGCGCTTAAAGAGGCGGTGGTTCGACCCCTCCTTAAGAAGCCTAACCTGGATCCTGACGTACTTAACAACTACCGTCCAGTCTCCAACCTTCGCTTTTTAGCGAAGGTTGTTGAGTCCGTGGTGGCACAGCAATTCCCTCAATTCCTGGAGGAAACTGACTACCTGGATCCTTACCAATCTGGTTTCAGGCGTGGCCACAGCACGGAAACGGCATTGGTCGCCCTAGTAAATGATCTCTGGCGGGCCAGGGATGGGGGTTGCTCCTCCATCCTGGTCCTTCTTGACCTCTCAGCGGCATTCGATACCATCGACCATGGTATCCTGCTGCAGCGGCTCAGGGGGATGGGGTTAGGAGGCACTGTTTTACAGTGGTTCTCCTCCTATCTCTCGGGCCGTCTGCAGTCTGTTTGGGCGGGGGGTCAGGGATCCTCCCAGAGGCCTCTCACTTGTGGGGTGCCTCAGGGATCGGTTCTCTCCCCTCTGCTCTTTAATATCTATATGAAACCGCTGGGTGAGATCATCCGTGGTTTTGGGGTGAGGTATCATCAATATGCTGATGATACCCAGCTTTACATCTCCACCCCTGACCACCCTAAGGATGCCCTTTCCGTGATGTCCCACTGCCTGGAAGCGGTGCGGGTTTGGATGGGGAGGAACAGGCTTAGACTCAACCCTTCCAAGACTGAGTGGCTGTGGATGCCGGCATCCCGGGATCTGGAGGTTCCATCCTTAATGATCGGAGGTGAAATCCTTGCTCCCTCCGACAGGGTCCGCAACTTGGGTGTCCTCCTGGATTCTCGGCTGTCTTTAGATGACCATCTGACGGCCGTAACCAGGGGGGCCTTCGCACAGGTCCGTCTTGTGCGCCAGTTGCGTCCGTTCCTAGACTGGGATGCCCTCGCCACGGTCACTCACGCCCTTGTTACCTCTAGGTTGGACTACTGTAACACCCTCTACATGGGGCTGCCCTTGGGATGTGTCCGGAGGCTTCAGCTAGTCCAAAATGCAGCCGCGCGGGTAGTTACGGGGGCGTCTAGATACTCCCGTGTAACACCTCTCCTGCATGAGCTGCACTGGCTACCGGTGGCACTCCGGATACGTTTCAAGGTGCTGGTGTTCACCTATAAAGCCCTTCATGGCTTAGGCCCGGGGTACTTGCAGGACCATCTCCAGCCGTTCTCCCATCGTCCTGTGCGCTCTCACAGAGTCGGCCTCCTCAGGGTGCCGTCGGCCAAACAATGTCGGCTGACGACCCCCAGGGGGAGGGCGTTCTCTGTGGGAGCCCCGACCCTCTGGAATGGATTGCCCACTGAGCTCAGGACAGCCCCCGACCTTCTTTCCTTCCGTCGCGAGCTGAAGACGTGGCTCTTCCGCCAATTAAACTGATCCGTTTGGGGGTACACTGGTATAATTTTAAATCGTTTTTAATTGGGTTACTGATTTTAATTTGATATTGTATTGTGATTTGTATTGAAGTTGTCATTTTGTAAGCCGCCTTGAGTCCCTAGGGAGAAAGGCGGCATATAAATCGCAATAAATAAATAAATAAATAAATAAATAATTCACACTAAGATGGTGCTAAGCAAGTGGTACTTATGACCTGTCCTTGTATTACGTATGAGCCATAGTGGCGCAGTGGTTAGAATGCAGTACGGCAGGCTACTTCTGCTGACTGCTGGCTGCCTGCAATTTGGCAGTTCGAATCTCACCGTCTCAAGGTTGATTCAGCCTTCCATCCTTCCTAAGTGGGTAAAATGAGGACTCAGACTGCTGGGGGCAATACGCTGACTCTGTAAACCGCTTAGAGAGGGCTGTAAAAGCACTGTGAAGGGGTATATAAGTCTAAATGTTATTTTCCTTCCTTCCTTCCTTCCTTCCTTCCTTCCTTCCTTCCTTCCTTCCTTCCTTCCTTCCTTCCTTCCTTCCTTCCTTCCTTCTTCCCTTTCTCATTCTCCTTCCTGGTGGTGAAGTGGTTAGAATGCAGTATTGCAGGCTGACTCTGCCCACTGCCAGGAGTTCGATTCTCACCGCCTCAAGGTTGACTCAGCCTTCCACTTTTCTGAGGTCAGTTAAATGAGGACCCAGATTGTTAGGGACAATATGCTGACTCTGTAAACCGTTTAGAGAGGGCTGCGAAGTGGTATATAAGTCTAAATGTTATTCCTATTGCTATAATGGTCTCAGTGTTCTGCATCATGTGATCATTATTTGCAACCTTCTTGGCTGGCTTCTTACAAGTAGAATAGAATAGAATAGAATAGAATAGAATAGAATAGAATAGAATAGAATAGAATAGAATAGAATAGAATAGAACAGAACAGAACAGAACAGAACAGAATAGAATAGAATTCTTTATTGACCAAGTGTGATTGCACACACAAGGAATTTGTCTTGGTGCATATGCTCTCAGTATACATAAAAGAAAAGATATGTTCATCAAGAATCATAAGGTACAACACTTAATGATAGTCATAGGGTACAAATAAGCAATCAGGAAACAATATCAAAATCACTAAGAAAACTGGCTGGAGATGACAAGGTAACATTGTGCTTCACAACGGCAATTAGAAATGCCGTAATTTCTATCACGTAGTTACGTGATGTTGCACTTTATTATGCATCACTTAATGATGGAAATTCTAATCCCAATTACCGTTGCTAAGTGGAGACAAACTATAATTCCAAGAATTATACGTTGCTACATTCAGCTTTGGGAACACTCAACAGAATCCAAAAAGAAAGCAAGATTATTCAGGAGAATAACATCTTTCAGAATGTATATTTGGAGACCATAATTCGATCAGTCTTGAAACACTAAAAACGAAGCAGAACCTTATTTACTGTTTGGCAAATAACGGAGCGATGCAGAGATGCAGGATGATTGGGGTTGACATTGGTTTTAATTTATGCCTTTTATTATTTTTTTTCCTACTGTTTTGAATTTTGCCTTCGACCAAAAGTTAGCTATTTCGAGCGCACAATCCGATAGAAGAATGGGGGGGTTGCAAGCGTCATGAATTAATTAAGTGAAATATAGGTCCCGATTTTCACACTGTGCTAAATCTGCCAATTGTTAGGCTTTGGCTCAGCTTGACGTGTAAACCAAATGATGCCTGTGGTTACGCTAGCTGACGGCAAAGCGATGTACGATCTCATTACAAATTATGACTCATTCAGACAATCGTGGCCAAAAACAAAATCCGGGTTAAAATAAAGCACGTTGGTTCTTTGAAGGCCTGATTTGCTAACCCTGCCAGAGAGCCTGGAATGGGGATTTCATGCGCTCCGAGACCAATTTCTCTGACTCTGTTGAAGACTGGCGTCCACAAGCATCCTCAGGAGAGCGAGGGGTCAAGTGAGATCAAATGCGTCACTGCGGCTTCTCTACCGGACGCTCGTGTTTGTATCAGCATGACCGCAAGTTGCGATCCGCTTAACCCGAGTTGAACTTTTTTTTAAAAAAAAAAGTGACAAAAGGAAGGTGGCTAAACCTTGTAGCTATTTCAGTTCATAAAAAATCAAACTCTTCCTCCCAAGAGTGTTTATTTTACCTTTCCGTTGTAGCCACATTTTTTTCAGGACTGAGAGCAAATTGTGGTTAGTAATGATCAGGATAAGGCCAGTACCAAGAAAACTCTTGATTCTGCTTAAGGGTGGGTGCCAGGGGTACTATTCATCAGGTTCTGACAGGTTCTGGCGAACCGGTAGCGGAATTTTTGAGTAGTTCAGAGAGCCGGCAAACACCACCTCTGGCTGGCCCAAGAATGGGGAGGGAATGGAGATTTTGCAGTATTCTTCCCCCAGGAGTGGGGAGGGAATGGGGGTTTTGCAGTATCCTTCCCGCAGGAGTGGGGAGGGAATGGGGGTTTTGTAGTATCATTCCCCCAGGAGTGGGGAGGGAATGGGAGTTTTGCAGTATCCTTCCCCCAGGAATGGGGAGGGAATGGGAGTTTTGCAATATCCTACCCGCAGGAGTGGGATGGGAATGGGGATTTTGCAATATCCTTCCCCCAGGAGTGGGGTGGGAATGGGGATTTTGCAATATCCTTCCCCCAGGAGTGGGGTGGGAATGGGGATTTTGCAGTGTCCTTCCCCTGCCATACCCACCAAGCCACACCACGCCCACCAAGCCACGCCCACAGAACTGGTAGTAAAAAACATTGAATTCCACCACTGGTGGGTGCTAATTTTCTACAGTGGGAAAGGGAATCATTTATGCCAGATCTCACTTTTTAATACCTGCACCGCATCCTCTTACAGCATTTTTTAAAAAAAAAAAAGATGTTGAGACTTTGGAAAAAGTGCAGAGAAGAGCAACTAGGATGATTAAAGGCCTGGAGACGAAAACATATTAAGAGCCTGTAGTACAGTGGACTAAAGCACTTAACATCTGCTGCTTGCAATTACTGCAAGTTCAAATCTCACCAGGCTCAAGGTTGACTCAGCCTTCCATCCTTTCTAAGGTAGGTAAAATGAGGACCCAGATTGTGGGGGCAATAAACTGACTTTGTATAAAATATACAAAAGGATGAAAGCTATTGCTTAACGCATTGTAAGCCGCCCTGAGTCTCCGGAGAAGGACAGCATATAAATTAAAGCAAAAAACAAACATATGAAGAACGGTGGCAGGAACTTGGTATGGCTAGTCTACAGAAAAGAAGGACTGGGGGAGACATGATAGCAGTATTCCAGTATTTGAGGGGCTGCCACAAAGAAGAGGAGAGTCAACCTATTTTCCAAAGCACCAGAAGGCAAGACAAAAAGCAATGGGTGGAAACTAATCAAGGAGAGAAGCAACCTAGAACTAAGGAGAAACTTCCTAACAGTGAGAACAATTAACAGTGGAACAACTTGCCTCCAGAAGTTGTAGGTGCTTCATCCATGGAGGTTTTAAAGAAGAGACTGGGCAGCCATTTGTCTGAAATTGTATAGGATCTTCTGCCTGAGCAGAGGGTTGGATTAGAAGACCTCCAAGGTCTCTTCCAGCTCTATTCTGATTGGTTGATCTCTTGCCATTCCCAAATCTGTCCTTCATCTATAAATGTATTTCTCTCCCCCCCCCCACCCTCTGCTCCTCGGAGCCTTACCTTCTGTTTTGCCGAATGCTGAATAAGTTCGGTGATCAGCACCTTATCCTGCTGCAACCTGCGCTTCATGAGTTTGGAGCAATGGATGTTGATGGCCTCCAAGATATGGGACATGTTGTATTCCACAAAGGGACGGCTGTCAATCAGCAGCAATTTCTCCATGCTGCTTTCCAGCCAAGTCACCAGTCTCTCTCCGGTTATGAGCTGAGCACCATTCATTTCATCCGCCATGACAACCACAGACGCCGAACTGGAGCAATGCTTTGCTTTTTCAATCTGCGGCCCCCACGAAGAAGATGAGGTAATGGCTATGAACTTAAAGGCCCAGACTCTCCATTGTCCTCCAGATGAATGAGGTCATCTCGGTGGAGACTGGCAAGAGGAAAGGGAGACCCATTTTCTCTTCAGAGGGTCCTCTAGAGAGAGAAATGCCTCGTCCAGCCGTGCCGTACAAAGACGCCCCTCACAAGCCATTCATTTTGGGCTACGGAGTCGCCATTTCACACTCTTTTAACAAAAGATCCCTCTCAGATGCTCCTGCCATTACCTCATTCTCTATCTTTGTTCCCCCATCGTTGGTCCTCTTCTTCGAGCGGCCTAGGAGCCTGTACAGAAACGAGGCAGACAGAAAGGAAACAAAAACAAACGAGAAGGGTGAGGAGAGACCCTCTAAATCCCAGCACTGCCTCCCCTTCATCCCCCCCCCCACCGCCACTCTGGGGTCTCATTTTCTCTGGCACCACCCAAAGGTGTGTGGATGGGTGTGGTGGCATCCCTGCCAAGCTCGATTAACACTCGTCATGTGTTCCTCAGGGGGAAAGGTAGAAGGAAGAAGAGCAGCGTCTGGGATCCTTGCTCTACAGAGGAATCTGGTAGCCCCTTTTCACACTAATCAAGTTTTACTCAGAAGCTTTCGGGAGATCTGGGCTACCAGCCGAGCCCTTCCACGGATCCGAAGAAGGGGGAGCTGCGGTTCACAAAACCTTCAGCATTTTCATTAAATTGATGGGGAAAGGATTCTGCTGGATTCTTTCTTCGTTCTGGCTACTGTTGACTAACGCAGCTCTGCTCTTACCTTGCCATTAGAGCAAAACCTGATCTCCAACCCTAACATCCATAGAAATAGCCTCCAGAGATAAGAAATAGCAATTCCAGATGTGACACTGGCGTTTCTCTAGGAATAGAATCAAGAAAGCTTCCGTATACAACCACAGGCATTTCGCCCTTCATGAAACTTCGAGCAGTACTGCAACTTCATTAACCTTATTATATCTACAAACCCTCCACATCCTGGACATAAATTGTTTCAACTTCTACCCTCAAAACGACGCTACAGGGGCACTGCACACCAGAACAACTAGACACAAGGACAGCTTTTTCCTGAATGCCATCACTCTGCTAAACAAATCATTCCCTCAACACTGTCAAACTATTTACTAAGACTATATTACTAGTATTCTTCTCATCCTTCCTATTACCTATCTCTTCCCACTTATGACTATAACCATGTTGCTTGTATTTTTACGATGTATATTGTTCTGTTTGCTTCCTAATATGATTTGATTGCTTATTTGTACCCTATGACCAGTGGTGGGATTTAAAGTAATTTAACAACCAGTTCTCTGATCTAATGATTTCTTCCAACAACCGGTTTGCCAAACTGCTCAGAATGTTAACAACCGGTTCTCCCGAAGTGGCGCGAACCGGCTGAATCCCACCACTGCCTATGACTATCATTAAGTGTTGTACCTTATGATTCTTGACAAACGTATCTTTTTTTTTTTTTTAATTTGATTTATATGCCGCCCTTCTCCGGAGACTCAGGGCGGCTTACAATGCGTTAAGCAATAACCTTCATCCTTCTTGTATATATTTATACAAAGTCAGCTTATTGCCCCCACAAACTGGGTCCTCATTTAATTTACCTTAGAAAGGATGGAAGGCTGAGTCAACCTTGAGCCTGGTAAGATTCGAACCTGCAGTAATTGCAGGCAGCTGTGTTAATAACAGGGTGCTTTAAACCACTGTACTACCAAGGCTCTAGTCTTTTATGTACACCGAGAGCGTATGCACCAAAGACAAATTCCTTGTGTGTCCAATCACACTTGGCCAATAAAGAATTCTGTTCTGTTCTGTTCTGTTCTGTTCCGTTCTGTTGTTCTATCTACTTACTCTACTCTACTCTATTCTTCTCTAAAATTAGCAGAATGGACTGAGGTTTCCCTCACATTTCACATACAACTAATCCTCAGCATACGACCATAATTGAGCCCAAAATTTCTGTTGCTCAGCAATTAACAGTTGTTAAGTGAGTTTTCCCCCATCGTACGACCTTTCTTGCCATAGTTGTTAAGTGAATCACTGCAGTTCTTAAGTTAGTAACACAGTGTCACTAAACATCTATGGAGATTCTCAGTCCATCCAGGTCATGGTTGTCCCAAAGGTGCTTTTTTCAAGAGGCAACTGGACTTTCTGGTTTTTTCTTTGAAGACGTTTCGCTTCTCATCCAAGGAGCTTCTTCAACTCTGGCTACTTCTTCAGGTCTAGTAACACGGTTGTTAACTGAATCTGTCTTCCCCATTGCCTTTGCTAGTCAGAAGGTTGCAAGAGGGGATTCCGTGACCCTTGGACACGGCCACCGTCAAAAATACCTGACAGTTGCCAAGTATCCAACTTCCACAAGGATGTTGCAAGGGTCATAAGTGACTAGCTGCATCTATAAAAGGAAAACCTAACTTACCTAAATGCGGTATTGTTACATACAAGATCCAGTGGCCTAGAGGTGGAGCTCTAGCCTCCCAATCAGGAGGTTGTGAGTTCGATCCTAGGTAGAGCCAGATGTAGGATCTCCTGCTTGGGCAGGGGGTTGGACTAGATGACCTGCAAGGTCCCTTCCGATTCTGTTAATCTGTTAAATGAAGCAGGGATCGCCAAACTTGGCAACTTTAAGACTTGTGGACTTCAGCTCCCAGAACGGCTGAGGAATTCTGGGAGCTGAAGTCCACAAGTCTTAAAGTTGCCAGGTTTGGCGATCCCTGAAATAAAATACTGATTTAAAAGGTTTCCTTTCATACACAGTGAAGCACCTGCAGCAGGCGGTTAAAAAGTCACTATGGCGGTCATAACCACATATTTTAAACCCCACCCCTTTTTTACGCTTTAAAAAAAAAAAAAAAAACACTCAGTCCCAATTGCTCCCCGCATGTAAATGAATCGGGATCTAACCCAATTCTTTTCCAATGCATTTTAAATAACGAGATTAGAAAGAAAGACGAAGGTCGTAAAGCCACAGCATATTTTTTTTTTCAAACAGTAGCAATTTAAGGACTAAACTGAACCGTCTAAAAAGATCGTGTGAAATTTTCCTAATAGCTGAGGGTTGATCTTCGTGGCTGTTTATTTCCTCCCCAGGCACAGCTGGAGGAAGACGAGCTGTCTTCTGTCATTCCTGACTTCTTTCCAACAATGATGTCGGCGAGAACCGGCCAGAAGCCCCACAAGATCCTTGGCCCATGTCCAAGATTTCATCATTTGGCTGATCGTTGCAAAAAGAGTGACCTCATAGCAGAATGATTGAAAAGCACTGATTTAATCACCAAAGAGAGCCAGGCTGGGAAGCCAGTTGCCCAACAACCAAAATCCATGCCAGGCATCGTACAAATGACATGACCATCTTTGGCCCCCGATTAGCCCCTTTAAGCATAATACTGCAATCCTATTTTTTTTTTTCCATCTCTGCCTTTAAGCAAAAGAAAAAACTCAAAATGCCCCATTAGGAATTGCGCCATTGATCTGAATCTATCCCAAAACTGGAAATCCAATGAATGCACCCTAAAGGTAAAGGTAAAAGGGGACGCGGTGGCTCAGTGGCTATGACACTGAGCTTGTCGATCAAAAAGGTCGGCAGTTCAGCGGTTCGAATCCCTAGTGCCGCATAACGGGGTGAGCTCCCGTTACTTGTCCCAGCTTCTGCCAACCTAGCGGTTCAAAAGCAGGTAAAAAATGCAAGTAGAAAAATAGGGACCACCTTTGGTGGGAGGGTAACAGCGTTCCGTGCGCCTTTGGCATTGAGTCATGCCGGCCACATGACCACGGAGACGTCTTCAGACAGCCCTGGCTCTTCGGCTTTGAACCTTTAAAGGTAAAGTTTCCCTCGCACAAGCGTGCTAGTCGTTCCCGACTCTAGGGGGCAGTGCTCTACTCTGTTTCTAAGCCAAAGAGCCAGCGCTATCCGAAGACATCTCCGTGGTCATGTGGCCGGCATGACTAAATGCCAAAGGCGCACGGAACGCTGTTACCTTCCCACCAAAGTGGTCCCTATTTTTCTACTTGCATTTTTATGTGCTTTTGAACTGCTAGATTGGCAGAAGGTGGGACAAGTAACGGGAGCTCACCCCATTACGCGGAACTAGGGATTCGAACCGCTAAACTGCCGATCTTTCAATCAACAAGCTCAGCGTCTTAGCCACTAAGCCACCGCATCCCTCTAATGCACCCTACAGGGCCTCAAAAATATTGTCCTGAAGATGTTCTGTAAGTATAAAATTAGTTCCAAATAAATAACCTTTGACTTTATGTTCTGACTGCTTTGAAACGGCTTGTGAAACTTTCCAACATTATTGGCAAACTGTCGTTGTTATTTTTTGCTATTTGTAACCATTTGTAAAATGGGGAACAATTTCATTTTTAAAATTGCTAAGAAAGGGCCTGGTGGCTCAGCAGATTGATAGCATTGTGATTAACACCAGCTGCCTGCAATTACTGTAAGTTCGAATCTCACCAGGCTCAAGGTTGACTCAGCCTTCCATCCTTTCTAAGGTAGGTAAATTGAGGACCCAGTTTGTGGGGGCAATAAGCTGACTTTGTATAAAATATACAAAAGTATGAAGGCTATTGCTTAACGCATTGTAAGCCGCCCTGAGCCTCTGGAGAAGGGCGGCATATAAATCAATTAAAAAAAAAAAAAGGGAATCCACATTGTTAGGAGGGAGGGGCTTAAACGAGCCAAACAGAATGAATCAGAACCACATATTGCATATTGATCACATCAACAAAACGTAGAACAAAGCATCTTAGTGCTGGAAGGGACCTCAGAGGTCTTCTAGCCCAACCCCCTGCTCAAGGCAGGAGATCTTATACCATCCTGATCAACCACCATCTTAACCTCCCTTCCTGGCCACCCCTATTTGGCAGCACACAGCTTAAAAATAGCAATGCAATTTTACCATTGAGCAAAAACTTCAAGTAAAACAGGCCCATACATGCACCAAAAGTTTCTTTTTTTTAAATTGATTTTAATTGAACTAATGAACACCAGAGATAGAAAATTAAATAGCGCCAAACACAGCATTTTTCACAAACTACCATGTAAGATAGACGTTTCTCATCCAACCCAGACATACAACCTGCTTCTTGGGACAGCCAGACCAAGCTTTGCAGAACTACGTATCAAAAAAAACCCTCCATTTATTTCATAGAATCATAGAGTTGGGAGGGACCTAGGAGGTCTTCTGGTCAGCCCAAGGCAGGAGAACTTATTGCATCCTAGACATGTGGCTGTCCAATCTTTTTTTAAAGACCTCCGGCAATGGAGCCACCCACAATTCCTGGAGACAAGCAGTTCTACTGATTAAATGTTCTCACTGTCAGGAAATTTCTCCTCAGTAGTTCCAGAATGAATCTCTCTTTAATGAGCTTCCCACCCATTGCTTCTTGTCCTTCCCTCTCAGGTGCTTTCTTCTTCTTTTTTTGAACAAGCAGTTTTGCTGGCCACATCCAACATTCCCAACATTCCAATTTATACCAACTCCATCATTAACCTCCCTTGCACTTAACTCTGTAAATTAAAGCATGCTATTTCGCCCTGTTTTCAATGCCCACCACATGGTGTGGCCTCTATGCTCAGCCCTAGGGCTGGGGTCGGCAACCTTAAACCCAGGGGTGAGCTGCTGGGGGTTCGCAGGAGAACCTCTAGCTAAGATTCTGTGCAGTCAGGAGAACCCCCAAATCCCACTCCTGGCTGAGCCCTCCCACCCCACCCCTCCCAGGAGTCCCCACGCGGCCACTTTTGGATGCAGGTAAGTATAGGGCATGCGCGGAGGCTTGGGGAGGGTGAAAAATGGGCATACCAGAAGTTTGGGAAGGCTGGAAACGGGCCTCTTTCCAGCCTCCAGAGGGCCTCCGGAGGCTGGGGAGGCTGTTTTCGCCCTCCCAGAAGCTTGAGAAAAGCCTCCGGAGCCTGGGGAGGGCAAAAATGTGCTTCCTCGGTGCAGGAGGCCAACTAGCCATGCCCACCCAGCAACCAGGCAGAGAACCCCTTACTAAAATTTTTGAAGCCCACCCCTGCTTAAACCCTCAAAGAGCCACAAAGGTCCTAACTGGAAGCACCCCCCGCCCCCCGTTCAATTCTGGAACTGACCGGAAGTCCAGTTTCCTCACGATAGAATCTCCTCCTAGCACGGCGTCCATTTTCCTCTACCTGTCCTAACTGAAAGCCCTATCAATTGTGGAGCCGACTGGAAAACCTGCCCCTTGTCATAGAGTCTCCTCCTGATGCGCCGTGCTTTCACCCCCTAAACTGAAGCTCCTCTCAAAATTGTGGCGCCAATCAGCGACGGGGAGCCGCAGCAGAGGGATGAAAGAGCCACATTCAGCCCCAGAGCTGCGGGTTGCTGACCCCTGCCCTAGGGGGATAAATCATTTTTTTAACATTCTTCTGCCTTCATTGCACCATTCAAAACCCAAGTCAAAACTCCTTCCCTTTTATCTGGTGCTTCCAGGACCACCCACCTCTCTCGGTATCTTCAGTAACTAACAATAAAAAGCGAAAGCAACGAGTTGAACACTTACCACCATCAATCCTAAAAATAACACTTTAAAAGGAATGTTTTACACGCCTTCCCACTCTTGGACTCAATTGGTAACCCTGCAGATACTTTGGCCCCACCCAGCAACTTCTGCTGAACCATCAAGGACCCCATCACAGCAGCCTCAAAGTTTGACCACAATTCAGAAGACATCCAATCTGGGCAGTTACTGAAGAATTACAGGAAGGAAGCCTAGTGGGCATCTGGCAGTGAACTCCAGAGTTTAAGCCCTAACTTTCTCCCTCCAGCCAGCCCGCTCCCCCAAAAAATTTTCTGTCCACTTTTGCACACAGATATTCCTCCTTCCTCTGCTCTTTTTTTTTTTTGAACAATTTTTTTTTTAAAACAAACATACATAAAACCATCTTCAATTGCCAACAGTGTGTCGGATGGTTACAAGTCTTTTGTGCATCATTCATCAAATTCATAGCTTACAATTTACAGTTTACCTAAATTCTCATATCATTGACCTAATAAATATCTGTATATTATTATCCTCATTAATCTTTTTTTTTTTAAATTTGATTTATATACCGCCCTTCTCCGGAGACTCAGGGCGGCTTACAATGCGTTAAGCAATAGCCTTCATACTTTTGTATACTTATACAAAGTCAGCTTATTGCCCCCACAAACTGGGTCCTCAATTTACCTACCTTAGAAAAGATGGAAGGCTGAGTCAACCTTGAGCCTGGTGAGATTCGAACTTGCAGTAATTGCAGACAGCTGGTGTTAATCACAATGCTATCAGTCTGCTGAGCCACCAGGCCCTTTTAGCTCATTTATTTGACTATGGCTATTTCTTCTCTCATTATTATTTCATCTTCATTATTAATCATTATTAAATCTTCCTCTGCTCTTGAAGAACTTTGGTTTGGCTTGCTAGTAAGACCAGAAACATAAAGTCAAGGAAACCCTCGTGCTGGTTTATGAACCCAAGGAATGAAGCTTAGTCCGGCCCTACAGACTGCTTTGCACTTACGATGCAAATCCGCTTGGTTCTAATTTCCCTACTGCGGGGGGCGTCAAACTCGATTTCATTGAGGGCCACATCAGGGTTGTGTTTGACCTTGGGGGAGGGGCGTGGCCGGGGGGGCATGGCCAGCTCGATATCACTCGTGTCAGGGGCTCCTGTGGTGGCCTGAGCGCTCTGCCAGCAAAAGTGAGTTCCTGAGCTCCGTTTTAGTCTGCGACAGCCTCCTGTAATCCTCTGCCAGGGAAAACGGAGCTCGGGAGGGCCACGTGCCAGAAGAAAGTTGCAGGAGGCCATCGCAGATGAAAATGGAGCTTCGTTTTTGCGGACGGAGGCACCACAAGTCAGATCTAAGCACCCCGCGGGCCATGAGTTTGACACCCCTGCCCGCCTGCATTCCTTTCGAGATTCAGAGAAAATAAAAATCATAAATAGGTCTTAATTTTTCAGAACTTCCTGGAACCATACACAGAAACGACCCACGGTAGAAGACTTTATGATCTAAAGGAGGGATTCACCTGCCAGAAGAAACTATTTATATGCATGCTTGGAACCCTTAGTTTCTTTCTCTACCTGTTAGTCATTTGAGGGCTCCTCCTCCTTTTATCTATTCCCCTAGGCAGCATCTCTTCTCTTCCTCCTTCAAGGTCATTTCCACTTACCGTGAGGATACCCAGTTTCAGCCTAATTTGGTCTGTGGTGGCCTTATCTGGAGCAGGATGATCTATGGACAGTGACTCACAACCCCTGTAGGGACTATTGCGATAGAGCTGATTTTGATGATCACCCAGAAGCTGCACTTGGAGCCAAAGGTAATATAGTCCACATTCTGACTGATAAGAGACACTCTAGCCGCATAGCACTGGTGTTGCAAACATCGCACTGGTTATTCTAGGGTTTCAGTTAAAATGGAAAGAGATGATTTTTTTAATCTTTGTAGCTCTACACGCCTTGGCACCATGGTATCTTCAGAAGCACCTTCTTCAGGGGTGGGCTGCTGGGGATTCGCAGGGGTTCGGGAGAACCTCTAGCTAAGATCTTGTGCAGTTCGGAGAACCCCCAAATCCCACTTCTGGCTAACCCTGCCCCTCCCGCCCCTCCCAGGACCCCCCCTCCCCGTAGCCCGTTTTGTATGTAGGTAAGTGCAGGGTACGCACAGAGGTTTGGGGAGGACGAAAAATGGGCCTACAGGAAGTTCGGGAAGGCCAGAAACAGGCTCGTTTCTGGCCTCCAGAGGGCCTCCGGAGCCTGGGGAGGCTGTTTTCATCCTCCTGGAGGCTCGAGGAAAGCCTCCGGAGCTTGGGGAGGGCAAAAACACACACACACCCCGTGGTGCAGGAGGCCGACTAGGCAACACCCACAAAGCAACCGGGCAGAGAACCCCTTGCTAAAATGTTTGAAGCCCACCCCTGACCTTCTTAAGATGGAAACTGTCCTGTACACTTATCCCATAGGGTAACAAAGCATGGTCTACCTTACTATCAAGAAATTGAAACCTTAACAGGTTTCAGTCTTAACAGCAGTGAGGATAATTTTCGCACAATATTGGAAAACTGACGAAACACCGCGAGACGAAGGGATAATTAAGAAGATATTAGATTGTGCAGAAATGGATAGACTTACATTGAAAATTAAACAGAAAGAAGACACGGGATATTATCAAACAAGGAACTTATTTTACCAACGGTTGGGAAAAAAGGGGTGGAGAGAAAGAATGGAATTTGTATTGTTAAGCAATTAAAAATACCCAGACAACACGGTGTTTATTAAAACAGCATTTAAAAAAATAACTCTTGCTGTATGGACAAGGAATAAAGGCGAGATTTGAAAGAGATGCATTATAAGAATCCGGGAAAAGCTGGATTCGAAAGAATTCCTAGTGTGAAATTAAAAATATACAAATAATGATTAACGAAGAAAAACATCCATTAAAAAAAAATAAAAGACTCTTATTACCGAAGACACCTCGTATCTCCTTTGGTGAATAACTTTCCTTCCAAGAGTGAACAAAGAACGCTGTCAGAAAATGTTGATCCTTAGCTGTCAAAAGGATTTGCCAAACTTATCTCCAAATACCTCTCTGCTGAATGCAACCATTATCTTGCTAAAATCCAACCCTTCAGCCACACACAAAACCCCAAGGCTGAGAAGCAGCTGAGAAGAGGCCGAACAACTTCTTACATTCCAAGTCAACAAGGTCACCAGAGATGGGTCAACGGATACTGATCTCTACCCACCCACAGTCCTCTAATCAACTGAGGATGTTTTCACACCATGTTTTCAAATAAAAGAAGGAGAGGGTAAATTCAGGATAGTCATCGAGTGAACCCATGGTCATTAATCAATCTTAATCACACCTTTGCCACAGGCAGAATATCTGCCACCTTCCTTGGCCCATTTTGTTCAGTACATCCTAAGTCCGTGATGGCGAACTTATGGCACGAGGTGGAATGCAGAGCCCTCTCTATGGACACACGCGCCATCACCAGCTGCTCTTTTAGTTTCCGGCACGCCAGCCAGCTGGTCTTCGCGGGCACTAGAGCTCTGGAAGACGGCCTGAAAAATGGCCAAAAATGGCTGTTTTGGGGCCGTTTTCACACCATTTTTTCGGGCTGTTTTTGGGTTCTTTTTCGGGCCATTTTCGGGCCATTTTTGGGCTGTTTTTGGTCCAAAAAATGGTCTGAAAATGGCACAAAAATGGCCTAAAAATAGCCCGAAAAATGGCCTGAAGATGGCCAGAAAAATGGCCTGAAAAATAGCCAGAAAACAGCCTGGAAAATGGCCCAAAAAACTGCCCTGAAATCGGCAAAAAACGGGCAAAAACCAGGTATGCGCACACTTCGGGTTTCCAGTGCTCTGGCCCACGCACATGCACACGCATTCCGGTTTGGGCACTCGGTGCCAAAAATGTTCGCCATCACTGTCCTAAGTACAGTTAGTCCTCAATTTACAACTGGTCCCTTAACAATTATTCAAAGTTATGAGGGCCCCCCAAAAGGTACTTACAACCTAGTTCCGAGATTCCGACAGTCACCCACTGAATTTTTACAGCTCTTTGCAATGTCTTGTAGCCATGGGATCGCAATTTCCATTTTTGCCCAAACCCCTTTGTTTGTTTCTGGTTTTTTTAGCAAAAATGCCCCCGTAGGAAACAATGGGTTTGCTTAATGACCATGGATTCACTTAATGACCACCTCAAATAAAAGTAGTGTAGAAAGTTAGCACCCACCCCTCTCCTAGAAGAATGAACTATTTTGAGAAATACTTAAAAAGGCAGTTCCCCTAAAAGAGAAATTAAAAAATCTTAAGGGAGACAGAAACTCAGAGCCCCCAGCAGATATTTTGTGCCCATTAAGAAAGACTGAGCCATCCTATCTACAAAACAAAAGACCTTTAGCTCCAGGGTGATGAGATTAAGACATGGCCCTTCAGGCAGGAGTGGGTTTCACTTACCTTTGCTACTGGTTTGCTCACTCGCTTCTGCACATGCACAGATCGTATTTGATGGTGGGCGAATCCACCACTGCCTTCAGGACATAATAGGATTAATCCACTACCATCCAGCAGCAGAGCTCACTACATCGCCCAATCTCCCAAGGATGTTGCATCACCCTCCAAACTTCAACCAAACTTAGCTCAGACAACTTATAGAGCCAGCTATATCCGCCGCGAATTAAAAACATGGCTGTTCGCGGCGCCCAGCCTGGACTGAGGGGGTTTTCAATTATTTTAACGGGTTTTATTATTTGTTTATGTATGTATTTTATGTTTTTATTGGTTTGTTTTAATTGTTGTGAGCCGCCCTGAGTCCTATGGAGATAGGGCGGCATATATTAAATAAATAAATATATGGCCCCATGTGAGTCTGACGACAGCCAGTAGAATACATGTTCTTGCACAGGAACAGGAAGCTCAAGTGCAGAGCCCAAGAGAAGGTATAAATACCCCTCATTCTCAACTCCATGTGGTCAGCTGCCCAGGACCCCCCATGTGGTTCTGCTTCATCATTAAACCATCTTTCCAATCAGCCTCCATGTTTCTAGTGTTTTTCTCCCGGCTTGGAACTGAGCCAGATGGATTATTTCTTCCAACAGTAGTAAAATCGGATTGGTCACATGATGACCTGCTTTACGATCATCGTGACTTACAGCCGAAATGGGTTGCCTTATTTCCTCCCCCCCAAACCCAATTATGTGAGAGATAACTCTGTGCTGCCTTTCTCGTGATGAAAAAGCAAATGGTATAACAACTAACGAAGAGTGCACCCTCTGGTCTTCTAGTGTTTGGGGATGGGTGGGGGCTTAGCTAGAGGGATTCAGCCAGGGGTGGAATGCTACCGGTTCAAACCGGTTCGGCTGAACTGGTAGCGATGGTGGCAGGTGGTTCGGAGAACCGGTAGCGACTGCAGTGCGAGGTTCCGCCCACCCTCCCAGTCGTCATTACTTCCTGGTTTTAACCAGGAAGTAACCTGTTTTTTACCCTCTGCACATGCACAGAAGGGTTTGCACATGCGCAGAAGGGTTTGCACATGCGCAGAGGATCCATGCGCACATGTGACGCGCACGGGCGGTGCATGCTCTTCCAAACAGGTAGGGAAGGTAAGTAGATTTCACCCTTGGATTCAGCCCTTCTTTTTTTTTTTTAAAAAAAATTGATTTATATGCCGCCCTTCTCCGGAGACTCAGGGCGGTTTACAATGCGCTAAGCAATAGCGCATTGCAATTTTCTTCCCTGTGAGAAATAACTCGATCTCACATGAGATAAATTAAATCAAATGCCACGCAAAAAGAATAAGACATAACTGCTAAACTGCTATTGCTGAGCACATTGTAAGCCGCCCTGAGTCTTCGGAGAAGGGCGGCATATAAATCAAAGTAAATAAATAAATAAATAAATAAATAAATAAATAAATAAATAAATAAATAAATAAATAAAAATAAACGTTCTTTTAGATACTCAAAATTGCCAAAGTTCAGTGGTAAAGCAGACAGATTGCAAAGCCTTTCAGCAGATTAAAAGAAACTGCAGGAAAAAAAAATGCAAATCCAGAAATGACCCCGACTTTGCTTCCACGTTGTCTATAAGAAGAAACTGGTTAGATGTTTCAAATAATTTAACATTACAGAAGATAGGAAAATTCTAGAGAAAGTTCAGCTTCTTCGCCCGGAGGAGCCCTATTGATGGCTTGAAGACTGAAGACTCAGTCCTGTAAGTTACATAAAGAGGCGCAGAGACAATTAGATTTGACTCGTATAAAGGAAATAAAAATAAATTAAACATCAATGCAATATCCGGCTAGAATGGTTTACTTATTTCTCCAGAAACGGGACTCTCTGAACGTCATCTGTTCCTCTGCGTCACTTCTTCTGGACTTTCCAGATTCTTGGGAATTTCTCAACTTTAATAAGCAGAGGCTGGTGGGAATATTAAACCCCCCATGATTTCCCCAGTCTTATCTCACTGATTTCTCTATTCTGCCCCTTGGTCATGATGACCCAACGAATAGGGAGGGGCAGGGGAAAGCTATTTTGGACATCTCTCCCCCTGAAGGAATGTGGATTGACTTCTAGTCTTAGGAGCTACACTAACAATAGCCTGTATCAGAATAATAGTTGAAGGAAAACAAGGATTTAAAAATAGGGCACAATCCAAGGAAAGCTAATCCAAGCAAATTTCGCTTTCCGAACTGGACTTAATTTTCTCCCATTACAAGTAAAGAACTCTGGGTGAACTATATCCATGCTATGCTCATAAGATATTTTTTTAAAAAGACAAAACAAAATACTAGAGCAGAAGAAGAGATTTGTTTAGCTTTTAGTTGAGAACTCATTGTTCTTGGCCTAAAAGGGCTTCGTTTCTTGAGAAAAGAGATCGCCTTGTTGTTTCCTTGTATACTTAACACAGCAGCGTCAAGGAAATGACACCCGTTTCATGTCAAAATTAATTCCAAGAGTTGCTCGCTGCTTTATGGAATCTAGATTTAAAATCTAGAACTTGGTGTAGGCCAAAGAATGTACAACGATTTTGTGGTCTCTGTGGTAGCTTTAGTTACCTAGTTTGGGTCCTTCAATAATTAAGATCTGGTGATGGCCCGGTTTGATTCAAGCATCAATTGGAAAGTAGAATTTTTTACTTCAACTTTGCTTTTACAAAAATAGAAATTTTATTTCTACCATATCCATAGCCAAGACAGAGATATTCCTGGTGTGAGTTTCTCCCCCCTATTTCACGCACAGCTGGCTGGAGAATTCTGAAAGTTGAAATCCACACATCTTAGAAGTAGCCAAGGTTGGAAAACACTGATCTAATGTTTACGTGAACACTGATCTAATGTTTACCTGAAATTTACTAATTGAAATACCATGTTTGTTTCCCTTGGAAAATCTCCATTGCATTCAACTGAATTTCAGTTATGATTCTTCTTCAGCTACATGGTTAGACATGATGATCCCAATGAACCTTTCCAGTTCTTATTTTCTTCTTTTACTAGACTTGGAAGTGTAATTAAAAACTGATATATTCTGAAATCACAACTTGGGGAGAGGCAAGGTTGAAACATCCTTAACCAACATTGAAAGCAAAGTTCTATCAGTCAGATTGAAGATTTATGGATCTGACTTGACTTGTCCTGACCTGTTGCTTTAAGGACATTTGGCTTATCTCCTTACGGGTGAGCTATGACTCAAGTTAAAAAAAAAAAAAAAGAATTGGGAAATTTCACAACAGCCTTTAAAAAAAAATCTTCTTTCACTTTCTGTTTATGGATTTGGGAGAAATAAGGAGGAATTTCTGAGAGTGAAAACGATTAATCAGTGGAACAGGAATTGTGGGTGCTCCATCACTGGAGGTTTTCAAGAAAAGCTTAGACAACAATTTGTCTGGGATAGTATGAGGACTCCAGCCTTGTGCAAGGGGTTAGAATTAGAATAACAGAGTTGGAAGGGACCTTGGAGGTCTTCTAGTCCAACCCCCTGCCTAGGCAGGAAACCCTACACCACTCCAGACAAATGGTTATCCAATCTCTTCTTAAAAACTTCCAGTTGGAGCATTCACAACTTCTGGAGGCAAGTTGTTCCACTGATAAATTGTTCTGTCAGGAAATTTCTCCTTAGTTCT
Organism: Pituophis catenifer annectens; assembly: GCF_029215685.1. NCBI lineage: Eukaryota > Metazoa > Chordata > Lepidosauria > Squamata > Colubridae > Pituophis > Pituophis catenifer. The sequence goes on along the minus strand of NW_027256887.1, from coordinate 9,749,832 downwards.
AAGTTGCTTCTCTCCTTAATTAATTTCCACCCATTGCTGCTTGTCCTGCCCTCAGGTGCTTTGGAGAATAGCTTGACTCCCTCTTCTTTGGGGCAGCCCCTGAGATATTGGAACACTCCTATCATGTCACCCCTGGTCCTGGTCCTGGATTGGACTGGAAGATCTCCAAGGTCCTTTCCAGCCCTCCAATTTTATTCTATTCTATTTCTGACATGGTTAAAAATAAAACACCAATTCCTTTAAAAAGCAGATGCAAAAAGGAATTATGCAAGAATCTTAGAGCAAAAAAAAAAAAAAGATTTTAAGAAAATTGCAGACTTCTAAACAGATGCCAGCAGATTTGAAAAAGGAAGCCGTTAATTCGTGAATGAGCATAATTAGAATAGGGAACTCCAATGCTAGGATTTTCCCCTTTTGCATACAATAAGAAACAGCAGGAAGAGGGTGTGGAAAGTCATTGCAAACTCTCTTGGGAATTTTCATTACCCATTTACATAGTAATAAATGAAGGTGATGACAGAAGACACATGGGATATTTTAGCCCCAATGACAAGACGGAATTAATCACTGCATTACTTCACCACTTATTTCTAAATCGTGTCACAATCGTGTCATTAAATGTGCCATTAGGTCTGATTTCAATCTTTACATGCAATTCCCAGAATTATTACAGAAATCAAGGAAGATTACAAAAGAGAAGATTGATTCATCGGTATCCAACGAACAGAGATCAAAGATTTAAGACGTACCACAAAATTCCTAATAAAGGAAAACACAAACCTCTAATCCATTAAATGGAGGCTAAATATACTTCGGAAAATTATTTTAACGACTTCCAGCTATCCTGATTTACATAAGAGAATGGGCTATTCAAAGCAGGGGAGTCCCTGGGAAATTCCTTCCACAGAATAATAATTTTCAGGATATCTGCCACATACAATGATATATTTGTCATTTTCCGTGTAGTGCTAGTCATAATTGGCTAATTTTTCCAAGGACCACTGATTCTCCGCCATTCAATCAGAACTGAAGAAGCTTCTTTGGAAGAGAAGTAAAACATCTTCAAGGGAAAAAAAACCCAAAGAAAGTCCAATTGCCTTTTGAAAAGCACCTTTGGGATGAATTGTTGAATTGCTTGTAATCTATAGTTAGTTAGCAACACGGACACTGAAACGGAAGTGGAGAATATGTTTCAGATAAAAGCTGGGAATATAGTCCTTGTTCTCCATTTGACACACACAAATGGAATCACCCATCTTAATTTTGGCCTTCCGTGCTTTATATTTGCTTTAATGGCTGATTTAAACAACAATTTCCCAACTTAAGATCTAAACCCCAACGCTCTTCTACCATAAAAGGTTTAGCACATCCCAGGCACAAACCACAGATATAGAGTATAATCTTGTAGGGTTTTGGAAATCCAGAACCAGATTGTAAGTCCCCCTTTTTGTGTCAGTCTCATAACTTTGAAAGATTGCTAAACAACCGGTTGTAACTCAAGAACTACTTGTAGGTGGAGAGGATATGGTGAGACGACTTCTAAATTGCTATCAAAAGTCACCTTGGTCTTCACAGAAATGCGTTAACGCAGCTACCTTCTGATTCTTACTAGCAATGGTTGCTTATTAACCACCCAGAGTCATTTCGGTGAGATAGACAGTGTAGAAAATTATTAAAATCAATCGCTTTGTCACTGAAGCACATGTCTTGACTTTGCTAACCATGTTATTCTGTTTACTAACCGTGTATCTATTTCATGGGTACCCAGGAAATATTTGAAGTATCTTATGATATTTCCCAGATCCCTCGGTGAAGAGGAGATATACAGATCACTATATCCTAACTTTTTGGAGTAAACAAAGCCCCCTGCCTCAGGGGTCGGTTAAATTCAAAAATTTTAGCAAGGGGTTCTCTGCCCGGTTGCTGGGTGGGTATGGCCATTGTGGGTGTGGCTAGTTGGCTTCCTGCACTGAGGGGGGGGGCGTTTTCCCCCTCACTGGGCTCTGGAGACTTTCCTTGAGCCTCCGGGAGGGCGAAAACAGCCTCCCCAGGCTCTGGAGGCCCTCTGGAGGCCAGAAACGGGCCAGTTTCTGGCTTTCCCAAACTTCTGATAGATCTGTTTTTCGTCCTCCTTAAGCCTCGGCATGCACCCTGCACTTACCTGCATCCAAAACGGGCCGTGTGTGGCAGGGGTGGGTTCTAAATTTTTTTACTACCGGTTCTGTGGGCGTGACTTATTTTGTGGGTGTGGCTTGGAGGTCATGTGACTAGGTGGGCGTGGCTAGCTGGTCAGAGTCATTTCTGGAAGGTCCTCGCACTTACGACCCGACTCATTTGTTTGTTTTTAACACTGATCAGCTGTAGGACGGCCCTTTGAAGCCTCGCGGCAAGAGTTTAAACAGTTTTTTTCCCTCTAGTCATCAGCTGGGACTCAAGAGGCAGCAATAGATTGGGGGTGGGACCAAATAAAAGGTAAGAATAAAGTGGGTGGATAGGGGGGTGGGAGGGCGGGGGGGGAGAACCGGTTCGGTGACGTCATATCATCACCGCTACCGGCTCGGCCAAACCGGACCGAACTGGGAGGAGCCCACCACTGGTGTGGGGACTCCTGGGAGGGAAGGGGAGGGGCTGGGTGGGGTGGGCAGGGCCAGCCAGGAGTGGGATTTGGGAGTTCTCTGAACTGCACAGAATCTTAGCTAGAGGTTCTCCCGAACTGCTACGAACCCCCAGCAGCCCACCCCTGCCCTGCCTTTGGAAATCCTAAAATGGCACAGTACAGGGCTACTAATATCAGTATTTTGAAAGCTGCCAGTTGCATTAACAGCTCATGAACAGTATGCATAGACGTCATATCCCATTGCATACTGTTCATGAACTGTTAACGTAACTCTGATGCAAGCATTAAGCCCAAACTTCTTTTAAATAGAATTTAGTTACTCATAATAATACAGATGAAAGAGTCACTCGGCATTTCCTCATACCCAGATCTGACATGGACACATTCTACTGGGGGGGGGGGGAATCCCACCACACCAATACAAATAGGATTAGATTTTAAGTCTAGCTGAAGGAGGAGGAGATACTATGCCAAGGAAGAAGATTATGCTCACATAATATGTTTCTGAGGCAACTGTGACGAAGCCCACATTACAAAGCCATTACTCTTGAGGAAGGCACATTGTGTGACTGGTTGCAAAGGCAGGGACACAAAGCATATATATTGCCTTGGATGACTAAGAGCTGAAAATGTAAACTGACTTCGTGGGGAGGATCCACACCCTACCCACACAATAGGGATGTAGCTGAGTCTTGACCTAAGAAGACACTTAATGATGACCTGAACAAAATTGGTTAGCTGGCATGCACCTGATATCCAAAGAAGTCAAAGAAGTGGCACGACAACCAGGATAGGCAGAATCAAAAAGGGTTAGTAGACAATCTCTACTTTGACCTCAAAAACACAGATGAAAATGGGCTAAGCATCAGAACTGACTCACAGGTACTCCAACGGGTAGGAGTTCTTGAACCCTCAACTCCTAACCTCTCTTTTTCAACAACAAATGTTTCTTCCACTATGTAGATCAGGGGTGGGCTGCGGGGGGTTCACAGGGGTTCGGGACAGGGTGGATTTGATTTAAATCGAGTTGATTTAAATCACAATTTAAATCATGATTTAAATCACTAGTAAAAAGGCTTGATTTAAATCATCATTTTTAAAGAGCAACTGTCATCTCTGCTACTCCTTTGACCCACTGTTGACTCACCGATAGTCCCAGTGTTGCAGAATATACAGCCTCATGCTACATAACTAAGCTCCATTTCATGCTGAATAAACTAAATTATTTATGTATCTTAAATAGAAAAGTATCTTACGATAGATTTTTACCCCAAAAGTTTTTTATTAAAATAAATTCGATAAAAATCAAAAAAATCCAATTTAAATAAAAAAAATCCGATTTAAATTAAAAAAGTCTGATATTTTGATTTTTTAAAAAAAATCATTTATTTTTATCCACCCTGGTTTGGGAGAACCTCTAGCTAAGATTCTGTGCAGTTTGGAGAACCCCCAAATCCTATGATTCTATGAGATCAAAATGTAATTGTAAAATGTAGATTAAATCACCCAACAAAATAAGAAACAAGAAGCGTGTTGGAAGGCCTTAAACCCTACACCGATGGAGGGTTTAAACTTTAATCCTCTCTTTCGATGTGAAGGTCATCAGAAGTGGTCCTTCAGCGATTGTAGCAATCAATTTGGCTTGCATTTTAATTCGTTCAACAGCCAAGTGGGAAACAATGACCCAGCTCTTCGTCAGATTTTTTTTCTGGGAGCAGTAAATGGTAGGTTGAAAATGTGTTGTCTGTGATACACATAGGGGAAAAGTGAGGTGGCCCTTAAGCATTTTTCACTGATTATTTGGAGTTTTTTTAAATATTGAAAATACAGTCCTCTTAAGATCTGTTGGCAGACACTAAGAAAATATTAAAACTTTACAGCAAGCCTCGAGAGACACGGATCTTCTATAATTCAGTTTTCGTGATAGAAATAACAAGCAAAAGCACCTACTAGTTTTGTCATATCATTTTCCAAGTTCATTAAATAGTGTTGTTATTTATATTATGAATTTTTTGAATAAAAGTTGTTTGTTTCCTGTAACATTATTCTTTTTCTTCCAAAATTCTTTTGTTCAAATGTTGGGTATGGGGGAAATGGAAAACAACACCAAGTAGGAATTATGCTTCAAAACTGATGCCCATTTGTAACTGATGTTTTAAAACTGATGTTTTGGATAGTACTCATGATATATAATTTATGTTCTAAATGCACAGAATCGATGAGCACTGGGCACAAAAGCTAAGCCGAGTTGGACCTGGTTTGTACTTGGATGGAGGCAGGGGTGAAATTCAAAATTTTTCCCTACTGGTTCTGTGGGCGTGGCTTGGTGGGTGTGGCAGGGGAAGGATATTGCAAAATCTCCATTCCCACCCCTCTCTGGGGCCAGCCAGAAGAGATATTTGCTGGTTCTCCGAACTACTCAAAATTTCCACTACCGGTTCTCCAGAACCTGTTAGAACCTGCTGGATTTCACCCCTGGATGGAGCCCATCAGGAAATCCCAGGATCTAGCTTAGACAGAGAAATAAAAAGAAAACAAAAATCCCAAACCACTTTGTATTCCTTGCCAAGAAAATTCCATGGGCACATCTATGATGTCACCAGGAGTTGAGCTCAGCGTGAAACAAACTTTCCTCTTATATATAAATCTTCGCTATTGACCGAGGTGGAAAAAAGGACTAAGAATTTAGTTACAGAGATGTTCAGATGACAGAAGAATTAAATCACTACCACAAACTTTTTGAGGGAGAAAATTGTTTCATTGAAAATCATTCCATTTTCATCCGGAGGCTACAACTGGTCCAGAATGCGGCCGCGCGGGTAGTTACGGGAGCTGCATGGCGCTCCCATACAACACCACTCCTGCGTGAGCTGCACTGGCTCCCAGTGGTCTTCCGGGTGCGCTTCAAGGTGTTGGTTATCACCTTTAAAGCGCTCCATGGCATAGGACCTAGATATCTTCAAGACCGCCTGCTGCTACTGATGACCTCCCACCGACCTGTGCGCTCCCACAGAGAGGGCCTCCTCGGGGTGCCATCAGCCACAATGTAGGCTGGTGACCCCCAGGGGGAGGGTCTTCTCTGTGGGGGTACCCACCCTCTGGAACCAACTACCCCCAGAGATTAGGAGAATCCAAGACCTCGGTGCCTTCCGCCGTGCCCTTAAAACCCTCTTTTTTCAGCAAGCCGGGCTGGCTTAACTTTTTTCTTAATTTTTTAAATGTTTTAAATGGGTTTGTTATTGTTCTTAAATTATGGGGCCAAATTTATATATATTCTTTTAATACTATGTTAATGTTTGTAATTTATGTTTTTATTCGGCTGTACACCGCCCTGAGTCCTCAGGGAGAAGGGCGGTATATAAATTGGATATAAAATAAAAATAAAATAAATAAATCTTAAACTGAGATGGGGGTTGGGAAAGTAGATTGATAAAGCCTGACAGCTCAGACAATTCTGGGTTGTGTACAACTCACAGATGTGTGACAAATAGGAAATCCTACAATTAGGTCGATCTGTACATGAAGAAGAGTCACTTAATAACAGGAAGGAAACTTTGCTTCTGACTGTATTTTAACTTGGCCCTTAAAAGTTTGCTGGTTGAATTTGTCTGGGACTATAGTTTATATGAGGCAGTCTACCACATCAATAGCACAACATTTTAGATTATATTGTAGTAATTTACTCAGAAATGCCTCAGCTTGCCAAGCATGACATTAGCAAAAAAAACTGTCCTCGACTTCATTTAGTGACCGTTCGAAGGTGCTGAAAAAAGTGACTTATGACCATTTTTCACACTTATGACCATTGCAGCATCCCCCATGTTCACGTGATTTACATTGGGATGCTTGACAACTGACTCATATTTATGACAGTTGCAATGTCACGTGACTGTCCCGGCTGTCATGTGATCATCTTTTGCGACCTTCCGACAAGCAAAGTCAACGGGGGAACCAGATTCACTTAACAACGGTGTTTCTAATTTTTAAGAACTGCAGTGATTCACTTAACAAACGGGGTGGAAAAAAGTTGTAAGACTCACTTAACCAATTTCTCACTTATCAACATAAATGGTGGTCGTAAGTGGAGGACTACCTGTATAAAGACAATCTGATCTTCTGGATAACCATTTGTCTGAAGTGGTGTAGGGTTTCCTGCCTAAGCAGGGGGTTGGACTAGAGGACCTCCAAGATCCCTTCCAACTCTGTTATTCTATTCTATTCTTTCACCCTGCAGTGGGTCCTTTCAAATATGCTCTCCTAGTTGGCTTCTTAGCTTTTTAGGTAGTGACAAATTTTATTTTCCTGGGCTCCAAAATCACAGCAGATGGGGACTTCAGACAAGAAATTAAAAGGTGTTTGCTCCTGGGGAGGAAAGCTATGGCAAACCTAGACAGCATATTAAAAAGCAGAGACATCACCCTGCCAACAAAAAGGCTATGGTTTTCCCAGTTGCAATGTATGGCTGTGAAAGTTGGACCATAAGGAAGGCTGAACGCCAAAGAATTGAGGCCTTTGAACTCTGGTGCTGGAGAAGACTCCTGCGAGTCCCTTGGACTGCAAGGCAATCCAACCGGTCAGTCCTAGAGGAGATCAACCCTGACTGCTCTTTAGAAGGCCAGATCCTGAAGATGAAACTCAAATACTTTGGTCACCTAATGAGAAGGAAGGACTCACTGGAGAAGAGCCTAATGCTGGGAATGATGGAGGGCAAAAGAAGAAAGGGATGATAGAGAACGAGGTGGCTGGATGGAGTCACTGAAGCAGTCGGCGTGAGCTTAAATGGACTCCAGAGGATGGTAGAGGACAGGAAGGCCTGGAGGAACATTGTCCGTGGGGTCATGATGGGTCGGACACGACTTCGCAACTAACAACAACAATAAAGTTGGCTTTTTTGACAAATTCACGGGACAAGAATCTTGAGCAAAGCAGTTCGGTTATCTTTTTCAATGATTGTGATCAACATCCCTGCCTCCTCATTAGGAGGAAACAATGAGGGATAGTACGTTTCAGGAGCATACCATGCTCACCTCACTTTCTTAATTAACAGCAATTTTCATTCCTCTCCTGCTTTTTCCGCTCCTTCGTGTACCATGAAAGAGCCTTTCGCAGAGACTCAAAGTGGACGGCTGCCAGCTCAGCCGGAGCCAAATTCGAGTAGGTCACTCTTGGCTCGGCAACAAACCACAAATGGAGCACAAGGAAAATACAGGCTGCCCTCTCTCTCTCCCAAGGCCATTAGCTCCATTCCTGTCTTCTGCCACAGATGAGAACCTGTTACAGCCATTCAGGGGAAGAAAAAAAAAAAAATGAAACGCTTTCCCAAAAGAGCGAACATAAAGGGGAGCGCACACAGTTTGCTAGAGGACGATAGCTGGAAGAACCTCGAATCAGCCCAGTTTTGTTTTAGCTCACCAAAAAAAAAAAAAAAGAAAGAAAGAAAAAAAAAAGAGAGGAGATTTTTAGAACAAGGTCGCTGGCTTCATGTCAAATTCCTCTCTCTTTGGCTATGACGCACGCATACACAGAGGTGGGTTAGCCTAGTGAGCACACTCCTGAAATCACACAGGAAAGGAATATCTGTGACAAATCTTGTACAGTACATAAAGCCAGGGGTGGGCTACTGGGGTTCGCAGGGGTTCGGGAGAACCTCTAGCTAAGATTCTGTGCAGTTTGGAGAACCCCCAAATCCCACTCCTGGCTGGCCCCGCTCACCCCGCCCCACCCTTCCCAGGAGTCCCCGAGCGGCCTGTTTTGGATGCAGTTAAGTGCAGGGTGTGCACGGAGGCTCAGAGAGGGTGAAAAATGGGCCTACCAGAAGTTCGGAAAGGCCAGAAACAGGGCCGTTTCCGGCCTCCAGAGGGCCTCCAGAGCCTGGGGAGGCCTCCTGGAGGCTCAAGGAAAGCCTCCGGAGCCTGGAGAGGGCAAAATCACCCTCCTCTGTGGTGCAGGAGGCTGACTAGGCCACACCCACCATGGCTACGCTCACCCAGCAACTGAGCAGAGAACCTCTTGCTAAAGTTTTTGAAGCCCACCCCTGCATAAAGCTGAACACATGGCATTCGACTGTCAATCAAGCAATGGAGGGCTAGGGAAGTCCCGGCACAAATGACACCGTGACATGCTTGTCATCATGATGGCTTCTACCAAACACTTATGCAGGTAAGCATGTTATTAGTACTTCCCCCCTAATATTGACACAAAAATCAGTTTATTTTTTTTCAATTTCTATAACCGCCCATCTCAATCAACGATTCTCAACATTGTAATCAGTATATTACAATTAAAACACAAAAAACGTTTCAAAACAATGAACAAAAACACAGTGAAACAATGAAAAAACGGCTACAGATAATCCTCAAATTACAACGGCAGCCTGCCCACCACAGTCGTAACTGGCCAATCTGATTTTACAACCTTTTGTGCAATGGTGAAATGTAAAATTTGTTACTACGGGTTCTGTGGGTGTGGCTTGGGGGGGTGGTAATGTGACTTGGTGGGCGTGGCCAACTTTTTTTTTTTACTTTTAAAAGCCTCTGACGATCAGGCAACTCAGCTGGGATCGTCAGAGGCTTTTAAAGGCATTTTTTTTCTACAACTTCTTTGGCTGAATTTTGTGGCCATTAAGTGAATCACCATGGTTGGTAAGTGAATCCATGGCCATTAAACAAGCTAATGGCTTGCTATGGGTGTGGTTTTGCAAAAAATCGCAAGTAACTCCCGGTCATGTGATTCTTGGATGCTGTGAATGACTGTAAAGATAGCCCAACTGTTGTGTGGTCATGTGACTATGGGAGAGGGGGGGAAACTGGCGGAACTTCCAATTGGAGCCGTAAGTACACCCCAGGAAGGCCCATTGGAACTTCGAATAGTCGCTAAGCAAGTAGTCATAAGTCGAGGAACACCTGCACTCAAATTATTTGCAACTAAAATGACTATGGAGTCAGGACCGTGTAGCTTTTAACAGGAACCTAATTCTGTACAACACCACAACTCTTAAAAATCACACTAATCACACTGTGCAAGTCATTCATTCATTCATTCATTCATTCATATCTTTGAAAGAGAAATCGGAATAGGAGAGGAGAGTGAAAAGGTGAGGTTGTGATAGAAGTGGGGGCAGAAAAGTCAAGATGGGAGTCCACAAGCATGAGAAAGAAGCCCTGATATCCCTTACATGCATCTAGCGTGTGATATGTGAGAAAAAGCCTCGTTCCTCTGTGATCAAGGATTATGGAAACTGTTCAAGGAGAGATTCAACCGGGAAATAAGGAGAAATTTTCTGACAGTGACAGCAGTCAACCCATGGAACAGAAGTTGCCTTCAGAAGTTGTGGGAGCTTCATCACTGGAAGCTTTCAAGAAGAGACTGGACTGCCATCTGTCAGAAATGGTATAGTAGGATCTCCTGCTTGGGCAGGGGGTTGGACTAGATGACCTTCAAGGTCCCTTCCAACTCTGTTAATCTGCTACCTTTAGTGAAACATGGAAAAACATGAGTGCCCGGATCGTTCCCAAGCATTCCATCCTTTGCCTCATTTGAGGAAAACCTTAGGAGAAAGTTTTGCCAAAGTTTCCCGCCAAAGTTTAAGCTGCTTTAATGCCCCATCTGAGAATCTGAGGCAGCCCCAGATTTGTTATTTATTTATTTTAGATTTTTTTTTCTAATCTCACTTTTATTATTTTTATAGATAAACTCAAGGTGGCAAACATACCTAATACTCCTTCCCTCTCCTATTTTCCCCAAAACAATAACCCTGTGAGGTGGGTTGGGCTGAGAGAGAGAGAGAGAGAGGGAGAGAGAGAGAGAGGGAGGGAGGGAGGGGAGGCAGGGGGAGAGAGAGAGAGAGAGGGAGGGAGAGAGAGAGAGGGAGGGAGAGAGAGAGAGAGGGAGACAGAGAGAGAGAGAGAGAGAGAGAGAGAGAGAGAGAGAGAGAGAGAGACTGGCCCAAAGGAGGGATACAAATTCTTGTATCCGACTCTTTTCAGTTTTCTTCTTAAGCTGTGGTTTTCTTCCATTTCATCCGGGTTATTTCTCATATCGTTTGGAAGAGGGCCCTTCTACTAGCTTCGAAAACCCTGCTGGTGCTTGTGAATGAAATACTTCGAACGCTTGAAATATTTTGTAGGAAGTGCCAAGCAATAGGAGCGGAAAGAACAGATGAAGTGGCGATATCAACAAATAAATCAAGGACAGCAATAAAAAATAAGACCGACAAACCAGCCAATACAGGAAGAAAGATTGAAGAAAATAAAACAGATAAATCAATACTTGGATAGACAGGAAGACATCTTTGATAAGGAGACTGAGACATGGGCAGGAATTTGGTAGAATTGCCAGCATAAGTTTGTGCTGGGAGAAATGCTTAGACTGAACAAGAAAGATAGAGATAAAGATGAGGACTGTGGGAGGCGAGTAAAAAAATGGATCAAAACTGAAACACTAAAGAGGAGAAGAGATGATGGATAGAAAGAATTGCCTTTTAAACATTAAGGGAGCTTTTTGTAAGCTGATAGAGGCAGAAATAAAATTAGATAGGGGAAATATTAGAACGTATATTTTAATAGAATAAACAAAAATAATAGAAATACTAGAGGTTTATAGATGTTGGGCATTTCCCCTCCTGCTGTTTAAATAATTTTTATGAGGATCACCTAAATTTGATAAATGTGATAAAGATTACTAATATTGTAATTTGGATAAATATGAACGATGCCCAGAATTAACCCTTTCCACATACAATATGGATGTATATTTAAAAAATAAATAAAAATAAAAATAGTTGATTCTCCTGTAACCGTTTTGCCTGGCAAAGGCAGCTCCGAGTGCCAGACTTTGGGTCTGTTTGTGAATGTGAAGATCAATGATTTACAGTGATAAGAAGATGGACAACAAACGTTTATGGAGAAAAGAATCACCCTGTAGAATTTGTAGGTTATGCTTGCCTGAGCATAAGCTCAAATAGCCATGACTCCAGATATTATAGATAGTCCTCAACTTACGACCAATTGGGACCAGAATTTCCATTGCTAAGAACGGCAAATGATGCACCTGATTTTACGACCTTTTGTGTTGTAATTAACTGAGAAAAATTAAGCAAACCACTATAATTTTTAAATGAACCATGAGGTTGTTTAGCAAATCCAGCTTCCCCCATTAACTTCACTTGTTCCCAGCCAGCTGGAAAGGGAACATATCACATGACCATGGATATGTTGTGTTGGTTGTAAGTATGAACTTCAGTTGTAGGTCGAGGACTACCTGAGTTCTTCTTTGATAACGACCAATTTTAAATCATATTTCATATACTCTTTAATATGCATGAAATGTTTTTTTTCTTACAGGTAATCCTACATTTACAACCATTCATTTAGTGATGGTTTGAAGTTACAACAGCATTGAAAAAAATGACTTATGATTAGTTTTCACACTTATGACCGTGGCAGCATCCCCATGGTCATGTGATCAAAATTTGGATGCTGGCATCTATTTATGATGGTTGTACTGTCTTGGGGTCAAATGTGATCCCCATTTGTAACCTTCCCGGACAGCTTTTGACAAGCAAAGTCAATTTGGGGTGGGGGGAATCAGATTCACTTAAGTACGGCATGATTCACTTAACAACTGTGGCAAAAAATTGTAAAATGAGGCACAATTCACTTAGGAATAGAAATTTTGGGCTCATTTGCGGTCATCATCTAGAGCCATCTATACTTTTGGTACAATTTGGTACAATTTTGTAAGCATCTATCTATCTATCTATCTATCTATCTATCTATCTTTCATCTATCTATCTGTCTGTCTATCTATCTATCTATCTATCTATCTATCTATCATCTATCTAGCTATCTTTCATCTATCTATCTGTCTGTCTATCTGTCTATCTATCTACCTACCTACCTACCTATCTATTTTCTATCTATCTTCTATCTATTTTCTATCTATCTATCTTTACCTGTCTGTCTATCTTCTATCTATCTTCTGTCTATCTATCTTCTGTCTGTCTGTCTATCTATCTTCTATCTATTTTCTATCTATCTATCTTTATCTGTCTGTCTATCTTCTATCTATCATCTATCTATCTATCTTCTGTCTATCTATCTTCTGTCTGTCTGTCTGTCTGTCTATCTACCTATCTATCTATCATCTATCTATTTTCCATCTATCTATTTTCTATCTATCTATTTATCTGTCTGTCTATCTTCTATCTATCATTTATCTATCTGTCTGTCTGTCTGTCTGTCTGTCTGTCTGTCTGTCTGTCTGTCTGTCTATCTATCTATCTATCTATCTATCTATCTATCTATCTATCTATCTATCTATCTAACTATCTATCTATCTGCCACTTAGTTAGCAAAGCCATATATTTGAGTTAATACTTATGATCCTGCAGAACAGACTGTAGCTTTGAAATTTAAATAAGCAAATTCAAGAACTCCCAGCCAGTCCTTCTGGTATCATAATATAACCTGCTCCCAATGAGAACCAGTTGGATCTATTGGTTAAGGCACCAGGCTTGAAAGCAGGAGGTTGTGAGTTCAAGTCCTGCTTAGCCATGAAAAGCAGCGGGGTGACTTTGGGCCAGTCAGTCTTAGCCCAACCCATCGCACAGGCTTCTTGTGGAGAAAATAGGGGGAGGAAGGTATGTTGGATATGAGTTATGTTGGATATCCATCCATATGAGTTATTTGTAAAAATAATAATGGAGGGATACAAATAAATAAGTTCACAAACTTGAATAGCCAGTTAGGAGGTGAAGCATTTCCAATGCTAAGTCATTCACTACCCAACTAAGAACCAGGAAGGTCAGTCTCTAAATTCTCATCTTGCTAACAAGTCACCTGCAATCCAGCTTAGTCACCATAAGCCACAAGGAAAAGATAAAAATGTGGGACGGAGATTATACATTAAGACAGCAAAGCCTCCCTTCAATTGAACTCAATGGTCTTGTGACCACCTGAACACAACCAACTATATATATATGTAGGTCTTTGGTTATTCGAGTTCTCTCCCGCGTAAAATTGGAAGTGTCTTGGTGACGTTTTGACGAAGTCTCATTCGTCATCTTCAGGCTGGTGTATTCGGCTTCACAAAGCCGAAAACACCAGCCTGAAGATGACGAATGAGACTTCGCCGAAACGTCACCAAGACACTTCCAATTTTACGCGGGAGAGAACCCGAATAACCAAAGACCTACATACAAATACCCGCGAAAACCTCAGAATATATATATATATATATATTCGCACCAACACAGAGGTGACTTGACATCAATTTTCATCATCATGACATTTTTCCAACTGTAGACTAGCCAGAGGTCTCCAACCTTGGCAACTTTAAGACTTGTGGACTTCAACTCCCAGAGTTCCTCAGCCAGCTTTGCTTGAAGTCCACAAGTCTTAAAGTTGCCAAGGTTGGAGACACCTGGTCTAGACTCAGAATTTACTAATTACTAGTTTACTGGTCCCATTAGTAAACTCCCAAGAGTAATCAACTTTACCTCAGCTTAATATTTGGGGGATGAGCCAAATTTAAGTAGTTGTTGATACCTGCAGTGGCTTAAGCATAGCTGGAAATGACTATTTATAAAAAAGCAAGCAAAAAAGGAGACTATTTCAGTTTAGATCAAAACATCTGGAACAAGTACCAGATGCTATTTTTTTATGTCATGCTTATAAAGTCCCACTTGTTACCAATTTCCCCCCCTAAATGTACAGTATTTTTAACATCTTGATAAATAATCTACATTTAGTAGAAATCAGAAGAAGTAGAGATTTCTCTATAACAAATTCTAAAGTTCCATTAGTTACCAATTTTTTCCCCTAAATGTACAGTATTGTATAACATCTTGATAATCTACATTTAGTAGAAATCAGAAGTAGAGATTTTTCTATAACAAATTCCATGAGACTAATCTTCCCTCTCTCTCTCTTATCTAAAAATCATCTTTCTTGATTTTGATTTTAATTTTGATTTCAAAGGTGGATGCATCTGATATTCGGAAATTGATAAATGTTGATTAATTGCAGTAAGCTTGGGACTGATAGGAAACATGCCCTCCAAGATAAATCCCAATGGTTCCTCATCAAAAAACCAGGAACTTTTTCATGTGTGTGACTTTTCCAAAAACTTAAATAACCCAGAGAATATTCATAAAATTCCAGCTGGCCTAAAACTATTGCAATGTTTGCAGCTAAGAAGATAAAACATACAGTAGTAATTAGTGACTCGGATAGAATAAAAAAATTGAATGGAAGTTAAACAAGAAAATGACAAAATTCTCCACTTTGTCTTCCTCCAGTTGAAAACTTTGTCTTCCCCAAGTTACGTAAGGAATGGGGGAGAAGCTGCCTTGACAGTAAATGGGAGATACGGAAAACTTTCCAAGATTTTAGCTGATTGCTGAACATAAATTTATGAGGTGATGCTGCTACAAAACAAGATTATGTAATGTTTGGATAACACTTATAAAGATTGTTTCCAAGTGCAAGAAGTAATTATTCTACTTTATTCTATACTACTCCATTTTTTAAAACCTGAAATGTCACATTTAATTCCAAGTCTTGCAGATTAAATACACTAGCAATTTGAAATGCCTCTAAATGAGGCAAGGATACGATAAGAAAGACTTCCTTTAAATCAGGTCTACCGAAGAAATACAGTAAGTAGGGAAAAGGATGGGTGAGTAGGAGATAGTTCATTAGAAACTGTTGAAAGGCATCATCTCATCCAGCCTCCAGAACTGAAAAAAAAAAATCCATTTTATAGAAGGATAGCGGAAGTCTCCAGAACACATGAAAGATTAACAGATTAACAGAGTTGGAAGGGACCTTGTAGGTCATCTAGTCCAACCCCCTACCCAAGCAGAAGATCCTACTACATCATCTCTAACAAATGGTAGTCCAATCTCTTCTTGAAAGCCTCCAGTGATGAAGCTCCCACAACTTCCGAAGGCAACTTCTGTTCCATGAGTTGATTGTTGAAAGCAAAGAAAGCATT